>NW_024466454.1:7078333-7792500 GCF_017591425.1 Ochotona curzoniae
GGCAAAACATTGTGGAAAAAGCTATGAGAAAAGCAGATTTTCACAGCAACCATTCATAAACATGACTTTTGAAAATCCCTTAGAATAATCAGCTCAGGTAAAAATGGGAAAAATCCAGGAGCTGAGCTGAGCTGTCAGAGAGCCATTGAGAGTGTTCAAAGGATGGGGCCTTGGAGTTGAAGATGCTTTGGATCACTTGGGCTCTCAGAAGCGTTTACTGGCCCTGAAGTGCCTGGCAATCACTGTCTGTCCCCACTGGTGGGCCGCTGCCTGGCTCATCTCCCCTCACAGAGAATCAGTATTTGTTTGGGTTCTGGGCAGTTGGTAACTGCTTGAGAAGGTAGCTTTCTTTTCTAGCAGTGGAAGGTTTGACTTAAGGCAGTTGTGAGAATGCACTTCCTTCTTGTCAGTGCTCTTACAAGGATGTAAGTCTGATGAATGAAATTAAGGGCAATACCACCTGGAGTTATGAAGGCAGACTTTCTTTCTTATGCTAAAGGAAGTGAGAGGAGGAGGAGAGGATGCTAAGGGAGAAGAGCCATCTGGCTGCCTGTCATGTTGTGCTTTTGAATACAATCAGAATGGCTGGCTCTGTAGCAACCATCTTGCAGTGGTGACCAGAGCAAGCACAGAGTGTCTACATTCAGATGATGGGGCAGCCATGTGAGAGGAAGCCAGCTTTACTGATGGCAGCATTTGTTGATTCAGTATAGATGCCGTTCCCTGAACTTTTCAAATATACAATGCATTGCCTTACT
Source organism: Ochotona curzoniae (assembly GCF_017591425.1). Classification (NCBI taxonomy): domain Eukaryota; kingdom Metazoa; phylum Chordata; class Mammalia; order Lagomorpha; family Ochotonidae; genus Ochotona; species Ochotona curzoniae. Next base: position 7,079,092 of record NW_024466454.1, read on the forward strand.
TTTTCTTCTTTTAAAAAAGATTTATTTATTTTTATTGCACAGTCAGGTATATATAGAGAGGAAGAGAGACAGAGAGAAATAGCTTCCGTCTGAAGATTCACGCCCCAAGTGACCGCGATGGCTGGTGCTGAGCTGATCTGAAGCCAGGAGCCTGGGTCCCACATGGATGCAGAATCCCAAGGCTTTGGGCCATCCTTGACTGCTTTCCCAGGCCACAAGCAGGGAGCTGGATGGGAAACGGGTCTGCCAGGATTAGAACTGGCACCCATATGGGATCCCAGCATGTTCAAAGTGAGAACTTTAGCTGCTAGGCCATGGTCTGGGCCTGCCTTATTTTTCTGAACAAAGATTTTATTTGTTTGTTTGGAAGGCAGAGTCACAGAGAGAAGGTAAGGGAGAGAGGGAGAAAGGTCTTGCATCTACCAGTTCACTTTCCAGATAGCACAATGGCTAGAGCTAGGGTGAGCTGAAGCTGGGGCTAAGAGTTTGTGCCGTGCTCTGCTACCTCCTCAGGTAAGGAGCTGGATGGGAAACAGAGCAAGCAGGCCTTGAAGTGGCACCCATATGGAGTGCTGGCATTGTAGACAATGGCTTAGCCTGTTGGCCCCAATCAGTTTGGTCAGTAAGTTGTCAGTTGTAAGTATACCCTAATTGTTCTATCACCTTTTCTAAGCAAAGAGCAAAATTTCTCTTTAGGTATCTGTTGTGTTTTGGTGATGTACTTTTGAGACTTGTAACATGTTCTAGAATGCATTTTTTAATAGTTTATACTATTTTTTAAAGATTTAAGAATTTTTTTTTTATTGGAGAGTCAGATATACAGAGAAGAGGAGAGACAGAGAGGAGGATCTTTAATCTGTTGATTCACTCCCCAAGTGGCCACAATGGCCAGAACTGAGCCGATCTGAAGCCAGGAACCTGGAGCCTCTTCCAGGTCTCCCACGCAGGTGCAGGGTCCCAAAGCTTTGGGCCGTCCTCAACTGCTTTTCCAGGCCACGTGCAGGGAGCTGGATGGGAAGTGGAGCTGCCGGGATTAGAGCCAGCATCCATATGGGATCCCGGGCATGCAAGGTTAGGATTCAGCCACTAGGCTACTGCGCCAGGCCCTCTAGAATGCATTTTAAACATGTTATAATATTTTTTAGAATTTGTTAGAACGTTTATAAATAAATATTTATATTAACATTTAAAAAATGTATGAGGCAATTCATATTTGGTTTTGTTTTCTTCATTTCATTGTAAGCACTCTTACCAAGGTGCCTGTATGACACCATCATTTGAATCAGTGCTTCCCTAAAGTGGTATGATGAGTGTATGTAGCCTGAGACTTGATGTTTATGACATGAAAAAGGGACCGTTATCCAGGCTTCACAGTGGCCATAGCTGTCTTGCCCAACACGGTCTATAATCCATTTGGTGTGGGAGGTTGCCTGGGGAAGAGGCAAGTGCTTGCATGAAATGAATAGATGAACGTCTGTGCATTTACAACAAAGCAGAAAGGCAAGCAAAAGGTGTCTACATCATCCAGTGAGTGCTGTGAGCTTCCAACCTGGGCTGCCATGGGACCCACAGTACAAACAGGTGTTACAGGAGGGTGCCCTCATTCTCAGGGTCTGACCGACCTGTGATGGGCGTGTGTGTCTGGAACACAGCATGGACTGCAAGTCTTTCCGGTATGGCTTTTTTGTACTTTAGAGACTGATGAGCTGAAGAACTGAACTCTTAGTCTGGCAGCTGGGGTTCTGGGTGTGGATGATTTTTGCCTTTGAAATGCACTCGTGTGCGATTCAGAAAGTAGAAGAGAGACTATTCCCCAACAACTTTTGGCTTGGTGTTGTTCGTGAGAAAGATAGTGTAGATGTGTTTGCTGAGGAGCCATGGTGTGATGGCAGCTTCCTTGTCATGATTCTTGGCGTGTCAAGTAACATGTCCAGATTTATCAGGTTCAAGTGCCTGCAGTCCTGGGAACTCAAGTGAGTTCTGCCACCGAAGTGGCTTCATTGGTGAGTCTACTCTCTTGTCTTCTGCAAATCTGTCCTCAAAGTGCAGCCTAGAGCTCACTGCTCCAATAACTCTAGTAATTTTGCAAGCTCTCAGCATTTCTATTTAAACTAAACTAAAGTCACTTTTCACTAGCATAATAAGGGACCTGCCCTCTGGGATCTGGATGGAGCTAGCTTATCTCCCCAAATTCTAGGTTTCTAAACTACAATCATACCATGAGTATAGATTAATAACCAGGTTTCTGTAACAAGCAGGGGCAAGTATCTGCTCCTTGGCACAGCTGATCAGCCTGAATCACGGCACAGGCCAGGGTGGCCTTTATGGCTCCCATTTCCTTTGGGTGGCCGAGGGAAGGGAGTCCCTCTCCCTGTGTGCTGCTCTGGGCTGGAGCCTGCACTCAGCACTTGGCAGGCATCAGCTCACCGTGACTCCCTACAGCCCTCCAAGCAAGCACTATTATCATGGGGAAACACACTGGCAGACTGTCCAAGATCCCACAGCCACCCTCTCTGACAGAGTAGAGCTAACATTCAGCTCTGACTGCCTGTGCAACTCATATTTTTTCACATTTAAAAATACATATTTATTTATTGAAAGGTAGTTTATGCATGTGTGTATGTATACATGTACATGAATATACATTATATGGAGCGAGAGTAACAATGGCTAGGGCTGTACCAAGCCCAAACCTTGAATCAGAAACTCCATCTGAGTCTCCCCACATGGGTGCAAGGGCCCAAATACTTGGGTATCTTCCACTGCTTTCTCAGGTACATGAGCAGGAAGCTGGATTGGCAGAGGAGCAGCCAGGACTCCAACTGCTGCTCCTATTGGAAGCTGGTGTTGCAGGTCGTGGCCTAATGTGCTGTGCCCTAATGCTGGCCCTGTTTTTAAGATATTCTCTCTTTTCCCAGTTATAAAATAGTTAGTTCCTGGTGTTTGAAGAAAATTGGACATGCTCCCTTCCCCCTTTGATGCCAAGGATGGAGGCATTGTTTGGTTTTTCTGCAAATGTATTTACGTAATTATTATAGTCCCAGCTGCTTCTGTCATATATGCTGCCCAGTTATTTGTATAAGATGATGGAGTCTATTTGCTTTCTTTTCTTTTCCCTTGAACATTGGTGTGAACAATTGTGAGAGATAAATGGTAGACAAACAGGCTTTGTGTTGACCTATTAATAAATGAAAGAGTATTGCAGTTGCCTGCAATAAAATTTCAAAGCGAATGAACAGATAATTGAAAGAAACCACAACTCATATCTTAACTTGTTATCATATTAATAGTCTCTGTGAGCTAATTTCAAAAGATTGTGGCATTTCTATCATCAGAAATTGGCATTATTTTAATTAGAGAGATCACACTGTCCAAAGTGTCTATGTCCGTGTGTGTGTGTGTGTGTGTGTGTGTGTGTGTGTGTGTTTTGCTTGCTTATTCCCTTCCCCCGGGCACTAGGTGATAGTCACCAGTGTTGCCACAAGCATTTAAAAGATGTTATCTCTTGCCTGTTTAGCCCAAGTTGGTCCAGGAGAATAACTCACTGTGACCATGCCAACAAGTTTAGGGCAACAATAAAATGTCTGTATTACATTTTGTGGCTGAAATTGAGTATGGGGAAATGTCTAAAACAAGTCCCATGTAACAAACATGATTCCCAAACACAGCAGGTATCTGGACTTCATTCACTGTTGTGCTGCTTTGGCAGTCACAATGAAAACCACTTGCACTCCAGTTCCATTCCTTCTGCTGTTAGGACAGCATGGTCTCACAGTATCCACAATGCAGTGTAGAGCGAGAACCGCCAACAGGCCCCTCCCAACCCTGACTGCCCCTGCCCTTCCCAGCCCTGTGCTGGTACCCGTCTTCCTAATTTTTTACGTTATCTCTGTAGAGATTCTTTACATACTTACAAGCAGATGCAGCATGGGCTTTTTGTTTGTTTGTTTTTCTCTTACATAAAGGACATTCACATTGTCAGTGTGCCTTTTCTTTCCATTTAGAAGTCTGGGAGATCTTTCCATGTTGAAGCTTATAGAGAACCTTTATTCATTTTTGTTAGCTGCTTATTCTTTACAGATGTCATTGTTTATATCTCCAGTCCACTATTGATGGCTACTTAAGTTATTTCTAATATTTTGCTGCTACAATGCTGTGATGAATAATTTCATATAATATATATGTATATTTATATATAATTTTGCACAAAAGAGGCTATCTGTAGACTAAACATTATTGGAACTGTTGGAACTGTAAAGTATTTAAATTTAAATAGTTATATTTCTCTTTGTAGAACTTATGTCTATAAATATTCTTTTTAAAATTAAAAAAAATTTTTTTGATGATGATTACATAGTCAATCAGGGTGGGAAGGATTGAGGGCTAGGGGAAAGTGGGTGAGACCATTATTTCCGAATTTTCTTTTTCTTCTTCCTGTATTTGCGGGAAGGAGGGAAATAAGGGACCCCCCGACACCTAGGGCTCATGGATCTGGCAGCCATTGCGCAGGTGGGCCTGAGGGGTCAGGCTAGGCAACCCAGGCCCTGCAGGATATCCCTCCTCCTCTTCCCCCAGGGCTCACAGACCTGGCACCTACAGCATAAGCAGACCTAAGGACCCTTTGTCAAGGTCTTATCTATTGATATTCTTTGCATACTTTTTGGTTGAATTACTTATCTATACTTACTGAACTTCTGTGATTCATTATATATGAAGAATTTTGTTCCCTTACCTGTGAAAACATTTCCACAATTTATCATTTATTCTTTTATTACAGTGTTTTTCTAAAATGCAGAGTGTATTTCACTGTTGGGTAGTTGATCTTATTGATCTTTTTGTGGTTTGTAGATTTTAAGTTACTAAAAGACTTTCCTCACTACAAGTTGAAAAGTATTTTCTTAGTATTTTTGAGTTTAAAAGTATATCTATTTTTATTGAAGAGGCAGATATACACAGAGAAGGAGAAGTGGAGAGAAAGATCTTCCATCTACTGGTTCACTCTCCACATGACTGCAGCAGCCAGAGCTGAGCCTATCTTAACCCAGGAAGCTTCTTCTAGGTCCCCCATGCAGGTGCAGGGTCCCAAGTTCGCCACTGCTTTCCCAAGCTGCAAGGAGGGAGCTGGATGGGAAGTGGAGCAGTCAGGACACTAATCGACACCCATATGGGATCCTGACACGTGCAAGTTGGAGATTTAGCCATTGAGCCATGGCACTGGGCCCATATTTTTGAGGTTTATATATTCTAAAAAAGTTAAATTCTTTATCCATTCAAAGGTAAACTTGTGTAGTGTGAGTGTTGACTTCAACCTCATATTTATTGCAGTGGGTCCCTATTTGTCCCAATACCAAGTAATGTCCACATTTTCTCCCAACAACTTGCTGTATCAACTTTATTATATTATATCCATGCACGGCTTTGAGATTACTTCTGGACATGATGTTCTACTCTGTTAGCATATCCATTTGTATGCCAGTGTTATACTGTTTTAATTCCAAGACTTCGTAACGTCTTTTAATATCTAGGAATGGTGATTTACATGTACAAACTTTGTTCTTTTCTGTACATTGTTTAATTGGTGATTTGTTCCTTCATTTTATGTATGAACATTAGAGTCAATTCTCCTGCTCAGAAGAGCTTATTTGTTAATATTTATTGGATTACATTAAAATTCATATTTACATGTATCACATTCAGGTCTCACATTATCACATTGTACTTTGTAACTTAGGTCAATTATTATATATCAATTAAAATGATTAAGAAACAAATTTCAAACTGAAATAGAGAATTGACGTCTTTAGGATATTGAATATTTCCATCAAGAGCAAATTGTATTGTCACTTTGGTTTAGTTTTGGGGTGCAGGGTTCTGTTGAGTAGAGAGTTTGCTCACGTGGTCCTTGAATAGACAAATATTGCAGGTTTGTTGCCAGTGTTTGATTTGTTGTTGCTGTTATCAATAGAGCTTTTTCATCTATCATATAATTTATGTTGAAAAAACTTGACTTTTCTATATTAATTTTGCTCCCCCAGTACCGTATCATGTTTTCTTATTGCTGGGTGTGCTCTTTTAGTTTCCTTGTGTTTTCCAGATGTATAGTTATGTCACAGCATAATTTTTCAATGTTTCTACCTTTATTTTTGTCTAATTTGACTAATACAAGTAAGTTGGAAGTGCTCAGTAACATTGATGTGATTATCTCTTTTGTTCCCAAATTTGATATAGAAATCCCTCTAGTGTTTCCCTGTTAGATCTGATGTTGGCTTTTGGGTTGAGATATTTTTTCATGTTAAGAAAGTATCTATCTTACCAATTTTTAAAATCATGAATGTTGTTTCAAATACCCTTTAAGTGTCTGTGGAAAAATTATATGCTTTGCCTTTTAAAATCTGTCACAATGTGGCTCTTTTGCTGTTTGGAATTCTCGGGGTTTTGTTTTTATAACTGCTTTTATAAGATAACCTTATTAACTCACATAAGATAACCTTCCATGATGGGTTTCACTCTCCATTTATTATTTTTAAAATTTATTTATTTCTCCTGAAAGAATTACATAGAAAGCAAGAGATGAACAGAGAATTAATTTTCTAATCATCAACCATTTTTACCCTCTGAAATATGTCTCTCTTAGTCATGGTAATAATTTTTTTATTGAGGACTTTTCATTGATGGCCATAAGTGCTACAGCTTTTCTTTCTTTTTTTTTCTTAAATATATTCATTTTCATTGGAAAGGCAGATTTCTAGAAAGAAGGGGAGACAGAAAGAGCTTCCATCCACTGGTTCACTCCCTAAGTGGCTGCAATGGCTGGAGTTGTACCAATCTGAAGCCAGGAGCCAGGAGCTTCTTCTGGGTCTCCCTCACGGGTACAGGGTCCTCAGGCTTTATGCCATCCTCTGCTGCTTTCCCAGACCACAGTCAGGGAGCTGTTTGGAAAGTGAAGCAGCCAGGACAGATGGTGCCTATATGGGATCCTGGTGTTTATAGGTGGAGGACTAGCTACTTGAGCTATCATGCTTAGCCCATAAAGCTTCTTCTTTCTTTTCTCGTCTCCTTTCCTTTTCTTTTCTTTCCTTTCCTTTCCTTTTCTCTCTCTCTTTTCCTTCCTTCCTTCCTTCTTTCCTTCCTTCCTTTCTTTATTTTACAACTTTTCTAATGTATAGTATTACTACATTTTGGATCAATGATATACCTTTGTTACAGAAAGAATTGAAAGGTTTTTCCTTATGCTCTTGAATAATTAAATGCTCTAGACTTACCTGCTTTGTACAGGTTTGTCACAAGTCCCCCTGTGATGCTCCCTGGGCCTGTTGCTGTTTATGAGTAGGAAGCTCCTTGACATACAAACTGGCCTCCATCATTTCTCCCTCTTCTGGGACCAATTTTATTTGCATGGCTCTTTTGCTGTTTGGGATTCTCAGGGTTTTGTTTTTATAACTGCTTTTATAAGATAACCTTCCATGATGGGTTTCACTCTCCATTTATTATTTTTAAAATTTATTTATTTCTCCTGAAAGAATTACATAGAAAGCAAGAGATGAACAGAGATCTTCCATCTGCAGGCTCACTCCCCAAATAGCCATGTGAAATTCCAAATCGTTTTATCTTTGAACTTCCTTTTTGTAAATAAAGTCTAATAAGGTAGTTGTGCTTACATGCTGCAAGTGGAGATAAACTGCATGTCAGTGTGGCCATTTGGAGAGTAAAACAGCAGATGGAAGATTCTCTCTTTCTCTCTCTAAGAAAGATTTATTTATTTTTATTTGAAAGGTAGGTCTACAGACAGAATGAGACAAAGATGTTCCACCCACTGATTTACTCCCTAAAGGGTTGCAATGGCCAGAGCTGAGCTTCCTCTGGGTCTCCCACATGGGTGCAGGAGCCCAATTTGAGCCATTCTTCATTGCTTTGCAAGACCATAAGCTCAATCAGAAGTGAAGCATCCAGGACATGAACCGCATCCACATGGGATGTCAGTGCTGCAGGCAGAGGATTAACCCGTTGAGCCACAATGCCAACCCCAAGATACCTGCTTCTGCCTCTCCTTCTTTGGAACTCTGTAACTCTGCTTGTCAACAAAAAACAACATACGCAACTCCTCCCTAGCCACACAGTCCCAGGCGTCAGCACTGCTCTAGGGTATAGGGACAAAGCAGCACCTCACATCCAACTCAGGCTTCCCAGAAAAGTTGCCCAGGAGACACAGCCATCCTCAAAGGAGAAGTTGTGAGTACAAGAGCAGGGGATGTTTCCCTTCTGCAGAAACTCTATGGACCTGCTCTCCTGAAGACCCACACGTCCCGCCGGTAAATCATTGCTTTTTTAGGGAATGCCTCAGGAAACTTCTTTGGGGTACAACGCTGTTGATTCAGCAACCGATGTCTTAGTGTTTTCCAATGTCTGTGAAGGCCTGCTTCTTGCAAAGGGAGCAGCATGAGACAGGGGAGGGATGAGGGAGGAACAGCAAGGCACTAGCACAAGTCTGAGGTCACCAGGGCAGTGTCTCTGGGAAGGAGAGGAGCAGTGACCACAGGCCTGCGTCTGTGTGCTTATTGAGGGAAAACACGGCTGCATCAAAGTGCATGAAAGTGTATTAAGCTGATCCCATTGTTCCGAATTTTACATGTGTATAAACCCACATAATCACCATGCGGGTCAAGATTTAGAAGCTGTCTGCCATTTTGGAAATTCCTTCATTTCCTTCTCAAATCAGTCCCCATCCCCAGAGGGAACTGCCGCTCCACTGTTTATTAGTTCTGCATCTTAAACTTCACAGAATATGTACCCTTTTCTGTCTGGCTGCTGTCACTCCTCATGGGGTTCATGAGATGTCCCGAGGTGCTGCATGTATCAGAGCTTGTTCATCCCATCAAGTGAACATCCTATGATGTGCTTGTTCAAAGTGGGGTGAGACCAGCGAGGAATCCCAAAGTAGGTGGATTGTTGAGGCCCTGGGCTCAGGCATCAGGCACGGTGAGAGAGGGGATGGTTTTGAGAAGTGGTAGGAGGGTGGAATTGATTGGCCTGTCCAGATTGAGTGGGCAGGGAAAGAGACTAGGGTCCAGGTTTCTGATAGGGTGTGGGCAGAACAGCAGGGCTCTTCTCTAAAAGAGAGCAGAAGCGAGCTCAGGGAAGAAGATGAGCCCTAGTTTGAACACTGGGATTGGAGGGACCTATAGAGTCAGGGTCACCATCCAGCTGCAATTTGATGCATGGGACTGGGTTGGGGGAGGGAGAGGGGCAGACTCAGGAATGGAGAGATTGAGTGACACACCCAGGGAGAGGATGTAAAGACAAGATGCCAAGAAGATGATGGAGAAGGAATTTTCTAGGTGCTTGAGCCAGGGAAGGGAACTCTCTGCACAGGCAAGAAACAGTACCCCAGAGGCTGCTGAGGGGTTAGGGAAGATGGGTGCTGGGTTTCTGGGAATGCAGGTTCACGCAGGCTCTCCCGGTTTGCCCACAGAGCCTGGGCTGGCCAGGCAGCCTCTCCTGCAAACCCAGACACAGTTCACAGCGTCTCAGCCTGCAAGGAGAGGGAGTGGAAGTGTCAGCTTCAGCCCAGGAAGTTGGTGAGAACCTCAGCTGTGCAGCAGACAGCAGCCGGGGCATGGCCAGGATGCCTGGACCTCTGAATCCAGCTTGGCTCTGGCAACCTTTCTCCAGTGGATTTTCTCACATGTAAACCACGTTACTTTAATCTCAAGTCTCAGAGAGGTGGTCCAGGACTCCAGGAGCCAACCAGCAGAATGCATGTTTGGGTGAAAGTAAGGGAAAATGGAAGAGATTCACAATATTTTTTGAGATCTGTGCCAGTGGTGGACTTTTCCGGAGAGGATGAATGTTTTAAGACTATATCTCCAAACAAAACAAAGCAAAACACCCACTCTTGTTATTAGTGTTCCTGCTGTTGTATCAATTTAGGGAAAAACAGGGAAAAGAATAAACAGCCCACATCTTATTTCTTGAACAGGCCTAGAGGGCTGAGAAGGCCTTGTTAGACTTTAATGGGCAGCTTTATGTAGCTGTATGCTTTGACTGGCGCTAACGAGGTCTGTGGAGCACACAATGGGCAGTTTCAAGTTGGATCTTAAAAGAAATAACTTTGATCATTTCAAGAGCAATGAAGCCTGCTACAGCCGAGAGAAAAGGTGGCGGTAATTTATGGCCACCATTAAGGATGCAGAGACAAAGGCAGGGGGGACGAGAAAACGTTTCACTAAGTGAAGATTTACAAATGGGTAACATCCATCCCATTGGCCAGAAATAGCTAAGCACTCCTCTTGGCACCCAACAAAAGAGGGTGGAGGGTGGGAGGGAGAAGCAGAGGAGAGAGGGATGCAACCTGTCTGTCTGCGCCAGCCATGAAAAGGTCTGAAAGAAAGCAAGCACAGAAAAGTTACTTTCTCAGATACTCCATCTGCCACACCCCCTTTGGGGGCTGGGACCTCTGGGCAGCTCTGAGGGTGGAGGGCTCCAAGCGAAGTCTTAGGTGTTTATTATGTGTTTTTGTGCATGAACCAGGTGGACAATTTTTGTGACATTCTTTTTTCCCCCCTGACTACCTAAGAGCACAGAGAGGGAGAATATGAGAATACTAACAACATCAAACCAACTAGGAAAAGGTGGATTCAATATGGGCCAGAGAGCCTCACTGCACACCATATTTGAGGGCCTTGAGAACGACTCTGTCCCCAGAGAGCTGCTAAGGATACAGGGTTCCAGCCACCTGTGTACCAGGAAGGCCCACTGCTCCCATTCCCCTCCAGCCACCTGCACCTCCTCCCTGGAAGGGGAGAACCCCAAAATGGCGTTGGGGTTGGTGAACTGACAGGACGCTTGTGATGTGAGGAGGTGTGTCTCAGTGTTTCCTGCCAGAACAGCTGAGGGTCCCCACACCTGAGGACCGGGTCAAGTTGGAGGCCGCAGCAAAGGCAGAGGGAGGTAGGAGCCGGGTGCCCCGCGCGATGTGGCCAGCATGGGGGCAGGGCTTACCAGCTGCTCAGGGCGCGGGTTGGGTGGAGGGCATGACGACCCGCCCTGAGGGGCTGACAGTGCCCTCGCCCTCGGGCCCGGTGGCCGCGCCCTCTGCCCGGGCAGGGAGGGGCGCCAAAAGGGGCGGCACTGCCCCCTGCGCCGCCCGCCCTGGCCCCGGGGAGGACCGTGTGAAAATGAGGCCGGGGCTCGGGGGGCGGGCGGGGCCGGGTCCGCCAGGAGCGCGCCGGGCAGGGCGCCCGCACACCTCCCGGAGCCACTGCTGCGTTCGCCACGCTCGCCTCCCGTGCTCCACCGCCACTGCCTCTGCCGCTGCGCCTGCCATGGGGGTCGCGGGCCGCGGCTTCCCCGGGCCCGCCCCGGCGCTGCTACAGATCCTGCTGCTGCTGCTGCCGCTGCTGGCGGCCACCGTCCTTCCCGGCCAGGGGCCGCCAGAGGGTGAGTGTCCAGCCTGGGGCGCACCTGGCACGGCTCTGTGGCTCAGAGAAGGAGTTCCCGGGTCCGTCCTGAGAGGGTCCACGCAGCCCTCAGGAGCCTTCACCCACACCGGCGGGGCTGAGACGCCGCCGCGGCTCGGGCCCTCCCTAGGCGCAGGGCTTGGGTCTCTCACAGCTGGCCTCGGACCCGGCCGGTTGACAGTTCCCGCCCTGGCCCCAGCAGCCCAGGGCTGAGCAGTGCGAGGAGCACCCCAGGGCTTGTGCCGGCGGGGTGGAGCCCAAGGGCCTGACGGGCACCGTGCCTGAGGCTGTGCAGCCGTGCCCGCACTCTTGGCCTCTGGGGCCGCGAAGCGCTCCTGCGGGTTTCGCGCTAGGCTCCCTGGCACTTGGCGAGCTGTGGAGCGCGCGCAGCCGCTGTTGGAGGGGCCAGGGGTAGCCTTAGGCCGCTGGGGGGCAGAGCTCTGGGCGCAGGACACTGAGGCCACTTGAGTTGCAGATCCGCACCTAGGGGTGGTGTCAGCACTGGGGCGGGTTTCCCGGTTGAGAGGGGGAATGGGGCTGAGGTGGGGGAGAGGGTCAGGCTCTCTTGCACCCCTGGTCCTGGAAGGACTGACAGCTGCCAACTTTCCAGAATGTTCAGCAGGCATTCACACGGGCTTCTCGTGTCCCAGGTAGGGGCTGGCTTGTCTGTTGTCAGGTGAGAAAATAGAACAAAAGCTCTGTGTGTGGTGTTGTGAAAAAGGGGATACTCCCCACACCTCGAACAAGTGGCAGGCTCCCTGGAGGAGGTGGAGTAGAGTTAAATCTCCAAGGCCTGTAGAGAGGGTGGTGGGGATGGGGAATTGCAGAGGCAACAGACCATGTCTGACAGTGGTATGGGTCATCCCTGGGCTGGCCAGCATGGGTGGCGGGAATGGGGTGGACAAAGGGCAGTCAGTGCTAGGGAGGGACTGGGGACGGTCACACAGGTTTTCTTGGAGCAGCATTTGCAGCGGTCACTGTGCTGTCTTACAGATGTGGATGAGTGTGCCCAGGAGCTAGATGACTGCCATGCTGATGCCCTGTGCCAGAACACACCCACCTCCTACAAGTGCTCCTGCAAGCCTGGCTACCGCGGGGAAGGCAGGCATTGCCAGGGTGAGTGACTTGGGGCTGTTGGGGGAGAGCCAGCAGGGCACAACCCAGCTCCTTAACTCGCCAAAAATTTTAAAGATGTATCTGAAAGGCAGAGTGAAAGAGAAAGAGAACCTTCCGTCTGCTGGATCACTACCTAAATGGCTATAAAGGCCAAGGCTGGGCCAGATCTCCCCAAGCACTTGGACCACCTTCTGCTGCTTTTCCAGATGTGTTAGCAGGGAGCTGGATTGGGAGTGGAGCAGCTGACACCCAGCTTTAGGGTATACTCCAAGGCATCCTGCCTTATCATCGGAGTTGCAAGTTCAGAGTTCACGCAGAAAAGGTGTGTGCAGAGGGATATTGTAACCCTCAGTGCACTCAAAGAGTGGACTCTGCCTGCTGGGAATTAGCTCAGTGTTGTGAGCTGTAGAGTTCAGACCACAGACTGGGCACTCACTGGTGGAGGTGGTCCTCTCGAGGGGAAATCTCTATACATGGTACGAGCTTGGAGCCAGTCACATCCACCCATTTGACAGATGGGAACACTGAGGCCCAGGGACTTGTGATCAGTGTCATAGGCTACAGGTGGAAGTCCAATCTCCTACCCCTCCCCCTACTGTGTTCCATCCCACTTTGCATCCTCCTGGTCACTGTCTCTGTGTGTCTATCTTGGGTTGGATGAGCAATCTTAACATTTATAGTGACCCAGCTCAGGGAGATGTTCCTAATGCGTGAAGTCACCTGACTTCCCAACCTCTGGACCAGACCTTCACAGGCGTGTTGGTGGCAAGAGGCTTACAACTCTGTAGCATGTGCATAACTGTGGTGGGAACTCATCTGAATATGAGCAGGACTCAAACCCACCTAGTGACCAACCAACCACTGCCTCCGAACCCTTGGACGAGCACATTAGCTTTTGTAGATTAGGAGGAGTATTTTGAATACATACTTGATTTGGTGCCACTTCATGATCTAGTCTTCAAGCCCATCTGTTTTATCTCATGGCTTCTGAGTAATAAAGATTCTTGGTACTGGAAGAGTGTGTAAAGGCCAGTGGTTCCTGGAATGTGGTAGTCACTCAAGCCTTCTTTTTATGTAATTACTAAAGCTTATTTTTATTTTGAAATAAGTTAGAAAGAGCTGGAGATCTTTCATTTGCCAGTTCACTCCCCAAATGCCTGTAGTATCTAAGGTTGGATCAGGCTGGATTAGGCGGGGTCAGGCTGGGTCAGGCTGAAGCCAAGAGCTAGGAATTCAGTCTGGATCTCCCGCCTGAGTGGACAGGACCCAAGTCCTTGAGCCATTGTCTGCTGCCTCTTAGGGTCTGCATTAGCATGAAGCTGGATTGGAAGTAGCGCCAAGTACTCCAATATTGGCTGTGGGTGTTCCAAATACTGCCTTAGCTACTCTACCAAATGCCTGCTCCCATTCTTGCTTTTTAATCAGTCACTTTTTTTTTAAAAAGAAGGATTTATTTTAATTGGAAAGGCAGATAAGATTTATAAGGAGAAGGAGAGACAGAGAGAAAGATCTTCCATTCCCTGGTTCACTCCCCAAGTGACCACAATGGCTGGAGAGGAAGACATCTAAAGCCAGGAGCTTATTCCTGGTCTCTCATTCAGGCTCAGGATCTCAAGGCTTTGGGCCATCCTCCACAGCCTTCCCAGGCCACCAGCAGGGAGCTGGATGGGAAGTGGAGCAGCCAGGACAGGAACTGGCACTCATATGAGATACTGATGGGTGCAAGGGGAGAATTTAACCATTTGAGCCATCGTGCTCATCTCAATGTAAGATCTTTACACCTAGGTAACCAAAACTACAAATGAAATATCTATACATAAAGGGTGGGCTCTTGGGAGTCCAAAGCAGGTCTCCCATGTCAATGGCAGGGACCTACTTAAATCATACTCTGCTGCCTCCTGGGGTCTGCATTATCAGGAAGCTGGAAAATGGAAGCCAAGTTTGGAATTAAGGCCATGTCTTCTGATGTGGTCTGTGGACATTGTTACTGCTGAGCCAAGCACCTGCCTCACACAGGGATTGTTGGCTCTCACCTTGCTAGAAAGGAAGGAGACTGAGAGAGAACACAGAAGGCAGATATGAATAACAGGTAGGATGCTGATGAACAGGTCTGGGTCTGGTGACACCCTGGAGAAAACTTACCAGAAGTTCTCCTTTTGTCTGGTGAGCAAAGCCCTCCCCTCTCCTCTCCAGCCAGACTTGGTGTTCCTTTCTAGAAGACTTTGTATTTCTCTGAGTTCACTTTTGCTCAAAGACAGAGCACATATTCTTTTCCTTTCTTTTAATATGATTTATTCATTTATTTACTTACTTATTTAAAAGGCAGAGTTATAGAGAGAGGGAAAGGGGAGAGAGATTTTCTCTCCATTGGTTCACTCCCCAAGTGGCAGAGGCCCATGTACTTATGCCATCTGCTGATTTCCCAGATATATTTCCAGGAAGCTGGACTAGAAGTGGAGCAGCTGAGATTTGAATCAACATTCATCTGGGATATCAGCATTGAAAGCAGCTTCTTTTTAAAAATATTTTATTCATTTATTTATTTATGTATTTATATTTATTGGAAAGTGAGATATACAGAGAGGAGGAGAGAAAGAGAGGAAGATCTTCTGTCTGGTGATTCACTCCCCAAGTGATTGCAACTGCCAGTGCTGTGCTGATCCGAAGCCAGGATCCAGGAACTTCCTCTCACATGGTGCAGGATCCCAAAGCATTGGGACATCCTCGACTGCTTTCCCAGGCCACAAACAGGGAGCTGGATGGGAAGTGGAGCAGCCGGGATTAGAACTGGCACCCATATGGAATGCTGGCGTGTTCAAGGCAAGGACTTTTAGCCTCTAGGCCATGGTGATGTAAGTAGGGAGATACAAATTGGAACTACAAGGAAGTCTTGCTCATCCTTTGGGATGGCTACTCTGCAGAAACACAGAAACAGTGTCAGCAAGGAGAGGCGAATGAGAACTTTGTGCACTGTTGTTCCTCAAAAATTTAAAAATAAAGTTATCCTTTGATCCAGAATTTTTCTTCTGGGTATTTACTTTAAAAAGTTGAAGAAAGGGTCTTAAAGAAACATTTGTTTTCTGACAGTCATGGCATTATTCACAGTAACTGGAAAGGTGAAACAATGCAAGTATCCCTTTAGCGATGAAATGAGTAAGCACATTGTGGTATCTGCTAACAGTGGGATATGCTCAGCCTTCCAGAGAAGAAAGTCCTATCACATGGTGCCATATGCATGAGTTTTCTGAATATTATGTTAGGGGAAATAAGCCAGTCACAAAATGTCAAAGAGTATATGATTCCTCATATCAGCTTTTAAAAAAACCGTAGAGGCAAAATGTAGACGGATGGTTGCCAGGGCTTGAGGTTGGGAGATGAGGAGTTATTGTTTAATGAGTTATAGAATTACAGTTTTGCAAGATGAAAATATGTACGAAGACGAAAGGTGGTCAGGGCTGCTGCATAGCTAAGAATGTTTCAGTAACGCAGTGCCCTGTAAAACAGAGAAGTGATTGCCACACTGTTTTCTGAAGTGGCCGTGCCCCTGTTCCCATCAGCAGCGTCTGATGGCTCCTGTTGCGCTATAGCCTTGTCGGCATTGCTTCTTCTTTTTTGTTGTGACCGTCGGTAAGAGAGAGCTGTTGTCTCATGGTTTTATTTTGTATTGCTCTATTCACATAGGGGGTGATTTTCATGAGCTTGTTAACTGTATTACATCTTGGGTGAAATTCCCTGTTAGATCTTTTGCCTATTTGAAAAGTGGATTGCCTGTCTTCTCATTATTGGGTTGCAAGAGTTCTTTGTAAAACCTTGTATTGCATGATTTGCAAATATTTTCCACAAACCCAAGGCTTGTTTTCTCATTTTTTCAAAATAATTTCTTTTGAAATGCAAAAGCTTTTAATTTTGAGAGAATTCAACTTGCTAATTTTGAAATTTATGAATTATGTGTTCATGGTTGAAACAAATAAATGTCCAAGACTGAGGTCTCAGTGATTGTTCTCATGGATGTTCTCTTAGAAGCTTTGGGTTCTGATTCTGACATTTAAGTCTCTGGGCCCATTTTGGGTTGATTTTTGTGTGTAGGGTTTGAGTTGATGGTCTACAGTCATCTTTTGACACATGGATATCCAGTTATCTCAGTAACATTTGTTGGAAAAACTGTCATTTTCCCAGTGAATTGCTTTAGCACTCTTGCATGGAATCAAATGACCATAAATAATTTAAGGGTTAATTTAGGGGACAACATTATGGCTAGTAGGTTAAATTTCCCCCTGTGATGCCTGGCATTCCACATGGGTATCGGTTCAAGATCCAACTGATCTATTTCTGATCTAACTCCTTGCTAATATGCCTGGAAGCGTGGTGGAAGATGACGAGGTCCTGGGTCCATTTACCCCTCCTTAACCTAAATAAATGAAGCTCCTGGCTTCGGCCAGGCCCAGCCCTGAGACTGCAGCCATCTTGGAGTGAACTAACGGGTAAAAGATGTCTCTCCCTCTATGTGATTCCCTTGCTCTCTCTCAAATAAAAATAAATAAATACATCTTTTTTTCAAAAAAGGGTTAAGGAGAAATTAAGATGGCAGGATAGGGTAAGGACACATTTAAACAGATGGAGAAACATTAGCGAGTGTGAAGCAGAGAGGACACATTTCAGGAAATAGGAGAGGACAGAATGACAGCAGAGGGGCACCTGGAGACCGACAGACACGGGAAAGCAGTGGATATAACTGTGTGAGGCTGCAGTGACTGATACCAAGCAGCATTCAGCAAACAGCCGGAACTCCACCAGCAATAAGGTGGAAAAGGACTTTCACTGGGAGCTCAGGAGGTGAACCCAGACAAAGAACTGCCCGTCCTGCTGGTCTGTTTGATTTCACCAGGAGCAGAAATAGAGTGGCAGATCCCAGATGGGCAGTGTAGGAACAGGGTGGATTTTACAGCCTAGTCAGCCGCCTAGAGCTGAATCGGTGCCATTTTGTCTAGAGACAAAGGCTGTTGGGACAGGACTGCACATGCACTGAGCTGAGTGAACTCACTTCTGGCTCAGTGAACTGCAACAATGTGGCAACCTACAGGTTCCACCCAAGATAGGTCCTGGTATCCCTCAGACCTGATGACCAGCAGATCAAGAACTCTAGTTGTGGCACATCAGGCACCATTTTGTACAGTGTGGCAAAGGCGTTAAGACTGCAGGGACAACAGTGAGCTGCACATGTGCTGAGCTGGGAGCAAACTCACTGAGATCAGTGCATTGTACTGGTCCCACAGGGAAAATAATACTGACTTGGCATTGTACAGGTCAAAAGAGGTTCGTGTGGTTCCCAGACCAAACAGCCAACAGATTCAAGCAACAACCTAACTATATGGGACTCTCTGTATTTCCCTAATCCTGGGAACTGTTCAAACCGGAAGTGGGAGAAAGGTTGTGCAGAAAATGGTGCAGCCTCAGCATGGTATCACAGGAGGTAGAGAGTGATGAGCCAGAAGCTAGGGCTACAGAGACAATGGTGGAAGTCTAACATAAGAACCCAGTCCTGGAACTCACTGGAGGTTGTGGCACAAGTGACTACAAACAAGAGCTGTGTACCAACCACAATAAGTAAAACTGAATTATAGATCTGTGGGTGACACAGCTAAGAATCCTGTCGCAAGGAGAATAATTTGCTAACCAGTAGTACAATGACCAAGAGCAAAAGAAGAGACAAAGGCACAATGATATTACTGAACATTCCCCTGCTAAGGAGCAGAAGCCTTTGCCAACCTCAGAGTTAACTGAGGAAGACATCGAGAAAATGGGGGACACAGAATTCAAAACACCTGTTATAAAGCTTCTTATCAACAACGAGAAGCACATAAAGCAGGCATTCAAGGAATTTAAGGAATATGTCACACTGGAAAATAATCCAGTGAAAGCTAATATATCAAAATGAAGAATACAGTGGAGAAAATTAAAAGTACAGTGGAGAGTCTCCAAAATAGAATGAAGCAAGCAGAAGAAAGAATCTCAGAATTGGAAGGTATCTCCTGTCACCAGGGGGAAGCAAACAAAAAGCTGGAAGCAGAGCTTCCAAAAAAAAAGTACTTAAGAATTGAAAGACACTATTAAGTTGCCAAATATAAGAGTTATGGGAGTCCCGGAAGGTGCAGAAAGAGAAGTTAGGTTAAAAATGTATTTAATGAAATAATCAAGGAAAAATTTTCTCATCTGGAGAAAGAATTGGGAAACAAGATCCAGGATGGGCACAGAACTCCCAACAGAGTTGACCAAAAGAGTTCTTCACCACGACATATGATAATCAAGCTCTCTTCAATCGAACATAAGGAAAAGATCCTTAAATGTGCACGTGAAAAAAATCAATTGACATATAAAGGAATGCCAATTAAATTCACAGGAGATCTCTCACAGGAAACTCCACAAGCAAGAAGAGAATGGAGTGACATATTCCAGATTCTAAAAGAAAAAAATTATCGGCCTAGGATAACATACCCTGTAAAGTTTTCTTTCATCTTTGAAAATGAAATAAAATTCTTCCAGAGTAAAGAAAAGCTAAAAGGCGGGGCCCGGCATGATAGCGCAGTGGTTAAGGTCCTCCCCTTTCACACCTGGGATCCCATATGGGCGCCAGTTCTAATTCCAGCAGCCCCGCTTCCCATCCAGCTCCCTGCCTGTGGCCTGGGAAAGCAGAGGACGGTCCAGGGCTTTGGGAACCTGCACCCGCGTGGGAGACCCAGAAGAGGCTCCTGGCTTCGGATCGGCATAGCATCGGCCGTTGTGCTCACTTGGGGAGTGAATCATCGGACGGAAGATCTTCCTCTCTGTCTCTCCTCTCTGTATATCCGCCTTTCCAATGAAAAAATAATAAAAATAAATCTTTAAAAAAAAAAAAAAGAAAAGCTAAAAGAATTTGCCTCTTCCAAACCTACCCTACAAATGATACTTCAAGATGTTCTCTTGACAGAGAAGAGGAATAGCACCCAACAAAACGAAAGGCAAACAGGAAGAACACCCCAATAAAATAACAACAGTAGACTAAACCAATGAGCAACCCATTCCTAAAATGACAGGACCAAAGTACCATCCATGTATATTTAACTCTGAATGTAAATGGCTTAAGCTCAATCAAACATCATAGATTAGTAGACTGGATTAAAAAACAAAACCTATCTGTTTATTGTCTGGAGGAGACACAATTCAACAAAGATCCACAGAAATTATATCACATGAGTTTTGTTGTTTTCTGTTGGTTTCATCTCTTCAAAACACTTTCTTCTGATTAAATCATTCAATGACTCGTAGATCATGCAGTGGCATCATTTTCTTCAAGAAGGTTCTTGATTTTCATTTCTTCAGCTACACGTTAGTCATTTAATAGCATGTTGTTTAACTTCTTGGTGTTGTTAATTTCTTTTTTCTCCTGGATGTTGAGTTTGTTTTGTGGCTCTTCATTTAAGGGAATGTATAGTAGCTGTGTAATGGAGATTGTCATATCTAGTAACATGTCATTTAACTTCATGGCATTGTAAATTTCTATTTTTCTTTCTATTGTTGATTTTGTATCATGACTTTTCATTTGAGGGAATGTATAGTAGCTGTGAAATGGAGACTAACATCCAGATGTGAGGATGCAGTGTAGTATGCATTTCTGCTTCCAGACAAGGATGGACTTACAGTGAAACTGTTTACTATATCTTGACAATAGGATTCTGGACTCTGCCATTGTCCATGCTCGCAACAATGGACATATGACTGAGTATGAAGAACTATATGTTACAAATGAAATAAAGGAACTAGGTGGGGGGGGAGGGAATTGGGAAGGGGATAAGGGAATATGGAACTGTATCATACAATAATAGCAATAATAATAAAAGGTAAAAAAATATATGAATGAGTGGTAATTTTGTCCTGTCATTTTAGTAATGGGTTGTTCATTGATTTAGTCTTCTATTGTTATTTTACTGGGATGTTCTTCACATTTGCCATTGATTTTGGTGATTGCTTTTCCTTTTCGCTGTCAAGAGAACATCTTTAACCATCCTTTGTATGGTAGGTTTGAAAGAGGCATGTTCTTTTAACTTTTCTTTACTGTGGAAGAATTTTATTTCATTTTCAAAGACAAAGGAAAGCTTTGCTGAATATGTTATTCTGGACAGACAATTTTTTCTTTTAGAAACTGAAACATGTTGCTTTCTCTTTTGACCTATAGAGTTTCCTGTGAGAGACCTCCTGTGAATTTAATTGGCATTCCTTTATATGACAGTTGTTCTTAATTTCTGATATACCAGCCTTGATTTGCTTTACTGCTTCCTTAAATTCTTTGAACTTTTGCATTAACTTCTCATTTTTGATCATAATCTTTAAAATGAGTCTTATGGACTCTGTATCCCTCATTTTCTTGATGTCTTCCTCAGTTAACTCTGAGGTTGGCAAAGGCTTTTGCTCCTTTGCAGGGGAGTTTTCAGTAATATCCATTGTGCCTTTGTCTCTTCTTTTGCTCTTGGTCATTGTACTTCTGGTTAGCAGAGTCTTCTTCTTGGGGCAGGTTTCTAAGCTGTGTCACCCACAGGTCTACAATGCAGTTTTACTTATTGCAGTTGGTACACAGCTCTTGTTTGTAGTCACTTGTGCCACAACCTCCAGTGAGTTCCAGGTCTGGGTTCTTATGTTAGATTTCCACCGTGGTCTTCACAGCCCCAGCTCTTGGCTCATCACTCTTCACCTCCTGTGATTCCATGCTGAGGCTGCACCGTTGTCTCTGCAACCTTTCTCCCACTTCCGGTTGGAGCAGTTCCCAGGTTTAGAGAGACATCAGGTGTCCTATCCAGTTAGGTTGCTGGTGGCGCTGATCTTGCCGGAACCTGTTGGATGTTAGGTCTGGGTGCCACACGAACCTATTTTGACTGATACAATGCCACAGTCGGTATTATTTTCCCTGCGGGACCTCAGCGAGTTCTCACGAGCTCAGCAAAGGCACAGTTCACTGTTGTCCCTGCAGTCCCAAAGCTATTGCCACAGTGCACAAAATGGTGCCTGACCTACCACCACTGCAGTTCTTGATCTGCTGGCCGTCAGATCCGAGGGCTACCCAGACCTGCCCTGGGTGGAACCTGTAGAATGCCATGTTGTTGCAGTTCACTGAGTCAGAAATGAGCTCACTCTCAGCTCAGAGCATGCTCCATCCTTTCCCTTGCCCTTTCCTCCTTACGCAAAATGGCGCCCAATTCAGCTCCAGGGGGCTGACTGGGCTATGAAATCCACCGTGTTCTCGCACTGTTTGTCTGAGATTTGCTGTTCTGTCTCTGCTTCTGGTCAAATCAAACGGACCAGCAGGACGGACAGTTCTTTGTCTGGCTTTACCTCCCAAGCTCCCAGTGAAGGTCCCTTCCCACCTGGTTGCTGGGGGAGTTCTGGCTGCTGGTGGAGTTCAGATGGCTGTGCTGGAGTATCAGTCACTGCAACACCACACTGCTGTGCCTGCTGCTTTCCTGTGTCTGTCAGTCTCCAGGTGCCCCTCTGCTGTTGTTCTGTCCTTTCCTATTTCCTGAAATATGTCCTCTCTGTTTCATCCTGATTAAATGTTTCTCCGTGTGTTTAAATGTGTCCTTACCCTATTCCGCCATCTTGATTCTCCCACTCATTCACATTAACCCTGAATGTAAATGGCTTAAACTCATCAAGCAAGCGTCATAGATAAGTAGACTAGATTAAAAAAAATCCATCTTTTTGTTGCGTACAGGAGACACATCTCACCAATAAAGATCAGTGGAAAATATATCATGGATTTTGATGGTTTTTCTTTTTTAATTTTCATTTCTTCATAACACTTTCTCATTGAATTCTTCACTGATTCATAGATCATACAGTAGCATCATTTTCTTCAAGATTCTTGATTTCCTTTTTTGTTTGTTCAGCAACACATTACTCATTCAGTAGCATGTTATTTAACTTTCATGTCATTTTTTATTCTTTTTTTTCTTGTTGATTTGTGTTATGGCTTTTTACTTAAGGGGATGTACAGTGACTGTAGTAGAGACTGTCATATTCAGTAGCATATTATTTAACTTCATGGCATTGTAAATTTCTATTTTTATTCCTGTTGTTGGTGTTGTACTGTAGCTTTTCATTTAATGGGATGTATAGTAACCGTGTAATGGAGACCATCATATCCAAATGTGAGGATGTATGCAGTATGCATCTCTATTTTCAGACCGAAGGTGGACACCCAATGAAACTGTTAACTGTATCTTGACAATAGGATGCTAGACTCTGTGCCATTATCCATGCCCATAATAATGGACATATGACTATCTATAAATAATTATACTATAGTAATAATACAGGGGAATTTGGGGGGGGGTGAATTTGGGAATGGGGTAAGGCAAATTCCAGGGCCTATGGAACTGTATCATAACATAATAAAATAAAATAAAATAAAATAAAATAAAATAAAATAAAATAAAATAAAATAAAATAAAATAAAAGGGTTAAGGCTTATAGCCTGGGAGAGCATTAGAGGATGGCCCAAGGCCTTGGGTCCCTGATTCCAGGTGGGAGACCCAGAGGAGGCTCCTGGCTCCTGGCTTCAGATCAGCTCAGCTCCGGCTGTTTTGGCCACTTGGGAAGTGAATCAACAGATGGTAGATCTTTCTCTCTTTCTTTCCTTCTCTCTGTAAATCTGACTTTGCAATAAATAAATAAATAAACATAGTTTTTTTTTAAAAGGATTAATTTCCCCATTCTCAGTTTGGTTTTATTGGTCTATATGACTGTCCTTATGCCAGTTTTGACAACAGTTTTGACATTGTTTTGACAACTATAGCTTTCTAGTAAATACTTCCAATCTTTTTTTTTTTAATTTGCATTGACTTTTCTGAGTCTTTCATGTTTCCCTATAAATTTTAGGAATTGTTTTGTCAAGTTTTGACAAAAAAAAAAAAAACCTGAAAACCCACCTTATTTTTTTACATGAAGGCAGCATTGTATAAATACTCTTTTACATTTTAATTTTTCCATGTAGTAGAATGTCTTAGAGATCTCTCCAAGTCTGTCTAAGATCTTCCTTTTTTTTTTTATAGTCGTGTGGTACTCCATCAATCAAACGTGCTGGCATTCAATCATTTCTGGTGTATGCACCTCTGATTTGCCTTTAGGATCATCTCATCACATCAGTGCTACTGTGAATAACCTTATTGCCTTGTTTTTCCTGGTGGGGGAGATATCTTCAAGGCAGGATGCTGGAAGAGGATGGCAGACAAGGTGACTGCTTCTGTCTCCACCTCAAAGAAATAACACCTGGTTGTTTTGTTCCCCAGACATTGATGAGTGTGAAAATGAACTCAACGGAGGCTGCGTCCATGACTGTCTGAATATTCCAGGCAATTACCGTTGCATCTGTTTTGATGGTTTCATGTTGGCTCACGATGGTCATAACTGTCTTGGTAAGGAGAGCCGAGCAATTGGCATTTCTCTTCTCCCCATGCTCCAGCACCTTCAGCCCTTTCTTGTCTTCTGTGAAAACATACTTATGAAGACAAAAGGAGAGACATGAGTTTCTGCACCCTTAGAAACCAGACACCTTGACTAAAAAAAAAGCAAACGTACAATGTTCTAGTTTCTATATGATTTTTCATGATGTAAATCCCTTGGTCCAAGGAGCTGGCTGGGCCCAGTTGTGACTCCTTGCTGATTTCTTAGCACAGTCTTGTCCCCTCCAAGATCTTTGCTCTTCTGTGGAAAAGGTCCCGGCTTGTAACCAGTGCTTTAAGGCTGTGAGTGTGTTACTTCCAACAATGAGGCAGCACTTCTTCCTCAGAAGATTCCCAGTGTGTGCCTGGGCTGCAGCTAGAGAGGCTCCCACCTAGTGGGATTTGTTTTTTGTTGTTGTTGTTTGTTTGTTTGTTTTTATTTTTGTTCTTTTTTTAATATTGAGAGAAAGAAAATCAGATGGAAAATTTGCATTTTGCACAAAGCAGAAGCATCTGTGGGCGATCCAGTCTTTAGTGAGAGACCACAGGGTGTGGGGTCTTGGTTCCCGAGACTAGTGAGAGGGCAGCATGCAGCAGGAGCAAGCTCCTGGCAGGGGCTGAGCTTGGTGGCTTCAGATGCTGCAGCCATGTGGCTGGCAGGTTATGGCAGACGCCAGCACAGGAGATTCGGGTGTCAGGGCCCTTGGATGCTGGTGAGCTTCCTGTGAGGGAGCCTCCAGACCTGTGTGTGGGGCCGCTCAACCTTCCGAGCCTGCCTCTGTCCTCCAAGCCAACAAAAGGACAACTGAATGACCGTTTGACCAAATGCTCTGAGAATGGCCTGCAAGGCTCTGAAGAATGTACCAACAGGCCCTACGTTTTGTGGGTAGGGGCTCTGCCATGTGTAAGGGAAAGATTTTCATTTTGGACTTGGCTTTCCAGTAGCCTTGATCCCTATCAGTGTCACCAGGGGTCCCCCACCTCCCCTCTATCGGACTAGGTCTTTGTTCCCTGCCTGCACTCTGTGCAGCTGTCAGTGCGATCTGATCAGAAGCCAGGGGACCATGACACCTCGCAGGTGTCCCCAGCAGTCAGTGTCACAAGACAAGTCCTGCAAGCAAGATTCACGAGGCAAGGGGCAGAAGCATCAAAGGGGCAGGGACCTGGGCTGGGCTGGGACAGGGCAGGGTGGTGTCTGGGTCCAGCCCCAGTGGAAATTGGGGGACCCACCTCTTGCCCTGTCTCCACTGACACCAGAAATGTTTCAGTCCTTGTAGTTTCTTGGGCTGTCCCTGCAGACTTGGTAGCTGGCATCTGCCTGCATGGTGGCTTGGAGCATCCACTATGCATGTGTGTGCAGGGGTTAGGGGTTCTGTAAAAGGAAGGTGTGAGAGAATCAATCCATTTAGACTGCAAACCTGGAAGCCCTCTGAAGGCCTGCTTATGGGGCAGCAGGCAGGTTCCTTCTTCTCTGGGAGGCCCCCAACCCCTACAGGAACAAACACACACATACACACATGGACTTTAACCCCCAGTAGGTAGCCCCCAATGCCTACAGCAGACTCTCTCTCCTACACCTTAACCCCTAGTAGATAGCCAACAAGCACCATTTAGCTCTGGTGTTAAACCTGGCCCTCATTCTAGAATCTTAAAAACCACCTACCTGGACTTCAGTTTCTAGTTGTGGAGGATCTGGAGCTGCCCCAGTTATAGGGCTTCATGCATTACAAGTACCAGTGTGGCTTATCCAACCTCCCTTTGCCTTAACCTAACCCATGAGCCTGAAAGTGATCCAGGTGACAGGCATCTCTCCTATAGCCAGGGTCATAGCTGTTGCTTTATAATATTGGCCTGGGCACATGCACAGTGGTACACACACACACACACCCTTGCATAGCTCTAGTCCTCCACACAGAGGGCATGGCCCAGCCCTCTCTGCTCACAGCCCAGGCGCGCGCGCGCGCGCACACACACACACACACACACACACACACACACACACACACACACAATTGTCTAGCTCTAGTCCTCCACGCAGAGGGTATGGCCCAGCCCTCTGCTCACAGCCCAGGGACACACACACACACACACACAAAATTGTCTAGCTCTAGTCCTCCACGCAGAGGGCATGGCCCAGCCCTCTGCTCACAGCTTTTCCAAGATTCCACCAGGCATCTCTTGCCAGCCTTGCCTCTTGTCTGAGGGAGCACCCAGGCCAGGTGCGCCCCGGCGTGGCTTGCCCTCTGGAATGTGCCTCCCTCATGCTTTGGCACAGATGGAGGCTGCCGGTTTGTTAGGCTTGCAGGGGAATGGCTCGGGTCCCATCAGTTTAGTTAGGCATCTGCTTGGTAGTGTGGGAGGACAGATGACTGCAAGATCTGAAACTTGAAACCAGATAACAGATATGGAAATGGGGATTTTCTTGTTAGGAATATGCCCAGGAGCCAGCAATATACATGGGAGAAATTAGGCTGGGGGACATAGCTAACTTTGATATCAGCCTTTCCCAGGAGCCTTGGTTGTGTCTGAGAGTCGTCTGGAAGCTTTCCTGTCTTTAGCCCTATCAAGGCAGTGCATGCCAGCCTGTTGGTACAGTTACTGTCCAGTGGCCCAGCACCTGCTGTTACCCCTGTCCTCATGGGGTATGCAGTCTAGAGGTGATGGATCAACATGGGGGGCTTTGAGAACACAATTCAGTGTCATGTATGTTAATACAGCTATGCGCAGGTGTCAGATTTTGAGGGGAGGTGTTCCCCGAGGGCTGCCCTGTGGGTGTGGCTAAAGCAGATCAGGGTGGACCTGGAGGACCTCCCCACCTCTGATGCCTCCTCCTCTGGACTTCCTGGCCATGCTCTCGCTTTTGATTTTTTTCTGCCTGGGCATTGTCCAGAGTGCACCCCTGCTGTCCAGGCCAAACTCAGCAGCCTTCGCCTGGCCAGGGTGGGTAGTGGGGGTCCTTTCCATGTGACCCTGGTTTGTCTTCCCCACTGCATCTCCCAGAAGTTCCCTACTCATACTTTTGCTCAGATCAGGTGAGTGGTCCACAGCTGGCTGAACAGCCTCGGCCATCGGGGTCTCCTGCAGCCAAGTCCCCTCTCATAACTTATCCCTGTAGAAATTCCTAACAGCTCGTGAGCTTTTCCAGAAAACCCTCCCAGCTAGAAGTCACCCTCTGTCCTTGTTCTGCCTTCTCCCAGAACCCTTTGTGTCTTGGTCTGTTCTGCCCCGTGGAAGGATAGGCACCTAGAGGAGAGAGTTTTCTCTTGCTCGCTCTGTTTTGCTGCCTCCTTCAGCACATGCTTAGAAAAGAAAAAGTGCCCCAGTAACACCGCACGACCATGTGTCCCTGCCACAGGCCCAGTGCTGTGGCCTTGTGTGATTCTGAGTGCTTCTATGGAGCCAAGAGGGGGCTGGGGGTACCTCTCCCATGGCCACTGGGTGGTGTGGAACTGCTGGAGGTCCTGAACCAGCAATGAGCAGTGTCTGATGCCTCTCTCCCCACAGATGTGGACGAGTGCCTGGAGAACAACGGCGGCTGCCAGCACACCTGTGTCAATGTCCTGGGCAGCTACGAATGCCTCTGCAAGGAGGGGTTTTTCCTGAGCGACAACCAGCACACGTGCATCCACCGCTCGGAAGGTGCTCACTGCTGTCCTGGGTCGGGGAGGGGACTGGGCCTGTATGCTGCGACTTCACACAGGGCAGTTAGGCAGCCAGAGGGCTTAAGACCAGATCCTGTGGCTGGGGTGCTACAACCAGATCCTCCAATATCACCCCTTCTCGCAGCAAAATCAGCAGGAAGGGCTGGGTGAGGGAGCCCACAGGCCCTGCCCAGCTCTCTCAGTCCCCCAGCTCCAACCTCCTCCTAGAGTATGTTCCACATGTGAACTGCATCTCAGGACACACAGGACTGTGACCTGCCCAGGTTTCCTGAAGGTGCTGGAATTGCAGTAGCAGCAGCACCTGCTCCTTGAATCGGTGCTTTTCCATGCACAGTCCTATTTCTAAGCCCCCAGCTGGCTCTGGCCTTTCCCTGCATCTTGGACTTTTACAGCCATGTTCCTGGGGCTCTGGCCCCGAGGACTCCCTCCTGGCTCATGGGCCTTCCTCACTGTGGCCCCTTCCACTGTGGTTGCCAGTTGCTGTTGCTCCCTAAGTTTGCAGGAGACCCTTATGTGGTCTTCTGTTCATCTTGCAAATGAATTTACCCCTTCTAAAATTCCTCTGTTTGAATGAATGCTTTGGATGGAGAAGCATCAAATATACATGGCTGTCATGTTTAGTTCCTTTAAAAAATGATTTATTTTAGTTTTATTGGAAAGGCAAATTTACAGAGAAGGAGAGACAGAAAGAAAGATCCTTTATCCACTATCTCACTTCCCAGATGGCTGCAGTGACCGGAGCTGAGCCTGTCAAAGTCAGGAGTCAGGAGCTTCTTCTGGGACTCCTATGTGGTACAGGGTCCCAAAGCTTTGGGCCATCCTTTGCTGCTTTCCTAGGCCACAAGCAGGGAGCTGGATGGGAGATGGAGCAGCCGGGACACAAACCAGCATTCATATGGAGTGCTGGCCCTTGCAGGCAGAGGATTAGCTTGCTCTCCCACTGCAACAACCCCAAATAATTTTTTTAGGATGTATTTACTTACTTGGAAGGCTAGAATGCAGTTAGAGAGAAAACACACACACACACATATGCACACACCCCCTTTCCATTTGCTCATTCACTCCCCAAGTGACCATAATGATCAGGGATGGGCCAGGCCCAAACCAGGAGCCAGAAGCTTCTTCTGATCTCCCATGTGAGTATAGGGTACTGAGCACTTGAATCATCTTCTGCTTTCCCGGGCACATTAACAAGGAGCTGGATCGGAAGTGGAGCAGCTAGGACTTAAACAACATGGAAAGCTAGCATCACAAATGACAGTTTAATCTGCTTCCTCACATGCTGGCCCTATGCAATTATTTTTAAAGTGTTTATTTATTTATTTTCATTGTATTTGAAAGAGAGACAGAAACAGAGACAGACAGACACCTTCTCCCTGATAAATCACTTTCCAGATGCCCATACCAGCCAGGGCTGGGCCATGCTAAAGCTAGGAGCCTGAATTCAGTTCGAGATTCCCCACATGTGTGACAGGAGTCCGAGTACTGGAATGATCACCTCTGCCTCCTAAGGTATGTATTGGCAGTAAACTAAATTGCAGCAGAGGACCTGGGACTCGAATCAGGGGCTCAAGCCAGGATACTGGTGTCCAAAATGATGCTTTGGTGCCAAAGGCCCACCTGCCCTTCAAAAATGATTTTACAGGAATGGTACTTTGTGCCTCAAGCCTTGTTAGGATGAATGGCTGTTGAGTACTAAGCAGAATTGTAGGAGAAAGCAGGGCCAGGAGCGTTGATGGCTGTCACCTCCTGGAACCTGTGTCCTCAGGAATCGGGGCAGGAGAGGCATACACTCATGCTGCCCGTATTCCTGTGGGTTTCTTACTCAGGCAAGCACCAAAGTCCTGTGAACCCCATGGAGCTGGGGGTCACCTGAGATCGCCCTAGGTGGGGCTGGCAGAGTGACACAGCAGGCTAATCCTCCGCCCTGTGGCACCGACATCCCATGTGGGCATTGGTTTGTGGGCTTGTTGCTCCGCTTCCCATCCAGCTCCCCGCTTATGACCTGGAAAAGCAGTGGAGGACGGTCCAAGTCCTTGGGCCCATGCACCTATGTGGGAGACCCAGAAGAAATTCCTGGCTCCTGATCAACTTAGCTCTGGTTGTTGCAACCATTTGGGGAGTGAACCAAAGGATAAGACTTTCTCTGTTTCTCCTTCTGTCTCTATAAAATCTGTGTTTCAAATAAAAAGAAATAAAAATCTTTAAAAATTTTTAAAAATTCATTTTTATTAGAAAATCATATATACAGAGAGGAGCAGAGACAGAGGTGAAGATCTTCTGCTCATTGATTAACTCCCCAAGTGGCTGCAATGGCCAGAGCTGAGCCAATCTGAAGCCAGGAGCCAGAGGCCTCTTCCAGGTCTCACACATGGGTACGTGGTTCCAAGGCTTTGGGCCATCCACAGCTGCTTTCCTGGGTCACAAGCAGGGAGCTGGATGGGAAGCAGGGCAGCCAGGACAGGAACTGGTACCTATATGGGATCCCGGGCACATGCAAGGCGAGGACTTTAGCCACTAGGCTACCACACCGGGCCCAAAATAAATAAAGATCCCCATGGCACAGAATGACTCAAGTCTCAGGGTGTCTCCCCTTTTGCTTTCTGTGCTTCCCTTCAGGTGCTGGGAAAGGAAGGGTCCCTGGAGGGCATCCCCTGGACACTCCTAGAAGGGGTCTCCCATCCCCTGACTCACAGAGCAGCTTGGGGGATGCTTTGCTACTCCTTCAGCTCCAGCACCAGGCCCAAGCCCCCAGCTTGATGCAGGACACTGGTTCCTTGTAACAGAAGCAGCTGGCTCTGCAGCCTGTGTCATCTGAATTCACCGCAGCTCAGATGCTCTTGGATCCCCTAAAAAGTGTTGGAAATGAACAGACCTGGCTGGAACTCAAAC
The DNA here is from genome assembly GCF_017591425.1 of Ochotona curzoniae. Taxonomy (NCBI): domain Eukaryota; kingdom Metazoa; phylum Chordata; class Mammalia; order Lagomorpha; family Ochotonidae; genus Ochotona; species Ochotona curzoniae. The sequence continues at coordinate 7,109,686 of NW_024466454.1, forward strand.
CTGAAACCCGAGACCTTGAATTGTGATGTTCAGTCATGTTTCCACCTGATTGGCTTGGCAGACCGTTGGTCACTGGGGCCCACAGCAGATCATGGTGGTTTGCATGACCTTCCATGCTGTGGGTCTTTCATCCTCACTCAAGCAGCCTGTCCCCTGTCCTCTAGGCCAGGATCCTCCAGGTACCTCTGAGAGCCGTAGGAACGGTATCAAAATAGGCCCTAGTAAAAACTTTTAAAATCTTAAGACTTTTAAAATCTCCAAAGGGAGTAGCAGGAAGCCCTTGTATTTCCTAGCACTGCTGCTGCTGTTTGCAATGATTTTGCCTAAGTGTTCTTCAGCTCAGGAGTGCTGGCAGCTGGTGCTGAGGCTGAGCCGAGGCCACCGACTGTTTTGTCCCAGCCTTTATCCAGAGCCTTTGTGTTTCCGCTGTGGAGTGAGGGTTGGCTACAGGGCAGCACCTCAGCCCAGCCTGCCTTTGTTCCCTTCCACAGGTGTTCCTCTTACTTGACCTGCCTTGAGGATATGTGGGATGGTGCCTGGGTTGGGCACAGGTCTGTTTCCCAGGGTGGCAATGTTGCTCACCCCTCATCTCAAGGCATGTTTTTATTTTATATTTTTGGTTTTCAGAAAGAACCTTCAGGGGAAGCCTGGGGCCTGGGGAGCACCAGCATGGGGTCTTTCCAGTGTTTCTGGAAACACACATCTTTGGACGTGACTGCCAAGTCAGTCTCTGGGACTTTGGCGGGGCCTCCTCCCAGTGTGGAAAAGATCCACCTGCTGCCCCTCACGGGGCCTTGTGTACTGTCAGGGTTCCTGGAGAGAGACGTTGTGTTTACTAGCCAAGAAGCTGTGTTTCCAGAGCCTCCATTGCCTCCATTGCCTCCTGGGAACTTCAGGTCTGGCACTGTTTCATAGGATAGCAGGGGGCAGTTTGTCTTTGTGCCCCAGTGGCCTTGGATCTTGAGGTGAAATGTTCCTTGTGGAAATGAATCACTCCAAGGCATAAAGGTCACTTTAAGATTTATTTATTTTTATTGGAAAGGCAGATTTACAGAGACAGGGAGATACAGAGAGGAAGAGCTTTCATCTACTAGTTCATGCCCCAAGTGACCACAATGGCCAGAGCTGAGCTGATCCAAAGCCTGGAGCCAGGAACTTCTTCCAGGTTTCCCAAGAACCTGGGCCATTCTCTCCTGTTCTGCCAAGCCATTAGCAGGAAGCTAATTGGGAGTTGGAACATCTGGGACAGGAACTTGTACCCATATGGGATGCTGGCGCTTGCAAGTAGAAAATTAGACAATTGAGCCCTTGCAGATGCTTCAACAGACTGGCAAGCAGAGTGAAAACAATTCTTGAGAAGCTGACCCGTGGAGGAGTGTTCTCACTTGGAGTGACCACCGCCCTCTGTTGGACCCTGTCATATTTGCTGTTGCTCTGGTCATCTCCAATGCTCTACAGAGCCAAAGACAAACACAGTGCATACCAGGCCTTCCATAAGCTGCCCTTGTGTCCTGGGGAATAAATACTAACATCCTCACAAGGTGCAGTGGGGCAAAAGGCGAGAGCCTCCCACCAGTCCGGCAAGGTCCTTTCCAGGTTACAGATAGCATCTTTGGCGTGGGGGACTGAATCCCAGCCACTTCAGCATACTGAGTGCTGGAATGCCCGCAGCTCCTAATTAGCAGATATCACCTAGGCAGCTCTGAAGGAGACACAGGAGAGCAGGGGATGGCTTCCCCCTTGTGCTCTCTATTGGAATCGGAACGGCATCCGTTTGTGTCAGGACAGCTCTTCCAGTTAAGCACAGACTGGTGACTCTGGGGGAAGGGGCTGGAGAGACTTCCAACCTCACTTGGTTAGGGCTTCCAGGGCACCCTGCAAGATGGGCTGGACTCTCTTGCTCAAAACAGTGCTGCTTTCCATACTGGAAGGTGTCTTGTGAGTTGAGAGTCGATGGGAACTACGTCACTCATTGGAGAGATATTCTGGAGTTCACTAAGCAGACCATGCAGTGCATGGACAGGCCCCAGTAATGCAGCCTGCATGGGCCGTGTCTCTGGGGAGGATCCAGTTCTTCAGAGTGCTGGCAGACAACAGGTTGCCTAAGAGCCGATTTGAGGAGTGAACATTTGGCCTAGAGGTTAAGATGCCTCTGTGCCACGACAGAGTACCCGTGTTCAACTTGTGCACCTGTTTCTGACTTCGGCTTCTTACCAATGCTGAACTTCCAAGGTAGCAGTGATGGCTCGAGTGTAGGAGGCTTTGGATTGAGTTCTTGGCTTCTGACTTTGATTCTGGCTCAACCCCCAGCGTGGATTTGGGGAAAATGCAGAGGGAGATTGAATTTTTTTGAACATTATCTTTAAGAGTTGAATGTGGGTACTAGCATTATAGTGTAGTGGACAAAGCTGCCACCTGCGATGCTGGCATATCATATGGGCACCAGTTCATATCCTGGCTGCTCCACTTCCAATCCAGGTCCCTGCTGATAGCCTGGGAAAAGCATCAGAAGATGGGTGAAGTGCTTGGGTCCTCATCATCCATGTGGGAATCTTAGAAGGGGCTCTTGGCTTCAGCTTGGCCCAGTGCTGGCCCAGTGCTGGCCCTAGCGGTCATGTGTGAAGTGAATTAGCGGACAAAAGATTTTGTTTTCATTTTGTCTCCCCTCCTGTCTCTGTAACTCTGCTGTATTTTAGATAGTTAGATCTTTAAACAAAGAATTAGATAGCATCACTATTCTCTCTGTAGTCTTTCTGTCTAAAAAGATTTATCTATAAAAACGCTGAGTAACAGAAATAGAGAGATGGAGAGAGGGAGAGAGAGCGCGAGCTCTTCTGTCTGCTGGTTCACTCTCCCAAAGACTGCGATGGGCAAGGCTGGATCAAACTGAAGTCAGGAGCCAGGACCTCCTTCCGGGTCTCCCATGTGGACGGCAGAGACTCAAGCACGTGGGCCATTAGTTATTGCCTCCCCAGGTGCATTGACAAGGAGTTGGACTGGAAGCAAACAGCCTGGCTGTAGATATTACTGGCAGAGCTTAACATGCCATAGCACTGGCCTCATCCACAACTTTCTTAGGAGGATTTTCATTTTCCCATGCATTCTGAATTATTTAATTTAAAATATTTATTAATTGTGAAAGAATTACAGACAGAAAGGGAGAAACAGAGAGAGAGAGAGAGAGAGACATCTTCCATTCTCTGGTCCACTCCACCAGAGGTTCTCAAGGGCCACTGCTGGTCAAGCTGACGCCAGGAGCTTTTTTTGTGTCTCCCACCTGGATTGCAGGTGCCCAAACACTTGTTAATCTTCTTGGGTTTTTCCCAAGCCACAAGCAGGGAATTGGATCAGAAATGCAGCAACCTGGGCATGAACCGTTGCTCATCTGGATGCCGGAGTTTCATGCAGTTGCTGTACCTGCTTGGCCATATGTTGGCCCCTTGGTTTGTCTTCTCATTCAGCCAGTGGGTGAAGATGTGGCAGGGTTCAGTCTTCCTTCTGGATCATGGGGTCTGTACCCCTAGGACTGAGCTCCAGCTTGTTATAAGGGCTCTTGCATCTTCAAGCAAGTTGCTATTCGATCTCTTGCATAATTTTAGAAAACATATCTCTGTTAGCTGACCAAGCTTGATTTTAATGACATTCTTTTCAAATTGAGGCTGCCAGAGGTTCAGGCAGACAGTGTTGTGGGCCAGTCCTCCAACCCGAGCAACGACCCGGGGGTCATGGTTGGGGGATTGGGGTTTTTGTCGGTGACTGGTCACCTGCTGCATGCTGCTGTCTTGCAGAAGGCCTGAGCTGCATGAACAAGGATCACGGCTGTAGCCACATCTGCAAGGAGGCCCCACGGGGCAGCGTCGCCTGCGAGTGCAGGCCTGGTTTCGAGCTGGCCAAGAACCAGAGAGACTGCGTCTGTAAGTACAACCCTCCCTCATGCAGGGAACATCCAGCAGATACCTCCTGTGGCCTGGCTTCAGACACACTGTGGCTGAACTCAGCAGCAGGCTCCTGCAGGATGTGGGAGGAGATGGGCCACTGCTGAGTGACTTGCTGCACAGGTCACATTTCCTGTAGGGACGGGAAATGCTGTTTTCTAAGGACCTAACCTGAAAGGAATGAAATCCAGGAGGCAGGAGGGTGAGTGCAAGGGGTGGGGGTCAGGGAGCAGGTCTTTGTATTCTGTCTGAATAAAGTCACATGGCCTTACCTAGCCAATCTCAGCTCTTGATGCCACCGGGTGTCTGTGTCCTTCGGAAGCTCCTGGTTGTCTCCCTTCTCCAGAGGTTAGGATCTTGGCATTTTGTGGGGGGTACTGCCCATTCTTAGATGCCTCTAGTCCTTTCCCAAGCCCACCTACCTCCCTGGCTGAGTGAACTCTGCCATACTTGCCTTCTGCTGAGGACCAGGATGAAGCTCTTTCCCAGGCTGGGCTCTCCAAGAGCTGTGTCTCAGCTGACTCCCAGCCATGGAGGACTGTTCTGAGTGGAAGGCTGTGGGGGAGGGCACAGTACCACAGGCACAGTGGCAATGAGTGGCTAAACCACCTCCCGTTGCTCTGCAGCACCTCCAACGCCTTCCCCAGCCCCCAAGCCATTGAAAGGAGGGCCACCCAGATGTGTCATGGAGATCCAGGAGCTAAACATCACAGGTTTCTTAGGGGCTGGAGGCAGGGCACCTGTCTGCTGACTTTTCAAAGTTTAAAATGTTCTAGAGATATTATTAACAAGAAAGACCTGCACCCAAGCCCGGCTGTTAGCTGTCTCTCCTGTTCCTGGGTGGTTACTGACCCCAGGCATACCCTACTGTTCCACAGCTGTCATCACAGACCACTTTCTCATGTCCCCAATATGTAATTAGGTTTTTTTTTTTTTTTACCAATTAGAAAAATTACAAAGGCCCGTGAAAGAATTCAAACACTCCAAAGTGTACAAAGAGAATGTGTGGTTTTCCTCCCTCCCAATTCATTGCCAGAGGTAACTGCTGTTCACAGCTTGATGAGTAGATAGTTTTGTAGTTGGCTTTTTTTTTTCTTTTCTTTTTTGGCCTGTGATCAATGCGTTTGTACCCAGTTTTCATAATTATTGGTTAAGGTAGCATTAATGGGACCCAGAAAGTCATCATTTCTTCTGATTATCTTCCCTTCAAAGTCATCTAGATGGAATCACGTGCGAGAAATCCCAATGTGTGAGTGCACGGACAACTTAAATATTGTCTGTTTATTCCTGCTGTGTGTCCCAGTGCAGTGCTGGAAAGTTTTCATAGGAAAATTTCTCTCAATAGAGCAAAGCCATGGTGTAGATATAATCCCCCTTCCACCATGAACATCTGCCTCAGAGATCCCATCTTTTATTTGAAAGGTAGTGTTACAGAAAGAGAGGGTAGAACGAGGAAGCATGAGGGAGAGAGAGAGGAGACATTGAGTTCCATCCACTGGTTCACTCTCTAGATGGTTGCTGCAGCAGAGCTGGGCTGATCCAAAGGCAGGAGCCAGGAGCTTCTTTCAGGTCTCTCACGTGGATGGCAGGGGTCCAAGTGCTTGGGTCATCCTCCACTTCTTGCCCCAGGTACATGAGCAGAAAGCTGGATGGAAAGTGGTGCAGCCAGGATTTGAGCTGCTGCCCATAAGTGAAGCTGGTGTCAGCCTCTTAAATAATTTTGTTTAAAAGCCAGAGTTAGAAAAAAGAGAGCCAGAGGGAGAGGTGCTCCCATCTAGCCAACCCTGCTCACACCTGGGTCCAGCGGGTTCATTGATTGTCTCGTTGGTTGTGACTCTACTTGCACAGATGAGGACCTTAAGCAGGCCTTAAGCAGCCTTGTTTTGTGTACAGTCCCTGGCCAAGACTGGGTGCTTAAACACTCATGGAGTAAGAAGCTAAGTGCCTCTGTTGTGAGCACAGCCATGGGCGTGGGACTCATCAGAGCAAACACTCATGGAGTAAGAAGCTAAGTGCCTCTGTGGTGAGCACAGCCATGGGCATGGGACTCATCAGAGCACTACATAGTGACTCCTTTTGCTCTCAGTGACCTGTAACCATGGAAATGGCGGCTGCCAGCACTCCTGTGAAGACACAGCTGAAGGCCCTGAGTGTAGCTGTCATCCGCAGTACCAGATACACACAGATGGGAAAAGCTGCATTGGTGAGTGGCAACCTGCCCAGTGGCGAGAGCCTGCCCTGGCCTACCCCTCCCTAACCATCATCCCAAACTGAATCTAACACAAACCCCAACCCCAACTCTGACCCTGACCTTAGCTCCAACCCCAACCCTAATCCTTCATGATGTGCAACATCAAGTGTAGGTGGTTCTGGTGCATTTGTTTCCAGAGATGCCCCAGGCCAGTGCCAGTGTTGCAGGGGAAGTGGCCATGGCCTGGAGTAGAGGCCCCTACTTCCACGTGCAACCTTCCAGGGCCGTTCCTTCCTGAAGAGGGTGTTCTAGAGATAGGGGATGATGCATCCCAGGGCCAGGAAGCACAGAATTAGAGCTAACTGTTGCTCATGCCACAGCAACTTTGCCTATCAGCAGGCTGCTTCCTGGCCTGCCCTGCTTGCGTGTGCTCTGCTAGCTCCACTGTGGAAATGTCTTAGGCCACAGCTTTTTGCCCTGGTCTAGGGGGATTGGGGTGAATCAGAAGCTTGCATTCCCTGACAATTCTTTGGTTAGTGCCAGATACTTAAAAACCTTTGGCCCTGTTTTATGTGCTTAAGGATCTGTGGATTGAACGTACTACATTTCCCTGCTGACTCTTGCTACAGCACTTGTTGACTGAATGGACAGAGTCCAACATTTCACACTGTTCTCACATCTGGGAGTTCACAAAATGGCTGTGGAGGGTGAGAACATTTGGTTCGAGAACATGTGGTCTTTTGCTTCTGCTTTAGAGCGAGAGGACACCGCCTTAGAGGTGATCGAGAGCAATGCGACATTGGCAATGGTGGATGGGGACAAGAGAGTGAAACGACGGCTGCTCATGGGTAGGTGCTGCCAGTCCCCTCCCTGGCTCACCATGGGGTCCTGTGCCCTCAGATCAGCGCATAGGGTGAGCAGAGTTCTGGGCGGTCTGTGTTTTGCCCACCACTACTGCCAAAAACCATCAAAGACTCCAGCCAGCCCCATCAGAATATCCAGGTTAATGACCCAGGACTGTGCCAGCCACCTATGACAGGGTTAGCAAGCTGTCCTGAGCCACCTCCGTCACTTGGTCTTTCTTTAAGTTGAATGTCATCGCATCCGTCTCTTGGAGTCTCAGGAACTCATTTTAAATAGGGAAATGCCCGGGTGATGGGAGGCCAGCACTCGTGACAGGGTGGGTGGTCTGGGAATGTCACTTGCCATCTGAGAGCTGGCACAAGAGAGGTGCGCTGGGTAGCAAGCACAGTGTGGTGGCTTGTCTGGGTCTGTACCCGCCAAACTTTCTGATCATGGCTCAGCTAATCCTGACAGCAGGAGAAACAAACGGGGCAGAGCAGCCTGGGACTGAGGGCCTGGGAAGGCCAGCCAGCAGGTTTGACAGGCAAGTTGGGGACAAAAGTCAGAACAGAGGCGGTGACTGCGGGTGGGAACCAGACTGAGGCTCCAACACATTGTTATTCCCGAGAAAGCCCACTGGGTCTGAGCAAACTGGCCTTTTGCCAGCACCTGAACTGAATGGTCAGGTTGGATTATGGGACAGCCATTGGCTACCAAGCAGGTCACTATTCTGTGAGCCCTTTTTGGAGTTACTGTTTCCGATTACATTAGATTAAAATAGTGTGTGTGAAGCCCATCCAAAGCTCCTGATCATCATCTTAGCTCACAACCCCTGCTTCCTTTTGACCAGAAGCAACAATTTTCTGACTCCTCCTCTCCCATCTGGCTGAAACATGAAGCATAGTCAGTCATTGCCTGGGATGTCCGTCCCATAGCCAGTCATTGCTTGGGGTATCTGTCCCACCTAGAGATGACCAGACTTCCCCCTTCTCCAGTGTACACACCCATGTGTCCTTCCTCCCATACCCTGGATGTGGCTTTATCATAATTCAAATCAGTCTCCTTTTTTACGTTACTGTCCCTGTGAATCTCAAAGTAAAACTCACTCTTAAGTCATGTCATGGACCATGATTGCATTTTATTAGTTTTTTAGTACCGTTTGTTCATTCTCCTGCAAATTCCTCACAGAGCTCTAAAACCTTTTCCATTAAGTTTAAATATGGCACGTGACATACTCATTCACTTTTCTGGTTTTATTTTTATCTTTTTAAAAAATATTTATTTATTCTTATCAGAAAGGCAGATATACAGAGAGAAGGAGGGATAGAAAGAGAAAAGATCTTCCATCTGCTGGTTCTTTCCGCAAGTGGCCACAATGGGTGATGCTGAGTCTATCTGAAGCCAGGATCCAGGAGCCTCCTCTGGGTCTCCCACGCAGGCACAGGGTCCCAAGGCTTTGGGCTGTGCTCAACTGCTTTCCCAGGCCACAAGCAGGGAGCTGGATGGGAAGTGGAGCAGTGGGATGCAAACTGGCACCTGTATAGGATGTTATGCTCCTACGCCGTGGCATAGTCTCTCCCTGTGGGACTTTTCTCCCCAGCAGCACCTTCTGCATGACGATTCAGCCCCTTGGTTCTGAGAAGTTTTCTCACACTTTTCCTTTGATAATCTTGTCCGCGTTACCTTGCCTGCTGTTCTTCCTTGGCATATCTGTGAGTGGCTGCTGTAATTCCTGGATTCACCCTTGGATTTTCCCTTCTTTGTTCTTGTTCCTTCTAGGAGATTTTCCATTTGTTTTCTCTAATATTTCTATAGGATTCTTTGTCCATTTTTATATCCTTAATTTGTAAAGAATGTCACTTCATCTTTTTGTGGTAAGAACTTGCTCTTACTTTGTGAGTTGGAAGACATTCCTGGTAAGAGTCCAACTTCCGTTTGGCCTTGCTTTGGCTCTGTTTTATTTGCTGTATGTTTTTGCATCCAAGGTTTTCCTGTAGCACCTGGTGACTACTGGCTGATTTTTCTTGTCACATAGTGAGAAACTACAACGCTGGGGGATGTGCGATCCTCTGGGGGGAGTGGGGGACTTCCTGTTTGGTTGACAGAATGGTGACTCAACCAATTCACTTGGACAGCCTCAAGTAACAGTCCCTGGAGGTCTTGCCACTTGGTTTAGCTGGAGAGGAATCCTTCTGTGTCCTGCCTTTAGAGCAGAAGATGTGGCGCTCACATCTTGCTCTGAGGGCCTGGACTGCACCTGCTTCTCCTCCTCTGCTGCTCCTGGTGCCTCGTGGGTCCAGCTGTGCCAGTGGGTGTGTCCAAGGCGGCTACATGGCTGTTGGGATCCTGGAGAAGCCTGGAATTTGTTTCTCCCACTGACCCTCAAGCCGTCTCACTGTTTTAATCCCATCCTCATATCAGCTGCTCAGGCCCCTGGTCCCTGCAGTTCCTAGGCCTATCTGGGTTCGGGGACTCCCATGAGCCTGCCACCTGGAGCACCCCTCCTGTTGTCAGCCACAACAGAATATTACACATCTTTCCTCTACTGTTTTGTTCCAGTTTCTCTGTCCATAAGATTTAAAATGTTTTAATGAGTCCACCCACTCTCACTTTGGGGAGGTTTTGAGAGGAAACCTAAGCTTGTTCCTCCCAACTTTAAAATGAGACAGCTATGAAAGTAAAATCCAGATGCCTAGATGCTAATATATCAAGTGATGTTGAGTAACACTCGTCTGTTGGTAACTGTAGGCCCTGTAGCCTGGGAAGGCCGATTCCTCAGGGTGCCTTGTCACCAGGGTTGAGGGTTGATAGGTATGGCAGATCTTTCATGTAGTTCTGATAGGGCTTCCTCCTCTCGGGAGGGTAGGCATCTCACCTGGGTAGATTCGCAGCTGTAAGGATGGCATCATTAGTCTGCAACCAGGGAATCCTGGGGATGTGCGATGCTTACCCTGACTTGCTTAGATTGAAAGAAGGCTCATGTCTAAGGACTTGCACTCACACGCCTGCAGGGTGTGGTCACCATCAGCAGGTGGCTGTCTGCGCAGCTGCTGTCTGAAATCCACCAACACCAGGAAATGGCTCTGCAGGCTGGGTGACACCTTGGCCCTTCTGGTCATCCAGACCAGCTGCCTCGGGAAACAAAACTCATAGATGGGTGAGAAGCACCACACCTGTCCTCCCTCTAGCTCACCTGCAGGTAGCAGAGACTCAGGGTGTGGCTATGAGCACCCCATTGTGTTCCTTGGCTTTGCAGCACTTTGTCAAATATTAACAACAGTATCAGTGTTTCTCTAAGAAGCTAACTGCCTTTCTCCTTACCTCCCTGTCAGAAACTTGTGCTGTCAACAACGGAGGCTGTGATCGCACCTGCAAGGACACTTCAACAGGTGTTCACTGTAGCTGTCCTGTTGGCTTCACTCTGCAGCTGGATGGGAAGACTTGTAAAGGTAGCCTTCACCTCTCCAGGGAGGCTGGGTACCCTGCCTTGTGGGGAGGGGGCAGCCCCATGCTACGGGGGCTAAAGGGATCGAGGCCCCTCCACACGCTTGCTGAGTCACTCTGGATTTGCTCATGATTCCCTCCCGGGACCAGTGGACGGTTATCGTTGAGTAAGCTCAATTAGATCCAGCTTAATTACACTAACTATGGAAGAGGTCAGCCTCTCTCTGCAAGCATCAACTAATTCATTTCAGACAGTGGGCTTTGTTGGAAAAAGGCAGTTCAAGGAGTGTTCATTTGCAGCAGATAATATCAACAAATCATAAATAATAGCCTAGAGATTATTATGTAAATAACAGCTAAGATCATTATCTGGAAAACTTAATGAATAACTGTACCATTAAGTCTTACTGATGAAGAGAGATCCCAGCGACTGCTAGTGTTTCAGGGTGAGAGTACAAAGGATTGGTTCTTTAGCATGATAAAAATGAGATAGCCTGTTACCAGATGAAACTGAGAGAAGATAAGACTGAGTATCAGGAATCGTTTAAAAGCATTGAAGCTATTTGATCATTGTGTAACTCACCAAAAAAAAAAAAAAAAAAAATCCTGAATGCTCTAATCCCTTGACCTTTAATCATTAAGCTAGCATAGAAAACACACTACAGGGAACCACATTATCTTGGGAGAGCAATACCAGGATTAGGACCAGACAGTGCCAGAGTTTGCTTCCTTGGTGCAAGTCAAGGGCATTCTCCATCACCAGGGGGGCCAGGCACTTGTCCTTCAAGACCATCTGGGTTAAGCAGGAAAAGGTGGGAGACTCCCATCAACAGCAGTGCTGTTACTGACCTGTGTGTATTTTAGGGCCTCATGAACAGCACAACAGCACCTGAGGGGCTTGCGGGGGCGTGAAGGGGAACAGGTGGCCGCTGTGCTCTAATTTGCCTATGCTTGCCTCTTACAGATATTGATGAGTGTCAGACCCACAACGGGGGCTGTGATCATTTCTGCAGAAACACCGTGGGCAGTTTCGACTGCGGCTGCAAGAAAGGGTTTAAATTATTAACAGATGAGAAGTCTTGCCAAGGTATGTGCTGAGAACATGGCTGCACAGCACGGTGGCTCACATGGTGCAGCAGAGGAAATCAGAGGGGAAGCAGCCAGTTCCCAGCAGGGACTGGCTTGCTGGGCTCCTTGAGGGAGTGCCCAACCCAGCCTCCAGCCTGGGGTGCCACCTCTATAGGTTGCACACACTGATGCTCCTTCAGGCTGGTGGGCAGAAATAGAGCTGCTAGCAGTTAGCAAACACTTTGAAGCACATGTCCAGTGTGATTATTGCAGAGCTCACAGTCAGAAAGCAATACAGAGACAAGACAGCCTTGTCTTCTGGGGGCAGGGGAGAAGCTACAAACACTTTTTCTCTCCTGCAATTTTTTCTGATGGTACAAAGTCTATAACAAAAGGTGGTGGCAGAAATCTGTGGACGGGTCTTCCTAGCAAAAAAGCTGGAGTGGATCCACAGTCAAGACCCTTGCTCCATTTCTGGGAATAAGGGCTTTTAGAAATCTCAGGACTGAATCAACATCAGAACACACCATCTGATTTCACTGCAGATAAGAAGGATGAAGCATTACCTCTTTTCAGCCTCTCAGTGGGAGTTGTTTCTTTTTTTATTCTTCACATACAATTCATGTATATTCTCCTTTAGATCTTGTGAGTTCTGCTGGAGGATGATTGTGTGGTTTGCCACAGTTTGACTTGGAAGACCAATTTGCCGTTACACATAATGTTTCCTAATGTATAGGACAAGCAATCCTGCCTAAGCTGTGTAAACACATTAAAAAGGAATTAGAAAAGTGATCTCATTATTTTTGGCAAAGCAAAAGCCCTGAGCGAACCGCCAAAGCCAGCTACCGAATAAGTCCACTTTCTCCATGGCTGGCTAATATTAAAAACAGATTTCATAGAATGGCATCAATTACCAGGAAAGAAGCTGATTTTTTCTTCTTTTTCACTGATCAGTCTTGGGAGAACAAATATTTGCACAGAGCAAATTTACTGAAGACATCGCCAGGATTTCTGGGAAAAGCTGGGGATGAAGAGGTTTTGCAAGAATTTGCCCTTTTTTAATTGCACTTCTTCATTCTTCGCATTCCACCCAAATGTTTGCTTTTTGTTAATGCAGTTTCTCATGGCACAACCAGTGTTGAAAAAGTGGTCTGGCAGTGGGCTAGCTGGCTGCGGCAGAGTGCCGCCCTGGCCTGGTTCTGTCTGGAGACCTGCGTTAGAGCCTTCCCTAAGAGCTCAGTGAGTGAAAACTATGGAATTCTAGTCCGCAGGAAAGCTGTGAGGGCCAGAACAGGGACAACAAGGTGACCAGATGGACAAAGGTAGCCTCCTGAGGCAGGGTTGCTTGATCCTAGCTATAGCCGAGAATGTGTCCACACAGAACCAGGAAGAGGGGGACACATGAAGCCACAGGAGAGGAACAAAACCACGATGCTGGTCCAGAGGACCCAGTCTAAAGCTTTGTCACTGAATCCCTATGTTCATGGTAGAAAATGACCAAGGACATGTATGTTAACACATTGTTTCTTTGCAGAGGCCAAAACTCTTCTGGCCCAATAGGGCCAAAAGACTAATTTTGGAATGATCAGAAAGTGATAGGAAGCAAATTTAACTCCAACCTAAGTGTTTTTGCCTTTCAGTTTTCCATAGCTTATAAATATTGCTGTTTTACCAAGAGTAACATACTTGGTAATATATGTGTATGAGTACATGAGCAATTTTGAAGATTGATTAATTTGTTTGAAAGAGCTAGGAAGAGAGAGAGAGAGAGAGAGAAACTAGCTCTTCCATTTGCTAGTTCATTCCCCAAATGGCCCCAACAGTTGGGGCTGGCCCAGCATGAAGCCAAGATCCAGGATCTTTATCCAGGACTTCCACGTGGGTTCAGAAGACCAAGGACTTGGACCACCTTCCATTGCTTCCCCAGGAGCATTAGCAGGGAGCTAGATTGGCAGTGGAGCATCCAGGACTTGAACCTGCACCCATGAGGCTTGCTGGCATGGCAGGCGATGACTTCCATGCTATGCCACAGCTGCTGGGGCACCTGGCATTACTTTTTAAAATAGGTTTTATGATGCCCTTTGTAAATATGTTATCTCATTTTACTTCATTTAGGTTTTGTAAAAAATTTTATTTATTTATTTGAGAGACAGAGAGCAAGCTAGAGAGTGTGAGCGAGCACCCTCCCCTGCTGGTTCACTGCCCAAATCCCCCAGTAGCCAGGAGGCAGTTTCAGGAGCTCAGAACTCAGTTCAGATCTCCCTTGTGAGTGGCAGGAGCCAGTTAGTTGGTTGATGCATTATTGCTGCTGCATCCCAGGATCTGCATTAGTAGGAAACCGAGGTAAGGAGTCAAGGTAGGTATGGAACTCAGGCCTTTCAAGTGTAGGATACAGCCAACTGTATCCTGGAATATTAACTGCCAGGCCAAATGTTGGCATCATTGAGGTAGTTTAAATTCCTCATCCCTGCAAATAAGCAAGAATGAGAAAGACCAATTGAGTTTTGAGGCAAAGTGCAGTTTGCAACAGAATTTGGCAATCTGAGCCTTGGCACTGAGTGTACTGTACTCAGCGTGGCAAGGAGAATGGCTCCTCTCTCACCCTGTGGGTGGTGTTTTGGTTGGTGGCCAGCAGCTGGTGTTAATGCTGAACCTTCTCTTCCTGAGCATCCAGGCCTGTTTGTTTCAACTGTCCTCTTCCTTTGACAATTTCAGACGTGGACGAGTGCTCTTTGGACAGGACCTGTGACCACAGCTGCATCAACTACCCTGGCACATTTGCTTGTGCTTGCAACCAAGGGTACACCTTGTATGGCTTTACCCACTGTGGAGGTGAGCAGGCCGCCCCTCTGAAGGGAGCAGGTGGATGGTGGAGCAGGTCCTGAGCCCTTGGGTGCCTATGCAACGGGGTGTCAGGAGAGCAGCTGCTGAAGATGGTCTGTCCGCCTCCAGCCCTGGAACACACCTACTGTGCCATGAGACAGGGCAAGGAGCTGAGCCCTTTATGTTGTATCTCCTGGGGTGGTATTCAGAGTTGAGAGAGTCTCCTGAGCTGGCACCTCATCCACTGGCACTCAGCAGAATGTACAGTTGCTGTCCTCGGAGAGGCTTGGCATGGCCCCAGCTGATCCTACAGCCCCACGATGCATAGGAATTGCTGTGAAGCCCTGGTCAGAGCCCCATACTTGGGTCTTGGAGCTGGAAGTGGAACCACAGGGTTAATCTCTCTGTTCTGTACACATTTAGAAACATGTTCTCATGTCTCAGAGCCTTATGGTCAGGCAGGCCCTGGCATCCATCAGATGTGATGCCAACTGTCTCCCCTTCCACACTCCTGGTCATCAGATGCCCCTGCAGTCTTTGAGAACACAGACTGAGTCCAACCCTGAAAATCCAGGGCCTCAAGGAGGTGTAGAGGGTTTGTCCGACTTGAGGAACCCTGGCAGATAGACTTCCTGTCCAGTCCCACATCCTGTGTTTAGGAAGAGTGGAGAGTTGGGATTTGCTACAGACAATGTTGTCTCCCTCTGCTTTCTAAAATTAACTTAATTTTATTTATTTGAGAAGAAGAGAGAAGGAAAAAGACAGAGTTGTGGTTCAACCCCAAAATGGCCACACTAGTCAGAGCTGGGCCAGCCTGAATCCAGGAGCCTGGAATTCCGTCTAGGACTCCCTTATGGTGTAGGAAGGACTAAGATGTTTGGACCATGACCTGCTACTCCACAGGATGTGCTTTGGAGGAAGCTGGAATTGAAACAGAGCAGGGACCTCAAACCCAGGTACCCTGATACGGGAGGCCACTGCTTTCTCCTCTCCTTCCTTCCTTTCCTTTCTCCCTCCCTCCCCCTTCCCATCCTTCCTCACTGTCTTCCTTTCATCCTTCCTTCCTTTATTTCTTTAGACTTATTTATTTTTATTGGAAAATCATATTTACAGAGAGAAGGAGAAACAGAAAGATCTCTGTCCACTGGTTCACTCCCCAAGTAGCCACAATGGTTAGAGCTGAGCTGAGCCAAAGTCAGGAGCCAGGAGCTTCTTCCAGGTCTCCCACATGGGTGCAGGGTCCCAAGGCCTTGGGTCGTCCTCTACTGCTTTCCCAGACCACAAGCAGGGAGCTAGATGGGAAGTGGAGCAGCCAGGACACGAACCGGCACCCATATGGAACCCCAGTGCATGCAAGTGATGATTTAGCTACTAAACTATTGCACCAGACCCCACCTCTCTTTCAACCCATTCTTGCAGACTCACCACAGTCTAACAGGAATGGATGCCAAGTAGGTCTGCATGTCTGGCCTTGGTCAGAGGTGAACCACTTCCTTACCTGTACCTCATTCGTGCCACCCAGCCTTCAGGTCAGCAGCAGGTCCTGACTGCACACTTCCCTGGATTGTGGCCAGGAGGATGATGCTGTTTGCATGAGAAGCCTGTGCAAGGTCTGAGAGTGACCCTGGGAAAGCACAGTGAGGTCCTTTCCGAGGTCAAGACAGTACTTTGATTTTTGGATTGCCCTAGCAAGCAAATCTATCTAGGGGGATGTGGGGCCAGGAGGTACCCAGCGTAAGTCCTGAAGGCAGGCAGCACCTGCCACTTGTTTGGTGAGTTTGCACCAGCTGACAACCTGCTGCTCCTTGCTCAAGGGGAGAGCTGGGGCCAGTGAGTGGCTGGGATGCTATGTGACAGAGGCCTGTTTTTTGTTCCACAGATACCGATGAATGCAGCATCAACAATGGAGGCTGCGAGCAGGTCTGTGTGAACACACCCGGCAGCTACGAGTGCCAGTGTCACCCGGGGTACAAGCTTCACTGGAACAAGAAAGACTGTGTGGGTAAGGGGCACGGCTGGTGGCGCCTGCGCCCTGGGCCCATGTGTGCGCATGCTGCAGCTCCTTCCACCCACCTGTGCTCCCTTGGGCAGCAGCACCCTGTTCTTTAAAGAGCTCAAAAACAGGAGATACTTGGCAGGCTCTTGGGCATCTCTCTCTGCTCCTGCGTATGTTGGAACTTCTGTTTTCCTGCATGGAAAACTGGCCTTTCCTGGGCTGCTTGACCTTGGTGGGGGACGTGAGGCCTGATGTCAGGGTTCTGTGCTAGGCACCAGCTCACCCTTCCTTCCCCGAGGTCTTTGGTGTGTGGGCTGTGCCATCCACCCTTGGTCCTGTGCTTGGAGGAAATGCCCTTCTCTGTAAGTGTGTGTGTGTGTTTTATCCTGTGCAGAAGTGCAGGGGCTCCTGCGCACTAGTGTATCACCCCCAGTGTCTCTGCGTTGCACTAAGAGTGGTGGAGACAGGTGCTTCCTCCGATGTCACTCTGGCATTCACCTCTCTTCAGGTGAGTGGGGCCCAGAACCCAGGGCAGGTCCTCAGCCAGGGTCAGGCCTGCCTGGCCTCGGGGTCCAGCTGCCCTCCAAGTAATTCCAGGACCTGGACCAGATGCCTGCTGGACCCCAGAGGCCCATGCACTAGACATTTTCCTGGTGGTTCGTGTAGAGTGAGGGTGGGGGAGACCCAAGCTGCTGCTGCTGCTGCTTCCATGGCTGACAACCCGTGTTCTGTCTGCTAGGACTGCAAGAAGCCTACTCTGTTGCCTGCGGCTCTCCCTATCCTCTCAGGAGCAAACAACAAAAACCAAATGACTCTGCCTTTGGGGGTAATGACCATATCTGTGTGTTCTCTCTGGGGCCTGCTACGTCCACTGGGCTGCGTCCATGGGTTGCTGACCTTGGGCACTGGCTTGGTTTTTAATTTTTCTTCCTCTCCATGCTATGAGCATGTTACTGGGTATTCCTGCCTGCAGCTTCAGAGCCTGAAACCTGACTCCACCTGATACCAAAACTTGGTGTACACTGTATGCTGGGAAGCGTGTGTTTGACCTCAATGGGTCAGAAGCCCTTAGAGCTCTGACGTGAGCAGATGCAAGTCTCCCTGGCTCCAAGCACTTCCAAGCCCCAGCAAGGAATGTGCCTGGAGCACATAGCACTGACGAAGGTTGGCATGGACAGAACATGGAGGACAGGGATTGTGTGCTGAGAAAGGGACCCAAGCCCACCTTACTTTATCAAAAGACTAAGGAGGAACTCCAGAGGTCTCAGGAGGCCCCATTCTCCCCAACGGTAGACCCTTTGTCACTGTGCCATGAGAACAGGATGATGGCTGCAGGACGTGTGGGTGCCTGTGTTACCCAAATGAGCAAAGCCTGAGACCCAAGACAGTAGCAGCTCACTTGCATCCATGGGTGGTGAAACGTGACAGCCCCCCAGGTATTCTGGGTATTAGCTGATTTTACCCATACTACAGCCCCCTGCTGTGTCTCCTCTGCCAGTGTCATCCTCCTTTACTGTAGCAAGAGCCTGGGGGCTGAGGGTAGAGACAGGTGATGTGACTTACCCCGGGCAGCCCAGAAGAGCCAGATGGCAGGAGCCGGAAGCTGAGGCCAGGCAGTCTGGGTCCAGAGCACTGCCCTTCCCTGCCCTCTTGCCAGAGCAGATGTTTTGGTCTTTGTCACCAGATCTCTATGTAATGGTTCATGGGTGACATAGGCCACCCCAAGAATGAGCAAGTCAATAGCTAACAGTTACTCTTTTTTTTTTTTTTTTGACAGTTACTCTGACAGTTCTTATTGTATCCCAGGCAGTTGGTTGAATAGACTTTTTTATTTTTATTTTTGCATTATTTAATTCAATCCTCCCAACAGCCTGGTTAGGTAGGTGCCGTGGTGATGCTTTCTTTACAGATGGGGAAGCTGAGGTTTAGAGAGATTGACTAGCTTGCCCAGGTTCTCAATGTAAGTTAGAGAGCTAGAATTGGAATCCAAGTCTATGAACACCAAGTGGAGGACAGAACTCTGCCCACCAGCCCTCACGGGGGTGGGGGCCTGGCCAGCCCGTCCATGCCCAGTGGGCACCATGTTGGTCTGGAGTGGTGACCTCCGTCTTGTCTGGCCAGGAGGTTCTGTATGCACCCTTGCCAGCTCCTGCGACAGTCCTGTCCCCATCTGGACTGGGGAATTATGCTGACCTTCTTGCTTACGAAGGCACAAACGTAGTTTCATCTGTTGTCTTCCTGTTGAGGCTGTCTGGGGGCCCTTTCTTTGTGCTGTTTGAACAGGGGACTTGCTTCTCTCATGAGGGCCTGGGTATGATGCAGAGGAGGCTGCTGGTGTCCCGGGTAATGGGCACTCTGGATCTAAAACTCTCCTGGTCTCAGGCAGAGAAGGGGCTCAGGGTGAATAGTGGTGGGACCCAGCCAGCAGGTGGCTCGCTGTCACCCACCTATGCCCCTGAAGGTAACGTCTTTCACTTATTTCTTTCTGAAGATGTCGCCACCATCAGGACAAGTGTAACATTTAAGCTAAAGGAAGGCAAGTGTAGTTTGAAAAAGGCTGAGCTGGTTCCTGAGGGTCTGCAACCGGCACTACCAGGTATGGAGTTGGATGGTTGTCGCAGGGAGCTGGCCTGTGTGTTGGGATAGGGGACTGTGAGGCTCAGCCGGAGGGCATGGGAAGGCCACATGTTGTCCAACTTCCTTGAGAGCTCTTCAGGTGGGATGGAGCCACTCAGAATCTCAAGGGGCTGTCAGTGCCTGCTCTAGTACCACTGGGTAGCCAGGGGTTAGGCATCAGAGCCTCCTGCGTCAGGCAGGTACAGGTCACGAAGCCCTGGGCAAGCCTGTGAGGCCTCAGGAATCGGGAAGGGCTCATAATAAATTAACAATTTGTGAACGTATTGGCTTAAAGTTTCTAGATGTTGGAGTTCTCTTAAAACGAAAGGGAAGAATTACAAAGTGGCTTGGCTGGTAAGGGATGTCTTTGATGAACAAGGGTGTCACATTGAGCTTTCTGGCAGGGTCTGGCTTTGGGATGCAGGGAGACTATTGGCATCAGCAGAACAAGAGCCATCCAGGTAGTGCGAGCCTCAGCAGAAGGAGAGAAACTGCCACTCCTCTTTCTTTCCCAGTTCATATGTCCAGTGTGACTTTATAGGATATTTCTGTGGATCCAAAACACACAGTCAAGACTCATACATTAGAGAAACTTCTCTCTTGAATCTACATTCAAATGAATAAATAGAAAAATCATGCTAGTTGCTTTTGATTGCATTTAAAACTTTAGTTTGAAAAGCAGGGACAGAGAAACAGACCAACAGACAAAGAGGGAGAGATCTTGCATCTACTGGTTCACTCCCCACATACCCACCAGAGCTGGGGCTGGGTCAGGCTGAAATCAGGAGCCAGGAACTCACTCTGATCTCCTGTGTGGGTAGCGAAGATGCATACACTGGAGTCATCACATGCTACCTCCAGAATGCATTAGCACGAAGCAGAGCAGGAACTACTTATTTTAAGTAACCAGGATAAATGTACTGCAACTATTAACTTGTGAGGGTATTCAGCGAGTTCATGAGCAAGTGAAATAAAAGATTGTTTTTTTTCATTTGTTTTCTACTTTATGATACAGTTCCCTAGGCTCTGGGATTTCCCTTACCCACTCCCCAAATTCCACCCCCCAACCATTTTCCCCTATATTATTACAATAGAATAGTTCTTCATAAGCAGTCATTATGATTTTTTAAAATTTATTTTTATTGGAAAGGCAGATATACAGAGAGGAGGAGAGACCGAGAAGAAGACCTTCCATCCGATGACACGCCCCAAGTGGCCGCAATAGCTGGTGCTGCACCAGTCCTAAGCCAGGAGCCAGAACTTCTTTCCAGGTCTTCCATGCAGGTGCAGCATCCCAACTGCACCTCGACTGCTTTCCCAGGCCACAGGCAGGGAGCTGGATGGGAAGTGGAGCTGCTGGGATTAGAACCAGCGCCATATGGGATCTTGGTGTGTTCAAAGCGAGGACTTTAACCACTATGCTATTGTGCTGGGCCCAGTCATTATGCTATTTAAGTGTGTCCTGACATTGCAGGTATGGACAGAGAGTCCAGCATCCTATTGTCAAGATACAGTTAACAGTTTCATTGGGAGTCTATCTTTGATTTTAAAGTGGAGATGCAAACTGCATTGTATCCTCACATCTGGATATGATAATCTCTATTACACATCCCCTTAAATGAAAAGCCATAAAACAAAATCAATAACAGGATTGAAGTTAAAAAATTTACAACACCATGAAATTGAATAACATGCTACTGAATGACCAATGTGTTGATGAAGAAATGAAAAAGAAAATTTAAAAACCTTGGAGAAAATGATGCTACTGTTTGACCTGAGTCAGTGAAGAATTTAATAAGAAATTATTTTGAAGAAATGAAAATAAACAAAATATCAAAGCCAATGAGTTGCAGCAAAAACTGTTGGAAGGGCTATTGATCTTGTATTTTGCATTAAGGTTGTCTTATATCAGAGAACATAAAATATTTGTCCTTTTCAGATTGACTGATTTCACTGAGTGTAATGGTCTCTAGTTGGGACCATTTGGTTGCAAATGGTAGAATCTCATTCTTTTTAATGGCTGAATAGTATTCCATGGAGAAGACGTACTATCTACTCCTCTTTTGATGGGAGTCTGGTCCTGGTACTGAAACAGAGAAGATCAGTGGAACAGAATAGAAACATCAGGATACTGCCCACACATGTACAGCCAACTAATCTTTGACAAAAAACAATCCAGGGAAGAAGTCTGGTCTCTTCAACAAATGCTGCTGGGACAATTGGATAGCAGCCTGCAGCGGTAAAAAAGCAAGACTCCCACCTCTTACCTTATACAAAATTCAGTTCTAAATAGATCAAGGACCTGAATCTGCACCGTGAAACCTCTAAAGGAAACAGTCTCCAAGCTATAGGAATTGGAAAAGACTACTTGGAAAAACTACCAAAGCACAGGTAGTCAAAGCAAAATAAACAAAAGAAACTATATTAAACTAAACAGTTTCATACAGGCAAAGGAAATGATCAACAAAAGGAGACTATTATAGAGTGAAGGCTTGGCCTAGTGTTGAGATTGTCTGAGAACTTGGTTTTGCTCACTGCCTCCAGCTCCTGATTCCAGCTTCCTGCTAATGCAGACCTTGGCAAGGCAGTGCTGAGGGCTATAAAATGGGGTTCCTATCACCCCCAGAGGACACCTCAGTTGAGTCCTGGCTCTTGTTTTGGCCTGACCCAGCCCTGACTTGTGGATATTTGGGTGGTAGATTAGTAAATGGGAGCTGTCTTTCTCTGCCCCCTCATAAATAAATATAAATAATAATTAATAGCAATAATAAATAAGAGAGAAGCTTATTTTGGTACAAAAATTTTGAAATCCTTGTAGTTTCTTATAATACACCTTTTTCATGAATGCATTGAAGAGGCCCTCATATGCACAGATGTCAACTTTTTTTTTGCACTAAAATAATCTTTTAACTCATCTTTATGAACTATTTATATGTTTTCAAAGAATAATTAGCAACCAGGGGAACTGTTCAAAAAGGAAGTCCACCATATTCATTGCTAGTTGTTATATCTGAGTGAGAGGAGGATGAATGATTTTAATTTTTTTCTGTGTTTTTCCAAATTCTCCACAGTGAGCATTTGCACTTTTCAGTTGTAGGTGTGGGAACAATAATTTGCAAGTGGATGTGATCTACGGTTTACTTAGGTTGTATGCATGCTGATTTTGTAGTGTGATGTTGGGGGAAATGCAGTGAAGGCACACAGGAATTCTCCACAGTGTCTTAGCTTTTCTACAGATCAGAATGAACACTCTTTGAAAACAGGTAAGAGATAGCTGAAAGGGAAATTTTTTCAAAAGGAGCATCTGCTTAGTTTTATGTTAAGTTAGCCTTTTGAAAAGGGAAGATGAATCTTGGTGAGGAGGAATAGGGAAATTAGTTTGCCTCCTTCCTTTGGCCACTAATGACCTGTGGCTTTGGACATCGTTGGGATGGTAGAGACGAGTGTGATATATAGACAAGATGAGGTTTTTCAATAACTCATGGAAAATGAGTATGATGAAAGGATGATGCTTGTGTTTCAAACCTTTTTTTTTTTTTTAAACACCAAAGTAATCTTAGTTTTTACTTCCGTGAACCTTTTGAAATGTTCTGGGACTTCAGTTCAATAAAATAAAAATTCCAAATTGAGAGACACATCATGAGGGTAATTCGTGGACTTTCTGTTTGCTTCAGGTTCACGGACACTAGTTAAGTCTGCTGGAAGCTGTAGGGAGAGAGGAAACAGCCAAGGTCAGGAACAGAGATGTACAAAGGCCCACCTTACATCACACATCCGCTCTCCCTCTAAGATGTCCCCATGATGTTGTCTGATTATTTGTGCCGTTTGTTGCTCCCAGTGCTTGAAAAATGAGACGTCAGTGCTGATGTGCTTTCCGGCCTTGCCTTCAGGCTGGAGTTACTCCAGGTCAGTTTGCCTGAAAGCTGGGGCTGTTTTCTCTTTCCCTCAGGGCCCCATTCCTTAGTGGAAGCATCAGCCCCTGCGCCATCCTTCCCAGTCTGGCTTTCTGAAATGAGGACACAAACATGTTCCACTCGACCTCTGGCCCCTGGGTCTTTCACATCTGTAGCTCATCAGATGTGAGCATCCGGCAGTGGCCCATGGAGAGCATTTCCGAGAGCTAAACTGAAGTTAGGAAGGAGGCAACTCTGGCCAGGTTGAGGGCTTGCTCCATCTTGGCGCCGGCAATGGATGGCTGAGTCCCTCGGGACTTGTGTTCATGAAATGCTTGCTGGTTTAGTGTGTGTAGCTGAGGGCTGTGCCAGGACTCGGCTCCCGACCATTGTGTTTCTTCATGCAGAGAAGCGCAGCTCAGTAACAGAGAGCTTCCGCTACGCAAATCTTACATGCCGCTCCGGCCAGCGCGTCCCGGCAGCCCGTGGCCCGCCCAACGCCCCTCAGGAAATGTTGCTCACTGTTGAGTTTGAGCTTGACACTAGCCCACGGGAGGCCACAGGTTGGTTTGCAAACAGAGGACGGTGCCAGGGTTTCACCACTTGCTCCTATCTCTTTGCCTTTTGCTTTGCATCATTTGGGGGTGGGGGCAGAATAGTGCAGACACTGAAGTATCTCCTGTTTTGTTTTTCCTAAAACCTCAAAGTGACCATTTTGGTCAATAAATTTCCGTGTAAATTGAATGCTGCCCCACCTGCCAGTCACCCCTTCCATGTCTCCCCATTCAGGGGTCACTGAGGGCTTAGGTTGGGGTTGGGTCATGCATCCTCGTTGGTCCAGGTGGCATCCTCAAGGCCTGACCTCCTCCTGGCCCCACTGTCCTTACTTCGCTAGTTTCCTGCCGTCTGAATTGCTTTGTGAAGCGGACGGAGAAGCGGCTGAGGAAAGCCATCCGCACACTCAGGAAGGCCACCCACAGGGGGCAGTTCCACCTGCAGCTCTCGGGCCTGGACTATGACGTGACTAAAAAGTCTCCAGGAACACCTGAACCCTGGGCCGAATCCTGTGCAGTGGGCCAGAGCCACGTGGAAAACCAGTGTGGTGAGTAGTTTCTAAGGCATCCTTGTCTCCACGGCTGCTGTGAGTTCTGGGAGCAACACCAAGGGCAACCAGCAGTCAGTGTGGGCTGCCTTTTGCAGACCCACCCCAGGGGACATTGGGATCCCTCTGTATCCAGCAACTATTGTGTGGGTGTCTGTCCTGCCTGCCAGGTGGGGAACCGAGGCTAGGTTGGGTCTTGTTCACTTCTCTTTCTCCACTTCTGGTTCAGTACCTGGCTTGCAGAGGTCTGGGAAGTAAATAATGGTTAAATCGAGGGACAATCAGAAAGGTCTTCCATCTTCTGAGTCACTCAGTTTTTAACAGCAGTGGCTTTCCTCCATAGCAATTGAAAAAGGTTAATTCAGCCAGTGTATATTGTGATATCACTCTGTCACCGCTATGTGCTGGGTATGAAGCAGTTAGAACATGATGTGCAAAGGGCCTGTTCATCAGGATTTCACATTGAACAGCGGGAGATGAAAAGAAAACAGAAAGTGCTAGGAAGATAATAAAACAGAATGTTGGAGAGGAAGGAGAGTTACTCCACACAAGCTGGCCAGCGAAGGTTCTCAGGGCAGGTGACATTGGAGCAAGATCTGAGTGAGGAGAAGCAGTCAGCCTGCAAAGCTCTGATGTGCATGGGTGGGTAGGTGGGAATCCTCTGATGGCAAAGAACTCAGCAAATGTCAAGGACCTGGGGCAGAAACGAGCTGGGCATTTTCTTCTTAGTTCTTTAAAAATGAAGGAAGTCTCTAGAACTGATCAGGCAAAAACTTTTCTGTTTAAACAGAGTAGAACACAAAAGTCTGTGTTAGCAATATAGATCAGTATTGAGCAGAGGTTGATCATGTGGACTATGTAGGAATTCTTTTATTTAAAACATAACATAGAAAAATGCCGGCCCTCATTGGGCACGCACAAGGTGTTCAGAGTTCTGTCGTCATCATAGATATCGCCTCAGTCCTTTCCACGAGCCTACTTACATCATGCCCATTTTATAGGTGAGGAGACTGAGGCATAGGAAAGGTCAGCATTTTCCCCATGGTCAGCCAATAAGTACATGGTGCCCTGCGATTATTCAACTTACCTGTATTCATTCAGAAAACCCTCCTGGGACCAGCTCTGTGGCAGGTGCTGAGGAGGTCTGGATAAATAAGATATCATCCTCCAATTTGCACTCAGCTCTTGCACGTGAGAGTGAAAGAAACCTTCCCCAAAATGAGAATATCTGAGTTACTTTTTAGATTGTATTTATTTCTTGTATTTGAGAGACTGACCGGAAACAAACTCCCATTAGCTAATTCCTCTGCTCCCCAAATGCCCATAATGGCCACAGTTATTCCAGGCCAAAGTCAGAAGCCAGGGATTTGACCCAGGTCTCCCATATGAGTGGCAAGAACTCATCACTGCAGTGTCACTGCTGCCTCTCAGGGCACGCATCAGCAGCAGTCAGAATCAGGAGCCAGGCAATCCAAAGTGTGATGCGTGCCTGTCGCTCAACCTGAGTGTGAAGGATGAGTAAACGGAGAGCGGTGATGAAGGAGAAATAGGAGAAGAGCAAGGTTTGCGTAGTGGATTATTGACATATCTGCACATCAGTAAGTCTTCAGAGCTAGCAAGGATATGGTAGGCAACTGGGCTAGTGGCAAGGTAAGAGCAAGGCATGGGGGACCTGGAAATTGTTCATACTGAGTCTCAACTTTGAGTGGCATGGTGTCCTTAGAGGATTTAATCAGAAAGAGGCTGGGTTAAATGTGTATTCCAGAAACATCTGTATAGCTGTATCAGACAGTATAGAACAGACAGTATAGAAAGAGTAATTTGGGGGCTTTGGAATGTGTCATGAATGAAGATGTGGAGGCTTTAGCTGGTGTGGAAAAGCACTGGATTAGAAAAGCATTTAGGGGGAAAGCATTTGGTGCTGGCATGGATGGGAACCTGAGAAGACAGGGTTGGCCTAAACCCAGAAGCATCTGACTGGGCCCTTGATTGTAAGTCTGTCATCTCCGCAAGCCCTGTTTCATATGCAAGAGGGACTGAGAGAAAGCCAGTGGGTGACTGAATGGTTAGATGAATGCAATCACTGGGGAAGAATTAATCGGAAGAGGCTTAGATGAAAGCCAAAAAAGAAAAAGGAGGCTCTTGAGAGAAAATGAGAAAAGATGAAGATGGAGTAAGGCAAAGGGATGCTAAAGAGGGAAGAGAGAGAAGCAAAGCAGCCGGGAAAGGTGCGAGGAATCAGGTCAGGAGTAGAGCTGTCAGAGAGATGCTTGCTGAGGAGGGAACTAGTGTGTCAGGAGCTGGGGCAGTGTGTCAGGAGCTGGAGCAGGGCTTCAGGAGCTGCGGCAGTACCTCAGGAGCTGGGGCAGGACGTCAGGAGCTGGAGCAGTGTGGCTGATCAGAAACCCAGGGAGATGGCTGCAAGGTTACTGCAGTAAATCCAACAGGTGATAGGGAAGTTCAGCAGAGCCGCACAGCAGCTTAGCAGGTGGCTGATGGTGCGAGGGGGCAGGAGTTGGGATGACTGGTCTGGAAACTGGCAGCTGGCAGGGCAGAGGTGACTCAGGAAGACTCCCATCTGGGAAGTCAAGACAAGCAGTGCCCTTGGGCACGTTACATTTGATTTGACACAAGGCTTCCAGAAAAAGTGTCTGAGGGTCTGCATGTCCAGACCCATCTCATTATCAAGTATTTGCCAATATGCTCTGACATACCTCCTAATGGAGCACCAGCAGCGGCTGCCCCCATGTAAAGGCCACCCCCTCCATCTCTGAGGGCTGTGGCTCCTGCTGGTGGCCTGTTAAACCCTGACTTGTCTCAGGATTCTTTCTATGCCAGTGCATTGCAGACCACACCCCTAACTGTCTCCTAGCTGTCCACTGCAGGCATTGTCCCAGGCCCTGCCTTGTTTCTTTGCTCTGCCAAGACTGTTGCAGAGCCCCAAGCTGCCTTTGCTTCCTGACCTCCTGTTCCCTCTTTGGTCTGGTCTCTACTCCCAGCCTCTCCTCAGAAGCTTTCTTCCAGGATTTCTCCTGTCATCCAAGTTGTCAACTCTTACTCCTTGTTGTGAGTGTCCTTGTTAACGCCATTGGTCACCCTTCCCTGGGAGAGTTCCTTTCTGTGCCTTGACCACCCACTTCTGCTTCCTCATCTACATGGCAGGTTCCTCCTGCCCTTTCTGATCACTATAAACACCAGACATCTCAGGACCCAGTCATCTATTCCCCTCCTGTGTCTTCATACATTCCCAGATAGCTGCATCCAGTACTACAGCTTTAATGCCACCATCTGCTGTTTTCTCCCTGTGTTGCCTTCTCTAGCTCTTCTTCTGTTGGGAATTATGCAAATGTGCTTGAATTTATGCATACCTACTTATAAATGACATACTTGCATTGATGACTGAGATACTCTGGGCATCATAGAGGACAGGAGAACAGCTTGGTGTAGCTATGAAGCTGCCACGAGGCATGCCCGCATCCAATAGTGCAGTGTCTGGGTTCAAGTCCCAAGTCTACTACTGATCCCAGTTTCCTGCTAATGTGTATCCTGGCACACAGCAAGTGACTGGGCAAGTATTTGAGTTCCTGGCACCCACATGGGAGACCCAGAATTAGATTTGTAGCTCCTGGCTTCATCCTGGTTCAGCCCTGGGCCTTGAGGCCTTCGGGGGAGTGAACCAATGATAGCAGTTCTCTGTTTATCTTTCCATTTCTCTGCTTTTTGGGTAAATAAAATCTAAGAATAGCAATTTTTCAAAAGTCAAAAAACTGAATGAAGATTAAATAAACAAAAGCCTGGACTGTCTAGCACCCTAGGTACATTTTGGCAGGATTTATTGCTAATAGCAGTGATGGTAATTCCATCTTTCAGTTAGTTTTTTGGTTCCTTGCTGGAGCTTTGGGTGAACTCCCATCAGATCTAATTGAGTCATTGTGGTTCCTGTCTCCTGATGTGGTTTGACAAAGAGCTCAGGCTCCAAGCAGAAGCGCCAGCGCAGCTATTTTTCCTCTTGTACCTGTGTGTTCTTGCTTCATTGTACGGCCATCAGTCCAGGTGTTCTTTGTAGGAATTGCCCAAATCTGTTTTTTTATTAATTGTTTTTGATTTAGTTAAAATTAAATAATTTAATCAGAAAACCTGTTGAACCAGGCCTAATTAAACTGTAATTTCTCTCAATGTATTGCAAAAATCAGATCCATATCTGATCTCCAGAGCCCCAGAGTTAGAGAACAGTATATTTCTTTCTTTGGGAAAACATTGTATCCTCATATCTGTGTATCTTGGAGACTTGCAGAAGCCCATCTTGCACCATTTCAATCCATGAAATTTGTCTTTTAACTGAGTAGGTAAAAACTAATATGTACATATGTGAGAATGTGTTTCCCATGCCTAATAAATCATCATGTAAACCCCACATCAGAGCCCACCAGGTTAGCTTGTGCCTTTTGCATGCAACCCATGTATAGTCAACCAGCATCTCATGTTTATCATTTCCAAAGGTTTTTTTTTTTTTACCTTTCAAAATTGACTAATTTTGTTAATTTTAGTTGAAACAAGAACTGAGAGAGATCTATCCACTGACTCACTCCCCAAACACAATAGCAAGGGTTGGGTCAGGGAAAAATGAGAGCTAGGAACTCCTTCTGGGTCTCCGATGGGTAACAAACCCAGCTAGTTGAACTGTCACCTGGTGCCTCCTAGAATGTGCATTAGCAGGAGGATGACGAGAGAACAGACGAGCTGGGACACCAAGGTGTAAGCAGAGACTTAACCACCCACCCAAATGCTTATCCCTAAAGCAAAGCTTCTTATCCTCTATCCTCCCAAATCCACCTGCTTCTCTCTGATCTCGGTAACTGGCACCCCTCCTTATCCATTGCTCCAGCTGAAACCCTTGAAGTCATCTTGATCT
Source organism: Ochotona curzoniae (assembly GCF_017591425.1). NCBI lineage: Eukaryota > Metazoa > Chordata > Mammalia > Lagomorpha > Ochotonidae > Ochotona > Ochotona curzoniae. Next base: position 7,138,509 of record NW_024466454.1, read on the forward strand.
CTTTCTCTCATGTTCTTCTTCTAGTCCATCAGCATATCCTGGCAGCTCTACCTCCACGTTGGATCACACTTCTCTGTCCCTAGCCACCTTCATCTCTCGTCCAGTCTACAATGATTAGCTCTGGGCTGCTATCCTCACCTTTGCCTGCCCACAGTCTGTTCTTCACACAGTGGCCTAGAAAGCATAAAAGATCAGGCAATGCCTACAGCACGTACATGGCCAGGTCTAATTTCCTTACCAGAGCCTTCAAGCACTTACAAGATCCTTTAAGATTTACCTCCTAGCATCTCAGCTCAAAGAGGCCTTTCCCAGGTACAGCACAGCAGATTCTACTCCCTGTACTCTCTGTACCTCCATTCTGTTACCCTGTTTCACCTTACCAACACAGATTGTCCTGCAAGCTGCATATGTTACTGTTTTTGCTTGGGTTATTAGCCACACTCAGGGTAAGGCCATGTCTGTGTGTTTCCAGTACCCAGAACAGTATTCAGTGCAGTACTTGATGTGGGCTCTATAGAGATTCCTTGAATGAATAACTGAGTCAGCACAGGTAGGACAACACAAAAAAACCCAAGAAGGGTCAGCAGGCCAAGGGCCTCTTTGGGGGTGATGTTTGCACTGAAGGCCAGCAAACTGTGGGAAAGGAAGTGAAATTCCATCTCCAGTTAACTGGGCATGAAGAGGCCACAGGGTGTATGTTTGGGAACCAAGCAAGGAAGGCCTCAAGCTGGGCTCCTTCCTCTGCCCCAGCCATCAGAATGTTTGCAATGGCAAAGTAGAGCACATACCAAAAGCTCAGAAAGCGCAAAATTCAATCTCTCAGTCCAAGGAGTGCTGTCCTCTGCCATGGGGGCACTTACTTAAAGGGGGTTCCACCCTAGGATCTTGAGGCCCAATCCCTGCCCAGGGTGTCATCGCCTGTGAGCAGGGACAAAGCAGTAACTGCAGGATGCTCTGGGAATCCGCATGGGCTGCTGGTGGCTTGAGAGTGACCCCTTTTATTAGGTCTGGCACCATCACCACAGAGAGACCATAGTGTTTGTCCATAGCTTGAAATGCTCAAAGGCGCTGAAAGGGGGCAAGGGAGGCAGGGGTTGGCGGGGGACGCCTTCAGGCCTCTTTGTTGCCATTAATCCTCACCTCTGCCCTTTGCATCAGAAAAGCTTTCTCCTGGTTTGTTTTTAAAGAGGGGAGAAAACAGCTGTGCAGGATTTGAGCCTGGGATTTGAATGCTCACTGAAGACGCACAAAAGCTGCTCTGGGACAGTGCCGTGCTCCGGGGGCAAGTGACCCTTTGTCAGTGGCAGCTCAACAAGCTGGCTGCTCACACAGAAGAAATGATGGAAGGCGTGCGTGCAGCCTGAGCAGGCTGGCTCCTCAGCACATCGGCAAAGCGCTGTTTTCATGCATTTTTCTCAACGTTTAGCTCGTTTTCACCTGTGAGAGAGATGCATCTCTCTGGAAGGTTCTGGGCATGACTTGCCTCAGTGGGTCTCTGTCTCAACAAGAGAAACAGAAGCTGCGAGCTGTGGTGCAGGTGAAGCCAGCCCTTTCACTGCAAGGAAAAACAGGGAGTGTCCTGCCGTGGAGGCAGCCCCAGGGGCCTGCCTCAGCCCTTTGGTCAGCCAGCAAATTGCAACAGATGTGGAATAGGCGAGGCCTCTGGAAACAGGCAGTTTTGAGGGGCTCCAAGGAGGAGGGAAAGCAGGAGTCGGCCAGATCCTGGGCTTGGGCGAGAGGTAGGAGCCCTGGGAAACAGACCATGTAGTCGTGTGATTGCGAGTTCTTTAGGTGACTGAGTGTGGTGCAAACAGCTCCTCCCCACGTGGAGAGGGTGAAGAGTAGAGGGATATGGACAGCCACCATCTTCCTTCCTTCCTTCCTTCCTGCCAGGTCCCTGACTACTCAGAGCTGCTAGGGGGTTAATCTCTTACCCTCTGGCCTGTTACAGTCCCTGGAGCAAGCAGGTGGGACGTAGGGATCTGAGTAGAGAATGCAGCCTAGAGTCTCATGGGAACTGGGCTGGAAGCAGACTGACCATGGAAACCATTAATCCAGGAGGGCTGCGTTTAGAAAAGTTTGGAATCTCAGACTCTGCTTTATGTAGATACCACCGCTGCAGATTCATATATCGTGCTCCTCATCATGCGGCCTGCCAACGAGGCCAGAGATGGGTTCACTGCTAGTTTTTTTCCATTGACAATAAGTCCTCAAGTCATATTAAAATGATACATGACTGTTATAAAAGAAAGTCTAAACAATATTAGAAGATGTGAAGATTTAGGCATTAGGGTAGTCTTTACTGATTGTTTACACTTGATAGTAGAAGTCATGTTTGAAACATGGTCTGTTTTGGCTCGCTAGGTTTCAAAGCCACATTGTTTTAAGAGTGTGGTGTGAATAGTGAAAAGACATTTCATAGCAGGTGTCAGAGAACATGGCTGTATTTACCCCCCCAGAGCACATCTGCGCGTTGTATTTGCTGGGTCATATGGACTCCAGTTTTGCCTTTGAGCACCTTCAGATGTCATAGCCTACTTCCTTATGCGAGCTTTCTCCCATTTCTTGGCAGCCTCAGCAGGACAAGAATATGTCTGTTCCAAACTCCCCCTACCCCCACGGGGAGTCCTGTGCCAAGTGTAGCACTGTGCTGCTGTCTGCATGTTTATGGAATAACCCTTTTCCCCGGAAGCTCAGGGTTTTCCATCTTGTCATAGGTGCAGTGTCGCAAAACAGCTAAGGAACCTGGGCCAGATTAATGAACCTCCCTTACTCTGTTTCTGTGAAATGGGCTTACTGAGAGCTCTTTGCCCCATAGAGCCATGGCGAGGAGTAAATGAGCAGAATGTATTTAGACCCCGGGCAGCTGTGTTGCAGACTGTGCAGCCTCAACACGTGTTAGCCATTAGAAGGGCTGGCTGGCTGGCCATGTTGGTGATGTTTGAACTGTAGGGAGCCTGATTGGATACATTTCCTTCATATTTATATCCTGAAATGAAGCATAAATCCACAGTTAGCTAGTAGTGCCAAAAATACAAACAGAACACGGTTTATGAACTTCCTTATTGTTTATTCTTTCAGGAGACACCAGGGTTGACTCTAGGACGTATTAGTTTTGTGCAAAATCTTAAGTGTGCTATTTTCTAAGCCTCTTCAGCTGTTCAGCACACAGCTTCTGGTTGCCCTTCCCACCTTTCCACGCCTGCTTTAGGACACAGAGTACCATCCCAATGCCAGGCATTCAAGACCATCCCCAAGAGCAGGCATTTGGCCTGAGCTGCACAGGGTGCCCAGGTCTGAGGTTGGAGTTCTGCTTCTGACTCCCATGTCTTGTTAATGATGCACACCCTTGGGGGGAAGAGGTGACGGCTCAGGCTGTTGAGTCTCTGCCATTCACGTGGACGATCTGGATTGAGCTCCTGGCTCTTAGCTTCTCCTGGAGCTTGGGGCTTTGAAGGAAATAAACCAGAAGATGGGTGCTGTCTTTGTTTTCTCTCTACCTCTTCATCATCAGCATCATCATCATCATTATCTTCCAGGTAGGCTTTTGTTTTCTGTTTTTTAATTAACTCTTCCACTCTATCTCAAACTTTCCTTTCTTTTCTCTCTTCCCATAGCCTGCATTAATCTTTACAGCCTCCCCCTTCTCCAGCTGGGACAGGGAGCTGGGGGGAAACCTGTGCATCTTCCAAGGCCCAACACAAAAGTGGCCTCCTTCCAGTATACCATGAGCCAACATTAACAGCCGTCCTCCTCACTGTTCTTTCATCACTGGGTTTATGGCCCTGATTTTCCCTTTATAAACCTCTGGCAGCCCTTTGAAGTAGATATAAATTTTTTTTAGATCTATCAATCATCAGGTGTTTATGCTGTTAAAAATGAGGACCCCTGGGATGGATCACTGCCCCCCTCCCCCAGGAGGGCATGGCCTAGAGAGAGACAAGAGTGTAAACACTTCTAATGGAGTTGTCAGATCTAATGGGGGAGAGGACCTGTAGGGTATCAGGTCAGGTGTGTGTGGAAGGCGGTGTGGTTGTCTCCCATGGGTCTTCCTGTGCCCCACACTAACCTGACTGTCTCCCCCTTGGGCTAGTCAGTTGCAGGGCTGGGACGTATTACGATGGAGCCCAAGAACGCTGCATTTTATGTCCAAACGGAACCTTCCAAAATGAGGAAGGGCAGATCACTTGTGAACCATGTCCAAGACCAGAAAATCTTGGGGCCCTGAAGACCCCTGCAGCTTGGAACGTATCTGAATGTGGAGGTAAGGAATCTGTCTACCCCTTCCTCCTGGGGCAGGTCTGCAAGGTCATTGTTGAGACAGGAGGCACCTGTGGCCTCTCCAGGACTCCTAACCAGGTACACTGTACCTTGGTCTTCCTGCAAGCAGGGAGGTTCCCTGCTGGCTCGCCAGGGCTTGGGTCAGCACCTACACACACGAGCAGGTTCTCAGCTGAGTAGATAAATGAGGACAGCAGAAAGGTGGCTGTGTTGCTGCCACCTGCTTTTGCCCCTCCACACTCCCCAGGACTTGCATGGTCTCCTAGTCTGTTTAGCAGTACTAAAATGGAGAAAGTCTATTCTCCCCACCCTACCCCACCACCGCAGATTTGGTCTCAAGTCCATAGCTCTTTTATTTTTAAAACTTATAGATTCATCCAGATATTTTATTAAGATTGGGACCTCCTCTGTGAAGGGTTTCTAATTGTATCGTGCAAAATGCTAATTTTGAGGCCAAGCTCTAAGTTGGGCTCTGTAGGCAACTTGCCTATTCATCTTGTTAGGCAATGTGTTCCTTTAGCGCAGTGTGAGATGGGCTAGTTGTGTCCATGTCTCTGGCATGACCTGAGTGGTCATTTGCTTTGGGTGGACATGATGGAGCACATGTGCTGCCCTTGGCAGCTCTCCCAAGACCTCCATGCCTTAAGGCCTTCACTCCCACCTCAAGGCCTTCCAAACTCAATGACAGGACTGTCTCTGGCTTCAAAACCGCATCCTCACATTAAGTATGTGGCTCTGATGTATCTTCAGTCCGTTAGGGGACTCCAGAATTAATGCCAATGTTGGCAAGAGAGCACCTGTTAGAATCTGTTCGCCCTTGTGTGTGACCTTCCTAAGGTGTATTTATAGCAGGAAGAATGTTAGTGACAATGCTTAGTGTACTAAGCCAGGCTTTGTACTAAGTATACCGCATGAATTATTCATAAGGTGCCTGTATCATTACATCAGTGTATGGGGAGGCTGAAATGACTCACCGAAGGTCACACGGCCAAGAAGTGGGGGCCCCGGTGCTGGGCGGGCGGCAGACGCCCGCCTTGGGATGGTGCTGTCTCAACGCCAGTGCATCTGCAACTTAAAAGGAAGGCTGTGAAAATTAACAAGGGGAGAGACGAATGTGGAAACAGACAGATTTTTATAGCATTTTGCCAGTGATAAGCCAGTCACTAAGGAACACATGATTTTAGAGGTGTATTGCTGATGGTTGTGCCTTCTGTGCTAACGTAAAGTAAAAGCTATGTCTCCCCCCACCCCAGGTCTGTGCCAGCCTGGTGAATTCTCTTCAGATGGCTTCGCTCCTTGCCAGCTCTGTGCCCTGGGCACGTTCCAGCCTGACACCGGCCGGACCTCCTGTATCTCCTGTGGAGGGGGTCTCCCCACCAGACATCCAGGAGCCACTTCCTTCCAGGACTGTGAGACCAGAGGTGAGCCTTGGGCAGCTGACCCTCATGGGAGAACTTGACATTTCCTTGTGAGCTCTGTGGGAGTCTAGGGAGACCGTGATCAAACCAGCCACTACCTTTCTTCCTGGGCCAAGGGGTTCCTGGGTGCTGCCCTAGGGGCCAGGGGTTATGTTTCTAGCCCTATCAACCCCTGGAAAAGGTTTCCCAGCCACCACAACCCCTTCAGACAAGACTGACAAGGGTTGATTAAGGAGGAGAGAATGGGTTTTGTACCTAACTACCTTGCCTTCTTCCTTCCTGTCTTGGTCACTTCATTTCCCTGACCCCTCGGCCTGGGCCCAGCCCCTTGTCCAGAACCTAGCAGAGGCTCCCTTGACTTTGCACCCCTCCTGATGGCCACCATACTCTGTGGGAAGGTTTGAACGTGATTGCCAATGCCCATGTGTGAGAAACATAGACTGGAAGGTGTTCACACACAAGCACATCTTCTTTGTTAATGTTTTTCCTGGTGGCCTTGGTCCCTCATAAATGCACTTTGAGGGAATCATTGTTGATTAGCTCCCAATTGTAGGCAAGCGCTACTGCACTGAGGTGCAAGCGTTTACCTTGCATGGTGCATTGATGACACAGTCTTTTCCTGTTTCTTTCTATATCTCCTGGCCCCTAGTTCAGTGTTCTCCCGGCCACTTCTACAACACCACCACTCACCGCTGTGTCCGTTGCCCAGTGGGGACATACCAGCCTGAGTTTGGGAAAAACAGCTGTGCTTCCTGTCCGGGAAATACAACGACTGACTTTGACGGCTCCACTAACGTCACCCAGTGTAAAAGTATGTCTCTCAGGTGCTCACTGTCCCGGTCAAGAATGCTCTAGCTGGGAAAGATGCAGGGGTTCATTAAGCAGGTGCCTCCCTCATCCCCTATTCCCAACCTGTTGCCTCAGGCACTTGATCCAAGCTCCACTTTCCTCCCCCGGGCCCAGTTTCAGGCCAGCCTTGCTCAGCAGGCATTGTGGAGGGGCCCTTGTGTAACTGTAGTGATGCCAAACAGAATACATTACTGTGGCTAAGCTGCAGGGCCTTCTGGGTTGCAAGCTACCAAGGGGAGTGAGCCACCACGTCTGAGAGCTTGAGAAGAAGCTTCCAGAAGGCACGTGGAGGCTGTGATGGTGGAGGGCCAGGCAGGTGGGAGAAGGAGCTTTTGGCCCCAGACATAAGCACAGAACGTATTGGGGGACCCTCTGGCAGGCCAGACAGGGGAGCCAGGAATGCCATCTGAAGGAGTGGGGTTTATTTTTTACAGCTAGAGGAAGTCAGATGATTTGAAGTCTTATTGTTTAGGGTTGTAAATCTTCTTCTTTTTAAACCATTTTGTAAAATTCCGTAGTGAAGACAAGAAGGAAATCTCCACTAATTCTGTGCCATTGAGGCAGGGGGACAGGGAGGTCTCCCCAAACTGGGGGAGCTTGGGTCTGAGGGGCAGTGAGTTCTGGTTTTTATGGCTGATTGGTTGTCTGGTGTTTTCCTCTGTCCCAGTGAAGTCCTTTGAATGGCATCCCAGTATGTTTGTATCTAGTCTTACTGAACATCTGCTATGATGAGGCTCTTCTTCCCTCTCAGGATTGTTTAGTGTCCGGACAGGAACAGTCTGGAGTGGGCTTCATAGGCTAGTGAAATCATTCGGGTATGGTCCTGCCTTGGCAACCATAGGCAAGACATGATATTTGGTAATCCACAGTGGGCTGACTTGTTGGTTGGTCATTTCCTATGGCCCATGTTTGAGGGTGTAAATATCCCTGTGGCCCTGAGTAGATCAGCCTCGGGGTCGGGGGGAGTATGAGTGTTAGTCCTTCTTTGAGCCAGGAGGAACTGTTCCCTTGTCTTAACCTGCCCTGGCCCTGGTGGCACAGCCCTCAGACAGCCCTTCAGGCATGAAGGATGTTATCCCCGTCATCATGGCTCCCTCACTCCCTCTTTTCACCCAAGAAGAAGAAAAAACCTATTTACTCTTCCCACCAGTAATGATAACTCCCCATTACTATTGGCAAAAACTGTTCCCTTCAACCTCTTCTGCACCTGTTTCCCTGATAGTGTTAGGCAGTAAATTCTCATGGGGTGTGTATGTATGTGTGTGGATGCTCGTGGGGTGTGTAAGTATGTGTATGGATGCTCATGGAGTTTGTGTATGTGTGTGCATGCTCATGGGGTGTGTGTATGCTCATGATATGTGTGTTTATATATGTACATGCATGCTCATGGGTTGTGTATGTGTGCACACATGTGTGAATATACAGGCAGCATTGCCTTTGGCACCAGAGTTAAGCAGCCACCTCACTCTATACCAACTAACAACTTGCTGGAACTCTGCTTCCACCTCAAATGCAATCTTACTCAGAAAGAAAAGTGCAAACACCCATCTTGTCCGAAGCAGAGGTCTCTAAGAAAGGTCAGCTAATTCTCTGCCGAGTGTTGAGATCTGCTCTGCCGCGTTGACTGACCTAGAAGTTGTATGTCCAGCACCCCCACTCCATCCCCCAAAACTTGGACTTCATTAATCAAATATTAAAAGCAAGATGTGTCCTTGCCTTGACCTTGGGCCTCTGTGGGCTTGTGAGAAAGCAATGCCTTGGGGAATTCAGAGGGGTGGCCTCTGTGTTGGGGAATCCTTGTAGGCCTCCTCCTAAAGGGGGCCTGGACACTGAGGGCAGGTGCACTGCTGTTGGCGGGAGGATACAGTTCTCAGTTGGCGAGACAGGGTTGCACCTTTGTAATTTGTGATGTTTCCTTTTCCAGACAGAAGATGTGGAGGGGAGCTGGGAGATTTCACAGGGTACATAGAGTCTCCAAACTACCCAGGCAATTACCCTGCCAACGCTGAGTGCACATGGACCATCAACCCACCCCCGAAGCGCCGCATCCTGATTGTGGTCCCTGAGATCTTCCTACCCATCGAGGATGACTGTGGAGACTACCTGGTGATGCGGAAAACCCGTGCGTCTCCTGTCTATTGCCCACCTCCTCCTCACCCCAAGGCTGGCAGGAGGCATGGTGGCCTGCTCCCCAGCTGTCACCCATGAGCAACAGGCCAAGCGTGGCACCTGCAGTTAGAGCAGACATGGCCTATGAGTGGATAGAAGTTACTGGAAAACACAACTTAGGCCAAAAACCACTCCCCGGGGCCTCCCCTTCAATGCCAGAGGTGGCTCAGCTCTGCCCTCTGCAGCTCAGATTCATCCTTGTACCCTCTGGGCTATGTCAGATCCCATCTTGCAGGATACAGCCAGCAGATGAGTTCCACGCAGCATTGGCCCCAGACATTGCCTCACATCTTCAGTAGCAACTTGTGGCTGGGGATTGATCCAGGCCAAGGGCATGGTGCAGTCAGGAGGGGCCCCTCCTCCTTTCCTGACTCCTGGCTGAGTCTGTTTCAGGGGCACCATTGGGTGCAGTGGATGGGCTCTGTGACCAGTCTGACCATAATTCAGTTCTAGTCCCTGCTCCTCCTGGTTCTGTGATCTTGGTCCCTCATTCCAGATCTTCCTTTGTCTGTCTCCTGAATCATGTTAACGTGGGTCATAGCAGCTGCAAAACAGAAACAGCTCCGATTTGTCAGGTTCTGATGCCAGCAGCCACACATGGAACCCCTGTAGTAAGGCTTGCTGCTGTTAGCAGGGTTGAAATGCTCCAAGTGATCTGTAGGCTTGATTTTGATCTTACCGTATACTAGCTCTGTGGCCTTGAGCATGTGCTTAACCTCTCTGTGAAAGAAGTAAAAAATATAGCAACTTGGGTAACTTTCACAGGATTAAAGAAGTTGAAGCCCATAGAATGTTTAGCCCCACCTGGTCTTACTGAGTAGGCAGCAAGCAGTGGGGATTGTTACTGACTAACAGAGGTCACCTCTGGCACATGCAGGTACTCAGGAATCATGCAGCCTGGGCTACTGCCCATGGCCTTTCAGGTTTAGCCATTCATGAACTCTACACCCTCCATCTTCCCTTGCAGCCTCCTCCAATTCCGTGACTACCTATGAGACCTGCCAGACCTACGAGCGCCCTATCGCCTTCACCTCCAGGTCCAAGAAGCTGTGGATTCAGTTCAAGTCCAATGAAGGCAACAGTGCCAGAGGGTTCCAGGTACCCTACGTGACGTATGACGGTAAGTTCTGGGCAACTCAGGCTGCAGCAAGCAATAGGGATTTCTCTGCTGTGACCAGAGCCAATTTCTGAGCCAGCTGGCAGGCACACACACTCACAAAGGCCCACATTGCATGGGGAAGGTACCCTGCTGACTTTCCAGTGCTGGATTCTAAGCAGGCATTGTAAGGGACTGCAAGGGTGAAAAGACATGTTAGAAAATACATTCAGAGTGAGCCTTGCTTGGTGGGTGAGGCCACGGACATCCGAGTGTGTTGTCTGCTGTGACTTGGTGGGTGCCATTTGTGGCAGAGCTTGGGAGGTATTTCCTGCTCACTTTCTTTATGTGTGAGTTAGGTTAATCACTGGATTGAAAGCAAGAGTTTAATGAGAGTTCCTAAAGGACTGAATGTGGTCCTCAGCATGTAGTTGTAGCTTAGTAAATACTAACTTCTTATGCTTGGGGTTTTTTATCACTTAGAATCTTGAGAGAGGGTCAGGGTGGGTGAAGAAGACCCATGCTGTGGTCCTGGCCCTGGCACTGATTTGCTGTATGAGCTTGAGCAAGTCAGAAAACGGATGTGGTTCCATTTGATTCACATTAAATGAGAGGTGGTTCCTCTGAGCCCTGGGACCTTAATTAGCTCTGAGACTCAATGACAGACATTTACCAGGGGCATTCAGTGAACTAGCTCTTGTTCTGGAGGACCTCAGTCTAATGGGGAGGTTAGTTCATAAGCCTTTTCATTTATCCAGCCCACAAACATTTAGTGAGCATCTACTGATCCAAGCTTTGGGCTAGCAACTTGCTCAACAGAAACACATCCACAGGTAGGACAGATTTTTTTTTCTGCCAAGGGTTGTTTGGATATGTATAACATCATTTGTGGGCCATACAGTCATCACCTCAGAAATCAGCCTACTGTAGACTTAGCGAGTTGTGAGTCCCACCTGGGGTCACCTTGGCAGAGTCAACCCCTATGGTCCTGTGGGTTTTATGGGCCTTGTACAGCCTGCAGGCCGGAGGTGCCTCAGCCCAAGGAGATGTTGCAGTGGGCTAGGGACAAGGCACTATGGGAGCAAAGCAGAAGAAGTGGCATGTAATTGTCCATAGGTTTTGAGGAGAAAAAGCAATCTGAAGAGATTTATATCTTGAAAGAAGTCTTACATTTTGGGAGTCAGAAGAGAAGGAGAGAGGAAGGCAGGAATGAAAGGAGGCAGTGTCTGGCATATGCAGGATACGGGGTGCCCAGGGCTTAACAGGGAGAGAGAAAACTAGAAGGACTGAAGGCAGCTTGGGGAGAGCCATAAGCGCTAAGCCTAGGAGGAAAGAAATGATCCTGTATGGGGCCATTGAATGTTTCCAGGCAGACAAGAGCTACAGTTGAAGGTTTGGAAAGATGATGTTGTCTGGCTTCCTAAAATGATTCCACGTGGTCATGTGTAACATGTGGCAAAGACTATGGTCATTATGCCTGTCCTGGAGTTGCCTGAAAGGGTGTCAGACCCCCAGAGTGAAGTGCCTTTTCTCTGATTGCTGGGGTGGACACAGGTACCTCCCACACTGCTCTGCGGTGCGACACCAGTGGGCCCCATCTCCCCAAAGGCAGCGAACCAGCAACCTTCTCTGCTGGAATCAGGAAGGAAGCCAGAGACCCTGAGATTCCAGAATAAACATTGCAAAAGCTCATGCTTTAGTATAGCTGCTTGCTTTCTTTTCAAGATTTATTTATTTATTTGAAAGTCAGAGCTACGGAGAGAAAAGGGAAAGGGGAGAGGGTAGTTTTCCATCTGCTGCTCACTCCCCAGACAGCTGCAATGGCCAGGGCTGGGCCAGGCCAAAGGAAGGAGCCAGGAGCTCCATTTGGTTCTCCCACAGGTGTGGAAGGAGCCCAAGCACTTGGGCCATCTTCCACTGCTTTTCCAGTTGTGTTAATGGGGAGCTGGATCGAAGTAGACTTAAACCAGTATTCATTTGGGATTCTAGCATCACAGGTGGTGGTTTACCTGGCTATGCCGCAATGCCAGTGCCCTACTCTCTTTATATTTGTTTTTTAAATGGAGGTATACCTTGAACTGCAAGGAAATCTCACAAAACCCTGGTGAGACCCATGAGAACATATTTGGCATGTCAGCAGAGTAGGAAACTCACTTGCTAGCCATGCAGAAGCCTCTTGGGTCTTGGCTGAGAGTGTCTTTTTAAAAATACCCATTTCCAGTAAGTTTTCTGTCAGCTGTCAAGCCCAGAGAATAGAGAACACACTTGGACAGTGCAGCTGAGGCCTGTAGAGACACTCCCACTGATGGCTGGGGAGCAAGCAGGAAGGGCTGTGGCCATGGCTGGCAGGTGCTGAGCACTGCCGAGGACCAGGCACATGCTCCAGCGCCTGTGACACAGCACAGACCTCACAGTCACCGCCTGAGGCCAGCAAAGCTACTTCCTGACTTTGTGGATGAGCCCGCTTGGGCTAGAGATCCAAGGCCCTGGGCCGCAGTCATGGCATGCCACAGAGGCAGAGCTGGGTGGACACAGGTGTTTGGAACCTTCTATCCAGCATGCTGACCTGCAGTCCTACATGGCTTCTCCAGAGACTTGAGCAAGTGAGGACGTGCTGTGGCTCTTAGAAGCAGAGGAAATGGATTTGAAAAGGCAGCAGTAAGCACTTGGATAGTGACAAACAGCTGTTCAGGTTTCTGTTACTCCAGAACACAGCATGGTTTGTGCATGGTTAAACTCCAGCATCAAAAAGAGCCATTTTCCCAAGGCAGAGATGCCACAGCAGAAGGATTCCAGATTCAAAGTACTTGTACTCAGGATTGGTGCTGTGACATAGCGGGCTAGGCCTCTGCCTGTGGTACTGGCGTCTCATAAAGGCATTGGTTCATGTCCTGGCTGCTCCACTTCCCACCCAGCTCCTGCTTATGGCCTGGGAAAGCAGTGGAAGATGGCCCAAGTGCTTGGACTCCTACATCCATGTGGGAGATCCAAAAGAAGCACCGGGCTTCTGGCTTCTGACTGGCTCAGCTCTGGCCATTGTGGCCATTTGGGAAGCGAGTCAATGGATGGAAAATTTTCTCTCCTAAATCTTAAAAAATACTTGAGTTTTTACTCTTGTTTTATACCTCCTGAAGGACCAAGAAAGATGCCACAATAGGTTACTGGTTATGCTGTACACATATCACAGTAATCACTGTGAATATTGTTAGATGATGACCACTGCCTGCCTGCTGGTGGAATAATATCAGCAAGTTGTTCAGAGTTGTAATGGTAGCTTTAATGGAAAATCCGCTCCTGGGCCCCCTTCGCGCAGAGGGGAAGGAAGAGGGAGGCGAAAAGAGCATCTGAGATACATGTGGAAGAGTTTTATACCCCTCTAGACACATAGGCGGGCAAAGGGGCTGTCTGTGTCCCAACCTTGTTAGGAATGTCCATTCAGGTGTGCCATTGGTCAACTGGAATCCCACCAGGTCGGTGATGTAACTGGCTTGTGTGGTCCCTCCTGTTCTGGGCTTAAGCCTGGGAGACATGCCAGGTCTGGTGCAGACCAGCCCCTCGTCTCCAGTGCCCTGGGTAGTCATCAAATATTATGTTAATTTCCACTTTCCATCTCTAGATGGAGAGACTTGTTAGGAACTCCTCCCACACAGTTTCCATAACATCCCTGTGTCCTTTGTTTGGCCTTGTAGCATACAATATGCATGCAAAGAGGCATTTTTTTTTTATGTGTTTGCAAAAAGATGGTGCGATAGCTACAGCTTGAGTTGAATCACAAGTGTAAGAGATAGGCTAGACCATAAAGGGAGAAAATTTACATCTGGGCAAGGATGATCATGTGCCTTGCAACTAATGTGGATGTCAACACCAAAAATGATTACGGAGAAAATGAGCATAGCTTTCTCGCGCCCCAAATTCCACAACCCCCTTGCCCCAGCCTGGTTCCCCTTTTCAGATGATAGAGTAAGTAGGAAGCCTGATGATTTTGTATAATACAGAGAGGAGAAGAAGCTGGGTGGGAATGGAGAGGGAAAGAAAATCCTGGGTGAGCTCACCATGGAGTGAGTACAGAAAAGACCAAAGCTGAGTCCCAGAGCCCCCCAAAAGATGAGAGAGCCATGAGACAAAAGCAAAGAGCTTGGGGTCCTGGATGCTGAGTGAGGAATGGGATCAAGGGGGAAGGAGACCCTTACTCATCAAGGAGGATGAGGACCAAGAATCAGCCCTGTGGATTTGGTAACAGAAGGCCTGGGGTGTGGGGGAGCGGAGTTGTAAAACTGCTTAGACCGTGGGTTGAGAATGGGAGTACAAGAAGCAAGCGGGAGGAACCAGGGAGTGGGGGGCATAACTGGTTGTCTCTGGGAATTGTGTACCAGGGAGCAGAGAACTGGGCTGGGAGCAGGAAGGATCATTGAGATCAGAGACACAGCAGTGCATCTGTGTGCTGATCTGAGGGGTCAGACACAGAGAGATCTGATGACAAGGGGAAGAGCGAGCTGGGCCACTGGAACAGGCTCCTGGTTTGGTGAAGGAAGAGGGATCCAGTGTGGAGGTGAGTCAGAGTGCTCAGCTGTGGGGAGAGGCAGCAATGATGACAGTGCTGGTACAGCTGGATGAGTGGGAGCCATGTGGGGAGTGGTGTGAGGGTGTTGGGTCTGACAGCAGCTACAGAAGAGACCTTTCTCAGAACCTTGGCTGAAATGAAAGGGCAAAGTAAGGTCAACTAAACCACCAGGATGCACAATCTGCCCTTTATTCCCACAGAAGACTACCAGGAGCTCATCGAAGACATAGTCCGGGACGGCAGGCTCTATGCGTCGGAGAACCACCAGGAAATCCTGAAGGTGAGCATGGGTGAGGGAGGCAGAGCCCCCTCCCCGATACACGGCGAGGCTGCCCTTCCCACCCCAGGCCCGCCCCAGCACAGATGACTTATAGCTTTACCACATGGAAGCTTTTTTTTTTTTTTTTCTTGTCTTTACTGTTTCCAAGTGAAGTTGTTTATTTTTCAGTTTGGAAATTTGTGGCAGAGTAGTGCTTTCCCAGTTAATTCTACAGAGCTGAAGACCTTTGGTTCTTTGTCCCACTTCAAGCCTGAAGTTTACCAGACTTTGGATGCTTACAAGCAGTTGGCAATATGCTTTTGTCATAGCATTAACCCTACCCATCCCCCTAAACTCCAGTAGCACAGCTCATCTGGGAGGAAAAAATAAAAAGCTGCTTATACACTGAATTTTCTTTAATAGCAAGTAACATATATATATGCATATATCATAGATGATAGGAAAAAATAGAAATCAAAGGAAACCATTTTCGCATAGTACATTTTGGCTACATGTTGGGTCATTGTGATTCCATTGGCAGAATGACAGTGTTGAGATAGTTTGGCCCAGTAACAAAAATTCTGTTTTCTTTAGGATAAGAAACTGATCAAGGCCCTGTTTGATGTCCTGGCCCACCCGCAGAACTATTTCAAGTACACAGCCCAGGAGTCCCGAGAGATGTTTCCAAGATCTTTCATCCGATTGCTTCGCTCCAAAGTATCCAGATTTTTGAGGCCTTACAAGTGAGTCGGCCCACATGCTATCCAGGTGTCCGGCTGTGGGCGTGGTGGACAGAGCTGTCTGCCCCCTGCCTTGCCAGCACACACTTGAACATTGCTGCCTCTTCTCCCAGCGACTCATTGGAGTTTAGTCTGTATAGATAATACACATATTTTGGTAAACGGCATGTGGTTTTTCTTTCCCAGCCTTGTGGATATAGACTGAAAATGGCTTGAGTGGCCCTGACTCCTCATTGCTGCAGGCAGGTGTCTAGGACACACCAAGGACAGTCACTCAGGCGACACTCCCCTGTCCCTCCTGGCTCTGGCACCTCTCCCAGGAGTCTGGAATGGAAAGGAGGACATGGAAGGGGGTGCCTCATGTGAAACATCAGCTTTGTCCAGCCTGGCTGTCGCTGGCTGAGTCCTCAATGCCCATGTGCAGGCTCTGAGCAGGTGGGACAGGCAAAGAGGGAGGGAGGAAGGGAGGGTGAGCCTAGCCAGTGCCCTCCACCCACCCGGGGACCTGGGAGGACTCGCCGTCTGCACTGCCTTCTCCATCCTGGATGACTGCTGCTGCTCCCAGGGGCTTCTGTTCTTAAGGCAGAATTTAGAAATCACTAAAAAGAGAACAACAAAGCACATCATGATGTGCTCCTGCGGGCAGCCCCCCTGGCTGCCAGCTCCCACCCACAGCCCCTCCTGGTGTGCCCTTAGAGGAGTGTTGTGTTGGGCTTCGCCAGTTCAGGTGGGATCCCTAGTTTGGAGGAACAGGGAAAGGAGATTTTGCCAGCCCTGAGTTGCTGCCTCCAAAGGTCCTCTCTCACATGGGGGGGGGGGGCTTCCTGCCACAAGGTCTCTGAGGGCACCTGGGCTTTGCCCACCCTCTGAGGGCAGGGACTGACTCTGCCTCAAGGACAGGAACAGTGCTGCAAAGAGCGTTCCTGGTTTTTCATGGTGCCAGCCCAGCCTTGCCATGGTCACCTCACTCTGGTTTGGCCCCACGGGACTTCACAGTTGCTTTCCCCACATGAACTTGGACGTTTAGTGTTACTGAATTATCAAACCTCTGAATCCCCAGCAAAAATCAGATTATAGCCAAGAGAATCCCCTCGAGCCAGCGTAATGCTCCTCATGGATGGACTGATGGTGCACACGGTAGTGTTCTGTTGTGCCAAAGCCAACCCTGCACTCGGTCGGTTCTCTACACCAAAGTACGAAAACAGGCTTCACCCGTGTTTGGGAAGAAAAGACAATCTCATCATTGTCAAACCTGCTTTTTCTCATCCTGTCATTCTTTTTTTAAGCTGATAATAATTTTGAGTTGTTTTGTTTTTAAAAACCCTAAATCAATTTTTTTCTTCTTTGAGTGGATTCTAAATGCCCATTTTTACATTTCTCTCCAAAAGTCTGAACATCTTCATTTAAACATTTATATATAAATACATATATATTTACACAAATATATATATTTATATATAGATTATATGTATATAAAATGTATATTTATCTACATTTCTGTTGAAACAAGCACTGGGAATTGGTAATCCTGGGACTTGCTTTGTGAGTCTGAGCATCAGCTGAAAAATCCAACATGACAGGCAGCGTTGCGTTAGAGAAGGGACTGACTGGAGGTGAGGCGAGGTGAGCGTGCCTTTCTGTCTCAGCATGTTAGTAACTCTGACATCACAACTGCCATTCTGTCTTGCCTATTTCTGGCAAGGGAGAAGGTCCCCTGGGAATCCAAAGGAGGCTGCCCCAACCTGGTTCCTGGGAAGCAGTCTCCACAGCTGCCAGAGCTGTACCCGTGGTATAAGCACAAGGCCCTGGAAAGCTCCTGGAGTTTCTGCTCTCCACCAGGTGGCTATCCCAGGGGCTGCTGCTTTCCTGTCGAAAGGCTGGCTGGCTGGGGCTGTGGAACCACCAGCGACATCAGCAAACCATGGACAAGCACCTGCCCTGGGTCATGTACTGTTCTAGACCCAGGGGATGCACAGTGCTAAGACAGAGTGCATCCATGCCTTCCCAGAACCTCTGGTCTGGAGGAAAGAGACAGACTAGGCACAGATAAATAATATGTGTGAAAAGCCTCAGCTAATGATAAGTGCTGGATTGAAAATGAGAACAGGTTAGTGCAATACATGATTGCCTAGCTTCTTCAGGTGTGGAGAATGCAGATGGCCTCTGTGGGGAAAACAGAAAATGAACAGTGAAGAAGGAGGCAGCCTTGAAAAACAAACATGGGAGGGGAGAACATTCCAGAAAGGAGGAAAACAAGTGCAAAGGCTGCTAGGCAGGAGTCAGCCTGCATGCAGGTCTCAAGCTAGTGAGCAGGTGAGGGGCAGGTGTGTGGCCTGGGCGGTTATGACACCTGCATTCCAGATTGGAGTTCCTGAACTGGAGTCCTGGTTTTGCTCTGGATTCCAGCTTCTGCTAATATTGCTCACCATCCTGAGGGGCAGTAAGGTGAAGCCAGGGGTGCAAAGATGGGGGTGGAGGGTAGGGAGAGAGAGGCTTTGGGTCTAATTCCACCTGGTATCATATGTTGTGATACCTTTTCATGAATGTGAATGGAGGAATGACAAGAGCTGCTTTGTTTCTAAGAGATGGCCCTGGCTACCATCTGAGTAGATTTGGGGATCAGGCAGAGATGGTGGCTAGAAGTCACAACCCAAGCAGTCATCCAGCCAGGAGATAAGGCCAGGGTTTCTGCTCTGGGGTAGCTGTGGAGAAGACAGCAAAAGAAGAAGGCATCTGGGCCCTTTTGAGGGAAGACACAATGAATTCGCTGCTGAAGCATGGACAGGCTGGCAGGAGGAGGGGCAGGTTATAAGCTCTTGGGTAGCCACGGACTTCCTGATGCCCCCTCCACAGAGAGCTGGAGCCTACAGTCCCACACCCTGAATCAGGGTTCTGTGACCCACTCCCACTAGGCAGAAGGGCGGACTGCTGGTTTCCAGGTCCAGGGCTCAAGACATGGGTAGCTTCTACTTCGTCTCTTTGGGATCCTCATGCTTGGAGCTCAGTCACTATACCTCAAGAAGGCCAGAGCTGCCTGCAGCGAGGCTGGCTGGAGTGGGACACTGGCCTTTCTCCTGCATGCCAGGCTGCACTCCCAGGTGACAGGCCTGAGGATTTTCCAGCTCAACATTGATCTGCCTCAGCTGTTGCTGCCTGAAACTGTCCCCACTGAAACAAACAGATCTGTAAAAAAAAACAAAAAAAGTCATGATTATTGCTGTTTTCAGTTACTAGGTGTTGAGGTGTTTTGTTTGTTTGTTTGTTTGTTTGTTTTTGTTTTTAATTTGAAAGGCAGAAAGAGAGGAGGGAAACATTTACCCCTATATTGGTTCACTCTCCAGATGTTTACAATAGCCAAGATTAGGCTAGGCCAGAACTGGGAACCAAAACTCCTCTGGGTCTCTCCCAGGGACCCAACAACTTGAGCTTTCATCTGCTCATGAGCAAGAAGCCATGATGGAGAGCAAAGCCAGGCTCAAGAACAGGCACTCAGGCATGAGCTGCTGGCATCCCAGGCGGCTAGGTGAGGCACCTGGGTGCCTCTTGTGATGTGATGCTGGAAAAGGGGAGAAGATTTGTGGCCATTCTAGACTCAACATGATGAGCTCAAATAGGCAGCTGATTATATGAAGCCCGGGAGGATGTCCAGGTTGGAATGTAAATTCTAATGTCACAGAGAGGTCACATGGAAAAGTACGGTTAGCTGCTGCTTCTTTCACCTTCACCCACTACCCATAGTTTCCACAGCTCCTGTTAACTGCAGTCCAAATGACATGGAAAATTCCAGAAATAAGTAATGAATGTGTTAAATGAGTTTTTCTACAGCATAGTGTTACAGTTGCCTTTCGTGAATTTTGTGCATGCCTAATTTAGAAACTGAACTTCATCACAGGGATGTATAGGAACAGTCCCAGTGTCTGTAAGGTTGAGCACGAGGCACAGCGTCAGTATCTGCAGAATGTCTGGAAATGCATTCCTTGGAATTCCTTGGCTGCTCCCCACACCCCCCTGTATGTGGGGAACAGGAGACGACAGATGGAGGGGTTGGAGAAGGGCTCTGTGTTCTGGGATCCCCTGTGCCAACATAGGAACAGGATGCCGCGGGGCTCCATAGAGCAGGAGGAAGTGCGGGCTGAGCTGTGGGAGGACCCGGAGTGGGAGCCTGCGGTGGGTATGCTTTCTCCCAGCTGCAGACAGGGCTCTGCAGGTGCTGGCCGCCTCTGCGGGTTGAGCCATGCTTCCCAGGCTGTTGGAATGCTCGCCTCTGCACTCCAGCAGGTAATCATCCGCACCCTGCAAAACTGCTTCTGCTGAATCCCTTCTCAGTGTGCCGTCTCTAGTCACTCAGTGGATCCAGTCTGGCAGGGGACTCTGAAATGTTACATGGCACCATGGAAAAGATAATAGGGCTCAGCACACGGAGAGGCAGGTCCTGGCAGGAAGAGGTGGTGAGGCTGTTGCCTGATTCAGATGCCCAGGGACTCCTTCACCAGGCCCAGCTGCCATCTTCCCAAGCCGGAGGAAATGCCTCTTCAGGAACTGCCAGCAGCCCTGCTTCTTTTTGCATTGCACGCAGGGCCTTGCGGACCTTCCCCCAGTCTCTGCTGTGTCTAGCCAGCATTTGGGCGGCAGAGGTGGGGGACATATGACCCTCCTGTGGTGTCCAGCACTGGCTGCCTCCCAATATTGGTTCTTGAGAGTAGTTGGTAGGAAATCCATCCCAGGCAATGAGAGGTCCTGGTGTAACTCTGCCCGCCGAGGCCACTGAACCCAGCTCAGAGGGGTACTGATGCCTGCAGTACTTTCCTCCTTTCTTCTCTCTTCCCCCTGGGTAGTCCTATCATTTGGGAGGAGGCCCATGAGTCCAGCCAGGTGCCGCTGCAGTGATGCCAGTATGATGCCAGTGATAAGCCACAAGGCTGGATCACTTTCTAGAAAGCACCACAGAAGTGAAACAGACTTAGAAAATTCCTCCAACTTACAGGCAGATAGCTGCAGCTAAACCCATCCGCAGCAAACAAGGACAGGAATTCTGTGTTGGTTTCAGGGTATCACCTAAGGGGAAGGCAGTACAGATCCTGGTTACTAAGAACTTCTTGGTATGTGTGTGCTCATACCATTCGCCTCTGAACTGTTTATTTATTAGGACCTTCTGACTGCTGGGTGTACAGCCACTGGAGACACCAGAATGAGAAAAAGAAAATCCTTATTCTTGTGGAATTTGGATTCCTGTGGAGGGAGACAGACAATAAACGAATGAACAGCTGATGAGAAGTCAGTAGTAACAATGAGTCAGCAATGAGTAACAAAGACAATGAGGAAAGAATAAAAGATCAATAATGAGAAAATGGTGGAAGACAGTCGCTGGTTTGTGAATCCCTGCTCCTCTGTGGGCACTGGCTGCTCAAACCAAGCCTGGCAATCCTGGCCCTGGCATACTCCTTTATCCACCCTGCAAGAATTTGACATTTCCTCTCCCAGATGACCAAGGCTCCAAACCGCGAAACTGTGAACAAGACAATTTGCAATTCCTAGGACTCATGCCACCTGGTGGCTGTCAAGTAGAGTCGCTCCTTCTTTCCATCTCTTGGCTGCATTTTGTTTTCACACAGCCAGACTCTATCTGATTTTCCAGCAACTCATGATATGGCCAAATAGTGTCTGTATTTAGATCTTATCCTTCCCCATTGCCTTGAGAAATAGTTACTAATCAGTGGGAAGGCAACTGTTTTAAGTCATTTCAGATGGTCAACAATGCTCTAAATCTCACTCCTTTCTCTAAATATCACTCTCTCTCTCTCTCTCTCTCTCTCTCTCTCTCTCTCTCTCTCTCTCTCTCTCACACACACACACACACACACAAAGAGAATAGTCATTCATCATTATGGTCTAGGCACCAGGATAGTCAAAACATGTACAACTAAGACAAGGGGAAAGATGGTAAAAGATGATGGAAGTGATCAACCTGAAAACTGAAGTCTTGTTGGGCCGTGCAGCTGAGCGGCTGCCACCTCTGTCTTGGATGACTCTGACCTACATGCTAGGCTCTGACCAAAGGATACCTGGGAGGTGCGGCTTTCAGTTTCCTGTCTTCCCTACCAAGCTCTCACCTCCCAGCTTTGATGCTTGGCTTTGCCTTCCGCATGACTGGTGGCCAAAAATCCTTACAGCTGCCAATCAGGGACTGGAGCCATGGCCCCAGGGAGGAGAGACTGTGGTCGTGTGTGACACAATCACGCAGAGCAGGAGTATGGCAGGGAGGGTGTGAGCTTGCCCAAGCCCTGGCCAAGCCCACAGTGCTCAGCCCTCTGGAGCCTTCCTGATCGCCCACTGTGTATGACCATAGATCGTCCTTCCCACAGGGTGCCAACACATCTGCTTGAAGTCTGGCTGGGATGGCATAGAATTGTGGACAGTGTGACAAGATGACAACAGTGGCAAGGCGAGACTGTGAGGAGACCAAAAAAGTACATGAAGTGAAATTAAAAGGTTGCTTTGATGCAGGGCAAAATGCATACTAGGAAAAAGCCATGCACAGATTTGTGGCACCACAATTAATATATCTTTATATGCCCGTACATTTTTTTTAAAGTGCTTGGGTGGCAGCAGCTAGAACCTGATGTTGGTTCCAGACTTTAGGAAGGTAGCTTGTGGCCATCACAGCAGGACCTGGAGTTTTGTGTAATGCTGGTTCCAGGGCCTTGGTGGGCCTTCACTCAGGGCTCCCCAGAGGGCCTGTAGTCACACAAGCAGCCTTTCCAACCCACAGTCCCCTTCCTCGTGTCGTCAGTGGAACTTTCTGGAAAGTGCCTTCTGCCGGCTAGCTGCAGGGAGAGGTGCCTTTTCTGACATTCGCAGGTCATCATGCTCATTCTCTCCCACCCAGGAGTCTCACATCTGTCACTGTGTCTCAGTACTGTGGTTACCCATGTGACCTTGAACGAGTGACTTCTCTGAGCTTTCTCAGATGGTAAATGCAGAGCATGACGACCCCTAGTGGAGAGCAGCATCAAGAGAACTCAATCCGTGTAAGTGTGGGACACTGTGGGACACTTGAGCACTGTCTTGCATGCAGGAAGGGCCCAGCAGAGATCAGCTAGCATAGTTACCACCCTTACTACTCCCACTTCATGACCTCAAAAGTTAAAGCAGAAACACATTGTTTTAATAAGGCTCAGACTTTGGTGGGCTGTTTGGTTTTACTGGTCCAGAGAGTCTGTTAGGTACAGGTGGAACGTGTTCTAGCAAATTCCAAGCTGATGTGGGGTCTCACAGCACAGCTTCCCTTCTGAGCTGGGAAGGGGAAATGAGCTCTTCCAAGTCTGTTAAGACAGCTTTATCAGACTAGGAATGGCACACACACACAAGCCTGGCAACCCTTCTTCTTCAGGCTAAACAAGGTTCATGCATGTGTGTATGTTGTAAGATGTGAACGATACAGCAAATGGAGTGAAACATTAGTAACACACAATCTACCTAAAGGACACAGAGGTCTTCTTTATTTCTGTTCTTGTGTTTGCAATTTCTTGTACATTTGAAATGGTTTCAAAAACAAAAACCATCAGGAATGACTTTGCTCCCTGGGAATATAGGTGTGTGAAAACAAATCAGCATGGATGCTACAAATGTGACCATGAGCATGTGTGTGGTGTGCATGCCTGCAAGTCCCCACACATCCCATCTAGTGTCCCACCTCTCTGCTGTCATTCACCCCCTGGCCCTGTAACCTCTCCTGGCCAGGCCATGCAGCATGCTTAGTTCCTCCAAGGGAAACTCTGGGTGCTCCCACGGTATAGTGGAGCCCCAGTGAGATGTCCACAGCCACCTCTGCTCCAGCCTGGGCTGACATAAACAGATCCAGAGCATGTGGGTCAGGCAGGGGCACCGCTGTCCTCACAGAGGTGTCATCTTTAGGCAGCATTTTCCACGGGCCTTGGGGCTCCTCTTCTTCCAGGCTCTCTACCTATGTTGGAGAGAGGAGAGGAAGAAGACCACAATGATGTGTATTTTCAGGGCTTGCTTTGTGTCTGGCCCTGTCTCACATGTCATCTGTAAATCGCACAGCCATGCAGTGTGGGTAAACTGAGGCTCAGAGGGCTTCAGTCATTTGGCCAAGGTCCCACAGGGAGTTGGAAACAGCCAGATTCAAAGCTGGGCCCAAAGTCTCCTTCCTCCCCAACTTCCATCACATCCTCCTGCTTGAGGTTCTGACATGTTTTCTCTTTGGCTGCTTAACTCGAGGGCAAAGCTTGCCCTCCCCCCAGGAAGGGAAGCGAGGTCATCACTGGCCGGAAGGGCTCCAATGGCCCACCAGCTTTGGGAAGCATCAGCAGAGCTGCCATCAGCTCCACTTCGGGATGCCTCAGCAGGGCTGGGAACCACTGTGAAGGAAGAGCAGAGAAATACCTCCTCACTCTGTTTTGCACCGCCAAGGCAGACACAGCCTGCAGGGCTAAGTGCCAAGTCCTGGGCAGACACAGCCTGAGAGCCTGGCACACATCTGGCACCTGCAGTGAAGGATCTTCCTGCCAAAGGCAGGGGGCGGCAAGGATGCTAAAGGAGCAAGAGGCTCTGTAGCTATAGGAAAGGAGGAGGTGAGTGAAGAGGGCCTAGACAGAGGCCAGCTAACTTCCAGGGTCAAAAGCTTCAGTGGAGAAGGAAGGGGGAGACAGTTCTGTGGCAGGTCTCTCTCCCCCTATATGCTTTTTGTTTATTTGTTTTGTTAATTTTCTGGCCTCTCAGCCTGACATCACAACCTCTCTCTCTGTCTCTCTCTCGCTCTCAAGATTTACTTATTCTTATTTGAAAGGCAGAGTTACAGAGAGAAGCCCAGACACAAAGAAAGATCTTCCATTTGCTGGTTCACTCCCAGGACAGCCACAAATGCCAGAGCAAGTGGATTCAAAGGCAGGCCTCCATGGGAGCTGAAGATAGGGGTGTTGCTGGGAGAACAGGTTGTAAGCCTGGAGCTGATGACCACAATTAGAAAGAAGAGGGCATTAGCCAAGGGGCCGCCAGAGCTGGTACATTGGGATCATGTCATTTGAGTGGCTGGATCCATTCATGCCTGGAATCCTTACACTTATAAATGAAGGGGGTCAAAATCTTGCATTTTTGCTTCCAGCACTTCCAATTGGGTTTGTCCCTCATATGAAAAACATAAATAAAAAGAAGAACCCTGCCTGCTCTAGTATGGTGTCCACGCACAGATTCTCTGCTACAGCAAAGGATGTGGAGAATTTTGGGAGGGAGTCACTAGACAAGGTAAATCCAGAATCCAGCCATTAGTGAGAGGAAGCAGGCTGACCAGCCCCTGCCTTGGGAGACCTGAGCTACAGGGAGCAGCAGGAGGCCCAGGGCCTGACTCTCTGTAAGGAGACTAGAGGGGCACCCTGAGGTTGTCCCAGATAACGATGGTGGGCACCAATTGCAAAGCCCATGCCCCATGCACATACATAATGCACTTTGGTCTCATGTGAGCCTCAGAGCTGTCCCAAAACTTGCCAATGCTACGGGTCCTGTTTCCTGCAACTAAAAGCTCACAGTGCAGAAGTAACTTGCTAGTATTCAGTTAGTAAGTGACTCCGCAGGGATCTGAACCCAGTGTACTGGATTCCAAAGCCTGTGGATTTAATACATCCATGATGTTTCCTCCAAGATGGATCACTGGAACAAGGAGATCATCCAGAGAATGGGTAATAATCTTCTTTGTGGGGGTAGCCCTCAAGAGTTTTTTAAAGACCAACTGTATATGCAAGCTCGCTGCACCCATTCTTCAGACCTGCAAAGTGAGGCTCAAAGCAGACAGTGACTTACTCAAGGTCACTTGGGTGAACTGGATATACCACACTGGGTGATTCTTCTGGAACAGAGCAGTTGGTCTGCAGGCTGCAACAACTCAGTGTTTGGCGGGGGGTGGGAGCGGGGAGTGGCCTCCCCACACTGGCTTATGCTAAGGGGCATTGACGGTATCAGCCTGACAGAAGAAGGTGTCTGACCAGTGAGGGAACCGGCTGGTATTGTGGCCACAGATCCGATTGCAGAACACAAATCCCCCTCCAGTAAAGGGCTCTGAATTCACAAAAAGATTCCCAGCGCCAGCCGGGCTCCATTTGATTTTTCAGCAACACTTGATACGGCCAAATTCCAGTTCAACCAGACAGATCCAGGCTTCTGCGTGTTCCCAGAGGGATGTCGCTGTGAGAACAGCCCCTTTCTTCCCCGGTGTCCTCAGCGAGAAGGGCTGCAGGAGGGAACAGAGCCGCCTGGGAAGCGTGCATTTCAACCACTCCCCTCCCCTACCCCCAGCTTTCACCTGCCTAGCTGTCCCAGCCCCAACCCCAGGGGTAGGCACTGTTCTGAGGCTCCGCCAAGTTCAGAGGCGCTCATCCTTGAGAGACAAGGCAAAGCTGTCTCCCGGCCCTTGGCGGTCTGCGTCTGGAGGAGTGACCAGACGGGGATCCAGGCAACAGGACAGAAGAGGCTAGAGAAGCCGCTGGCATTCACCCTCAGAAGTGCCAGGGGCCTGGAAGGTGAGCAGCCGTCCTACCGTCCTACCGCAGCTTGAGGGCCCTGCCCTTCACCTATGTGGGAAGGTACCGGATTAGGGGCAGTGTGGGAAATCCTTGAGGCCAGGCGACAGCCCACCTTGGATTTGTTTTCCCACCAGCAGTCCGTGCCCTTGGAAACTGGGACAATGCTCCAGGTCTGGGAAGTCAAGCTGGGGGAGGCGGGGAGACACTCCGCGCAGAGGGAACAGCATGTTCAAGGGCAGGCCATTTGGCAAGAGAGAGACAACGACGTCTCTCCAGGGAGCCAAGCCAAGAAGACCCAGGAGGAGTGAGCAGCGAGGTGGGTGAGGGCAGCCCACCCGCGACTGGGGGGTCTTGCTCAGAGCAGCCGCGGAAACCTTTTGCAGCACTGGAAGCAGGGAAGAGAGACCACCGCACTGCTCAGTTTGAGATGCCCCAGGCAGTGAGCAGGAGCGAGGCGCACCGGCTCCTGCTGCAAGCAGTGGGTGCCAGGAGGAGGAGGGTCCCGGGAAGGTCTGGCTCAGGCCCGTCCAACACACGCTGCCCTCTCTCCAGTCACGTGGCCCGGTGGGTGGGGACCGAGCTCAAGTGGGAGACACCCGGAGCTCTGCCAACTTCGGAGCTGACCGCTGGCCGCTGGCCGCTGGTCTTCCTGGGCCCGGCCTGAGGGCGTCGGGGAGGAGGGTGGCCGGGAAGGGTCGGTGGAGGCCGAGAGGACTCTGCGGGGACCCAACTGCAGCACGCGCTCGGGCATGGCCCAGCTGTCGGTGGTCCCCGGGTCAGCCACGGCGTGGACAGGTGAGCGGGGCGACCCCGGGGCGGCGGTTAATGTGAGAGACGCTGCTCGCACCCAGGGGTCCCAGAGTCCAACCCGCTTCAGGTGCCGCGGGGCACCCGCACGGGAAAGCGCGCCTGGGTCAAGCGGCCACCGAGGACGCTTAGCCATCCATCCATGCCCTCCTCGCTCGCTTCCCGCCGGCCCGAAGCCCACGCGGGACCCCGACGCCGGGCCGGGGTGTGTGTGTGTGGGGGGGGGACGCCGTGCTGGCTCCGCCCCCAGCGCGCGCACTGGCTGCTCCCCGTGACGTCACGCTCGGCTATAAAAGGCGCGCGGCTGCGGGCAGCGCTGGAGGAGCGCGAGGCCGAGGGCTGTGAGGAGCGCGGGCGCCCGGGCTGCCGGGCCGCCGCGCCTCAGCGATGTTTTACTCAGGGCTCCTGACTGAGGGCGCCCGCAAGGAGACCGACATGCGGGACGCGGCGCCGCTGCGGCAGCAGCGCCGGATGAAGCAGGCGGTGCAGTTCATCCACAAGGACTCGGCTGACCTGCTGCCGCTGGACGGCCTCAAAAAGCTGGGGTCGTCTAAGGACACGGTGAGCCACCCCCGCGGCCACGCCCGCCTCGGCGTCCCCGCACACCGTGCCGCCTCCCGGGTCCGAGCCTGGAGTCAGCCTGGCCCACCGCTGTCTGCTGTCCCTCAGGCGCTCGGTCGGGATTCCTCGTGGTCTTCCGAACTGACCCTCACTCGCTCCCTCACTGCCTCTGCCCTTCCCGAACCCAACTTAGACCTCACCCTGCCTTCTTGCGCTGGGCTCCCCATCCTGGCGTGTATTCTTGGTGCGGAGGAGGCAGCTCTCTTGACCCAGCCAGAGGTGACTCCTTGGGGACGTGTAAGAACCCTAGGCAGGTGGACAAGGAGGTTTTCTTGGCACTCACCATATCCAGATGGTTGGTTGGTTGAAGTCTCTCGTGCCCACCCACCCCCATACAAAATCTCCCTCTTCAGTTTTGGTCTGTCTACTTTTGACCTTCTGTGTTAAGCAAGGGGCAAAGGACGAATATGACCGTTTCCTGACTCCCAGACATCTCTTCTTCATCCTCTTCTGAGAAGAGAAGATCTTCTTCATCATCCCCTCTTCATCATCCTCTGAGGAGGAGGAGGAGGAGCTCCAGCCCCACCCTCAAGGAGTAGGTAGAGGGAGGAAGCCAGATGTTCTGGCTCATTGACCAGCTAATATGTGTCCGTGCTTGGAGCTGGGGCAGGTGGAATCTTTTTTGTAGCAGAACAGTTCTGGGCTTTAGATTGGGGAAGCAGAGGACTGGGGGCCCTCGACTGGGATGATCCTACTGGCCTCTGCTGTGGAATGGAGAGGGGTGACCTAGGGCTACCAGGTTAAAGACCTGTCTCTCATCTCTCATCTCTCAGTCACTGTAGTGCTGTGGGGCCAAATTCAACTTTAGCATTGTCGTTGTATCTGGAGTTTCCTTGTGGTCGAATTGTTTTCCTTGAATTTCACAGTCGCTTTATTCATCATGTGGAAAACATTAGTTAAATGTCTTCTACAGTTGAAATAAATGCACTTTTTCTAGTGTTTTTGTTTTGTTTTGTTTTGTTTGGAGTTTTTGGAATGTTGGATTTTTGGATGTGGTTTTTGCCCCTGGTTCTCGGACACTGCCATTCTGTCCCCCAGAAGGCAATTGCGAGCAAAGCATCTTCCTTTCTGATGGCTCCAGTGACACAGAAAGTGGTGTCAGGTTCCCCTCTCTGACACTACCTAAATATGTGCAGCAGATAACTACTCCAGTTATCTTGGTTCTGATTTTTAAAAGTTACTTATTTCTATATAGTGTAGTAGTTCTGAATCATGCCAACCCACACTGATGAGTAATTGAAACGTATTCCTACAAGAGATGACTTTCTTTTCTTTCATGTGAAAGCAGTCTAGATTCACTGGGAAAGTCAAATTAAGTCTTCCTTCTTTCCTTCAGTCCAAAATAATCCTCAAGCCTGGGGCCTCAGGAACCAATGAAGAGAGAAGTATTAAGAGGCAAATTAAAATGTGGACTTTTTCATGCTGGAGTTAAGATACACGCATTCACTTGTGCTGGGTTGTCCAGGAGTTCCCTAGCCCAAAGAATTATCTCTGATTCCTCCCATGGAGGATTCCTCAGGCTGCTTTCTGCTAGGGAAGAATTCCATCTGCTGTTCTGCTCCCATCTGTCTCCATGGAGCCACCAGGACCTGATAACCTGGAACAGGCTTGAACAAGGAAGCATCTCCAGGATGGAGGGTACTGCTATGAGTGAGACCCACAGCAGCTGGTTGTGAAACCCTGACCCACGCTTCACACTTTCTGAACCTTGTTGTCATGGGGTTGGTTTCCCTCCCTCCCTGATCTCACATCCTTAATGTGCAAGCGGTTACACAGAAACCCAGACAGGCCAAGGTAGGGCTGGGAGAAATGCAAATGCTGACAGAGGCACAAATGAAGTAGTATGCTTTAAGCTCTTTTGAAGCTGTTGGAGCCTCAGTACAATCTTGGAAATGACCTTGGGAGTGCATGCATACTACCTTACTTTATAAATCTGTCTGGTATGATGTAATAATGTTGACTCCGTTTTCTCTCGCTAGAAGTAAAATTTAGAGGATGCAGAGTTGATTAAATAGCTCTTACCTTAAATAATAGAAGGAGGGTTAGTCTCAATCGAGGGTTGGAAGAAAGAAGGGATGGAGAGAGGACAAATTAGATTAAACCAACCCTGGGGGCTGAGCCGCTGTGAGCCGCCCTGGCTTGTTTTCCCTCATGCTAGTAACCCGTATGTGCATTGCACTGCTAAGTTTTCCGATTTGTCTACCTCATACTATCCCGTTTCTGTAATTTTTTTTGGTGAAATGCCAGACTGTCAGCCCCTGTTAGATTGGCAGGGAGCACTGGTGGGCAGTCAAAGGTGGTTATGTAAAGTGCTTTTGCCCCGTGCCTGTGTGTGTAGAGCTGACTGCCACAAAGACTGCTGCAGAAACCAATCTGATTTCTTATGTCTCTCAGTTTGTTTATCCTTTTATCTTACAGTGGTTTTTCTGTAAGAGTAAGGACTTATTTATTATTTTTTAAGGCATGATGAAGCTGGAGAAAAATATCTCCATTCTTGGAGTTTTGCCTATTATAATTTCTCTTGTTTTAGCTACCAAGGTCATAAAAAATCTCATTGTACTAACTTTTAGTTTCTAAAAAATCTTGTCATGTTGTCATGACATGTTGTCATGTTGTCTTTGCTATGTGAGGTTATTACTGACCTGTATGCCTTAGAACATACCCTTGTTTGGGCAATAAAGTCTTTTTCTGTACTATGATTGAGTCTGCTTTAGAAAAACTGACTAGAATTAAAAATGAAAGCCTGGCTGGAGGAAGGATGGAAGAACACAGTGAAGCGAACTGACCCTGAAAGACTTGGTCAGATACTAACTCAATTAGAGCATCCAGTAGAGGTCCCCTGTAGATGTTCATAATGTCCAAGGTTTTGTGCTAGAGAACTTCAAAACCCTAGAAGAGGATTAGGAAGTACCACCATATACCAGGTGAGGAATTCCAAAGCCCCAATTGTGTCCCAGTTATAGCAAACATTGTCTGAATACTTACTGTATTCGAGACAGACAGCCAAAGACTAGGTTCTAGGACCACAAAGGTGAAATTACGAAATTTATCTAGGGAATGAACAGGCTAACAGGAAGGGCAGGACAGATTAATTAATTTATTACACAGATATTTATTGAGCTCTACTATGTATCAGGCACTAATCTAAGCACCAGAGGGCTAATAGCAAACCATATCTGCTCTCATGCAATTTGTGTTCTTGTGAGAAGGCAGAAAATAAAACAAGTAGTTACATATCAAGTAAT
Organism: Ochotona curzoniae; assembly: GCF_017591425.1. Lineage (NCBI taxonomy): Eukaryota > Metazoa > Chordata > Mammalia > Lagomorpha > Ochotonidae > Ochotona > Ochotona curzoniae. Next base: position 7,169,090 of record NW_024466454.1, read on the forward strand.
AATCAGTGCTGTAAAGAAAATAAACAAGTATAAGGGAAAGCAGTGGCCAAGCTGAGATGGAACTTGGCTCTTTTATAAAATGGTCTAGGAATGCTTCTCAAGAGATTACCTTTGAGGAGAAACAGGAGGAAATGAGGGATCCAAAATATCCTGCAGTTAGAGTGCTCTGGGCAGAAGGAGAAGCAAATGGAAAACCCTGAGGTGTCAATGCACTTGACATGATTGAAGAGTAGCAAGAAGGCCAGTGTGACTGCAGCAAAGAGACAGGGTCATTGGAGATAACGTCACAGAGACACACTTGGGAGCCAGGCTACTTAGAGATTCTTAGTCCTTACTCAGGCATTTGGCTTTCAGTTAAGAGATCCATGGGAAACTAGTGGAAGATTTTGAGCAGAGGGATGCTGTGACATGACTCATTTTAGAAAAATATTGTTCAAGCTGCTGGTGTGGATTAGACTTGTAAAGGGCAGGAATAGAAACAGAGTTTAGGAGGCCACAGTTCAGTAATCCAGGTGAGAGGATGGTGCCAGAGAGCAGTGTGATGGTTATAAACGGCCGGGAAGAGATCAAGTCATGGATACCTTTTAAAGTCAAAGCTGACAAAGTTGATGGATTGAATGAAAAGTCTTAAAGACAAAGTGGTCAAGGAGGACCTCGTGAGTTTTGAGCTTGCTATTGAAATAAGAGAGTTGTCAGTTACTAGAATGGTTAAGGCTATACAAGCAGCAGGTTGAAGGGAGAAAATGAAAGAAAATAAGAATCAGGAGGGGTCAGTGCCAAGCAATGGTTGTCTAATCCTCCTCCTGTGGTACTGACATCCCCTAAGGGTGCTGGTTCACTTCTGATCCAGCTCCCTGCTGTTGGCCTGGGAAGGTGGTGGAGAAAGGCTCAAATGCTTGGGCCCCTGTACCACATGGGAGAACTGGAGGAAGCCCCTGGCTCTTGGCTTCATATCAGTTTAACTCCAGTCATTGCAGTCATTTGGGGAGTAAACCAGCAATGGAAGATCTCTCTCAATCTCTCTGTAAATCTGCCTTTCAAATGAAAATAAATGACTCTTTAAAAACAAAAATAGCAAAAAGAAAAGAAAAAAAGGATAAGGAGTTTGATTTTTGAACAATGTAGGATTGGGCTCTTTATTGTTACTCAAAGATGGCATTTTGAAGAGGCATTTTCAGGAGTAGGTAGGTAACACCACCCAGCAGCCTATCCTGGTTGCCAAGACATTACTCTCAGGAAGTGCTAGAGGAATTCTGTGGAAGAAGTGATTGGCCTCCTCTGATGTGGTGATGGAAATGTAGACCAATGTCTGAGTATGGCATTATCACTCCCTGTGAGCCAGCCTAGCTTAAGACAGCATGTGGAGTAGGCTGCCTCAGAGTGCGCTCTTCAGAGTAAGAATTTTGTCTTCTAGCCCAGTTCTTCATCCATGTCTGAATCCTTTCTAACAAAACTTCCATCTCCACTGTAGGAAACTACCAACTCAGACCAATCCACATAGTAGGCAACAATCAGGAATAAAACTATTTTCTTTCTTTTTTAAAGATTTATTTATTTATTGGAAAGTCAGATATACAGAGAGGAGGAGAGACAGAGAGGAAGATCTTCTGTCCGATGATTTACTCCCCAAGTGAGCACAATGGCCGATGCTATGCCGATCCGAAGCCAGGATCCAGGAACTTCTTCCTGGTATCCCACAGGTGCAGAGTCCCAAAGCCTTGGGCTGTCCTTGACTACTTTCCCAGGCCACAAACAGGGAGCTGGATGGGAAGTGGAGTTGCCGGGACTAGAACCAGTGCTCATATGAAATCCCAGTGCGCTCAAGGCAAGGACTTTAGCCCAAAGATATTTTCTTAAAAATAACATGTCTGTTGGGTTATATGATAAAGGCTAAGAAACAACATAGAAGGCCTGGGGCAGTTTGGCAGCCTGCCTTAGCTAGATTCCCATATGTTTCTGAACAGTTGCAAAGCCAAGGACATCATGTGTCCCCATGGTGTAGAAGGGTCATGTGTCTATCCAGTTAATACACTGAGACAAGGTACAGATCTCAGTGCCCTTTTAGATACCCAGGGTTAGAGAGGGAGCCATGTATAGCAGGCTTGAATCTTGAATCAGGAAATCATGTTTATCTACAGACAGTATATGAGGAGCAAGATGATTTCAGGTCCTTTTGGGGAAAAAAAAATGGTATCAAGCTTCAATTTTGGGCTGTGCCTGAGAATTTAAAATACATGTATGCACATATACACTTATTCACAGTTGGATATTTACTGCATATCTGGCATGCTGTTAAATGCTTTGAATGGGGCATTTGTTTAATTCTCACAAAAGCACTGTAAGTACTTACTAAGTCAGCTTTGACTTTGAAGCATACGTTTCTAACTGCTACTCTGAGTATGGCTTGTCAGATTCTTCCTAGAAAGAACCAGGCTTTGCAGACTGAATAGTCCCTGCCTGAACTGCTTAACTCTGCTCTTGTAAAACACACACATAGTCAGTGAGCAGGGTTGAGCATAGTCCAATAGAATTTTATAAAAACAAGTAACAGGCTGGATTTGGCAGTCAGGGTATATTTGCTGACTCCTGCACTATGCAGCTCTAAGTGGTTGTATGTAGCTAGCCAGAGACCTTGGATACAAAGATACTTTTATTATTTGCTCTGTTTACCAGTCTAGTCCAGTTGTGAATCCATAGAAGGAAAACTGGTCAGTTTCTCTTTGGGTTCCCTGTGGCATGAGTTATAATGACTGGCAAAGGGACTTTAGGAGCTCTTCTTCACTTGGTGTTCTGTAACTTCCTTCAGCATAGACTGTTTTCTCACACTTCCATTTTCCTTCCATTCTACAACGTGTTTAAAAGTGATGTTTAGGAAGCCTGGTGCAATGGCTTAATTGGCTAATCTTCCCTCTTCAAGCAACAGGATCCTTATGCATCCCAGTTCATGTCCCAAAGCAGTGGAAGATGACCCAAAAACCCTGAGATCCTGCACCCACCTGCGAGACCTGGAAGAAGATCCTGGACCCTGGCTTCTCATTGGCTCAGCTCTAGTGATTATGGCCATTTGGGGAGTGGGCGTGGATGGAAGATATTTGTTTCTCCTTCTCTCTATAAATCTGCCTTTCAAATAAAATTAAATAAATCTTGAAAAAAAAAAACACCTGATATTTAGGGACCAGCATTGTGGCACAGCAGTTAAAGTCACTGTCTGCTGTCTAGCATACCATTGTGGGCAACAATTCATGATCTAGCTCTTCCACTTCTAATCCAGTTCCCAGCTAATTGCCTGGAAAAAGCAGTGGAAGATAGTCTAAGTGCTTGGGCTACCAGGATGAAGCAACAGGTTTCAGCCTAGCCCCGTACTGGCTGGCTGTTGAGGCTGTCTGGGAGTGAACCAGCAAATAGAAGATCAATCTCTCTTCTCTCCCTCTTCCCTCTCTCTAACAGTGCTTCCTCCCTCCCTCCTTCTCTCTCTTCCTCTGTAATTCTGACTTTAAAAAATAAATAGGGGACCAGGGTGATAGCATAGTAGGCCAGTTAATCCTCTGGCTACAGTGCTGGCACCAGTTTGTGTTCACTTTCTGTCCAGCTCCCTGCTTATGAGCTAGGAAGACAGTAGAGGATGGCTCAAGTCCTTGGGCCTCTGCAACCCATGTGGGGTACCTGGAAGAAGATCCTGGCTCCTGGCTATGGATCAGCTCAGCTCCAGCTCTTGTGGCCATTTGGTTAGTGAATCAGTGGATGAAAGACCTCTCTCTCTCTCTCTGTCATTTCTTCTCTCTCTGTAAAATCTGCCTTTCTAATAAAAATAAATAAATCTTTGAAGAATAATAAATAAACCTTTAAAGAAAAAAGAAGAGGTGTTTAAGCAAAATGGGTGCCAGATTGAGAAGCACTAGCTAATTCCACCCAAAGCACCACACTGTCCACAGCACCCCTGTCCCTCAGATGCCGTTGATGGTGATGGAGGAAGTCTGTTGGTCAGTATTTTGATGCCTCCATCAGTCACATTTCAGAAACAATAGTGAACCAGAGACTACTTGAATTGTTGAGGTTTAACATAAAGCAGAATCCGTGTTAGGAAGATTACCTGAGAAATGTGTCCAAAAGGCCACCAGAGTATCTGCAGTCCCTATCCTGATCATCAGTGCTTGGATATCATGAAGAGCATCAGGAAAACCCCCAGAAAGCCAGTGCTTCAGTCTACATAAGTAAAAACCACGGAAGCACATTTATAAAGCAAAAATCAAAGAATAGACAAAATTTTTAAGTGTGGCTATTGAAGCAATTCTTCAAGAAAGAGCTAGATCATATTGATCAGTAAAGTCTCTCTGAAGAATCTGAAGAAATAAAGGATGGAGATTTATTCATGCACCAAAAGCTGGGGATAGAGCATAATCTAGACAGTTGAGAGTCCCGCCTTTCTGGAGTGTGTGTGTGTGTGTGTGAGAGAGAGAGAGAGAGAGAGGAAATAGTAAACAAGTAAGCAAGCAGAATAATTTTGGGTGTGTGACTGTGATGAATGAAATAGTTGATTCTGTTAGTACTTAAAGAGATGGTCACACCTGGTATCACAACAGAGAATGGAGGACAGAACAAATCCATCAACTACCCAAGTCATGTGTTGGCGGTGAAAATATAGGCAAATGGTGACTCTAAGGTGGGCTATGTTTGTCAACCATTGGATTCTGGAGAGATTTCATTGTGCTTGGAATGGCAAGATTGGCAGCAATTCAGAACAATTGAACTATCAAAACTACTTGAGCAGTGCCCTCAGAGCATGCCCCACATTGGAGACCCTGGGATGGTTGGGAGACTGGGTGGGGCTTCTCCCTTTATCTCCCTCCTTCCCCCAGGCACAGGAAGGAAAAAAGAGAATGTGGAAACGGTGATGTTACCCACTTTCCTGTAGCCCTTGACCCTTTGCGCCCTAACCAACTATATAAAGATCATCAAAATAAAATAATGATAATTTTTAAAAATAAGAAAACCCAAAAAGTTGTAAGTAAATTATATAGTAGCATATTAAGAGAGAGAGATGGTCACTCTCTGGCCGGTGTGGGAGTCTCTGAGGAAATGACCCTTGAGTTGAGACCAGGAGGATAAGAATGGGCTGTTTGAAGTGTTAGGGTAAGAACATTTGAGGTAGAGGGAACAGCAGATAGATACAAGGGCATTGGAGTGGGAGAGGGCTCTGGAGCAAAGAGATAAGTGTGAATGGAGCAGTGTGTAGGTGGGAGCTGGAGAGAAGCCATGGCCAAATGATGCAGTCATGTAGATTTCAGTAAGTGAATTTTGTTTGAGGAATAATGCAAAGTCATCGAGAAGTTTCCAGTAAGGAGGTATATTATCTGATTTAGGTTTTATAAATTGTAGTTGGCTGTGCAGTGAATAAATTGGAGAGTGGCTAAAAAAAGCAAAAGAAGGAAAAAAATTTTTAAAGGGGAGGGGGCAGCACAATAACCTTGCAGCTACAGTCCTTACCTTGCATGTACCAGGATCCCCTGTGGACGCCAGTTCTAATCCTGGTGGTCCTACTTCCCAACCAGCTCCCTGCTTGTGGCCTGGGAACAGAAGAAATGAGGATGGCGACCTTGCACCCGCGTGGGAGACCCAGGGAAGGCTCCAGGCTCCTAGTTTCAGATCGGCACAGCTCCGGCCATTGCGGCCGCTTGGGGAATGAATCAGTAGACAGAAGATCTTCCTCTCTGTCTTTCCTCCTCTCTGTATATCTGACTTTCCAATAAAAATAAATAATTTTTTTTAAAAAAGGCCAAAAAAGATAGGAAGCTTAGTACCCATAAATTATGGTGGCTTGGATTGGATTGGAGTTAGTGAAGGCAGGAACTAGATTAATTAGATACTTTGGAAGAAGCAACAACACATAGTGCCTTAGATAACAGGTTAGGAAAAGAAAATCAATGTGTGTTGATGGTGCCATTTATCAAGGTTGGTGGAAAGGATGTAACCTAGAGTGCTAAAAGTGAACAAATATTTGGAACTCAAAGTGCATTTATTATAAGTGAGGCTTAGAGAAAAGTAATGCTTAGAGAGATTAATAATTTGCCCAAGGTAATTTGTGGCAATTGGCAATTTGTTAAAGTAGGAAATCTTCATGGAGAAATTAGAAAGATGAACTTGGAAAATACAATGAGTGGTAGTGGAAGCTTTTGAGTGCTAAATCAGCTGTTATATACAGCTGGTTAGAGAACCACTGTAGGGAAAGGAGAATATGAAAGTAATGTTTTAGGAGGATTTAATTTAGTGGTAACAGTAGAAACAAAGGAGGAAATAATGATAGGTGAAGAAGGCAAAATTTCACTCCCTGAAATAGGAATAAAATACAAGTTGAGAAAGATCAGCAGGACAGTTCAAGTCTGAGGTTCCTGTGATGTGTCGAGGTAAAGCAGTTCAAAGAGACAGCAGATATATGGGTCTAAAACTCAAGAGTGACGTCTAAGCCCAAGAGTCATTATAAGGGTAGTAATTTGTGTACTAAGAGCAAATAAAATTGACATAAGAGGCTATGAGGAGTGAGAAAAGCATGAAAGAAAAATGAGAACCACTAACATTTAAGAAATGGCCAAGGGTAAAGGAAACCTTGGAAACAACACAGAATAAAGAGAACAATAGTTTTAGAGGCCAGTGGAGGAGAGTTTAAGTAAAAATGCAGTGTTGAGTTCATTACAGCCTTGTTCCTACTGGCGAATGTGTGGAGACAACCTATAGGCACATTGGCAGTTAAATAGCTAAATCAAGGTCTGTTAGTATCATAAACTTAAATGTCTGCAGAGGATGTGCTATTTTAAAATGCAGAAAGGAAGACAGACATAAGGAAGTTAGTGCAGAGCTGGTTATAGGGTAAGCCTGGCATTATACCTGCTGTCTTTTCTGCATGATTTAGCCAATTAACAGTGGCTTCCAGCTCATGCAAAAGCTAAATAAATCATGTAAATACACATATTGGCTAAATAATAATTCACTTCCAGCCCTTTTTTATATGCCTCTGTATAGTTTCCAGATTTATGGAAAGCAAAACGGTGGAAAACATTTAACTTTCTTTAGTTATGGTTATGACTTTTCTGCCTATCGTTCAGGTTCCAGAGTTTTGTCAGCATCTGCCATTTTCCTTATATCCTTTACTGTTTTCTTTGTTCTCCAGAGTTTAGACATTTTTACTCTTTTACTATCATTTTAATGAGAATTTAAATTGGGAACAGAAGAAATGTACAGCTATGTTGTCGTTTAAAATTTGTGCATATATTTTAAAAAATGACCAAGGAAAACACAAGTGAGGGTCATGTGAGTTTGCTGACTGTAAATTTTCTGTTCCTCAGATATACTATGAATATTTCTTAGTTATGAAAAAGAGAATCATGTGTACTGACATTGAAAAACATGTTTCACTCATTAAATAAAAGCAAAGTTTCAGAGCAATATTATAGTTTGATTCTATTTTATATGTGTTTTAAAGGTATTGTTAATTTTAGAAGACCATGATTAGGCAGCTAGCATCCTACATGGATGCCAGTTTGTAAACTGACTGCTGCACTTACATGGGAAAAACAATGGAAGATGGCCCAAATGTTTGGATCTCTGCCACTCATGGGAAAGACCAAAATGAGACCCCTGGCTTTGGTTTGGCCCAGCCCTGACCGTTGTAGCCAGCTAGGGAGTAAACAAGCAAATGAAAAGTCTGTCTCCTCCCTCTCTCTTTTTCTCATTTTTGGTGTGTGTATGTGTGCCCTTCTTTCTCTAGAACTAACTTTCAAATAAGTAATGAATCTTTAAAAATAAAAAAATGGGGTCCAGCATGGTGGCCTAGCAGCTAAAGTCCTTGCCTTGAATGCGCCAGGATCCCATATGGGCACCAGTTCTAATCCTGGCAGCTCCACTTCCCATCCAGCTCTCTGCTTGTGGCCTGGGAAAGCAGTCAAGGATGGCCAAAAGCCTTGGGACTCTGCACCCATGTGGGAGACCGGAAAGAAGTTCATGGATCCTGGCTTCGGATTGGCATAGCATCGGCCATTGTGCTCACTTGGGGAGTGAATCATCAGACGGAAGATCTTCCTCTCTGTCTCTTCTTCTCTCTGTATTTCTGACTTTCCAATAAAAAATAAAATGAATCTTTAAAAATAAATAAATAGAAAATTAAAACAAAAAGGAATGGTTAAAAGGGCCAAATGCACTAGAAAGGTGAAATTAATACTGTGAAGTATCAAGAAAAATTTTAAAACTGTAAAGTGTCTACAGGATTCGAAAATTAGGAATGATCACAGTGTTGTGAAATGAAAAATGATCTCGTGAAGGAAATATAGGATACAAGAAAATGGACATAATGGTTTAAATTTTTAAGAGAGCATTCCAGGCAATGATATCGTTAAAGGAGGAAGTAGAATTGAAGCAAGATCTGAGGTTTGGGAACCAAAGGGATGGAGGATTTTTTTCCTAATAGCTAGGAACTTTGAATATATTCCATAGCCTATGGAGGAATGATCTAGGAGAAAGGGAAGAAAAGACAGAAGAGGGATGACTTCAAGCAGAATGATTTCAGAGCTTTTCTTGTCTTTCTCATCTGTTCAGTGAAGATTAGACTCCTCTGCAAAACTCAGAGGAAACCAGGAAGCTCAATGAAGAATGAGGGCTTTAGGTAAGAGGGCTTGGACTGGATGGACTTTGAAGTTTTTTCAAGTCTTCAGCTCTACAAGTCCAATTTATTTGGGCTGGTCCTACTAAGAATAGACCTCACAGAAACTAAGGCCCTGCTTTAATGTGGCTTGAGCTGGGAATCCAGGCTTATTAGTGAAAGAGATTAGAATGAAGAATTTCTGTTTCTTGAGAGAAGCAAAGCATTCTTCCAGAGTTGCATCACAAAATCTGGTAAAGTCAGCACTTCCGCTAGTCCCTTATCAAGCTAGAAGCTCTCATTTTCTTTTAAGTGCACTTCCCTTTTTCCAAAGACAATAATTTAGAGCCTGCTCTGCCAAGAACCAGTATATTTTTGGAATCCATTTCTTCACCTCACCAAGGTCACAGTGAGTCATGCTGTGAGTTCATTGCTCCTTAGAAATCTGTGAGATGGAGGATAATGAGCATCTTCAGTGCCACCCCCTGCCCCAGGAGGATTCTAAGCTCAAGGCTTCTAAGAGTGACGCCCTCCTCACCAAAGCCAGAATACCATCTGGTAGACACTTTGGGCTAAGCTCTATCCTTTGGGAAATTTTGGATGTTACCATAAACAGGGCATAAAAACTTGTCAAGTGAAATGGTTTCTTTTATGACATCTTTTGCTTTCAGGAGGCTGTTTTGAATAAAAACAGTAGAATATGACTGTCTTTCCCAGGGACCCCCTATCAAAGGACAGATTTGAGCTTACACTTTTCACATATATATTTTTTGTAAAGATTTTTTATTATTGATTACATTGCATTATGTGACACAGTTTTATAGGTATTGGGATTCCCCCCAGCCCTCCCCAAACCCTCTCCCCATAGTGGATTCCTCCACCTTATTGGTAAAGATTATTTTTTAAAATGAAAGGCAGATTCACAGAAAGAAGGAGAGACAAAAAGATATTTCCTCCACTGGTTCACTTCCCAAGTGGCCGCAATGGCCAATGCTGAGCTGATCTGAAGCCAGGAGCCTGGAGCTTCTTTTGGTTCTCCCACACAGGTATACGGTCCCAAGCTTTGGGCCATTCTTATTGCTTTTCCAGGCTACAAGCATGGAACTGGATGGGAAGTGGGGCTACCAGGACATGAACTAACACCCATATGGGTTGCAGGTGCATGCAAAGCAAGGACTTCGGCCACTAGGCTGCCATGCCAGCCCACTTTTCACACATACTAAAGGTTAATTAAGTCTTCTAATTCTTAGTTGGTGTCAGCCTCTTCTGCACACCCACTTTTTTGTCCATTGAAGGAATGACAAGATGGGGCAAGAGTTTGTTACCAAAGGATGTCAGTGAGTATGATTTCTGTGGGTTCTGCCAGATTCTGTATTGTGTCTGCTGATGATGTTACTTAGAAGGTGTGAATTCTGTCTTCTCATCTCAACTACCCCTCATATGACTCAGTCCATGGGAGGGCCAGGGCATGAAACCATGAGCAGGCTAGGTTAAAAAACTGAATTGTAAGATAGTGAGACTTAAAACAGAAGTAGATAGGGATTCTGACTTCCAGGGCAAGTAGATTTCTCCAATCAGGGAGAAATAAGCTGTCCTTTTTATAAGACACTGACTTACAGCCACATGTGAAGATATAGTGATCACTTCTTCCAAACTAAAGCTACTTCCCCCTGAAGTCCCCCTGTAAGGAGAGAAAAGGCACTAGGCTGAGGTTAGTCCAAATCACAGAGATCCCACAGTCCTCTGGAGCTGGAGGATACTCACTGGCCCTGTCCACATTTCTCAGTGTCCTGCCTTGCTCTTTCATTCATTCAGAGTGGCCTACTGCAAACTGGTTTATAGTACTTCGCTCTGACGATACCAATAAAGTCTCCCTTTACAGCAATAATAATAAATAAGTAAAGATAAAGCTCAGTTACTTGAGTCTCCCTCATTGTTTCTGTGGCACCTGGGGAACAGTGGGACAAAGGGGAAGTGACCTGTCACTGAGAAACTTCTGCTTTGTGTTCCCCAAGCAACCTCACAACATTCTGCAGAGGCGCCTCATGGAGACCAATCTATCTAAGCTCCGAAGCAGTCGTATCCCTTGGGCCTCCAAGACCAACAAGTTCAGTCAAGCTAAGGCTGAGGAGCTCAAGAAGTCTCAGGGGCTAAAGAAATCTGAGGAGGATGACATGATTTTGGTCTCTTGCCAGGTAAGGTTAATATTTTCTGAAAAGTAGGATTTATAGCCTTTGATCATTCCAGTCATGGAGTCCTATCCTCCAAGGTTTATGGAGTATGGATCTGATCATGAATTCCTAAATGAGCTTTAAGGTGTATGCAGTGTTGTGTATGATGTGCATCTTCATGGAAGACCAAAGCTTTCAACTGGTTTTCAAAGGATTTTGATTAAAAATATCCAAAGATTATGAGCTACTTTATATATAGAATGAAATACTCAAAGTCCCTTGGGATCTTCATCTTCTATCAGTCCTGGACCCATCAGAAAGATCCAATGAAAGGCAGATTGAGCAGTTTGTAAAGAAAGGATAATACTCACCCATAATTGGGGAGCATGTGTTCCAGGCCTGCCTTTCATTTGACATCTGCTGCCTACCCTCTGCATCTCTTTTCCCTTTTGCTTTTCTGGCTCCTGCTGAACAGTACATTTCCTCCTCACAGTGTGCTGGAAAGGATGTGAAAGCCTTGGTGGACACAGGCTGTCAATATAATCTCATCTCCTCAGCCTGCGTGGACAGACTGGGGTAAGTAACCACTTGTGCTACATGCAAGTCAGATGTGAATGCACTTTTTGCTTGAATCTATTTTGAGGTTAGAAAAATTCTCAAAGGGTCTCCACAGAGGCTCTAAGAGAGCTTGGAGGGCTCAGACTGCAAACAGAAACTGAGTCTTTTGAAGAGCAGAAGAGTGGTGGATTGTCAGCTGGGAGAAACCAATGATCCAGGAAACCTTGGACACACCTTTAACTCCACCTGTTAGGTTCTGAGGAAAGTCTTGTGGGTACTGGAATGAGTGTGTAGTTCATTATGTGTCCTGTCCTGTTCTACCAAGTAGCAAACTAGAAGGAGCTGTCTTGTTAGTGGACCCCATATGAATAAAAACAGAAATGTAGTTGGCCTTAGCTTACTCAGGCTCTTTCTGGGTCATACTTCCCATCCTCAAAAAGGACTGCTGTTGCTCCTGGGCCCGGCCCATTCTGGAGGTAATTAATCATTCGTTTCTTAGTACCTTTCTTCTCTATGAAAAACATATACAATCAGATCCTACTGTTGCTCCTGCTAGGGACAGAGTGTGAAGCAGATATCTGTTATAGGGTTCAGTTGTCTAGCAATTGGAATTGGGTTCTCATTTTGTCAGAGAAAGCCATTTTCCGTCTTACCTCCTTTTAACTCAGCGTCTACTTTTCTTTCTTTCTTTATGCCTATTATTTCCTCCAAAATACCAGATGAGCCCTGAGGTCTATCCTACAGTCAATGGAATCACCACAATATTATTTTCCTTATGTCTAGCCCTAAGTACAACAATCTGTTTCCCAACCCAAAACACTATAATGAAGCCATTACTAACATAGATTTAGTGACTTTGTTCAAGGTACCTGGACTGTTAGGAAGAACTTACACAGTGCTTTATTTCTTTTGCTGGTGACCCTTGCCATGTGATCTGTTCTTTGTTATGTCTGCCCTGTCCTCATTCCTCATCATCACTGTGACTCTTTGGCCCTATGCATGCTTTATATTGCTCTTTCACAGGGAGCCTAGATCTCAAGAGTTCTTGTGGGAAAAATCCTGAGCTGCTTGGTGTGTCGAAGAGATGAGATGTAGTGCAGCATGATGGTTCCAGAAAGACTAATAATGTCCTGGTACCTAATTAGGCAGCTGGCTGTCATGATTCCAGAGGAATTAATAACTGTCTGTAAAACTACAATTATCTTTTCCTTTTGGATAGGCGATAATGCAAAAAAAAAAAAAGAAGAAGAAGAAAGAAAGAAAGAAAAAGAAGAGAAATAGAAGTGTTGGCACAGAAAGTCCATAATTAAGTATTTATCCACCAACCCGTAATAGCTCAGTGCTAGCTATTCCAATCAGCTTTACATAACTGTGGAAAGCCCTGGTGTTGTGCGTTTTGCTTCCTCCTCTGCATAAAGTAATGAGGACTTTCTCTGTGATATTCCTTGCTGTTACCAGTTACAATACTCTGAGCAAAAAGTATTTGTCGCTCTTTAACCTTAAGCCTAAGAGAAACTGATGATGATAGATTAAAACTGAAAGGACAAAGAGAACATTAGATATTCAGCAAAGAGTCTTCTAAGCTTAGGATTAACCTGCCCTCTCTGATTTCTGTTACCCACAGGTGGGTAAAAGGACATATTAGCTAGACTGCCTCACGCATAGGTAGGGATATTAAGATGCAGAATAGGATTTTCTAAATGTGTCATGTTCCCTCCTTCACTAATACAGAGATAGTGGTGTACATCTTTTGTGAATAGGAAAGGAAACTAGTCTTTTTATGTCCTTAATGCTGTGTTTAGGATAAAGTACAGAAATATGTAGGCTGCATTGCCCTTTTCTGGTAAATCATCACCAAAAAAAATCCCAGGAGAATTATAACTGTAGTTCAAAAGGTAGGCAGTGCCAGTTTCTACCAGAAACCCCTGGCAATGTAATGGTGGTGTATTCCTCTCTGGTGCAGACTCAAGGAACATGTCCGATCTCACAAGCATGAAGGAGAAAAGCTTTCTCTTCCCCGGCATCTCAGAGTAGTGGGCCACATTGAGCACCTGGTAATCACACTAGGCTCCCTCCGCCTCGACTGCCCAGCAGCTGTGGTTGGTGAGTAGAATTGGAGAATGTTTCTATGAACCTTTATATAAACCTTCTCTCTAGTCCCTCAAAACCCTCCTGTAATCTCACACCTATAGACTTCTTCAAAATCCATGGCCCACATGTTCCTGCATTATAGAACTTGTTCCATTTTGCCCTCCAGCGTATTAGATGGACCTTGACATATGGTCACGACATGCTGACAGTCACTCAGAAAAAGAATGATGGAACTCAGATTTTAATAAAGTCAAGGAACAAGAAAATATTTTTGTGGACAGGTGAAAATGTGCCCTGAGAGCTTTCTATGCTAGTTGATAACAGAGGGCAAGATATTCCTTCTTTGCCATGAATATCATGATAATTTCCCCCCACCTCCTGCACCTCCTTTATACTTTCTATTCTAAGTTCTTGATTTTAGTATAAAAAAATCTGAGTTTGAATCTTGACTTTATCACATTTGAACTTGGAAAATTACTCAACAGATTTTTATTGGGTTGGCTGATTGGCTGAATGGATGGATGAAATCCCAACAATGATATGGCTCCCTTCTGAACCAGTTTGGAAATGGTTAAATCTTAGTTTTGTTTTTTGTTTTTATTAGAGGACAATGAAAAAAACCTGTCCCTTGGGCTCCAAACTCTGCGATCCCTGAAGGTAGGATTGATTGCATCTTCCCTTTGGTACTCTGTAATGGGGATTATCTTTTATGGGGAGCTATAGTGAGGTCATTGATAGAGGATCAGTGATTCTTTGTTCTCAGTGCATCATAAACTTGGATAATCATCGGCTGATCATGGGGAAGATAGACAAAGAAGAAATCCCTTTTGTGGAGACAATTACTTTGAATGAAGACAAGTAAGTACCCAAATGAGTCAGGTCATGTCCAATACATTGTCTCAAGCTAGAAGGTTCCCAGATATGGCATGGGATCAAGACTACCTCTTCCCACCCCCATAATTCACTATCATGCATAATTCTGTAGCCCACATTGCAGAGTGAATAGCAACTATACCACCCAATGTTGGAGGAAATGAGTAACTTTTAAACCAAAGCTTTTTTTTTCTTGCCCTCACTCTTTTTTGAATTTGTTAACATTTTTTCTGATATTTCTTTCTCATTTCAGCACTTCAGAGGCATAACCGCAGCCTGTAGTGTGTCTACGTTTGTGCATATGTACCAGGTTAACTGAGAAAACTGGGTTCGAACCAAATACAGTAGCAACTTGCTGTGGACCAAGTTCCTCCCTCAAATAGAAGCCCCAGGGGTTCCTTTCCACCCAGACCTCTCTAGACTATAGTCTGTGCTTAGAGAACTTGTCTGGTTAAAGCCATTGTTTTCTACTCCTTGGATCACTTAATTTATTAGAACTATAGACCTTTTTTTTGACACTGCCAGGTCTTACTTGTGGCCTATTTCTTGCTTCTTTCAGGAGTTCGCTTTTATTAGTCAAATATAGGAGTTACCTGTTTCTATTTCACTGTAGATACACCTGGTTCTTTTCCTGTAGTTAAATTGTATAATAAACAGGAACCTGACCTTTACCTCCTTTCAGCTATTTGAAAGAGGTACTTGATATCTTTGTCATGGCATTTAAATGTTTTTGCATTATTCTGCTGATTGCTCCAGTATGATTGAATCAAAGAGCCCAGAGTGATCAACCAGCCCAGCTCTTCCATTTAAAGGCCCATAAAAGCAACCTGATTGTCCAAGCTTATATGTTGCATCTGTGGCAGAAGGGACCTAAAACTCAGATCTGACTTCCAAATCAAGGTTCCTATGTTGCATCATATCTCCAAGCTGAAAGTGTGATGAAACTGCAGAGCAGGTGACAATGTGCTTTCCAGAGAGATGCTACGAAGATAGCATCCCTCCAGCTGGCCCTCCCTCCTGTGTGCCAAGCCCATGAAGAATTCACTAACCCAAAATCAAACCCCTTTGCTTCATACCTAAAATATGAGGGTATGAAAACAAATAAGATCTCCTAGAGGAGAGGGGCCAGAAGGAACCACAGAGGGAGGAGTTTCAATCCCTCTCTGAAAAGGAATTGGAAAACTCAGTAATAATCTATGTACTGTTGTGATTGCCCCCAAGGTCCAGGCTGTGTCTCTGCCTTGCTTTTATTTATTTATTTTTTTAAAGATTTCTTTATATTTTTTGGAAAGGCAGACATGATTTATGGAGAGAAGAAAAACGGAGAGAAGGATCCTCCATCTGCTGGTTCATTCCCCAAATGGCTGTAATGGCCAGAGCCAGTCCAAAGCCAGAAGCTTCTTCCAGGTCTCCCATGTGGGTGCAGGGTCCCAAGGATTTGGGCCATCCTCTGCTGCTTTCCCAGGCCACAAGCGGGGAGCTGGATGGGAAGTGGAGCACCTGGAATACGAACCAATGCCCATATGGGATCCTGGTGCTTGCAAGGTAAGGATATAGCCATTAAGCCATCATGTCAGGCCCTTGATGTTTACTTGTCTGTCAAGACCTCATCTATCTGGGACTAGAAGTGGGAAAAGAGATGAAAAGCTCAGATTAGGTCCAGACCAGATGAAGGTACCAAATAGAATGAATGAGTGGAGATGCTCACCTGGAAAAGCTTTTCTGGGATGGAAATAAGCAGTGAATTTTCTAATTTCCTGCCCCTTCTCAAAGGGTTGAAGAAATCACAAGAATTTTTTGAAGCTTTTTTTCCTAGGGGGTCAGCTTAAGGACACAAGTACCTATATCAGAAATCTTCCCTCTAGGGGCCCAGTGCAATGACTCAATTGGTAAATCCTCACCTTATAAACGCCAAGATTCCATATGGGCACCTGTTCGTGTCCCAGCTGTTCCACTTCCCATCCAGCTCCCTGCCTGTGGCATGGGAAAGCAGCAGAGGATAGCCCAAGGCCTTGGAACCCTGCACCCGCATGGGAGACCTGGAAAAAGCTCCTGGCTTTGGATTGGCTTGGCTCCTGCCATTGGAGCCATTTTTGGAACGAATCAACTGATGGAGGATCCTTCTCTCTGTTTTTCTTCCTGTCCATAAATCAGGTCTGCCTTGGGACCCCGCACCCATGTGGGAGACCCAGAAGAAGCTTCTGGCTCCTGGCTTTGGATTAGCTCAGCTCCTGCCATTGCCCCTATTTGGGGAATGAACCAGCAGATGGAATATCTTTCTTTCTGTATTTCCTTCTCCCTGCAAACTCTATCTTTCCTATAAAAATAAATAAAATTTTAAAAAAGAATCTACCCTTCAGTTAATAAGTGCTTGGCTACATCAGAAAAAACTAGCCACCTGTTAACATGCCATTAAGATATTCCTGAGCTGATCTTTGATTCATAGCAATTCTCAGTGTTTACTGGGTCCCACTCTGAACCTTGCCAAGTACTGCCAACTATCCTGTCTGGCATACAGCTCCTGTGCTTACCAAACAGTTCTAAAACTCTGAATGTTTTTGACTTCACAGGAGCTGCCTCAGGGCATGGATTGGATGAACCTCATTTAAACAACTAAGCAACCACATTGCATCCAGTTGTGACTAGGTCATTCCCTGGGCCTGCTTGCTGTATAGACAAGCAAGCACGGCCCCCTTTGGGAGGTCACATCTAAAGCCCAGCAGGGGTGACACCAGCCTTTCTAGCCTTCAGCGCCCCCTCCAGCCATAACCCCCTCTCACAAAGTAGGGACTTGGACCTTTCTGCTGAGGCTGCTCCACACTCCTCCCTTACCTACCAGGTTAATACTTTGGTCTGCTTCTCATCTTAGTACTGTGCTGAAATACTTCATCTCTTAATTCCCTAGTGGAAAGCTCTGAGCCTTGATTCTTGTCCACAGATGAGGCATGTTGCAGGTTCTTGTTGGCTTGTCCTTATTTGGATTCCCTCTGAACCAAAGGAGACCCAAACTCTCGGGTTCTGGAATGATGCAGCTGATTGGCCATTTGAGTTCAAGATGGTACGGCATCAGAGATATACTCAAATGTCCTTTAGTGTTCCATCTAGCCTCTGAAAATCAGAGATTTTCTAGCATAGGGATAGAAACAATTTGGGTGAAATGAGTTTAGGACATCATAATTTCATTTAGCACAGTCAACTAAATTCTTAAACAAGATAATTGTGTTTTAAGGTATAGGCTTGATAGAGGCACCTAAAAAATGTCTAAAGATACCAAAACATTTATTTTTTCTATAGATTTCATAATTCCACATCTTTTCTATCTTCGGTGAAATAAAAGCTTTTTGACTGTTAAAAGAATTTAATAATAATTTTTGAAAACTCATGAGCTTTCATGAGCCTTCTTTAAATGCTGACTAATTGATTACTCTAATAGCTCATATCTCCTGGATGTTCATGAAGAGCAGTGGGCCTACTTTTAGGGAGCTGGCAAGCTCAGTTCTTCTCAGAGTCCTAGAAAATTCTGGTGCCTCTGAAGGAGGGCTTGAAAGAAAGAATGTCTACCTAGACCACAGTTCTGAACACAGACAATAGCAAAAGATATCAGACCTCTCTCACTCCATATCAGATGTCCATTGCAAATATAGAAAGTTTGGAAAAATCTTGTTTTTATTGTTTGGTATTTCCCTATCTGACACGTTTGAGGAATGAATGTTTTCTGACTTTTGTATTTCCATACTCTGCACAGACCCTATGTGGTATGATTTTCTATTCTTTAGCTCCAAGTGTCTATAGAATGGATTGCCTGGTAGGTCAACTGCCCTCACTCTTGTGTAGTAGACATATCCTTTCAGGTTGGGGACACAGAGGAGATGAACTGGATTCCTCCTCCTGTTCTCATACCTTTCTGCATTGGCACTTTACTCGCTCAGTGTTTCTGCTGTGTTAGGTGTATTTGTGAGACTGATGTAGCAATAAAGTAAAATCTGCCCCTCTATGTGCTTGTCTGACGGTCTCTGTGTCAGGGCCCAAGTCTAGAAATGGGACGCCCACGTGCAGCCATCATTTTTTTGCTCTGCGGTTCTTCTGATCACGGGGCCTGCTCCTCAGGTCCTCCATTGTGACTAGTTCTCCCATTCTATGAATGTTCTTGAAAAAATTAGTGAACCATATGTAGTTGGGTTTTATAATCTGTAGTAGTTGATTCAAAGTATCAAATGAGGTAAGCCATTTGAATGTCTACCATTAGAAGCATTATACATAATAACATTCTTTTATGATGGAATTTTCAGTGTGTAGGAGGATACTTCTAGAAAAGTAATAAATGTGTAATCATAAACAGTTGGGACATGGTTGGGAAAGGAAATAATTGAATGAGTTTTAATGTGTAATTATAATCATTGCCTCAATGGCATTCCAAATAAATGTATTTTATAGATAGCAGAGATGTACCTTTTAAGCATAACTAGTTTAAAAATTTAAGTAGTTCACATTCAGCATGTTTTGAATATCATGGTCTGGATTTATGCTTCTACTACTACTCAAAAGATATCCTCATTCCATTTAAAAAATTTTGCCTTCTTTTTGTCTGTGTAATCTAACAATGGAAAGTGGCCAGTTATCAAAAATGTGCCCCCCCAAACTGGCTCTTAAGCAGCAGGTGATTGATTTAATACTCAAAAATCATCTCAAAAATTAAAACTAAAAAAAATAGAGTTTCAACAGGTAAAAGCTGTAACTTTCATTTCTAAAAACATTACTGTATTTGCCTAATAAGGGTGAATTTGGATTACAGAAATTTATGTGATGATTATATTGATAACTTAGTTGATTACACATGGTTACACATAAAGGTTCTGTGTGTAGATAATTTCATTTGCAAGACAGAGACCTGCGTAATTGTTGGAGTACCCAGAAAAGGACAACAGTCACATGACGATTGTCTTCACAGTTATCATGTGCAGAGTGTTGTTTCTGTATCACAAGGCAAACATTTCTAGTAGGTGGAGGTGACTCAGTTGGTGGGAAGCGCCTAGCAAAAACCAGGGACTATGCCAACACCCACCAAGTAGGCAATACTCTTCATAATTTTGCAGAAGAAAAAGTATCCCATAGTGGAGTGCCTGGATCTGAGTACTGCCTCTGCTAATTCAGCTTCCTGCTAACGCCCACCCTGGAAAGTGACAGATGATGGCTTGAGTCTGTCACCCATGTAGGAGACCTGGGTGGCGTTCTGAGCTAAAAGGGGAATATTCTGTTGAAAATGGAGACAGAAAGCTCAGCATCCTGAGGTTTAAAAAAAAAAGTCTTTCCCTGGCTTGGATTTTAGAACTCTGAAACTTGACGGGTATCTTGGAACAGTCCTGCCAGTGTCACCCTCTCCAGGTGGCTGTTTCTCACACGGTCTGGTTTGGGAGATGAGGTGGATGCTGACTTTCACCTTCCTGCTTCCAAACATTTCTCCGTTTGCCTTTAAAAATTCTTTTAGTCTCATACCAAACTATATCACCCATTTAGCTGCATTGGCTTTGGAGTACATTGTCTCTGTTTTAAAGTTCCTCATCATCATACACAATATGTAAATGAATTAATGATATTTTTATTTCATGTAACTTTTACATGTTGTTATATGGTAGCACCTTTAGATTTTATACCCCCAATTGTTCAAATATATAAAAACTATGCTAATCCTATAGAGAAACAGGATTTGGCCACAAGCTATATTTGGCTAAGCTCTGTTGTAACTTACTTCATGTCTTCTTTTTTCTCTTCAAGCTTATAGCACTTCCCCATTCTCACTCTCAAATGATACTTTGCTTTATACTTTGGGAAAGAACCAGAACATCCACAACTCCTACCAATCTACCCTCTTACCAGAATCTGTGTGTATTCATTATTTTCCGCTTTCCCTCTGTTACCATGATGCCAAAGCACAGCACTTAAACATTGTATAGTTGATTCTATATATCCACAGTACATTATTGGTCCCAAGAATGGGAGAGTTGTGTGTCTGTTTTGTTCACTGATATATATTCAGTACCCAGAACAGTATTAACTTGTAGCACACGTTCATCAAATGGTTGAATGGCTGATACTGACTCATACACCAGCAGGAACAAGGGTAGTTTCTCTAGAGAAACTTACCACCCATTTCCAAAAAACATAGCTGTCTTGATAGCTGGAGATCAACTTGATCACACACTTGGTATTTTTTCAAACTTCTTTGAAAAAAAATAGTTACATACAAAATTCTCATTTTATGAAATCAGTCCAGTACATAATGTGGTGAATAATAAGAAAACAAAGTTTCACAAAATTCCTTTTTTACTGAGTGATGCATTCTAATTAGCCTTCTCTGCTATAGTCTATGACTTTGAGGGGGGCAGAAATGTTGGTTTCTACTCACCAAGTGGATTGCTCAAACCACTAATGTGTCAGCAGAACCAGAAGTTTGGGGAAAAAATACTGCAGCAAGTCCTACTAATTATAAGCTCTATGCAATTACAAGCTTTCAGTATGCTTGTTAGTGCTTCACTGAGGTATGAATGGATAGCTGAGGATCTCAGTCAGGTATTTGAGAAGCTTCCAAGACACACACACAGCACACCACACACACAACAGATGAAAAGACAATTCAAGTAACACAAGTGTGATAAATATTCTCAAAGAAATAAGAACCTGTCCTTCACCAACTGGAACAGAATACTATCTTAAAAACGAAAGGGTTAAGCTACTGCTTTCAACACCAAGTATTCCATTTGAGTGCTAGTTCAGCTCCCAGATGCTTCACTTCTGATCCAGTTCCCTGTTAATGCAGCTGGGAAAGCAGAGAATCCATGTCATCCATGTGGGAAATCCCAGTGGAGTTTCACGCTCCTGGCTTCAGCCTGGGCCAGCTCCAGTCACTGTAACCATTTGGGGAGTGAACCAGAGCATGGAAGATCTAAGTTGTCTGTCTATCTATCTATCATCTCCATCCCCCCCGTAACTCTACATTTCAAGTAAGTAAATCTTTTAAAAGGGGAGGTGTGTGAGAGTAGACAAAAAGTGCTGCTCTAAAGGACATTACACTAAATAAATAAGCTTGACACAGATAAGTGCTGCATGATGTCATTTAAATGTGAAATATGAAGGCCCAATGCAGTAGCCTAGCGGCTAAAGTCCTCGCTTTGCACATTTAGGATCCCTTATGGATGCCGCTTTTAATACTGGCAGCCCTGCTTCCCTTCCAGCTCCCTGCCTGTAGCCTGGGAAAGCAGTCGAAGACAGCCCAAAGCCTTGAGACCCTGCACCCATGTGGGAGACCTGGAGGAAGTTCCTGGCTGCTGGCTTCAGATTGGCTCAGCTCAGGCTGTTGTGGTCACTTGGGGAGTGAATCATCAGACGGAAGATCTTCTTCTCTTTCTCTCTTCCTCTCTGTATATCTGACTTTCCAGTTGAAAATACATAAATCTTGAAAAAATGTGAAATATGAAACCATCAAATTCATGAAGTCAGTGTGTAAAATTTTGTTTTTTCGAGGCTGGGATAGAAGAAATGGGGAGCTGTTGATCAAAGACCACAAATTTCAATTAAATAAAAACTTTTTGAGATATAATGTACTTAATGATAGTGTCTACTTCAAAATTGCTGAGAGTAGAGTAGGTATTGTGCTATCGCATCCCATAACAGAGTGTTTGGGATTAAGTCCGCATCCACTTCGGATCCATCTCCCTGCTGATGTGCCTGAGGGGCAGCAGGTAATAGCTCAAGAACTTGGCTCCTTGCTACCCATGTGGGAGACTGTGGTTAGGGTTCCGGGCTCTTGGCTCTGGCCTGGACCAGCTGTGGCTGTTGTGAACATTTGGAAAGTAAATCAATGGCTGGAAGATTTCTTTATCTGCTCCCCCTTCTCTCTTTCACTTTACTTTTCAAAAAGTAATTGCTAAGAGTACATTCTAAATGTTCTTATTGCAAAAATTATGTATCTAAGGTGTTAGCTATGCTAATGAGCTGGCACATTGTATAAATATATCATCACTTTATAGCCTATAAATGTATCTAATTAGCATTTTTCAATTTACAATAATATTAAAATTTTGAAACAGATTTTAATTATCTGAAAGCCAGTGATACAAAATGAGCAAAGGAGAGACAGAAAATTCCTGATTCATTCTGCAAATGGCTTGTGACAGTCAAGGATGGGCCAGACTAAAGCCAGCAGCCCAAAACTCCAGCTGGGTCTCCCATGTGGGTGGCATGGGCCTGAGTATTTGGACCATCTTCTACTGCCTTCCCAGGTGCATTAGCAGGGAGCTGAGTTGGAAGTGGAACAGCTAAGACTAGAATCAGCACTCTGCTATAGGATTCAATATTTCAGGCAGCTGCTTAGCCTAAGGCGTTACAATGCTGGCTCAAATGTCAATATTTTTGGATAAAAACATTTTTAAAAATTAACTCCAGCAAATTTGTAACATGCCAACAGAAATTTTAAAGTTCAAAAGAAAAGTTGGAACGTAAAAATATTTCAGGAAAAAAGAAGAGGTAGAAAATAATGGGCAAGGAAAAATGAAATCCATGGTGCAAGCTGTGCCGTGGGCTTAGAGGACAGGCAGAGTGACAGAGATATCTTGTTCTAACTCTCTCATTCATTCATTCCCCAGATGCATGTTACAACCGAGGCTCGACCAGGCTGAAGTCAGGAGCTCAGCTCTTCTTCCTAGTCTCTTCCCTAGGTAGTAGGGACTCAGCCGCTTGAACCATCATCCTGGCCTCCCAGGAAGCACGTTAATAAGAAGCTGAATTGAAGTTGGAGGAGCTAGGGCCCAGCACAATAGCTCAAAGGCTAAATCCTCATTTTGCATCCACTGGGATCCCACATGGGTGCTGGTTCATGTCCCAGCTGCTCCACTTCCCACCAGCTCCCTGCTTGTGGCCTGGGAAAACAGTAGAGGACAGCCCAAAGCCTTGGAACCCTACACCCACATGGGAGAACCAGAAGAGGCTCCAGGCTTTGGATCAACTCTGTACTTCCCATTGCAGGCACTTGGAGAGTGGATGAGTGGACAGAAGATCTTTCTCTGTTTCTCTGTTTCTCCTTCTCTCTGTATATCTGCATTTCCAATAAAAAAAAATAATAAATCTAAAAGAAAGAAAGAAAGAAATTGGAGGAGCTGGTGCTGAAGTCAGGCACTCCAGTTTAGGATGCAGCCATCTTATTTTTTTTTATTATTTTTTTAAATATTTATTTTTATTATTTTTTTATTGGAAAGGCAGATATACAGAGAGGAGAGACAGAGAGGAAGATCTTCCATCCGATGATTCACTCCCCAAGTGAGCGCAACGGCCGATGCTGTGCCGATCCGAAGCCAGGAGCCTCTTCCAGGTCTCCCACGTGGGTGCAGGGTCCCAAAGCTTTGGGCCATCCTCAACTGCTTTCCCGGGCCACAGGCAGGGAGCTGGAAGGGAAGCGGGGCTGCAGGGATAGAACTGGCACCCATATGGGATTCCGGGCATGCAAGACGAGAACCTTAACCACTTGCGCCACCGCGCCGGGCCCGAACTGTGTTAACCACTGTGGAAAAAAAAAAAATATGTGGCCCCTATTTTTTTGTTGTTTTTTCAGTTTACCTGAAGCCACGAGAATGAATAATATCCCTTTCTCTGGTTCAGTCCCAAAATTCCTGGGTTCCAGAAACTGAATCCAGGTCTCCTACATGGGTGACAGGGAAACACTACATGAGCCTTCACATGTTACCTCCTATGGGGTATAGGCATCCCAACCATGTCTTAACCACTGCAATAAACGCTCACCTCTAAGCATGCTATGTTGGAAATAGGAAGATAAATCCCAGAGAGAGAGCTAAAGACAAAAAAAAAAAAAAAGGCTCTGAGAAATAGAAATAGGAAATGTGAAGGTCTTGGGCAGGATTTGCTGTTTTTCATGAAAAGCCTATGGATGCTACTACTTTATTTTTAATGTAATTGATAAAGAATTAGTGTTCAATATAGCAACTCATTGGTTTGAAATATCTTAGAGGACAGAGAAGAGGAATTGTTTCTACTAAGTATTGTAAGACACTGGAAAACCAACAATATTTAGGCCCCTTTTTTTGGGGAGGGGAATGTTCTTTATTTTGGCATGGAGTTGTACTGTATTACTTGATTAATTTAGGGACCCCAACCACTTGCTGGCAGTGGTAGCATCAACAGCTCTAGGAAAAGAGATGAGGTTCTATGGTGGGCACTAGGATGTGATGGTATGACACAAATACCTTTACTGACAGCAAAGGGTAGAAACATCTCACCCAAACGGCCTCATGGCAGGGAGCATCCTAGCAAATGTGCAGAGGAAAGGGCTTACCTAAGACACTTCCGGGGTGTGCTTGGGAATAACTGTGTGTCCTATCATAACCACGAGAGGCACAATCCAAGGAAATCATCTGGGCTGTGCATGACTGCATTTGTTATCCTGCACTGGTGTGGCTTAGGCAAGAAATGATGGGGTAGAGGAGAAAAAAAATAAATAAAATAAAATAAAAAAGGACACATCCAGAGAGCTATTCATTCACTGGAGGGGAGTGAGGATTAGAGGGGAGGAGGTACAACAGAGCTAGCAAAGCCAGTCCCAGATAGGTTTGTCCCAGATACATAAATTGTCACTTCAGCTTCCCTGTGACTTTCACACTTAAATTTAGAGAAGGTTCCTCTTTTCCTTAACCCCTTCCAAGGGGTGTGGGTGTAATATTTTTCTCCCCTCAACAAGAAATGGGAGAACCCAGGCCAGGTGGGAGGCTACACCTGGACCACCTGAGTCACTCCTTAAGAGGAATGGGATAAACCTAGCCACAGGAAAGCAAGGAAAAGGGTGGGTGCCAAGGCCAGTCCTACACATCAACAGAACTCCAGTGTAGCCTAACCACCTGAGACCCTAGATCAGAGATCCCTCCTCCTTTGCCTGCCATGGTGGTCCCAGATTCCAGTGGGGCATCTCAACTTGATCTGTGGCCAGAGAGAAAATGAGTAAGGATTCAAGTATAGGTTCCTGCTACTTTTTGTTGGCCTCTTTCACCCCACTTTTGTCCTGTGTTGGATCCCTGTAGGTATTTATTGTCTGATCTCTGATTCCAAGTACAAAGAATGGCAGACAAAATCTCCACCCTCAGAGGGCTCACAAGACTTTGAAGGGGTTGGGAGTATAAAGGCAGAGAAGAAAACATAATGTAGGTAGGAAAGATGAGCACGAGCAGGGAGGAATGCACTCTTTCTGTGTCAAATCTAAAAAAAAGCCCTAACGTGATCCTGAACTTGCTGCTGAGGCAGCTTTTGGCCTTGAGATGCCTGAGGCCTCCCTGATACAGCTGACCCCGACCTCTGGTGAGCAGACACCCATGGGCTCCATAATTCACCAAGGGGACAGCAATTTCTCAAGGCAGTGGGCCAGCAGGCCTCCAGAACGAACTCTGACGGCCCTCGTTGTTTGGAACTGACAATATCGGGTGCAATATCAGACACACTCCTGTGTTTGGGGCTGGCTGGGCATTAGTAAGAATCAGGAGAAAAAATATTCAGATAATTCTGCTAATCAAAACATTTCCACAAGCTAGGAAAAGGTGATGTTCAAAATCTGCTTTGTAGAAACACGAGAATTCTGCCCGAGGAGAATCTGACATCCTGAGAAATCAACCCTCTCAGGCCAGAGGCACAGAAAAAGGCAAGGGATTTGTCTGAGGTGGTTCAGCAAAACCCCAATCTTTTGGGATGAGGCCTGCATTCTCTCCGCTGGCTTCACGGTCTCCGCTAACCAGCAGGCCTGGGCGGGAGAGGGGCAGCTGCAGCCGAGACTGCTGCAGGATAACCAGGGACGGCAAAAGAGCCCGGTTGAAAAGCACAGGGTTCTTACACATTTCAGGACAATTCCATACAATTATACAGTCATGATTGGTCAGTTTTAACTGTTAACTTTCAAAAAGCGCAAGTTGGCAGGCTTCTATTGGTAGGTTTGAGGCAAGCAACTTTCAAAAGGTACAAATGGATGGGCAGTGGATCTTATCAAACACCAGGGTCCTCCTTCCTGAGGAATGGTCTGCCTACGTGACCTGCCAGGTGTCAGGCCTGGAGTTCACGCAGCCCCCAGCCAAGCAATTAAAGCAGAATCACAAAAGCAGAAAACATCTAGGTTCTTGAGACAGCAGGGCCAGTGCTCTCCCAGCTCTGAGGGGCCGCATGGGCCGGCCTCAGCCCCGGGCGCCGCGCCCGCGGAGTCCCCACCTCCTGGAATCAATCCTGGGAGGAGGCCGCTCCGGGCGGTACTTTGGCCAGCTCCACATCCTGAGGAGCCTGCCCGGGCCGGAGGCCTGCAGACAGCCGCCCCTCGAAGGCAGCTGTGCCCGAAGGCGCGGCGGCCGGCAGGTCAGTACCTCAAGTGCTGGGGATGAACCCCCCCCCCCCCCCGGCGCCCTGACCGAGGAGGAGTGGGATTCCGCGGAAAGTGATGGCTCGGCCAGTGCCGGCCCCGTTTTCACGGACTGGGACACGCAGCCATTCCAGGGGCAGCCGGGGTCTGGCAACCAAAGGGTCCGGCCTGCTACGGGCCTCCAGAGGCCGGCCTCTGACCGCCGGAGCTGGCCATGGCGGCTGCAGAAGGCCTCGGGTGCTTCGGCGCCCTGGGGAAGGACACCCCGAGCGGAGGCCAGGCTGCCTCCCATACAGCAGCCCCCCATTCCGCCCCCCGGGGCCAAAGCCAAGCGGCCGGGGACCGCGCAGCCTCCGGACCCTTCGCACGCGGAACCGTTTCCGGGGTGGATGGTTTTTGCTGCTGACCCGGCGCGGCGGGTGACGCGGAAGGGCCGGGCGGAAGCGTAGGCGCCGGAGCCGGATCCCGAGCCGGAGTCCGAGCCGGGAAGCCGGTCTCGGGGGTGGGGGGGCGCGGCTCCGGGCTGTGGGGACGGGCCGGGTGAGGCAGCGATGGCGAACCTGTGGGGAGGCCTCCTCGGCCTGGGCTCCGTGCTCCGCCTGCCCTGCCTGGCGCTGTGGGTGCTGCTGCTGGTGCCGCTGTCAGCCGCCGCCAAGGTGAGTCCCGCCCAGCCCTCGCCTCTGACAGGAGCTCCTCCCCTGCCCACCTGCTGGCCACCCTGCCGGGCCACCCTGACACCCCCTCACCCTGACAGCCTGGGCGACCCTGACAGCCCCCGGCCGGACAGCCTCTCCGCCCTGTCCGCTAACCCGAGCCCCAGGCAAGTCCTCCTCAGGGACTCGGTCCACTCAGCCCCTTCCCGTGGAGGACCAGGGAGGGGCTCGCTCGGGACCTCCCTGCCCCTGGACTGCCCTCTGCGTTCCTGAGTTTAAAGGAAGACCCCACCTGGGGCAGGGGTGAGGTGACCTCCCAGGTGTCCCCCGCCCCCAGGCTGCTGGATGCCTCTAATTCTCCTGCTCTGACCTCCTCAGCATGTTGGGGCTGCCTCGTTCCTGAGCTCTAGCCCGTTATCAATGACACTGCAGTTTAAAAACAACAACACTTTTAAGTAGGGGAGGTGGCGGGCTACTGGGAGCAGGGCTGCTTTTGGAAAGCTGTTCTGGCCCCCCACTAGAAGAGCAGCCCCCCGCAGGTGGCGTCTGTGTGTTTGTGGTCTGTGCTAGGCTGCCTCGTGCTTATGAGCTAGTGCCCACTAGAAGCGGTTGCCGAGTGAGTTTGTGAACAGGTGGATCACTGTAGGAGCTGGAAGATCTCGGCGGGCAGGGTTCCCTTTGCTAAGGAAGAGGCTCCTCTCTCGCTCTGCCTGGATAGTCACTCTTCCTCGGCTTCTTCAGACTTTTTTCTTGGAACCTGTCCTGTCAGCTAGTTCCCTGGGAGGCACACACCATACAGATCTCACCCACAATGAAACCACTTCCCTTCTGACGTTGCAGCTGGGTGGCTCTCAAGCTTAACCCCTGCTCTAGCACACTGGCTCACTCTTTTTCTCCATGTTGGAGCCCTTCCATCTGAGAAAGCCAGTGGGCAGAACCTGGACTCTTTTTTTGTTTGTTTTTGAATAATTGTTAGTTTGCTTATATGTAGCACATATAAGCAATTATATATAAACATTCTTATATACAGGCACACTTGTCTATTATATGTCTTTCTAATCATGGGTATGTAGTGAGAATATTAACACAATTGGATTGTCATGTGATCATAACTGTTTAATAAGTCATGGCTCATGTATTAGGTATTATTTCAGAATAATTTTATGTACTATATGATTCATTAGGCATATCACAAACGACTTGTGAGCTTTGCAAACTTGGATCTCTCCAAGTGAAGGTGTTAAATGAATGGTTTTAGAGTATCTGGCCAGCAATATGTATATGTCATGTTTTTGTTTTTGTTGTTGCTGTTGTGGTTCATGTTAAATTGTAAACAAGCTGTGCTGTTTCCATTTTGGTTACAGAATTTTGAGGATGTTCGATGTAAATGTATCTGTCCTCCCTATAAAGAGAATTCTGGACATATTTATAATAAGAACATATCCCAGAAAGACTGGTAAGTGTTCTAGTTGCTGATTTTTTTCATGTTGTTTCCTTCTGTGGTTATTGTTGCAAGTACAGAATGTTCCTCTAATGTATAGTTTCCTTCTGAAGTAGTCCTTTTGAAGCAAAGATGTCTAATTCTATTAACATTCCTAAAGTGAGAGTAGGACCCTGAAGGCATGATTCCAGTTTAAAGGATTATTGTAGTTAAACTATTAACACCCAGCAAGGGAGGGTTTCATATGGGATGAGACCAAGTTTGTGGCCCCTAAACTACCATAGTTATCTTAGGTTAGGCTACAGATTTCTCTGCCACTTTCTCTTCAGCAAAAGGTAAGTGAGCCTCCTTTATCTGGGTTATAGTTTATATAATTTATAGGTTTTGATCATCATTGTCAATGGGAGGCTGTGTTTAAAAATGATGGAAGGATCAGGAAGGAATGAAATGAACTACGTGTGGGCGTATCAGGGTTTCCCATTTGGCGCATGTAAATAGGTTATAGGTGTGGACAGTGTTGACCTGCTCTGCCCTCAGGAAGTCAGGCAGGCCCGGGATGGAGCCTGACCAACAGCCAGCCTTCTCTGTTTATCTCTGTGGGCCTTACAAATGATAGATTTTTTCTATTAATGAATCTTACTTATTTGAGAAGCAGAAACAGAAAGAAAGTGTGTCTTCTATCTGATTTCCTCCCCAGATCCCATAATAGCCAGGGCTGGAATAGGTTGGGGACTAGAAACTGGATCTGAATCTCCTGGGTGGGTGGCCAGGACCCCCGCTACTGCAGCCGTCATGTGTTGCCCCTCATCGTGCAGGCAGTGACTTGACTGCTGCCCCAAGCACCCTCTCGCATGCGCCATGTTGAATGGTCTTATATTACAAAGTGATTGGGCCACATTCTTATGGGTTTTATAGTAGCAAGTTACTTTGTAAGATGTATCAAAGTTTGGCTAAGTCTTTAATTTCTATAATTTTTCCAAACATGTTGACCACATATAATCAGTTTGTTCTATTATCAGTAAGAGAACAGGATGCCTCTTATTTGAATAGTGGATGGACTCATTCTTTGGGTGTTTAGCATTCATCTTTTCACTAACTGGTTAAGGACTGGAAAACGGCTCATTGGGTCCTGCCCTCCTCCCTCCTACTCTGCAAGGTTGCTTTCCTGCAGCTTAGCCTTACACTAGGTTCTCAGCAGGCTGAAAAAAAAATTTTTTTAGGATTTTTTTTATTGGATAGGCAGATTTAGAGAAAGGAGAGACAGAGAAAAATGTCTTCCATGCACTGGTTCACTCCCTAAATGGCTGCAACAGTCAGAGCCAAAGCAGGAGCCTCTTCCAATTCTCCCATATGATGCAGGAGCCCAAAGCTTTGAGTCATCCTCGACTGCTTTCCCAGGCCACAGTCAAGGAGTTGGATGGGAAGTGGAGCTCCCGGGACATGAACTGCTGCCCATATGGGATGCTAGTGCTGAAAGTGGAGGATTAGCCTGTTGAGCCATGGTCCCAACTCTGAAATTTGTTAACTGGCTTTAGAAGGGCAGGCAAGTTATGATCAACCAGGATGTTGGGACTTTTTCTAGGCCTCAAATACCTATAAATCATCAAGTGTATTTTTATCTTCTGATTTTCTAAGTCTTTGTTTTTGTCCAATAGTTAGCTTTATTTCTTTATGGACTTAACACTGGCTAACTTAAACTTTAAGGAAAATTGGGGTGCTCTGGAGTGTAGTTTAAAGCTGATAATGCCTCTCTTTGTCACTAGAGGGAGCTGTTGCCTACTTCCCAGAGTATTTGAATTCAATCTAGCTCTGTTTATGACCAGTCACCCAGAGCCAGGCTTTCTACTTCCTTTTCAGCCCTTCACAATTTATGCACAGTAATGACTACCTTGTTGTTACAAAATGTATTGTCCTTCTAAAGAAGTACTCTATACTTGCTCAGCACTTAAACTAATTTTCAGGTTTTGTTGTGGAGGCTTCTGTAACTGAGGTTAATATGATTTTCCTGGGGTTCAGAGGGAGAAAGGCTGACCTGGGAATTAGAGACCTAGACTCTGGTCCTTTGTCAGTTTCTGATTGGCCCTGGGACCTTATGCAAGTGACTTCTGTTGAGTGGAGGGCGCTGCATGGCCTCCCTGATTGTGAGATGGGCAAGTGCCTGTTGCAGGGTTTAGCTTCCTCGGCTCGTGTTATGGGTTTTTTTTAGCTGGAATCCATGCCTGGCCTTCCATATGCTTAGCATAAATAACACGCATTTTGTGGTGTTAGTTGTGGGACCTTACCCTTATTTGAAATGCTACCAATGGAGATTAAATTTTCCTCACTATCTTTGTTACAATTAAACTTAGGTTTAAGGATAACTGAGATTTCATCATTGGTGCCATTTTGGATTTTCCTTCTAATGCCACAATTCAGAGGAAGCAAAGCCCCCCCAAAAAAGTGCCTTTTCAGGAGGCAGGAAGAAGCCTGGAGCCCGGGAGCATCTTAGGGGAATGGGCTGCTTGGGCAGGCCCTGGGGTAGACCTTAGGCCACAAGAAACACCTGCCACCTGCGGAAGAGAGGCCAGAGGGCAGGGAGCTGCTAAGCCATCTTCAGGACAGGAAACCCCACTCTGTGTTGTTGGCAGTTGGAGTGGCAGACCACCAGGACCTGAGGAGACTTAGGATTAAAGTATCTATTGGAATTGGCAGATTTCTGGGAAACGATTTTTTTTTTTGATGATGCTACTTTTTTAAAATATAAAACATAAGTAGACTAGAAAGCAGGTAGCATAAACAATAAACACTATCTTACAACAACAAAATCATTCTTTTTTATCTTGTTAAAAATATTTTTTTCAGGGTAATCAGTTTTCATTTTTAAAATTGTTTTATTGTC
The DNA here is from genome assembly GCF_017591425.1 of Ochotona curzoniae. Taxonomy (NCBI): domain Eukaryota; kingdom Metazoa; phylum Chordata; class Mammalia; order Lagomorpha; family Ochotonidae; genus Ochotona; species Ochotona curzoniae. The sequence goes on from NW_024466454.1 coordinate 7,200,772, forward strand.
CCAATACTGTTTGTTCTTGCTTTTCCAATAAAATTTTACCCATTAAGGAAAATTTGGGTTTTTTTTCTTAGTGTGTTCGGTGTTTAGGATTTCAGAATGCACCATGCTGTTAAGTGTGATAAGCAGATCATGAGACATACTGTGACAGTTAGGAATGATGGCTAATTCACAGAGGAAATAATCTCATATTTGAATAGTGTTCCCCGCCACTTTAAAGCAGGTATCATAATTTTGTTTGGTGAGAAATATTCATAACTTGAGCCTACATCTAACTTGATTTGTTAAGTAGCTTTGATCGCATTTAGGATTTCCAAATGCATTTATAGATCTTTAATAGTAGCTATCTGGAGATAGAGAGCAGGTCCTTGCCTTTAGGGCTTCTTAGACTGTTAAATTATAACAAAGTGCTAACGCTGAGAGGAAATTACTTCACTTTGCATTATTTATCATTTCTTCCTTACATTCCTCCATTAGGTATACTCAGTGAATATTCTAAACTTCAGAAAGGAGTTGATCAATTCAAATAGAAAGTATAACCAAGCTTAAGTAATCGTTTCTCTTGGCTTTTCCAGTGACTGCCTTCATGTTGTGGAGCCCATGCCTGTGCGGGGCCCCGATGTAGAAGCGTACTGTCTACGCTGTGAATGTAAATATGAGGAAAGAAGTTCTGTTACAATCAAGGTAAAAAAATATATGTGTATATATCTTTTTCTGAGTAATCCCTAGACAAGATGATGGGAAATTCTGGACCCCTGTCCCAGAAGAAGTGTGGGCCAGCTTCACTGAGATGCTCTGTGGACTGATTAGAATTTGTTAAACAAAGACATGAGAAGGCACAGAAACGCCCTCTGGGTAATTAGTATATTACAGAAGAATACTCTGGCTTCTTTTGTGTGTAAACAAAAGTCTTGTGAGAACAGCCTGAGTAAGACCCTTTCTCCCTGTCCTCTCAGCACTTTGAAAAGAATTAGGGACTGGTGTAGTGTCTCTATTGGCTCATGCTCCACCCCCAAGTGCCAGCATCCCATATCGGCATTGATTCATGTCCCAGCTGCTCCACTTCCCATCCAGCTCCCTGCCTGTGGCCTGGGAAAGCAATTGGGGACAACTCAAAGGCTTGGGACCCTGTACCCGCGTGGGGAATTCTGGTTCCTGGCTTTGACTGGCTCAGCTCCAGCCATTGCAGCCATTTAGGGAGTGAACCAGTGGGTCAAAGATCTTTCTCTCTGTCTCTCCTTCCGTCTGTAAATCTGTCTTTTGAGTGACAATAAATAAAGCTTAAAAAGAAAGAAAGAAAAGTAAAGAAAGATAGGAAAAAGAATTAGGGTCAGGCATCATGATGGCTCATCTGGCTAATCCTCCATCTGCAAGCTCCAGCGTCCCATATAGGTGCAAGTTCATGTCCTGGGTGCTCTACTTCCCATCCACTCCATGCTTATTGCCTGGCAAAGCAACATAGCATAGCCCAAAGCCTTGCGACCATTGTGGCCCTGTACAGAGTGAAACAGCAAATGGAAGATTTTTCTACTTGTCTGTCTTCCTACTATCTTCCCAATAGAAATAAATAAATCTTTAAAAAAAGAGAGTAGAAAAGAAAGAAAATAATTCAATATATAGTAACTATTCTAGAAATATCACCTCTGGATTTTAAAATTCTCCTTCTTTATTTCCTGGAGGAAATGGAAAGTAGATAACTCTTACCACCATTTGGATCACTGATGGTTTCAGTTACTTTATTATGGTGGCTTATTTTTGTCCCAGACCTTTCTGCACGGCACTTTCCATTCCTTTTATGTAAAAATACCTTCTGGGAAATCTGGGGTGGTTAGTTATATCAATCACAAAGATTTCTGTGGGAGAGCTTTTGTATTATAGAGAAATTCTCTTGATAGTTTTTATATTTTTGAAAAAAAGTATTTACTTGAAAAGCAAAGCAACAGAGAGGATGAGAAAAAACAAGAAAACTTTTCCAGATGCTGGTTCACTTTCCAAATGCCTACAACATCCAGGGCTAGGCCAGGTCAAAGCCAGGAGCCAGAAACTACATCCGGGTCTCCTGCTTAGCTCACAGGATTGAAGCCTTCTACCTCCTAGGCACCCAGGACACGAACCAGCACTCATGTGGATGCCAGCACTTGGGGATAGAGGATTAGCTAGTTGAGCCATTGTGCCATCCCCACTATGAATCACTTGTAATTGTGCAGTTGCATAAGTTTCAGTACATTTAAAACAGCTGTACCCGGCATGATGGCTCAGTGGCTTAATTCTCGCTTTGCATGCACCAGGATCCTGTATGGGCACCAGTTCATGTCCTGGCCTCTCCACTTCCCATCCAGATCCCTGCTTGTGGCCTGGGAAAGCAATAGAGCATGGCCAAAGGCCTTGGGATCTTGCTCTCGCAGGGAAACCTGGAAAAAGCTGCTGGCTCCTGGGTTTGAATCGGCTCAGCTCAGGTTTTTGCACTTGGGGAGTGAACCAACAGACAGTAGACCTTTTATAAATCTGCCTCTCCAATAAAAATAAATTAATTTTTATTTTTTTAAAAAAATAAAAATAATAAAACAGCTTATTTTTTAAGGCAGAGAAAAGATTTTGTTTAGTTCTAGCCATCTAAATGAAACTAGTATTTATGAGAGGAAGGAATCCTAACAGGAACGAACAGACAAGTTTGTTCAAAAACACTTCAGGTTTCAGAAACTAACATCCAGTTAGCTGGATCATTACACTTTGTGCAAACTATGAAAGTGTCTTAACTACTTGCATATAACCCAGATTGAAATCAAGTCTTAAAGAGAGGCTTTGACCTGATGTAATAATTGATAGGCACAGAGTAGTTAAAATGTTTAACTCTACAAATTTACATATTTTGCAGTTGTAAAATAAGATGAAAGCTACGTATATAACCTGCTGTTTTGTAACATAGTATTTTTGTATTCATAGTAATGCAGGAAAATGAACCGCGGCATGTCGTGCAGCATCAAAGCAGATAACAGGCACATACACCTGATTTCTTCTCTTTCTCTTCCAGCTCCCTACCCCCTTAAAATAGCTTTTCTAAAACTACTTGTTTTATTTTTGTTTGTTTGTTTGTTTATTTGTTTTGTTTTGTTAAGATTTATTTTATTTTTATTGGAAAGGCGGATATACAGAGAGGAGAGACAGAGAGGAAGATCCTCCATCCGATGATTCACTCCCCAGGTGGCCACAACTGCTGGAGCTGAGCCAGTCCAAAGCCAGGAGCCTCTTCGGGTATCACAGACGGGTGCAGGGTCCCAAAGCTCTGGGCCGTCCCCGACCGCCCCCGCAGGCCACAAGCAGGGAGCCAGATGGGAAGCGGGGCTAGCTGAGATTAGAACCAGCGCCCATATGGGATCCCTGGCGTGCAAGGTGAGGACCTTAACTACTGCGCCATCGTGCCGGCCCCTAAAACTACTTGTTTTAAAACTTTCATGCCCATTTATGATTAAATCCGATTCCTACACCCAGCTCTAGATAATCACTATTGTAATATCTGTGCCTACACGGCTGAGCATTCCTATGAATACAATCGTGTAACACATGATCTCCCATGACTGGTCTTTCACTAAGTATATTGTTTTTAATGTTTGCCCAAGTTTTAGTATATATTAATACTTTATCCAGTTTTATTGAATAATATTCTAATATATGAATATCCATTCATCAGCTGATAGACACTTGGATTACTTCTAGTTTTTTTTTTTTTGCTATAATGAGCACCACTGTCACGAATATCTTTCACTTGTTTTTTTGTGGGTTTTTTTTTTTAAAGATTTATTTATTTTTATTACAAAGTCAGATATACAGAGAGGAGGAGAGACAGAGAGAAAGATCTTCCATCTGATGATTCACTCCCCAACTCACCACAACAGCTGGAGCTGAGCCTGTCTGAAGCCAGGATCTAGGAACCTCTTCTGGGTCTCCCACACAGGTGTAGGGTCCCAAAGCTTTGGGCCGTCCTCGACTGCTTTCCCAGGCCACAAGCAGGAAGCTGGATGTGAAGTGGTGCAGCTGGGATTAGAACTGGTGCCTGTATGGAATCCCGGTGCGTTCAAGGCGAGGACCCCAGCCGCTAGGCCACACCGCTGGGCCCAAATATCTTTTACTTGTATTTATGTGGATATGTGTCCTCTTTTTTCTTCGTAAATTCCTTAATGTGGTAATTTTATGTTTTCCTTTTTAAGATACTGCTAGATTGTTCTCCAAAGCAGTTCTACCATTTTCCATTCCTACCAGCAGTGAGGAGGATCCTGTTTCCCCACATCCTTGTCAACACTTGTGTATCTATCTAATCCAGTGATGTGTCACACTGTACATTTTAGCACACAAATGAACACCCCCAGAAAACCAATGTTTTCACAAGTATTTTGTATTTCTTAGTCGATCTAAAAGAGTACCTTGTTGATGTTGATGTGAATCGCATTTTCTATTAGGGTTCCTTTAATTTGTTTCAACAACAATGCTGAATGTAGGATGCTCTGTTCAGTTTTTTAAAAACTCTGTTTGCTGGCCAGTAGTGGTGACATGTGATTAGCAATGGTAAGGATAAGGTTTTTGAAGACCTTCAGAAAGCTCTCCAAAGCAAATGCTTTCTTCTTTTTTAAAAATGATACTTTGCTGAGGGGTTGGGCTTGTTCCTTACATTGGAATCTGGTTTGCATAGAAATCTAGGCTGCCTTGCAAACACATCAGTCTTCACTGTGATTTTATTAGCTTTGCACGAAATTCTGATTCCTGGCTTGAACAGTGATATGACTTGATGTCAATTTCCTTTAGGTTACCATTATAATTTATCTGTCCATTTTGGGCCTTCTGCTTCTGTACATGGTATATCTTACTCTGGTGGAGCCCATACTGAAGAGGCGCCTCTTCGGACACTCACAGTTGATACAGAGCGAGGAGGACATTGGGGTAAGTTCTCAGCCTGCCCTGGCTGCTCTGGGCCAGTCTCTGTCAACACATGGCATAAAATACAAGTGACAAGTAGTCACTTGTAGATGTTAAGCACTGGGGCAGAACCCCGAGCAAAACCAAAACCAGTTCTTATAATACACATCCCTTTCCTTCTGCAGAGCTCTAAGTGTCGCAGTTTAAACTGGGGATCCTTGGGAAAGGGGGCTGTTTACAGGGAGAAACGCATCGAGGGCAGCCTTTGTCTGCAGTGCCTTCTGTCAATATCACCACATGTTGGCAAGGAGGCTTTAGTGGAAGGAAGAGCATGAAGACCATGATATTCTTTTCTTTATAAACTACAACGTGATAATCTGATAAATGTTTGTATTCCCTTTGTTCCTCCTGCCTAATGAAACTTGTTTTTTCTTTCACTCAAAAAAAAAAATCATTTTACTCTTCTTAACTTTAAAATACATTTTTATTTGTACTTATAGTTGGTATAATGGATGTGTTAATAGTTTCATGGTCTCCATTTTGTTTTCCTATTTCTTCATTCTAGACTATGTTGAGAAATCACATAGTCCACAAACTTGTTTTTCCTGATCACTTAGAACAGCACATTGTCTGTTTTATCCTTGTCCTGTTTGGGATTGTTTCTGAATTTCCATTACTTTATTATTATATTTCTTAAGAAATTGGTTTTTATTTAAAAGAAAGAAAGATTTATTTGCTATTTGAAAGGCAGAGTTACAGAGCAAGAAGAAAATAAAGAGAGGTCTTCTATCTGCTGGTTTGCTCCTCAAATGGCCACGATGGCTGGGGATGAGCCAGGCTGAAGCCAGGAGCCAGGAGCTACTTCCAAGTCTTCCAGGTGGATGGAAGTGCCCAACTCGTTAGGCCATCCTCAGCTGCTTTTCAAGGTGCGTTAGCAGGGAACTGAATAGGAAGTAGAACACCTGGGACTCAAATTAGCACCCATATTGGATGCCAACACTGCAGACAGTGGCTTAGCCCGCTATTTTGCTATGTCAGCCCCATAGAAATTACATTTTCTTTTGGATTATTTTATTGGGCTATATTCCTTAAAGAGGATAGAATTAAGTATAGTCTCAAGAATCAACTCCAAAAGCCAAATCCAGCATGAACTCTTTTCAATCATGTCAAAAACCATTTTTCTCTAGAATGGCTTGGGTGTCTAATGGTAAGAGCTGGGAGAGGCAGCATTGTGGCACTAAGCCTCCTCCAGTGGCACTGGCATCCTATGTGGGTGAGTCCCAGCTGCTCCATTTGTAATGCAGCTCCCTGATAATATGTCAGGGAAAGCAGCAGAAGATGGCACAGGTGTCTCAAACCCTGCTGCCTCCTGGCTCTTGGCTTCAGATCAGCTCAGTTCCAGCGGTTGTGGCCATTTGGGAAGTGAGTCAGCAGACAGAAGATTTCTGTCCTTCTCTCTCTCTAAGTCTGCCTTTCAAATAAAAATAACATTTAAAAATTTTTTTAAAAGGATAGGGAGGTGATTCTGACTGGATGTTTGGGTCATGACAATTATCAGAGCCTACTCTTTGATGAATACATGGTGTTTCATGAACATCAGTTAAGAATACTCAACTTTTGAGCGAGATCTTAAATTTTTTGGTTAAGAGTTGTCGTAGAAACACCTGTGTTTGCTTCTTTTCCCTTGCTCCTTATATTAATTCATCCAGCACATAATGGCTTAACTTTTCTATACCTGGTACTATTTTGGGTACTGAGAATATAAAGAGATAAATAAAAGAAAAACAAAAACAAGCCTGTAAAAGAAAGGATTGACAGTAGTGCAGTTCCCTTTTTATTTGGAATCGTTTAAGAAACATTTATTTTAGAAGACTGCTTAGAGGGCTACCATGGAAGAGAGAGCTAGAAGGACTGGAGTTTGTGCCCCGAAAGCATTAGAGTCTTAAATGCTGTTTCCCTGTTAATTTTCATTTGCATTTTCAGGATTTTTTAACCTTGACATTACAGACATTTTAGATTAAGTATTTCTTTGTTGGAGGTTTGTGGGGAGGTTTCCTGTTCATTGTGAGATAAACGTACTTCAAAAAGTTGGTGGAAAATGCATCTTTTAAAAAAAAAACTATGCATGAATTTCAAAATTTCCTGTCCACAAACAAACCAGTCTTAACTTCCATTCTCCCATGAACTTATTGAAGTTCCTTCCCACTTAGCAACATCTGATTGTCCACCATGTACCAGCAGCATCCTCCTGCTCCCCACCCCCATCTCACTTACAGCCTAGCCATGGCAGGAAGAACTGTCCGTTCACATTGCCAGATGTCCCTAGGAAGCACAACTGCCCCAACTGTTGATAAATGAAAAGTGTGATTCCAAGGCCACTTAAACCATTTTCATTATAGGCACTTAGGTTGAAAAGTCTGACTTTACCCACATCTTTACAACCTGCGTATCTGGTTTTGATTTTTGAAACGGCATTGACATGTGTGCAAACTAAAATGATGGATCTGAACTGCGTAGGCAAGTCCCTGTGGGTCAGGCCCCTGATTGTGAGGGCAGGTGCTCAGGAACTGTTCTGCAAACCAGTGATTGTTCCTGCATGTGCATTGAGCTAGAGTGCCCTGGCATCACTTCTTGGCCTTTTGGCTGAGATGGGGTGAAAAGCCTGACTCTTGGCTATCTGTTAAACTGATGCTGATCAGAGATTTTCTGACCAGAGATGTGAGTTTACACTAAAAGCTCCATCTAAATGGAAATTAAATTTAGTTTAGAAATATTAAATCCTAATTTTTTTTTCATTCATTTAAAATCAAGTAAGTTAGTACAAATAGTTAAGGAGCTCCCTGCAAGTAGTCAAAATATTTACTGTATCACATATCCAGGACACATCATCATTATTATCAAAGCATTACATTAAAACATGTTTTGTATTTATTGTAATTTTATCAGGTGTAAAAAGAATAAACATATAAAAGGGCAAATCTCTGCATTCTTTCAGCATCCTTGACCATGAGCAAACCAGTTCAGTCTTGTTCTAATATGTGTAGAACAGACCAAAAGGATTAACTGGTTTGTTTAGGCTTTTGAGCTTGTTCCTTAAGAAGATTTTTCTCTCACTAGCTTAAAAAATAGATAACAGAACTACGAACCTGATAGGTGCCCAGCTGATAGAGTCCATCCCTCCTCTCAGCCTTGTTGATACCAAAACAAACCAGTGGTAATAATGTTTTATATACAAATCCATTGAGGCACCATATTTCTATAGTGGCATTTTAATCTACCTGAACACAAACTGTGCCTTCGGAAGCTAGAATATCAGATCAAGGTTAGGCATAGTTTTGTTTGTGCTAAATGACCTTGGGTTGGTGTATTTCCTTATAGAAAATCAAGTAATCCTAAACTTGAGCCATCCTTGCTCCTTACCTTCTTTCTTCTATCTTTGAAATATTTGAAATTTGTGGAATTATCTTTATTATTTTCATTTGTAAGGTTAAAAAAAATATTCAGCCATTACTTAAATTGAGTGAAAAGGAAATTTTGGCAAAGAAGGCAAGAAGTGATTCTTCATAGCCAACTGTGTGAGCTTCAGGCAGTGTGGCACATTGAGTTAAGGTGTCTCATGGGATACCGCATTGCATGTCAGAGTCCGCACTATGCTGCTTCTGAGCCAGTATTCCTGCTAATGCACCTGAGAGGCAGAAGATGATGGTCCAAAGACTTAGGTTCTTGCCTTCTGTGTGGGACAACGAACGGAGTTGCTCACTCCTCTCATTGCCCTGCCTTTCACAGGCTTTGGGGGAGTGAGCCAGCAGAAGAAAGGTCTCCTGCTGTGCCTCTCCATCTTTGTCATTCTTTCTTTCAAAGAATCAATATTGGGTCCAGCATAGCAGCATAGTGGCTAAAGTTATTGTCTTGCATGCACTGGGATCCCATGTGCCAGCTCCCTGCTTGTGGCTTGGGAAAGCAGTGAAGGATGGCCCAAAACCTTGGGACCCTACACCCATATGGGAGACCTGGAAGAAGCTCCAGCCTCCTGGCTTCAGCTCAGCTCAGCTCTGGCTATTGCTGCCACTTGGTGAGTGAACCAATGGATAGAAGATCTTTCTCTCTATAAATCTGACTTTCCAATAAAAATGAATTAATTTTCTAAAAAAGTAAAAAGAACAAGAACAGCTCTTTGAAAATTGAGACAATTCATAGTTCATTGTTAAAACCAGGTGTTATAATACCATGTAATTATAATCACATATATGGTCATGAAGCTAGGCATAGCTTCCCACAAACGTGCTGACTCCCACCCTGCACATACAATAAAGTTTTTCTATGACAAGCACACTAAAACAATGTTTTTTTTTTCCCCTCTAAAGGCAAATCTTAGTTTAAGTGATATGACTTGTGACTTGGATCTTGTGTTGGACTACTTAATCGTTTTACTAACACAATGTTCAGGAACAAAGGGATCAAGGAGAAAGCAAACAAAAGTAATAAATTACCATTGAATGCTGTCTGTCATTTAGACAGCTGTATTTGTGTCTCATTTATAGATAGGAACGGTGATTTCCTCTGTAATGACGACAAACGTGCAGTTGCATTGGTTTGTTTTGAGCTGGATAGGTTGGCTTTCCACACAGACACCTGTGCACCCGTGCAGTGGCCTCCTGGCTAAGGCAGCAGTTAATACCGGAGCCACTGCGTGCTCAACAGTGAGAGAGTCAAGTGTTTGTTGTATAGAGATGTACTGAAGTAAAGAATTCTTTACTGTCCTTGATGAGAGAGGGTGATTGTAGTACTTGAGCTGTCTCTTTCCTTCTCCTTTCTTTTCTTTTCTAAACAATTCCAGTATAGTGGGAGCTGGGAAATTAAACAATATTTCCTCTGCCACAGATTAGTTATATAGTATTGAATAAAGTCAGCCAAAACCATACTTTGTATATCTATAACACGGAGATACTATAGATGTTCTTCACCTGCTAATCAGGGATGCCTCTTTTTTTTTTAAAGATGTGTTTATTTGCTGAAAGTTACTGAGACAGATGGTTCTGTGTGTAAGTATGTTTTACACTGACTGCATCATTTCTGATGTTCTCTCTTCTCCGACTTTTAGGATCACCAGCCTTTTGCAAATGCCCACGATGTGCTGGCCCGTTCCCGCAGCCGAGCCAATGTTCTGAACAAGGTAGAGTATGCCCAGCAGCGCTGGAAACTTCAAGTCCAAGAGCAACGAAAATCTGTCTTTGACCGACATGTTGTCCTCAGCTAATTGGGACGTGAATTCAAAGTGACTAGAAAGTAACAAAACAGACAATTGGAAAGAACTGACTGAGTTTTCCTGGGTTTTGTTTTAATGCCCTTTTTGATCTCACCAACTCTCACCGAAGACTCAAAATTGGAAGCAAAATATGCTTGGTATTTTTTCCCCCTGTCAACGTATTAAAGGGACTTTTTAAAAGCACACACTTCAAAGTCAGCTAATAAACCTTTTACTACTGTGACTTTTACTAATAAAAACAAACCTTTCTGATAGTTATCTTAAAATTCTTTACCTGGAACAAGCACTGTCTTTTTCACTACACTGTTTTAACTTGGTTTTTCAGATGATTTTCTGGGTTTTTGTTTGCTTTTTGCAGAAAGAAGGGATGTGTGGGAAGTGCTTCACACAGCTTTTCTCAAGTCACTTTCCTAAACAAGCTTTTGTAAATAGTCCTTACCTCCTGTTTTCAAGTTTCGTTTGTATTTTGCAGTGTAGCCAGCCTCATCAAAATGCTGACTTACTCAACTGACTTTTGCACTGACTATATTATCTAGGTATCTGGTTGGCCCGTGACTGAACTTCATGGTAAACTGGCTCTGAAATGCCTGGTGGCTCTTCACAAAATGCAGATTCTCCTCATGTACTGTGATGTATGATGCAGTGCATCTCAGAACTGGCTATTTGCTAGTTTACTCTAATGACTCATAGTCTTGATGTGTGTGGTCGTCCTCATCTTGTTCAAGTATTTTTAAGGACAAATCTTAAGGACCTGGATACTTGCAATAAAGAAGTTTTCTTTTAAACCCAAGCCTCCTTGGATTGCTAACATACACATATTTGTTCGCATTTCTGGTCATAGAGGCAGCTGCTCGACCTCCAGTGTGTGCAGCTTTGAACCAGGATTGGAATTCTGGGTGCCTTTTTTGAAAGGATATAGCAGTTGTTGGATAATTGACGTTTTCTTCCTATGTCCTCTTTGGAATGTAATAATAAAAACAATCTTGAAACACATATTAATGTATCTACGAAATCTAGATTTTTCTTCTTCTCCTTTGCTGATGGTAAATTTGATAATCCAAACCTCCACAGTGGTGCTTCACATAAGTCTAATCAGAAACATCAATGCTAAATTTATGTGCATATGCAGAGAGAATGTATAAATTCTTAGGTCTCTGAAAAGTATGAAACTATCATTCTGATAAATTAAGAGACAAAATTCTTAAGGAATTCTTACCCTACAAAAACCTTGGAAGATTGTGTTTAAATATTTTAAGTGAATAGGGATGAGATTTTAGGAGCTGTTAGCAGCAAAAAAAAAAAAAAAAAAAAAAAAGGGTTTGATGTCAATTAAGTTCATAAAATAGTTTTTATTAATTGAAAAGAATTAGGCTCAACCCTGACCAAGTAAGATTAATCATGGGGATTTGCAATTAGGTCAATACTTTAAAATGGCAATCTTTCAAATCTAAAGAAGAAAAACCACATGATCAGATTAACTAACAGAGGCAGGAAAACATCCAATATCTTCATGACAAAAACTTTCAGCAAACTAGGAAGAGAAGAGAATTTCCTTAAGTAGTGGATAAAGACCATATATATATATAACTAATGTTACCTTTAATGATAAGAAACTAAAAACTTCCTGTAAGATCAAAGTAAAGGGGCCTAGCACGGTGCCCTAGCAGCTAAAGTCCTTGCCTTGAATGCGCCAGGATCCCATATGGGTGCCAGATCTAGTCCCAACAGCTCCACTTCCCATCCAGCTCCCTGCTTGTAGCCTGGGAAAGCAGTCGAGGATGACCCAAAACTTTGGGACCCTGCACCCGTGTGGGATACACGGAAGAAGTTCCTGGATCCTGGCTTCGGATCGGCATAGCATCGGCCGTTGCGCTCACTTGGGGAGTGAATCATCGGACGGAAGATCTTCCTCTCTGTCTCTCCTCCTCTCTGTATATCTGACTTTCTAGTAAATAAATAAAACTTTATTATAATAAACATAATTTTATTGTAATTATTTATTATAATAAATAATTCTTATAATAAATAAATGGTTTTTATTATAATAAATAAATCTTTTTTAGAAAATCAAAGCAAAGAACAGATCCTATCTCATCACTCACATGAAATGTATAGGAAGCTCTAGTATACGCAGTAAAACAAAAGGAAATTAAAGGTGCAAAGATTGGGAAAGAAGATTGTTTACAGATGACATAATTTTTTAAAAATGGACAAAACCAAATTTCTCACCCTAAGAAGTGATCCTAATTAAGTTTCAGGAAGCAAGATTAATATGCCAAACTCAATTATTTTTCTATATTTCACCAGTGAACAGTAGAATTTGAAAATCAAGATACCATTTGTATTAGTAGCTCTCTCAAAATGAAATATGTGTAAGAGGTACAAAAAGAAAACTAGAAAACTCTGATTAAAGACATAAAAACTAGAGATTTCTATGATCATGGATAGTAAGGCTCAATATTGTTAAAATATCAGTTCTTACCAGCTTAATTTATCGATCAACAATCCTAACCAAAATCCCAGAAAATTATTTTTGTGGATAAACTTATTCAAAAGAATATATGGAAATGCCAAAGACCCAGAATAATCAACATTAAACAAGAGGCCAGTGCTGTCACATAGGACCCTTGCACATACATGGGAGACCTGGAAGAAGCTTCTGGATCCTGGCTTTAGCCTGGTCTAACCTTGGTCATTACTGCCATTTGAGGAGTGAATCAGCATATGGAAGACCTCTCTCTATTTCTCTAACTTTGTCTTTACAAATAAATATTATTTTAAGAATTACTTATTTTTATTTGAAAGATTTAGAGAAGGAGAGACAGCAGTAAAGTCAGAGGACTGACACTGTACAACTTCAAGAATTAGTATTAAGCAGCAGTAATCAAGACAGTGTAACATCAAAAGAATGGATAAGTAGGGATCAGATAAATCTGCTGTCTGCAACACCAACAGCTAGTTCTTGTCCCAGCTGCTCTACTTCCAACCCAGTGCTCTGCTAACGGCCTGGGAAAATCAACAGGAGATGGCCTACGTGGGCTCCCGCCATCCACAAGAGACCTGGATGAAATTCATAGCTGTGGCCTGACCTAGTCCTGGGGTTACAACTATCTGGGGAGTGAACTAGCGGATAGAGGTTCTCTCTCTCTCTCACTCTCTCACTCTCTCACTCTCTCTGTAACTCAAATAAAAGACAAATACTGCAGTGGCACCAGAACAGAGCTCAGAAGTGGACCTAATTATTGTCAATTGATCTTCAACAAAGGAGCAAAAAGAATAAAATGGAGGGACCTGGTACAATGGCTCTGTGTCTAAATCCCTTGAATGTGCCAGGATCTCATATGGGCACTGGTTTGTGTCCTGGCTGCTCCACTTCCCATCTAGCTCCCTGCCTGTGGCCTGGGAAAGCAGAGGAAGACAGCCCAAAGCCTTGGGATCCTGCATCTGCATGGGAGACAGAAAAGAAACTCCTGGCTCCTGGCTTCAGATCAGCTCAGCTCTGGCCATTGCGGCCAGTTGGGGAATGATCCAGTGACAGATCTTTGTCTCCTCTCTGCAGATCTGCCTTTCCAATAAAAATAAATCTTTTTTTAAAATGGAGAAAAGTTTTTCAAAAAATGGTACTGGAGCAATTCAACAATCATATGCAAAATAATAATATAGACACAGATCTTATACTGCTCAGAAAAATTAACCCAAAATGGATCATAGGCATAAATGTAAGAAGCAACCCTGTACAATCTCTGAAAGAGAATATAAGAAACACTAATGGTGATGAATTTTTTATGCCACATGGAAAAATAATCTTTGAGGGGAATCATTGTTAAGCTGAAAATGTAAAACTTCTGTAAAAGACACTGTCCAGAGGATGAAGAAATTACCCAGGGAAAATATAAAAGACATATCATAAAAGATTGTTATCTAAAATACACAGAAAACACCTTAAAATGGACCAAAGTCCTAAGTGAGCACCTTACCAAAGAAACACTAACGGCATATATACAATATGAAACAGCAATCCACAGCATGTGTCATCAGGGAATTGCGGATGAAAGCAACAAAGGAATTCTATTCCATGCCTATTAAAATGCCAGCTTGATTTATCGATCAACAATCCTAACCAAAATCCCAGAAAATTATGCCAGGACACTGACAATACTAAATGCTCATGAGGGTGTGGAGTGACAGGAAGTTGGAAACACAAAATGGTATAGCATTCTTTGAATGTTTAACAGTTTCAGACAAGACTAAACATAGTTTTACTATGTGATTCGGCCATCAACCACCAAGATAATTATTCAGAGAAGCTGAAGTCATGTGCCCATGCAAAAACCTGTTTTTAATATTTAAATATAATTTTAATATATTTTTAAATTTTTTAATATTTGTATTTAAATTGTCATAATTGCAAACATTTTGAAGCAACCAAGATAACACTTCAGTAGGTGAATGTAGAAATTGTGGTACATTCATACAATGAAGTACTGTTCATTAAAAATAAACTTTTAAAGCTAAGTGAAAGAAGCCAATCTGAAACGGCTACAAACTATATGGTTTCAACCATGCAGCATTCTGGAAAAGGCAAAATTATTCAGATCAACGACTGCTAGGAGCAAGGGGGGCAGAGCCCAGAGGTGTTTCAGATTGGGAAACTTCTGTATGATACTGTAAAGGTAGATATGTATCATACACTTGTCAAATCTAATGAATATGAACATGTAACATCAAGAATGGCTCATAATATAATCTATGGGCTTTGGGTGATAATGATGTGACAATGCAGATTCATCAGTTGTGACCAAGTTACCACTGTGGCCCCGGAAGGTAGAGGAGTCATTGCATGTGCAAGGAACGATTGGTTTATGGGAACTATGTACATTTTGCTCAGGGACAAAAGAAATGAGTACTAAAACAAACAAACAAAAAAGTATCTCAATTCATATCAGTCTTCCTGGGACACTAATCTGTCTGCCTAAAAGAATATTTACCAACATTTGCACATTACGTGACTGTTTTTTAAAGAGACTGTCCGTAAATACTTTTGCTATAAAATCATGTAAAGCAGAGGAATGCAAGAAGGCTAGGTAGACATTCTTTAAACGAAAGGATCTGTTACAAGTGTGCAGTTTTGTAAGCAAACCTTGCTTGTTAGCATTGTTATGTATTGTCGTATCTACATACTAAGTGAAAAAACATGGCTAAACCAGAACTGAGCAGTTTTGTTTAACTGTAAGCTACTTTGCATATTATTAAATGATTTCCCTATAAATCAGGTAAAGTCTGACTCAGCCACAATACAGCATCCTGACGACAAGATTCAGGTAAGAGACACTTCTGCAAGGAGGGGGGAGGTGGGAGAGGGGAGAAGGAGAATGGAAAGAACACGATTTGTTAGAAAATCTCTAGGCACAGGTGATCTGTGGTGAAATTTTTGTCAGCTGTCTGATTATTGAACTATCAAGCCCTGCCCTTGGGGTGAAAATGCAGATTCTGCAGCTGATGAAGTCATCTCTGGGCATGAAGAGATTTGGGACACCTGGGTTCTGGCTCGTTCTTTTACAAGCTCTGTGCCATTAGTAACCTGTGGGGGTTTTGAGAAGAGGGTTTCTAAACTTCTCTCCACTCTAACGTGCCACAATTCATGTATGGGTGCAGAGGCAATTGTGTGTTTTACAGACTAGTTCTTTTTATCTCGGAAAGTTGAAGCTTTTATGCTCTATAGAGCATCCAGAAGCTCTCAGGACTTTCCATGAAGCCTCTACAATAGAAACCTGAGATTTTCTCAGGGTAAATATGCTTGTTAGTTGTGCCTATTTCTCGAAACACGTGCTCCAGCACTAACAACCTGAATTGTTTTAAAAAGTTACTAAATTTCTACAAAAATGTCCAGACTTCCCCCTATCTTCCTATCTGGATTCTCCTCATGGCGTAGTCATATTTAAATACTGCTACATTGATTAGTGAGCTTACTGGGAGTGCTCAATGAGAAATCTCGTCAGTGTGTCTCCAAAGACACAGTGCTCTTTTCCCAAGAATTATGCAAAGGCTGGGTAAAATCTAGAAACTTTTAATTAGCTGTGGCATAGACAAATTATTCAGATCCCAGCTGGGCCAAGATTTCAAGACATTATTTAAGTTAGCTTTCAGGATAAAACCGTACCCCAAAGAATTATATAATTGGCTTTGATGACATCTGCTTTGCTCTTTGGTAATCTGTTGTAGTGTGTCAGTTCTGGCTTGTTAGCTACAGGCCAAGAGAAGGCTGCACTGTTCCGAGAAATGAAGTGATGCAGGCTCCATCCACAGCTGCCGTCACTTTATAGCTTTACCCTCTAGAATTCCTGGCTTGGGAATTTCCTAACTTGTTTCTCTCAGCAACTTTTTCTTTTTGACAGAATCTTGGCTGTTTTTAACCTTGCAGAGATTTTTGTTTTATGTTGGTTATTTTAGGTCATTTGGTTAGCCATTTGGAATCTCATTTCCTGTTCCTCTGTTTTCATGTTTAATTGGATCTCTCCCACTTATCTGCCCTGTCCAAGGAAGAGATTTTCCTGGCATCAACTTCCCTTCCAGCCAGTTCCACCAGGAATTTTTCTTGTCCTTTCCACTCCTCACCTCTGCCCCCATACTCTGCTGCCCTTTTCTGGGTCTATGGTCCCCTGTCTTTTCAGAAGCCAAACTCTATAGGCTGTTTCACAAGAATTGGAACACGCTTGAAATGTGGTGGGAGGCTCTGGCCTCTGTCTTGGTGTGGCCTGCGGGAGTTACGCCCTCTTCTGGTCGACAAACAAATGACATTGCTCTCTAATCTTAACCTGTGAATTTTAGACTGTTGGGAGGGAGAAGGGGCAGTAATTTTGTTTGTTTTGCTGCTTCTTTCAGTATGCCAAGTGTATAACACAGCTTACTCCTAAAGATATTGAAAACCCATAACCTTCAGAAAGTAACAGCCACATTGCTTTCTTTCACAAAGGTCCACAGAGTTCAAGTTACTTCTCCTTTCCCAAGCAAGGTTCTTCGTATTTCGACAAGCTTCAACTTGTCTTGATGCTCCAGCGTCTGGGAAAACACCAGATGTGGTTGAGAAAGGCCTCACCATACCCTCCATCTGTGAAGAGAGAGAACTAAAGGTGTGCCTCGTGTGTTCTGTTTTGCTTTGGTTTGGTTTTGTCATTTAATCCTCACGACCACTCAGCAAAATACTTAGGAAAAAGCTGAGGTTCATAGAGGCGGGAAGCTGCAGCCGGAGTCAGAGCGCAGCGGGGTGAGGCTGGACCCTCGGAGAGGGACAAGCCCTTCTGCAGCACTCCCTGCCTCCCGGTGACCAAGTGCTCCACAGTGCCCTGGAATCCTGGTGGTCAAAGGCAAAACGCAGTGGGGGCTTTAAAAACGAGATGGCTGTGGAGCTACCCAGGAGGAAGAACTGTTCATTAGTGTGGGACTTGATGGGACATGATGCTTTTTCCTTGTGTTCCATGCAAACAAAACTCACAAAACCTAAAATTAGGTGTTCTTCATTTTATTTATAAGTTCCATAGAAGTAAGAATTTCTAAATTCACTATTATGTTTTTAATATCTCTGGAGAGTTGTTCACTAAAAGGAATCTTCTGTATTTAGGAACAGATAATTCCTGTATTTATTTTGGGCTCTGTCCCTGACGGATCAGGTACCACCTATGGGGGCTGTGTCTGTGAGACGGCACGACTGTTCCCTAGTTCATGTTTGCTTTGGCAGCAATGGGAAAACTGTGAGCTGGGTGTCTCCTGGACCAGCTCCTGGCATACACCTTGGCTGTCAGTGGCAGCTGTGTGTCCCACCTGCACTGTTACTTTTTCATCAACTCCCATTTTTCAGGGAAACTTTATATCAGTATTCTAAGTGTGGAGTCAGTACAGTTCATGATTAACAGAAGTCATATGAAAGATGTTAAAGTCTGTGGTTTGGTGAAGGGCTTTACTTAAGGGGCTTCAGAAACCATTCTAGTGGTGAGGAAGACACATTCTCACCAGAGAATGGCTTCTTTGCAGTCACAAGGATTGAAAACTAACAGAAATGGGAAAAAGCTTTCTCACGAGGTGATTTAATCTTTTTTAATGCACCATTAAAATTATGTCACTACGCTTGGCACCAAATACTGTAACCCCATCTAATTTTGAAAATGAGGTCAGAAACTAGCAATCAAGCTAGTACTTCATATCTGCTTTCTTTAGATGTGGCCAAATTAACGAACTCAGTTGTGTTTCCAGGTTAAAGAGGAAATAATGGAAAATAGAAGCTACCCTGATGCGCCAGACAAACTTCCCACCTTCTCCACTTCTGCCCACTCACCACTGAGCAGGTCCTTCTATCTGGACCCTATGGTCCCTTTCCACCTGTGCCCTGAGACCCCGGGGCCATCCCCTTACTCTGAGGAGCTGCCATGGCTGCCTTTTCCTGGTGACTCCCTACTCATGGATAACTACGGTGAACCCTACCCCTTGCCTTTCCCAATGCCTTACCCAAGTTACAGAAGGTGTGACTACTCCTACGGGCCGGCCTTCATCCGGAAAAGGAATGAGCGGGAAAGACAGCGGGTCAAGTGTGTCAACGAAGGCTACGCCCAGCTCCGGCTTCACCTGCCAGAGGAATATTTGGAGAAGCGACTCAGCAAAGTGGAAACCCTGAGAGCAGCGATCAAGTACATCAACCACCTGCAGTCTCTTCTGCACCCTGACAAAGCCAACGCCACGAATAGCCCGGGCACTGGCACTTCCATTGTGGCAACCTCCAGCTGCCAACTGGACCCTATTTTTAAAATTGTCTGATTCAGGATTTCCAAACAAGAGCAATTTCACAGAATGGGGTCTCTCACAACCTCGTTCGATGGTTTTTTCCCATATATTTTCTGCACGGCAGATAATAGTCCTGCCGCTCACCTGCACCAGGTTATTTCTTGCCTGGGCTCCAGGTGTACCAAGCTTTAGCTCATGTAGCCTGGGCAGATGCTTCTCTTTCTTCTGAGAGCCTGTGGGGAGCTGGTGCCCCGGGACTCTCTGGCCTTAGCCCAGGCCCTGGACAAAGCTCCCACCACAGCACTGCAGTCTGACACGTGACCACCCCCAGGCTGGTTGGGCTCCTTGCAGACACTTGATGTGAAACAATCACAATGAACCTCCCTTGATGCTTCTGTTTGGTGGCTTTTACTTATTTGGGGCTGACAAGTCATGATCAGAGAACATCTTCAAAGTTGTTTACAAAGCCTTGTTGTCATTTAAAGTGACTTCAGACTCACCTTGTCCCTGCAGACAGATCTCCCAGGGTGGTGCAGGCCTAGGGGTGAAGGAAGCAAACATTGCCTACGATAGAAGTATTGGTCAGCCATGTCTGCTGCAGTCTTGGTTCTTCACTCACAAAATAAGAGCAGCAGCTCCCCATGTGCTATTAGGAGTAACAGTGCCTGACACACAGGTGTTTCTAACCATTACTTCTGAGTACTGTTACTCAACATCATTGTGTTTCATCCACAGCATCACCACTGTCCAGTTCTTTCAGACCAGAGCGTGCATCTGCTAGGTCTTTCCTCCCCCCCTGGGAGACAGTCCCTACCCCCGACCTGGGTCTGCCCTCACAGCATCTGTTTGATTCCCCAGGTAGCTTCACCTCCTCCTTCTCCCAACCCCCCCGAGGTGCCATCTGTCACCAATTTCAAAACTTCCCCTGGTCTGTGACACAGGTCACATCTCTGTGCAGTTGACCCTAGCATCCTGTCCTGGCTGCTCCTTGATTTTGCATACTTACTTTCTTGGCAGTTGTGATCCTCCTATCTTTACATACCAGAGCTGGCCATCCCTGTCTTAAGTATAGGGCCAAGGACTGTCATTCACCTTGTATTCCTAGCATCCAGCACAGCCTCAAGCCTTCTGGATCATAGCACATAGCACCAAGATGACTCCTGTGCTGTCCCGTCCGCTCCTATCTGCTCTCTCTCCTGCCTTCTGGCTCTGCCCTCAACTAGCTCCGCTCACTCTGATCCTTCTTAAAGCACTCTGTGCCACCTCATCCCTCAAGCCACCTGAAGATGCCCTTTTGCCTACTTTGTTGCTTGATTTTCAGAGTTCCCTGCACTCTGTAGCCAACTCAAAAATCCACATCCTGATTTTCCCAGGACTCCTAAAAGAATTATCATGGCCTTGCAAATGCTGCCTTCTCTCCTATTTCCTGAATAATCTGGAACATTCTCCTTTTCTCCACTTCATTGAATAATCCTTTCATTGCCTGAGACTTCTTGGTCTTACAATCTAACTTGGCATGCTAAATTGTTCAGTCTTCAGGCATATGGTCTAGGCATAGCTGTTCTTTGGGCTACAGATGTAGGCTCTGCCAAAGCAGTCATTCAGAGTTTGGGTCATGCAGACCCCATCTGATTTGGCAAATCAGTAAAAGCTTATGGGTACTCACAACAAGCAAGCTCCACACAATCAGAACCTGCTTTCTTCAGGTCTGTCTCTGGAGACAGCTTCAGCGGATGGCTTTCAGAAGCTCCTTCAACTTTGTTACACATGAGAGGAACACTGGTTCCTAGTTGTCACCTTGAGACTCACATTGTGTGAGCTTCTCCACAGAGCCTCCTGCCAGGCACCACACCAGCTCAGGAACTCTCAGCTGCCCCAGGCTACCGGCCTCCTCCCACACAGGTTGGAAACACCGCAGAACCTAGGGTTCACACACGACACCCCCGCACAGGACCTCAAAGGTCGACTCTGCTCCTCAGTGGAGTCCTACTCTAAGCACACCCCCACTTGGTGACAGTTTGTTCTCAGTTGCAGCCAAGCAACTTTTAGTTCCCCAGCCAGCTCCCTGCCTGGTCAGCGTTAAGGCAGAGCAACAGCCTACAGGGGTCTCTTCAGGGCTCAGGGCACCCCTGGGGTCCTTGGCTTCCCAGTGTGAGCCAGATCCTGACTCTACCCACAGTGAGGCCGCCTATGCTCATGGAGTTTGAGGCCGCGTTTGGCCTTCTTCTTTCTCTGCCCTCATCTTCCTCACACGGAAAGATGGAGGGCGTGCCACTCCCCCTTATTTGTTTCTTCTGCACATGCTCAGTGCGCTCGCTGGCCCCACAGCGTTCCCTGCTGGCTCGCATCCATGGCAACCTGCTTAGTAGCCGGAAATCAGTTGGCCTGAAGCCCTGGGCCCCAACGGTCAGAAGGGGCCCTGAGGCGGAGGTGGTGGTCAGGAGTGTGAGGCTGTGGGTGAGTCCCTTGGGGGTCAGATTGTAGAGTTGGGCTGTAACAGACTCTGGGAGGGCGTCAGTGGGCTGGAGCAGCATCGTTTGACCTTTAACTCCTGTCTGCTGCTCCTGGCCTGCTCAGGTGAGGAGGCCAGGCCCTGGGCCACCGTTAGTCCTGTAGGTGGCAGGTGGGGGCGGGGGCCCGGGGAAAGAACCGTTTTAATGGCAGGAGTCGCTGTGGCTGGGGTGGAGGCGGGAGGAAGAAAATTGTGCCACATGCTTCGCATGCATTCCCTCCTGAGTTTGCGTGGGTGGGTGGCCGTAGCCCCAGAAGTATCTGCAGCTGGGTCCTCTTTGAGGACAGCTGTAGCTCCTTGAGCATATTCCATCACCCCCTCATCCTCCCACTCCCCCGGCCGGTCCCTTTCCTGAGCCGAGGTGATCGAGAGGAAGCTTTGGCGGTGGGTCCGGGGCTCTGCCTTCCGGGGCGCCCTCTGAAGGCCTGTGGGCGGCTGCTGAGGTAACCGTGGCCTTGCTCACTCCCAGGTGATTCTTCGCACTCCATGGACTCCCCGGGGCCAGGAGCACCTGTGCCCAAATACTGCAGTGTGGCCACCATTCTGCAGGCTCCTGGCTGGGACTGTGCTGCGCACCCCTGGGACTTCACCTTCACCTGCCCCTGTGCCCTCCCGGCACCCTGGCTCAGCAGGCACAGCCTTCTCAGGAGGTACTGACTCCGCCCCAGGCAGGCGGCCCAGCCCCTGGCTTTGTGCTTTGATGCAGCCCCTTTTTTCCCTGGAGAGAGGGGTGCTTGTTGCTATTGGGCCTGCCGGTGGATGCAAGTGAGGAGCTGAAGCTACTCAGGGTGACTGCAGGGTTGATCTGGCTTGTTCCCACTGGGTCGCTCAGCAGGGAATTGTCACAGCTGGCTAATTGGCCAGAGAACAGACAGAGGGGAGCACTTTTGGCATTTCTAGCAGCTTTAACACCAACTAGGAGACTGCTGTGGCCCCATGAGTGGTATTAGAGCCCCTGCAACCAACAATTAAGGTAGGCTGTCCAGGCCCTTCCCCTCCTCTCTGCTGCCCTGCCACCCCCCTCAGAGACCAGAGGCAGCCTCACCCGTCCCAGGAAGTTCCCCAGGGGCTGGCCCCATTGGGTGTCTGCAGCGGGTGTGCAGTGTGGGCCCAGTGGGCTGTTTCATCTGCCCAGGGCACAGGCTTGCCAGCTTCAGTGGTCCTGAGTCACTCCCTTGTCTCAGTTCACCTGTGTGGACAAACTTGTTCAAGCTCAGAGTTAGGCATCTTTGTTTTCAGCCTTGCCCACAAAGTCAACCCAAACCCTGACTCAACAAGTACCCCAGGCAGCTGGCCCTGCCCACACAGCTTCCCAGAATAAAGCTGACTTCTGTGTCCTGTGGCCCATTGGGCAGCTCCTTCCGTGACAGGGCCTCATCCCTGCGGGCCTGAGTTTGCTGTGTCAGCTGCCATCCTGGCGTCCACATGCTGCCCTGCAGTCAGACACACCTTAGGGTCTGCCTCACCAGCGCCCTTTGCTGGACTGTTGTTCTAGGCCAAGCATGCAGGAGCTTGTCTGTATCCAGGCTTAATGACTTTCAGTTAGCTGGAAACAGTTCCCCACCCTGCAGAGGAGGGGTCCCTATGTCATCCCCTTTCCCACCCCTCCCCAGAAGTTGACCTCATCAAACCAGAGTCGTAGATTTCTACCTTCTCTGGATTTTTGTCCCACATACTCTGGTATGTGTCACACACGTTGTGACACTTCTCAGACCTGACTGAGATGTGGCTCTTCATGTTTTATAAAGATTTGTTTATTCAAAAGGCATGGTTACACACAAACATACACAGATTGACCATCTGCTGTTACACTCCCGCAAAAGGCCACAACGGCCAGTGCTGAAACCAGGAGACTAAACCTTATCCAGGTCTCCCACATGTGTGGCAGGGGCTCTAGAACATGGGCCATCTTCGTAGGTGCATTAGCAGGGAGCTGGATTGGAAGTGGAACAGCCAGGACTCTAGCTGGCACCCCTAGAAGATGCTGGTATTGCAGGCAGCAGCTTAGCACACTAGATCACAGTACTGGCTCTGATCTGTGTACTTTTTAGGACTTGCTGTTCTCCACCCCTAATTCTCTTTGCTTTCTTTCAGGTGTGCCTCCTGTCACCCATGTATCCACATTGCTGACCCAGAATGGCAGCAGCCGGACCGCCTGGCAAAAGCTGGAGATACGGGTGATCGGGTCCTGGCCAGGAGGGAACCAGATGGCTTCTATTACTGGGCTCAGATAAAGGCTGCTCCAGAGGCGAGTCCCTGGCTCCCAGCCTCTCTCTGGTATCCCCTCCTCTAGGCAGCCCCATCTTACCCAAAGTGCCTTAGCTGGTGTGTCTGGCAGTTTAATTTCTTGGATAGGCCCTGACTGTCCATGGCCAAGCTATAGGAGTGAATGTTTAATATCAGTGTATAATTTGTTAGGACTGTGTAGACCATGTAGCTCCATGGAGAAAATGCTAAATGTGAATTTCCAAAAGATATAATAGGATTTTGATGTTTGTTTGGAAATGCTATCATACTTTTTTGAGAAGTCACATTAGTTTTCCCCATCCTGGACTTTGAGTTAGCTGGAAACAGTTCCCCACCCTGCAGAAGAAACCAAGCTCCACTTCCAGTCCAGCTTCCTCACAATTTGTTCCTGCTGGACAGCAGGTGATGGCTCAAGTACTTGGGGCCCTGCCCACCTGCTAGGCGACCTAGATGAAGTTGCAGGCTCCTGGCTTCAGCTTTGCTCAGGCCTGGCTGTTAGAGGCACTTTGGGAAATTATCTGGCAGACAGACTATCTCTCTCTCTCCTTCCTTAACCTCCCTTTCTTTTTTTCCTCTGCCTCTTTCTGCTTTTAAAATAAATAAAAATATTTTTAAAGATTTTGTTTATCTTTAAAATATTTTATTTATTTATTTATTTTTTTGGAAAGACAGATTTACAAAGAGAGGTCTCCCATCAGCTAGTTCACTCCCCAAATGGCTATAATGGCCAGAGCTAAGCCAAACCGAAGCCAGGAGCTCCTTTCTGGGTCTACCATGTGAGTGCAGGAGCTCAAGGACCTGAGCCATCCTACGCTGCTTCCTTAGGCACGTTAGCAGGGAGCTGAATCAGAAGGGAAGCAGCTATGACTCACAACAGCACCCTTATGGAATGCCAGTGCTGCAAGGTGGAGGCCCACTGCGTCAGGTCCAATAAAAAATATATACATTGTTAAAATGTTGAGTTTTGTTCAAATACAGTTACTGCACTCAAACCAGCTTAAATACATGTACTACTCTTCTATGCTCTTCCCTTACTTGGCTCTGGCTTTCTCCATCAGTCCTGGCCCCGTGGGCTCTGTGGGCTCGTCACCAGCCAGCCATGGGAACAGAACTTCCTGGGAGTGTCAGGAGGAAGAGAGAGTGCACTGGAAAAAGACTCTGAGGATCCAGGTTCCGCTGGGGAACTGCAGGCCAAAATTTCGGTGGGAGGAAAGCGAAGTAGGAAAAGGAAGAGAAGAGAAAGGGAAAGGGGGAAGTGGTCACCAGAGCCCCCTAGGGTGGGAAGAGAGGGAGAGAACCAGGGTGCTGTAGCCAGCTGGGTCTGCCTGCCGCTCTCCTCTTAGGGTTCTCATGGTTTGTAAGGGAGACTTAGGGCCATCCTCTGCTTGTGGGGAACTCAGTGACCTGACCATTTCTGCCTTGACAGATGTTCCTTTCGCAGGCTCACACCCTAGTGTTTGTAACAACCATAGCTGGGTCAGGCTGAGCCAAAAGAGCTGGGGACTCCAGATTGCCACGTGGGTGGCAGGAACCCAGGTACTCAAACCATCACCTGCTGTCTCCCAGGTGCACATGAGCAGGAAACTAAAAAGTGGACCTGAAAAAAAAAAGTGGACCTGGAACTTGAACCCAGGCACTCCAATAAGGAGTGCTGGCACTCTAAGCAGCATCATAACTGCTGTGCTGAGCACCTTGGCCCATGTTGTCCCCCCCTCCCCAATTTTTTTAAGATTGTTTTAAAAACTTAGTTGAAAGGCAAATTTACAGAGAGAAAAGGAGACATAGAGAATGTTCTAGCTACTGGTTTTCTCCCCAAATGGTTATAATGGCAGAAGCTGGACCAGTCTGAAGCCAGGAGCCAGGAGCTTCTTTCGGGTCTTCCACATGGGCACAGTCAGAAGTGGAGCAGCTGAGACTAGAACCAGTGCCTATATGGGATGCCAGCATCGCAAGCAGAGGCTTAGCTTGCTATGCCACACTTCTTGTCCCTATTCTCTCTCTCACCCTCCTTCCACCATTCCCTCCTCCCTCCCGTTCTCCCCTCCTTTCAGATTTGTTTGTTTATTTATTTGAAAAGCAAAGTACAGAGGAAGTCTTGCACCCACTGATTCACTTCCCAGATGGTACAATGACCAGCCCTGGACCAGTGCAAAGCTAGGAGCCAGGAGTTTCACCCAAGTCTCCCACAGGGAACCAAGGACTTGAGTCATCCTCCACTGTTTTCCCAGACCAATAGCAGGGAGCTGGATCAGAAGTGGAACAGATGGGACTAGAACATGCATCCATATGGGAAGCTGGCATGATGGACGGCACTTTACCTGCTCCCCGAGTGCCTGCAACATCCAGGATTGAATCAGACTGAAAGCAGAAGCCAGCAGCTCATCAGGCTCTGCATGTGGGGGCAGGGGTGGGGAGGAGCAAGAATCCAAGTATGGGCATCATTAACTGCCACGCAGGTGAATCAGTGGGTAGCTGGATCAGCCCTCAACCTGGTATCCCAGCATGGGATGTGGGTGTTCCAAGTGGCTCACCCTCCATGCCCCTTGCCCGCCCCCACAGTGCCCCAGCCCAGTGCCACCTCTAAGCCTGGGTGTTTTCTCTTCACCAGCTGCAGCAGGGCACTCTGCTTGTGGAATTTGAAGTTCCCCTTGTCACAGACCCAAAGCTGCCAGCCCCGTGGCTGAGTGTGGTCTCAGAAGAAGACGTGATTCTGCTCCCGTCTGTGGAATGCACTCTGCGGACTGGAGATAAGGTGCTGGCACCGTGGGGGCCCAAGCAGCAGCGATATGGCCCTGGCACCATTCTGCTGGGCTTGGAGAGGACAGATGCCCAGAGTGGTAAGGGAACTGCTCTGCTTGCTCTGCCCCAGGAAGAGCCGGGCCAGAGGAGGGAGGGGGCTGGGGGTTTCTCTACAGCTTAGGCACTCTGGGAGCATTAAGGATCCATAGCCCGACAACTTGTCGCTTAATCCTAGGGCTGACAAAGGCAGGCAAGTTGTATTTTTCAGACTATTCTTAAAAAAAAAAATCAGGGCAAGTGATCTTAACTAGCAGGTCTCTGTTTATTGCAGAGTGGGTGATCCTGGGGTCACACAGGAACACAGGACCAAGCCCTCTAGAAGCCAGGGTCCTCATCTCGGGGCCAGCCAGGTCTATGTGTGTCCCAGGGGACAAAGAGGTTTTCATTGAGCACATTAGCAACAACAACAAAAATAATTTGAATGGCAGAGAGATTTCTCCTTCTGCTGTTTCACTCCCCAAATGGCTTGAACAGCTGGAGCTGTGGTGATTCAGAGCCAGGAGCTTCCTCTAGGTCTCCCATGCGAATGCAAGGTCCCAAGGCTTTCGACCATCCTCCATTGCTTTCCCAGGCAATTAGCAGGGAGCTGGATGGGAAGTGGAGCAGCTGGAACATAAAACAGTGCCCATATGGGATACCAGTGCCACAGGCATTGGCTTTACCTGCTAAGCCACAGTATTGGCCCTCACTGAGCAGTTTGGTTTGATGGGGTGATTGGCCTCTCTGGGTCCCTCATGGTCCAGAAAGCAGGCAGACTTGCACAGGCCCCTGGTAAGGGGCTGCAAGAAATGCAAGTCTAACCTGGCGAAGTTCTTGGATGGTAGGCTTTTGGGGGATAGGGGACAGGAAACACATAGACAGGTGGCTGAGGCTCTGCCTTTGGGGACAAGACAACCCTCACCTCACCATAAAAAAGGGGGACTTGGAACAAACTGTCACTCTTTCTTTGCCTTAGCAGCAAAGGAAGAAATTGCTGTTCTCTTCTGGAATGGCATGACAGCTAAAGTGCCTCGAGATGGGCTCAGACCAGTGTCCCCAGCTGTCTGGAAGAAGGCTGTGGAGCGGCTGCACCCCCGGCCCCTGCTCTGGACCCCCTGCTGTTCTCTGCTGGGGCCAGCCACCGGATATAGCACCAGTGGATTTCCTCTGGGCACACAGGCCCACTGTCCTGCCAGCCCCCCTCACACCTGCTGCCAGTTGCTGTGCCAGGGTGGCCTCTGCTGCTCACCTCTGGGCAGCCCCACCTGGTGGCCTCTAACCAGACGCTCAGAGGCCACAACCAGAGAACTTGCGGAGTCTGAGCTCATGTCTGCCACCCAGCTGTTGCCCCTGGGCAGTCCTAAAGAGAAGACGGCAGCAGTGCGGGTTCCAGTCGCAGCTTCTTCCTCCTCGTCTTCCTTGTCCTCCTCTTCCTCCTCCTCTACTGAAGAAGAAGATTTACATGTGGATTTGGAGATGTCCCTTCCCCAGACCGTGATGGTTAACAGTGCAGTCAACACGGAGCCTGTCTTCCTCGAGAAGCCTAGGAAGCAGGCCGCCCTCTGCCAGCCCGAGTGGAGGTACTGGAGGAGACGTGGCCCTGAGCCACGGCCTGGGAAGCCAGGTGTGCGCAGGGTGTCGGGGGTCCCCACTGGGGGCACTGGGATACTTGGGAGTACCGTTCTGGTCAATGGGAGTCTGTGAGAAAGCTAGGTGGCAGATTTTCATGGTTACCCGTAAGTCCAAGAAGACAGGCACAAGGGGCTGATTTCTGGGTTGGGATCTGTCCTCCTGTTTAATGTATCTTTCTCAGCTAATCTCTGCTGATAGGACTCTTCTTTTTGTTCTTGGAAGCCCTGAGTTGGCTCTAGATGACAGTCAAAATGTCCTCTGAGCAACACAGAAACTGGTTGTTGAACAAGGCCCTCCAGGCCCTGCTGTCCAGCAGGTCCAAGTTGGCATCACTGAATGCCGCTCAGTTTGTGTGTGTGTGTGTGTCTGTGTGTGTGTAATTTTTAAGATCTGTATAGTTTGAAAGAGTTAGGGAGAGACAAAATCTTCTACCTACTGGTTCACTTTCTAGATGGCCACAATGGCTGGGCCTGGACTAGACTGAAGCCAGGAGTCAGGAACTTGGTCCTGGTTTCCCACATTAGTGCAGGGGCCCAAGCACTACTTCCACTGTTTTTCCTAGGTTGCTACTATGGAGCTGAGCCAGAAGTGCAGCAGCCAGAACTTGAACCTGAATGCATATTGGCTGTCTTAGGTGAAAGCTTAGCATGTTCCACTGCAACACGATGCCCCCTCCCCTTTGCCCCTCACACGCTTTATAACTAGGAGGGGATACAGCATTTAGTTGCCCTCAGCAGTCTGCAGGCTTCCCCACGCTTCTGTGCCAGGAGCTGAGAAGTGTGAGTCTCAGTGGGCTGGGAGCAGCATCTTCAGAGGCTGCCTCACACCTGTCCTAAGTTTACAGCAAGGCCCAGGAAGAACAGAGCCAAAGGCAGCTGGCAGAGCCGTGTGAAGGGTGCCCTAGACACAGGTTCCTAGCTTAGGTTCTTGGCGGGGTGGGTAGAGGGGGAGGCCCAGAGTTGCCTGATTTACCACCTGACAACTGTATGCCTGGGGCCGGCAAGCTAGGAGGGTTAACACTGCAGTAATGGTCCCTAGGCCCCACCCACACTGAGGCCCACTGGAGGGCCTCATTTGAAGCTACTGCCTAAAGGACTGCTCTCCCCAGGGCTATGTGCAGTGCGGCCCACCACAGTTAACTAGCATAAATGAATTGTTCAGAACCACGTGTGGGCCAGGGCTGTAATATGGGGCAAGCACCCGGGTAAATGTGCTGCTA
This sequence comes from Ochotona curzoniae, assembly GCF_017591425.1. Classification (NCBI taxonomy): domain Eukaryota; kingdom Metazoa; phylum Chordata; class Mammalia; order Lagomorpha; family Ochotonidae; genus Ochotona; species Ochotona curzoniae. Next base: position 7,230,103 of record NW_024466454.1, read on the forward strand.
GCCTCTCCTGAATGTCAGTTAGCTGGACCACACGTGTTTGCTATCAGCTCTGCTGGGAACTAAAACTTTTTTAATTTTATCAGAAAGTCAGATTTACAGAAGAGACAGAAAGATCTTCCATCTGCTGGAAACTATACAGATCACTCCCCAAGTGGCTGCAATGGCTGGAGCTGAGCTGGTCCAAAGCCAGGAGCCAGGAGCTTCTTCTGGACCTCCTATGCAGGTGCAGGATCTCAAGGCTTTGGGCCATCCACCACTCCTTTACCAGGAGGTGGATGGGAAGTGGAGCAGCTGGGATATGAACCAGTGCCCACCCATATGGGATCCCAGTGCATGTAAGGTGAAGATTTAGCCACTGCGCTGGGCCTGGGTACTAAAGCTTTGACCGTCAGTCCAGCTGGGCCCATCATGAAGTCAGCACACATCCATTCCTTTCTGTTACAGTGAGATGCCACTGCTCCCGATCTCAGGGTGGCCAGATTGCTGGCTGCCAACAGGATGCTCTCCTCCCTGGCTTGACTGGAACAGGGTTCAATTTGTGGGATTTCAGAGTTGTCTTTTTGTACTGGTTTACTCCCCAAGTGGCCCCAGCAGCCGGAACTGAGCTGTTCTAAAACCAGGATCCTGGTCTCCCATGTGGATGCAGGTCCCAAGGATTTGGGCCATTCTCTGCTGCTTTCCCAGGCCTTAAGCAGGGAGCTGTGTGGGAAGTGGAACAGCTAGACATGATCTGGTACCCTTATGGGATCCTAACATATGGGATTAGCCAACTGAATAATAATACTGGACCCCTAATTCAGTTTCTTTCTTTTTTTTTATTAATTACATTATATTATGTGACAGTTTTATAGGTACTGGGATTCCCCCCACCCCTCCCCTAACCACTCCCCATGGTGAATTCCTCCCCCTTGTTGTGTAACCACAGTTCAAGTTCAAGTTCAATTGAGACTCTCTCATTGCAAGCATATGCCAGGCATAGAGTCCAGCATCTTATTGTCCAGATAAGTTCGACAGCTTCTTGGGGAGACCTTCTCTGGTCTGAAGGTAGAGCCAACAGAGTAAAATCCAGATCAATTAAAAGCCCTAACTTAACATCTACAACAATTTACACGTTATGGAATTAATTGACATGGTATTGACTAACCAATATGTTAAAATTAACTGCAAGTTCTTAACAACATCCTGTGACTACTTCAATGACATTTCAACAATTGAGGTGCAAAACAGTTTTAGGAGGGGTGTGCAGAGAATTCTTCAATACCTTGGTGAGGAGTACTTAATCTTTGTGTTCTACCTAGTAAGGTATGTGTGAGTCCACGCTGACCAAGCTTTCCTTGTTGTTCTCTGCCTATCTATTCTAATTTGTGAGAGAGAGAGAGAGTGTGTGTGTGTGTGTGTGTTTGGGAGGGTGCTCTGGAGCAACCCTGATGGTCATTGCATAGAGGGTGGGGACCCAAAGTTGAAACTAAGTAAGGACCAGAGAAAGCTCCTCTCCTTAGTCCCGAAGGAAGTTTACTGTTGTTCTGATTCTGAGGACCGCTCAGGGTTCCTGGCTGTTGTTCTGATGACCTTGGATCCTATGAGGAAGGATTTGGGCTTCTTCCATCCCGTGTGGTAGGTCCAAAGGCGGGGGGTGGGGGGGTGTCCTCTGAGTTCTCGGCCTCCGAAGGCATTCCAGTTCCCCGTGGTCTCTGGCAGTTGGGATGTAGTCCTTGGTGCCCGTACTGATAGTCCTTGGTGGGGATCTGGGAGTCTCCAGGGTTGGGATACAAGCCTCCTCCTGTCCCCCTGCTCCACTCTGGGGGCCCCCCCACTCTGTGCATATGACCTCCTGTTAATAGGTTGTCAGGATCGCTCTTGATTCCCCCTGTATGTCTTTGTAGTTTTACTATTGTCTAATGCTGTTTTGAATCTATTGTCTATAAGTTACCTGTTAAGTTCCTTATAGGTTACACTACACAGCTTCCTCACACATTCAAAGGAGATGGAAGATTTCTTTGCTCTCTGCCCCATTTCTAAGTAGCACAAGGTTTTGAAAGTATATTAGGTTTTACAATTTTTCAAAACACATGAGTTGAGACCGTATTAATTACAGGTTCATCTGAGGAAGATTTACTGTTATTGGGAATCTTTAGGATTGATTCACGTCCCCAAAGCCCTGAGGGTTCAGCATGGAGCTATCTAAGCAGCAATCAAAGAAGCAAAATCCCAGAGCTCCCTGGCTGGGCGGTCATCAGGCGGAGCCTAGCGCCAAATGGCGCACTGGCCGCCCAGTGGCAGCTCCCCACGTACACGTGGTAGCCACCATGTGAGATCCAGGCATGAGACGCCACTGTCCTGGGCCCCCCCTTCTGCCAGGCTGGCGGCTAGAAGTCCAACCCCCCAGGCTCAAGTCCCACCCCTTCCTGGTCCCATCCCCAGCTCCAGCCCCCTGGGCGAGCAGTGGGACGGCCCAGACCTGCTACACAAAGCTCTGAGACCCACCCCAAAGAAGGGTAGGTAGTCCACGGGGCTCCGGCAGGCCCGGTGGCAGTTCCCCACATGCATGTGGTAGCCGCCATGTGAGATCCAGGCATGAGACGCCACCGTCCCAGGGTCTCCCAGCTGCCATGCGGCGGCTGGAAGTCCCCTAATTCAGTTTCTTAAAGCTTACTTTCCCACTAGCTTAATATATCCCATATATATATATATATTTATTATATATTTATTTATATATAAATTTATATATAAATTTATATATAAATATATATAAATATAAATATAAATATATAAAAATTATATATAAATTATATATATATAAATTATATATAAATTATATATAAATATATAAATATATAAATATATAAATATATAAATATATAAATATATAAATATATAAATATATATAAATATATATAAATAAATATAAATATATATATAAATAAATATATATATAAATATATAAATATATACATAAATATATATATAAATATATAAATATATATAATATATATTTATATATATAATATATATAATATATATTTATATATATAATATATATAATATATATTTATATATATAATATATATAATATATATTTATATATATAATATATATAATATATATATAATATTATAATAATATAATATATATAATATTATAATATAATATATAATAATATAATATATATAAAATAAAATAATATAAAATAATATATAATATATAATATAGTATATAATATATATAATATATAATATATATAATATATATAATATATAATAATAATTATATAATATATAATATATAATATATATAAATATATATATTTATATATAAATTTATTTATATATAAATCCTTATATTTATTTATATATATTTATATATATATTTATTATATATTTATATATATATTTAAATATATATATTTATTTATTTTATTTGAAAGGCAGAGGAGAGGAGAGGCAGTAAACATCCAGTGGTTTACTCTTCAACAGACCACAACTGCCAGGTCTGGGCCAAGCTGAAGCCAGGTACCTGAAATTCCATTCTAGTCTCCCGCAAGGGTGGCAGGGGCCAAGCGCCTGGTCCATCTCCTGCTTCCTTCCCAGACTCCTGAGTTGGGAACTGGATTAGAAACGCAGTATCTGGGTAGCAAAGTGGCACTCCACCATAAGATAGCAGTGTCAGAAGCAGTGACTTAACCTGCGGCCCAATTGCAGCCTCCAGCTCTCTCTGATCAAGGAGAAGCTTCTGTAATTGCAGGCAGAGAAAGGAGACAGATGTCCATTCACTGATTCACTCCCTAGAAGGCCATGAGGCCAGTCAGAGGCCAGTCAGAGGCCAGGAGGAGCTTCGTCCAGGTCTCTCACATGGTTGGCAGGGCCTGAGCACCTGACACATCATCTCCTACTTTTTCCAGACCATTAGCAGGGAGTTGGATCAGAGGTGGAACAGCTGGACATAAACCAGTGCCCATTCTGGATGCCCATTCACGGGGGTAGCTTTACCGGTTACCCCCACCAGTTCTCTGAGAAAACAAGTCTTCTCCAACTCCAAATCTGGGTGTCTGATAATTCACTTTGCTCAAAAACACAATGGCCAGAAACGGTTAACAAAACAGTATTTCTCTTTGGAAAAAGAGAACAATACTAGGAGCTTACAGACAGATCGGTGCCCCTTACTAAACCATGATCTGACATCAAGAGTCATTTCAAGATGGGTGTTGAGTTGCCCATGTTCCACACTGAAGTGCCTGGCTACCCCACCTTACTGCTGATGAGACCCCAGGAGGCAGAGGAAATGGCTCAGATAATTGGCTCTCTGCCACCCACATGGGAGACCTGCACTGGGGTCCCAGCTCCTAGCTTCAGCCTGGGGCCTAGGACCATGGTGGGCATTTCAGGGAGAGAACCAAAAGATGGAAACTTGCTCTCTGCTTCCCAAAGAATAATCCTGTTAAATGACCTCTAACATAACAAATGGATTTTGGGTTTAGGAGCAAGATCTTGCAACATCCAGCAGAAAGAGGACAATAAACAGCATAGAGTGCAAACTGTAGTGATGGGGACTGCCAAGGAGCTGACCCGGAGAGCCCTTCATGTGAAGCCATCACAGATCCTGCCGGAGGAAGCTGCACCCAGAAGGCCAAGTGAAGGAACACATCACAGGGACAAGAACTAGCCCCAGCAGCAAGCTCTGAGGACCTAGGTAAAGCAGGATGGTGGAGAGGGGGCTTCTTGGGGACTCCTTACATGGCTGTTAGAACTCCTAGGGCCACACCCCGTGAGGATGGTAAAAGTCATAGCTCTATAGCTCCTTTCCTAGAAAAAAGGGACATACTCAGCATTTTGCACTTAGCTTCAGAAGCTTACAGACTACACAGGGTTCAGTACAGGCCTTTGGGGGGAGGAGGAAGGAGACGGTATAAGGCTCTCCATTTTAGTGGCGCCCTGCTCCATGGTGCTTTACTAGGCCCTGTGTCCCTGAGTCGGCTTGAACATAGATGTATGCACAATTGCATTTTCAACATGCAAAACATTGGCCTATTTACTGAGGAAAGACACTAGGTGAGTCATCAAGCAACTACACTGCCAGGAGCAATCATACTGTCGGTGTTGTGACGTAAGGACACTTGGGACAAATCAGTGACTTTAAACCAGTGACTTAAAAAAAAAAAAAAGAGAGGTCAGCACTGTGGCTCAGTAGGCTAATCCACCTTCAAGCACCAGTGTCCCATATGGGTGCAGGCTCATGTCCTGGCTGTTCCACTCCCCAACCAGCTTCCTGTTTAAGGCCTAGGGAAGCAGCAGAGGATGGCCCAACTCCTTGGGCCTCTGTACCCATGTGGGAGACCTGGAAGAGGCTCCTGGCTGCCTTCCGAGGCATAGTAGCAGCAAGTTAGACTGGAAGTGGAACAGCCAGGACTAGAAACAGGGCTCTGACACAGTGTCACAAACGGTGGCTTAGCCTACTGTACCACAGTGCCAGCCTCAAGTCAATTACTTTTAATATTCTTTTTCTCTTACAGGAATCAAAGAACAGTGGTGGTATTAGCAAGTGGCTCCCAGGGCCACCTTCAGTGGAAGCAGGAACCTTTACCCATGAGGACTGGCTACAGACAGGCAGCAGGAAGACACCTGTCGTGAGGGGTATGGTGGCAGGTGCGTGGTTCCCCGCATCCCGTCCCAGGGACCCATGACTCTGCGTCAGCACACTGCATCCTCAGCAGCCACAGGGGTGCTCGGCAGCCTGCGTGGGGCCAGCGTGTCCACAGCCTCCCCATCATCTTTGCGCAGCCCACAGTTAGCTGTAGGTAAGAGAGTGTTAGTATACCTCTTCATGCAAATAAAAGACATCTCTTCATTTCCAAATCTCTCTCTTTATTCTCATAATTAGCCTTTATAGACACCATCAGGTGACATCATCACATTATTTTAATCACCAAAGAGGATGTGGGGCTCTTGCTGGCTCGCGCTGCCCCTGGCAGAGGTGGAAGCTCGTTCACAGGAGGGCTGGCCCTCCCTGGCCAGTACTGAGAGCAGCAGTAATGTGCAACTACTCAGAGAGTCATACCATGGCTTTATTCTTCTTGTTCCTTAAAAATAAAAGGGCAGTGATAGTCAACATCACACGGGGAAGACCAAATCCACACTTTGTCCCAAATCAACCGCGACCACGTGAGTCTTCCCAGTGAAGGCATTTGAGCTCACGGTGACAGAATAGGTCCCTGGGAACACTTCTATGTAGAGGTCCTTAGAGGTGTCCGTGGCCTGCAAAGAAGGGAGGGCATGACATTTCAGCTCCTTTGAGGTTCTCCACCAGGCTCCCCTGTGGGCCAGAGAATGATGGGCGCAGTGCCATGCGGAGTGGAAGGCTGAGGCAGCCCCCGGGGCCGCAGTGCCCTTGGCAAGGCTCAGCCTTTCTTCATGCTTACTTCCTTATTTCTCAAACTGCAAGAACACTACAAACATTCAAGTGTCATGGGAATGTGAACAAGTACACAAAAACTGCACTCTGGGTGGCCATGAATCAGGTCACAGAAAAGGGAACGGGCACTTGGCAACCCAAACTGGCAGTAAGGGTAACAAAATATTTCAACTGTGCTTTACCAAGCTCACAACTGGGAAAATGAAACATTACTTTTAAAGCTAAGAAAGTATGAGTGGATTCCATTTTGTCACTGGGGCAGGAAACCAGCAAGTGGGCCAAAGCCCTACTTGGAGAACTGAATTCTGTGGTGAAAACATGGAAAGCTACAGTTAATGGACAGATTTGTGTTTAGAACTGAACTGAGTACAAACTGTTCTCCGAGGACAGAATCCACACAGAGCTGGGTAAAGGCAGGTGGGCAGGCAGGGGATGGGCTTCAGTGCAAAAGGCTAAGAGGGATGGAATAGGGGACTGGTGCTTGGCGTAGTAGGTTAAACCTCTGCCTGCAGAACTGGCATCTCATATGGAGCTGGTTCAAGTCTCAGCTACACCACTTTTGATCCAGCTCCCTGCTTATGGCCTGGGAAAAGCAGTGGAGGATGGCAAGGCGTTAGAGCCCCTGCACCTACGTGAAAGACCAAGAGGAAGCTTTAGGCTCCAGACTTTGGATCATTCTAGCTGCGGCCATTTGGGGAGTGAACCAGTGGATAAAATATCTGTCTCTTCTTTTCTCTCTGTAAAGCTGCCTTAGAACAAAACAAAACAGAACAAACAAAACAACAGGGCCCAGCACAGTAGCCTAGTGGCTACAGTCCTTGCCTTGCATCCTCCAGGATCCCATATGCACACCAATTCTTATTCTGGCTGCTCTACTTCCCATTTAGCTCCCTGCTTGTGGTCTGGGAAAGCAGCAGAGGAAAGCAGTAGAGCTCAAAGCCTTGGGAGACCTGGAAGAGGCTCCTGACTTCAGATGGGCTCAGCTCTGGCTGTTGCAGCCACATGGGGAGTGAACCAGTGGATGGGATATCTGTCTCTCCTTCTCTCTCTAAATCTTTCCAATAAAAATAAATCTTAAAAAAATCAAAAAACAGTAGCAAACCAGCAAAGAGCCAAAATGACAGCTAGGGTGCTACTGCAAATACTCTAGAGGAACCATGGCTCACAAATGGGAAACTACCAAGGAGGAACAGATGATATGTTTGTGAAATGCCTTCACCTTCCCTACCTTGCAGACAGATTTAAAACCAATTTTTTCCAAAGCTGCTTTATACTCCTTCCTGCCCAGTTACTGCAAAACTGTAGGCCTATTGTAAAACTGATAGGACATTAATTGACAATGCCCTGGCTACCTGCTGGTTACCAACCATGTGAATACACAAAAGGTTTCAGAAAATATAGCTGGGGTGGGTGATCAGCACAGCAGGTGCCACAGCCTTGAGATGCCAGCATGTCATCTAGGCGAGGGGCTCATGTCCCAGCTGTTCTGCTTCCCATCCAGCTTCCTGCTAATGGTCTGGGAAAAGCAGCAGCAAATTCCCAAGCATATGGGCCCCGTTTCTACCCATGTGGGAGATGTAGAAACAGCTCCTGGCCCAGTGCTGGCCACTGCAGCCATTTGGGGATACCTCTGTCTCTCTCCATCCCCTCATAACGCTTTCAGTACAAATAGATTTTTTTAAAATGATACCTGTGGGTCCAATACTGAGGAACATCAGGAAAATCAGTATTACCTAAAAATGAGCCAGCCAGGGTTACAGGCATCTAAGCCTAACAACTTCTCTCTGTGTGCTAACTCCCAATCCTGGCAGCAGCAAACTGTATACAAATAAAAAGCAAGGAATTTATTGCAACAGGCTTCCTCAGAATGCCAGTTCTCCCAAAGCTCTACCCTGCCCCCCTCAACAGAATTCCTTGGGTTCATGACCTAATGAGTATCTTAAAAACGAAAAACGCATCACTGTATGTATTTTAGAGAAACATTTGCAGAGAAAGGGAAAAAATGCCTGCAAATGTTTTGGAACCTGATCTCACTGAATGTATATGCTTCAGATTTTCAGTATCCATTTCACTCTGTCAGCAAGGGGGTCGGGTCCCTCCTGCTGCTTGAACAGATGGTGGAATTCCAGCAGAATCCAGCGCCAGCCCAGCTGAGCCGTGGGCGCTGAGATGTGAATGCTTTGCATTCTTTTTAACCACAATTATGAGTACAGGCCCAAAGAGTCTCCTTGAAGCTTCCAGTGAAGGAAGGAAACCATGCAAGCCATTTTACACTCAAGCAAACGTTTGTGTGCCCTCTGTTAAATGTAAGGACATCCCAACTGAATAACCACCACAGGTCCCATGCGGCAGAAAGGCCTCTCACAAGCAGGTCAGCTGGCTGATGACAAAGCCAAGGCCACGGGGTCTAGGAAGGGAGTGGTTCTGTACCCACCGACTGGGAGGGCTGCAGGGTATGCTCTGGTGATGGGCGGATGCCTCCAGGACCAAGGGCCATCTCGTCTCTGTCTTTCCCCTAAAGAGGCAGCAGAAGCATGATTAGCGCCTAACCTTTGTCTTCTGATTTTCAGTTTGGTCAACTTCTTCTAAGCTGTCACCTAACTTACTACATCTCTCAGTGAACCATCAAAGGTATTTCTTGTCAGATTTTACAATTATTTTTCATTCTCTCATAGGGTCTGGAGTCAGATCTGAATTTAAAATCCATCTCTGCTATTGACTAAAAGAGACATAGGAACTTCTTGGAGTTTTGCTCCTAGAGGGTAACGCAGACCTACAAGACCTTAAGGGAGATTTAATATGCCAAAGTGATTGATGCTTCACAGGTCCTCAGGAAATAAAATTCTATTCTGCATTTTTGCTAGGAGTAGAGGTATGGAAAGGGAGCAGGCTGATAAAGCCACTTTCCCATGTGTATGTATTTTTTCAAAGATTTTATTTGAGGATCCAGCACGATAGCCTAGCAGCTAAAGTCCTTGCCTTGCATGTGTCAGGATCCCATATGGGTACCGGTTCTAATCCCGGCAGCCCCACTTCCCATCCAGCTCCCTGCTTGTGGCCTGGGAAAGCAGCTGAGGACGGCCCAAAGCCTTGGGACCCTGCGTCAGCATGGGAGACCCAGAAGAGGCTCTGAGCTGCTGGCTTTGGATTAGCTCAGCTCTGGCTGCGTCAGCCACTTGGGGAGTGAATCTCTTCCTCTCTGTCTCTCTTCCTCTCTATATATCTGACTACAATAAAATTAAATAAATCTTTTAGAATTGAGTCATCCTCTGCTGCTTTCCTAGGCCATATGCAGGGAGGGGATCAGAAGTGGAGCAGCTGGGACTCGAACTGATATTCTACTGGATGCCAGTGCCACAGGTGGAAGCTTAGCCTACTATACCATGGCACTGGCCCAACTAACATTTTATATGGTGAGATAGTAATTTTCCTAGCCTATGTAGGCACACTTACATGAGAGCTGAGGTACACCCAGGACCTGGGCTCTGGTGTGGCTCTGCACATCTCAGGCCAGGAAAGGAACGCAAGTGCTTCATGCCTGCGTTGAGCCCTTGATCCTTAGGCCCACTCACCACTTTTCCTCTACCCCTTCAACATCTCAAGATGGCACACGGCCGGACAAGTCAGGAATCCAACTGGTGGGCCAGCACTGTGGCACAGTGGGTAAAAGCCACCTGCAGTGCCAGCATCCCACAGGAGTGACAGTTCATGTCCCTGCTGCTTCACTTCCAGTCCAGCTCCCTGCTAATACACTTAGGAAAGCAGTGGAACAAGGCTCAAGTACTTGGGCCCCTGCACACCCATGGGAGACCTGGAAGAAGCTCTGGGCTCCTGGCTTTGCCCTGGCCAAGCCGGAGCCATTGTGGCCATTAGGGGAGCGAACCAACAGATAGAAGACCCCTCTATCTCCTCTTTTTGTAACGCTACCTACCTTTTAAGTAAATGACAAATAAGCAATTTTTAAAAAGTCCAGGCCCTAAGGGAGCTGTGGAGGATGAGTGCAGCACAGCCCACGGGAAGACACGTACCTCACTGTCCCCCGCTTCCGAACACACGTGCAGCTTTGGCTTCCGTCTGTGGTAACGACAGACGTGGGCTGTCCCTCCATCCTCAGGCACAGATGAGTAATATTTCTACAGGAGAGAGAGTGAAGTTGGTGACCAAATAGTCTGGTTGATAAGTTAAGCAGGGAGGCAAGAGAACAAAGGCAATTTATTTGCCTCCTTTTTAAATTTGTTTGTAAGATGCAGGGCAAAGAGGAGGGAGGAAAGAAAAGGATGAAGAGAGAGATCTTCTATCCATTGGTTCACTCCAAATGGCTGTAACATATGGAGACTGAACTAGGCCTTAGCCAGGAACCAGGACCCAAACACCTGAGCCATCACTGGCTTCCTCCAGGGTATACATTAGCAAGAATGCTGGACTGGAAGCAAAGGTTGGATTCAAATTCAGGTACTCCAATACAGATGCAGGCATCTCAAACAGAGGCTTAACCCACAGGGCCACAATGCCCAAACCTACCTGCCCTTGACAGGCTACTGAAGTTTCAAGCAAGCTGAGCCCTGGGAAAGTGCCACAGGGAAACAGCATTTGGCCTAATTATGCTGCCATCTGCTGCCTCTCAAGGGCAAGAGCTTGGCCAACTAAAGGTGGGCAGGACTGAACTCAGTCAGGTTAAGTTCCACATCTTTGCCCCAGTGTCAAAACACATGCATTTTCATCTTTCACTCACTTTTTTAAAATAATAATTCTCGAGAAGACAGCATGTTATATACATTTCTAGTAGCAATCACCTTAATTCCAAGTGATTTCCTGTATGTTGGCTATGATGTGGTCAACAGTTCCACTATGTACTTACAGATGATGTACATATGTACATCAGAAGAGGGACTTGAAAACCATATTTCACCCATCTCAATGAATGGTACTATATTCCTCCATTTGATTATAAGAAATAATGGGCAACTATATGTGTAATGTATGTATAACTTTTTATGTAGCTAGTTTACAGTTCCGGGTGTTCAAGGGTCTGCTTCCAGTAATCTTGCTGGCCGTCTTGAGGCCACAGAAGACTTCATATGGCGAGACAGGCAGTACGCACGGGTCTTTGTTCATCAAGCTATCCGTGCTCCGGCAAGGGGCTCAGCCCTGCCGACCTTCCCAAATCCTAACCATCCCCCAAAGGCTATCTGAGCATCACCTATGAAGTTTCTACCCTCTCAGTGGCTCACGATGGGGATCTGATTTCAACACATGAAACTTGGGGGACACACTGAAGCCACAGAAAGTACCAGAAACCTCACTTAAATTTCTCATGTTCCAGTTTATAATCTAAACTGTTGATGGTTGGAAAGGACCTCGGAAGTCTTAATGTTATGACAAGGAAGCTAAAATACATCAGTAGCCTCACGTCCTAGTCTTGTGGCACATTCTTCATAAGGCCCAGAGACTGTCAGGAGCAAACCCGTCCAGCAGCCACACAAGGTCTATGCTCCCCATATCTTTGTAGGGTTACTGGAACTGGAAACAAACATAGAGGTAAGATCTAATCTAGACGTTTGTTTCAGCTTTAATACATTTGGAAAGCAGAGAGGCTCCATATAGTTGAGGGCAGGGTTGTGGCTGGGACCTCGCCATCCTGCAGGGGCTGGGCACCATGAGCAGCTCTGGCTTCCTGCTAACGCAGGCCTTGGGTGGCAATGAGGACGACTTGACGGATGGGAGACTTGGGGGCAGTTCCTGGCCTCGGGCTGGTCAGCTTGTTGCATTTGCTCTCACTCCTCAATCTTTGCTTCTCAGAAAAAGAAAAAAGATTCCAAATATTAACTCTAGTCCAAAGTTTTCCAAGTCCAAAAACAAATGTGTGACTTACTTTAAAATTCAGGAAATAAATCATTTTTCACCACTAAGCTGAAAACCCAGTGAGGGTCTTCACCTGGCTTGTTCACTGATGTTCACCCAACAATTCGAATTAGATATTCAGGACACACTTGTCGGAGGAATGACAATTTGGATTTACCATCTGGTCTATTGATTCTAACCTGCCTATGAAGTGGAAGAGGCAGTCTCCACTCTCCCTAAATTACAAGATTTCCCACCACGTGCCCCATCAGCAGTGATCAGGAGGCATGGCTTTGCTTCACACCAACTTACCCCACACTGGCTTGATGTATAGTCCATGAATTCAGCCATTGTTCTGAAGGAAGCACTAAGGGTCGGGAACCTCTCTTCTCTCTATTTGAATAAAGGGCAAGTCACAGGTGAGATACAGCCTCCTGGGTTCTGGAGAAACCTCAAATCTGCCCCTAAGAAGGAAGTTTTTTATTTTTCAATTTGCCAACCATGGCGGACCACTATCTGTGTTTTACCACTACCCAACACGGATGTGTAAACTGTTTATTGAGTTTTCAAGAGACTTCTCTATTGAGGGAAGCAGAGCGGTCGCAGCAGGCCGGTCCTCCGCACTGGGCCCTCACCTCTTCCTGGACAAGGTGCAGGGGGCAGGCGGCCGGGGTCGCGGCTTGGGGAAGGGCCCCCGAGCCGCCTCGGGGACGCTCCTGCGAAGGCCAGTCCACCGCCCTCCTCTTGGCGCGCTCCAGCACTTCCCGGCCCAGCCTGGCCGAGCGCTGCAGGGCTCGTCGGTCCACCCCGTTGAGCGCGGCCGCCGCCAGGCAGTTCTCCATGAATCTCTGGGCGGACACACACAAACACCGCCGGCTCAGCGCAGCTTCCACGACCCTGCTCGGGAGGGCTGGGGGCTCCGGCCCCGAACGCCCAGCCACCAACCCTAAGCCTCCTCCCACAGCGACAATCGTCGCGGGCGCCGGGCAAGGCAGGACGCCGTGAGCGCCGGCCCCGCCCATTTCCGTCTCCTCCTCCCGGACGCAGACGGCTCCTCGCCCGGCCCGCTTCTCGAGGCGCATGCGCGGACCGAGCGCTCGGCGAGGGGGCGGGGCCTGCAGCCCCCTCGCGGGTGGCCATTGGCGGACGGCGGAGGGGGCGGGGCGCGCGGCCTGCGTCGGGGCCGCGGTGTCCAGGCGCCGGTTGCCGGGCCGACTGCAGAGCCGAGTTCGGGTCTCGGTGGGGTCGCGGCCTACGTTGTCCGCACAGCCTTGGACAGCAGCGCTAGTTTTTAGAATTGTGTCTCTGCCTCTTCGTTTGGCAAACCTACTGTAAAGGGATGTAGTCTCGTGTTCGGCTAGGAGGGTGTGGAAACTGAGGTAAACGCCTCATTCTGCTTTTGTTGCGGGAGGCAACTAGGCTAGACCAAATGACCGGCCGGACGCGGGGTCGTTGTCCCGTCGAGCGGTGGTCCATCTCGGGACCTGGGCGACACGGAGCGAGGGCTTTGGCTCCGGGCTCCGCAGTGCCTCAGCCGGGAGGCGGAGGTTCGGGCCCACAGGAGGCCTGCCGAGGGGTCTTGTCATCCCCTCGCTGGGACGCTCGGCCTCTCCGGGGGAAGGACGGAGCTCCACGTCTGGGGACGCCCGGGGGAGCATTGCAGCAGGGCTAGGAGAGGGACTGTGTGCACTGTTCGCTCTTAGTCCCCACTCCACTCTGCCCCTCAAATGGTAGGACAAGTATGGCCCAAGGTCACCGAGCTAGTGACACAGCGGCACCAGGCAGCTGTCGCGCAACGCAGTCCTGATGGCCAGCAGTGTCCGCCTTATGGGACGCTCTGGAAACCTTGAGCGAGCCCTCAGGGGGCTTCATGAGCAGTTAGGTGTTACCAGGTAAGAGCGAGGTTGAGTTAGGTCCTCCACCAGCACTTTAACTTTTGTTTGGTTCCTAGTCTTCCTCCCCTGTTTAGAAGACCAGTGAGTGAAATCCATCTTTATTCTTGAACTGGTTTTTCATTTTAGGATTATTCTAGAACTTTTTGGTTTGTCGGATGGATACCACCTCTACCACAGTGATTGTGTTACTGGAGGACATCCCGGTTTTGCCATAAGAATTTAAGCGAGGGCCCAGCGCAGTAGCCTAGCAGCTAAAGTCCTTGCCTTGCATGCACCGGAATCCCACATGGGCACCGGTTCTAATCCCGGCAGCCCCGCTTCCCATCCAGCTCTCTGCTTGTGGCCTGGGAAAGCAGTCAAGGACGGCCAAAAGCCTTGGGACCCTGCACCCACGTGGGAGACCCAAAAGAGGCTCCTGGTTCCTGGCAGCATTGGCCGTCGCTACTGCTTGGGGAGTGAATCATCAGACAGAAGATCTTCCTCTCTGTCTCTCTTCTCTATATATCTGACTCTCCAATAAAAATGAAGTAAATCTTTCAAAAAAAGAATTTCAATATATGAGAAAGATTCCATAAAAAAGAATTTCCAGCAAGAGATGAGATAGGGCCGTAAGGCAGCTTGTGAAGCTTGACGAGGAACTGTACCCGGTTGGACAGGTGGGCAACTCAGCAAAGAACTGAGACCAGTGTGCATTCAAGTGGGGTGTTAACGCCCATGGCTTTTCAGCTGAGACCTTTTGTTGTAGGGTATTGCTGGGCCAGGGCTTCATCAGCACGTGATAGACCTGTGGGTTATGGGAGCATGGCCCAGACTTAGCGTGTGTCACTGCTGGGCTGCTCCCAAAGCCTGTTTCTAGTTTCTGATTGGCCGCTCTCACCCACCCAGGCTGTGCTGCTCACCGTCCTGCCCAGCAGGTCCATGCTGCGGGGTCTGATTGTGCAGTCTGTGGAGTTGAGTTGAATCTGGCGTTGCCATGATTTTCTGTGAGATTCAGGGAAGCAAGGTATTTCCTTGAGAATCCCTCTTTTGTTTTTTTTCAGGTATCCCCACAGTACTAGCTTGCCTTGGCTGAGCTTTTTGGGGGCAGGGACCATAATAATCTTGCTCTAGTATTTTGTCTGTCACAGCAAGAGCTGATAATAGCCATTGAATGTGTGAATTGTGTTGTCAGTTTTGTGAAATAATTCCTAAAAAATACTTTGCACAGTGAATTGCAAACAAGTATTGCGTACAGATTTTTTTTTTAAGTATTTATTTGAAAGGCAGAATGGCGGAGAGAGAAATCGATCTGTCTGCTTTCATTCCTCACACGGCTACATCAGCCAGGGCCTGGAACTCCCTCCATCTCCCAGTTAGCACGGCAGGGGCCTGAGTACTTGCGAGGTACACGAACAGAAAGCTGAATTGGAAGTAGAGTAGTGGGAACTCTCCAAGCTTGGGGTGTGAGGTGGTGACATTGTGATGACAGCTTAACCTGTCCTGTGCCAGCCACGGCCCCTGTTTCCTGGATTTAGCCAGCATCAGCATGTGCTGAGCCTTGTGAAAAACAGAATGTGGATCAACATAAAGGGGCAAAAAAGGAAAGGATGCATACAAAATCTGTAATCTCGAAGCAAAATACTATTAAATGTTATCCAGTGGCACAGATAAAATATCATGAAGCTTAAAGAGATTATGTTCTTCTGAAAGGATCAACTGTGGAGAAGGTAGCATTTAAGCCAGGCATGAATAGGATGGCCAAGGATGTGAGAGCAGACACCTGGTAACTGCTTCTGCTTGAAAGGTGGAGAGATCTTCCATCTGGTCTGCTTGTTTCCCCTCCCCATGCCTGGGACAGTGGAGGCTGGGCAGGGCTGAGGCCAAGGGCCTGGAATTCAGTCTGGATGTCCCTCATAGGTGGCAGGACACGACTATGTGAGCAATGGTTTGCTGCCTCCCAAAATGAGCGTTAGGAAACTGGAATTGGAAGTGGAGCTGGGCTTCCAACTCAGGCATTCTGACATGGGGTGGAGATGCTGCCCTAACTGGCGTCTTAACCTCTAAGCTTGCCTTTGTAAAGTGTTTAGGAGTATTTAACATAGCGAGTGAGCAATATTTATGTTGGTATGTAAATCAGACTAAAGTCTCATCTGTCGACATGTCTTCACTCAGTGTTACAGCCACACTTTAGGTCTCTAGGAATCTGTCATTATTTCCTTGCTTATTCTAATTATTCCAGTGGAAACGTTATTTTCTTCTTGTCATATCCAATGTTACTATGATATATTACTTGAAATATTACTTTCTTATTCATATTTGGAATCTTTACCAGTTACATTTCTAGCTGCCACCTCAGTTGTTATGGTTATTATTTTTTCTCTCTCTCTCTTTAATGTGTGGCCCTTATCCCAATCTGCTTTAAACTGTAGCTAGGCTTCATTCTCTCCCAACATCCTGCAAACTCTTTGAAGGTAGAAACTGTTCCTGATCTGTCCCTGAATATTTCAGGGCCTTTAGGACCACCTGGGGGAATAAACCAACAGATGAAAGATTCTTGGTCTCTCTTGTTTATGACTCTGCCTTTCAAATCAATAAAAATCTTTTTTTAAAAGTTATGTAACTAAAACCTAAAGATCAACACTAAATTAAATCTTTGCACTTTTTAAAAATTCTGTAAATATATATGTATATATTTGTACTTTCAAGTTTCATTTTGTAAGCCACAGATTGTAAGGATGCTTTTTCTCTTTTAAAGATTGGCTGGGAGTAATGTTGGCACTTCAGTGACCTTCACGTCCCTGTGAACCAAAAACACCTGAAGCCAGGTACTTTTGAACACCACTAGAATAGTTAAAGGAGGGAGAAATAAGCTTGGTCTTTCATGACTGTTTCACAAGGGATTAGTTTACTACACGAAATTGATGAGTAGTTTAATATATTTTGGAGAGTAGATGACTTAGAAGAAGCCTTTATTGGGATCCGAGGAGAGAGATTGAGTTGTTTGGGGGAACTTTTTTTCTCAAAGGTTTGGTTATTTAAAAGCAGAGCCACAGAGAAAGGAGAGAGAGAGAGAGAAAAGAAAAAATCTTTCATTTGCTAGTTTACTCCTCAAAAGGCCACAACAGCCGTAACTGGGCCAGGATGAAGCAAGGAAGCCAGAACTGCATTCAGATCTCCCATGTGTGTGGCAGGGGCCCCTCACGCTTGGCCGTCTGCTGCTGCTTGCTGGTTGCTGGCAGCTGGGTAGGAAGTATAGCAGCTGGGACTCAAACTGGTGCCCATGTGGAATATCAGAACTGTGCACAATGGCTTGAACTGTATCAGGGCCTTTTTGAATAGAAAAAAAACAGGAGTAATTTAAATTCCTTTCCACCATGTGAAGTGGGAGCAAAAAGGGGTTAAAAACCCAGGTCACAAAAGTGGGTATTGTGCCAGATTTAGACAATGATTTATACTGTGCATACCAGAGAGTGTACAAATCATCTTGTTTGACAGGCATTATTTTTTTCCCAGCCGACTCAGGGGCTTTAGAATCGCACAATTTCAAAATTGTCTGAATCCTTAGATAATTCATTTTGCCTGATAACATGGACTGATTGGGCAATCGGGGAATGAAATTCATGATCAGAATTGTCATTTTGATTATACAGATTAAGGAAAATTAATCAGACTTCTGAAACTTAGCTTTCACAATCTGTTAAAAATTTCTTGGATTTTAAATAGTTGGTTACGAAGCAGGAATGATTAGAGAACAATTTTGTCATTTAAAAATATCAAAGATTAAAGTGTAGTATTTAGAAGATAGAAACAGTTGGAATCCATGTGGATTTTTTTTAAGATACTTTATTGAAATTTAATGTACATCACTCAGTAAGTTTTAGGGGTCTGGGGTTATGCACTCATAACTTAGGCTACTTGCTGGTATCCCATGCAAGCACCTATCCAGAACCCCGTTCTGCTTACAGCCCAGTTCCCTGGGAGAGCAGCCAAAGTCAGCCCAAGTGCTCGGGTTCTGGTACCCATATAGGGGATCTAGAAGAAGCTCTGGGCTCTTGGCTTTGTCCTGGTCCAGCCCTGCCTGTTGCAACCATCTGGGGAGTAACCAGCAGGTCGATGATTTCTTCTCTACCTATCTCCTTCTTCCTCTTTCTATAACTCTGCCTTTCAAATCAATAAAAGAAAAATGTTTAGGAATGTAATAATTTTTAGTAAATTTTCAGGTACACCAACATTACCACAATCTGGCTTGGAAACACTTTAAAAATATATTTCTTTGAATGTAAAGGGTTAAGCATATGAGGCAGGGTTTATTTATTTATTTTTATTGGAAAGTCAGATATTGAGACAAGAGGAGACAGAGAGGAATATCTTCTGTCTGCTGATTCACTCCCCAAGTGGCTGCTACGGCTGGGAGCCGAGCTGATCTGAAGCCAGGAGCCAGGGGCTTCTTCCTTGCCTCGTGGGTGCAGGGTCTCAAGACTTTGAGCCGTCCCAAGACTTTGACTGTTTTCCCAGGTCACAAGCAGGGAGCTGAATGGGAAGTGAAGCAGCTGGGATACGAACCAGCGCCCATATGGGATCTTAGTGCATGCAAGTTGAGGACTTTAACCACTAGGCAGGCTACTGTGCTGGGCCCTGGGAACATTTTTGTTTTTAACTTATGTATTTTTGTTTGGAAGGCAGATTTCACAGAGCGAGAAGGAGAGACAGAAAGAGAAGTCTTCCATTTGCTTGTTTACTCCCCAAATGACTGCAACGGCCAGAGCTGAGCTGATCCAAAGCCAGGAGCTCTATCTAGGTCTCCCATGTGGGCAAAAGGGCCTAAGGATTTGAACCATCTCGCACTGCTTTCCCAGGCCATAAACAGAGAGCTGGATCAAAAGTGGAGCCACCTGGATCTGAACTGGCACCCACATTAGATGCTGGTGCCGACAGGTGGAGGGTTAGCCTGATGTGCTGCAGTGCTGGTCCCTGGAAATTTTTTTTTTCTTTTCTTTCCTCTTCTCTCCTCTCCTTTCCTTCCTTTTCCTTTCCTTTCCTTTCCTTTCCTTTCCTTTCCTTTCCTTTCCTTTCCTTTCCTTTCCTTTCCTTTCCTTTCCTTTCCTTTCCTTTCCTTTCTTTTCCTTTCTTTTCTTTTCTTTCCTCTCTTCTCCTGTTTCCTCTCCTCTCCTCTCCTTTCCTTTCTTTTCTTTTCCTTTTCTTTCTTCCCTTCATTCCGTTCTCCTTTTGTTTCATTTTTTTTCATTACAGATTTATTTATTTGAAGAAATTACAGAGAGGGAAAGATCCTGCATCTGCTAGTTCATTCTCTAAATGGCTGCAACAGGGAGTACTGAGCCAGTCTAAAGCGAGGAGCTAGGAACTTCATTCCCAGGCCATTAGCAGGGAGCTGATTAGGTCATACAACAGCCAGCACACAAACTGGTGCCCATATGAGATGCTGTGGCTTTACCACTACACCATAATGCTAGCCCTGGAAACATTTCCAACAGCTGATAAAAATCCCTAGTGCTCATCAAATTCCAGGTAACCAGAGCTGGGACTTGAGCACCCAGGCACTTTGATTTGGGATGCAGGTGTCCCAGCTGGTATCTAACTGCTGTGCCAAACACCCAGCCTTTTTACAGTCATTCTAGTGAGTGGTGTCTCATTGTGATTTTTGCTTGCATTTAGTGACTAATGATGCTTGGTACTTTGTCATGTAATTACCACCCATTCCTGTTTCTTCTGTAATAAACTTTCTATGCAAAACATATATCCATTCAAAAATTGTTTTCATCATTAATAAAACAATGTTATGGACAAGAGTTCTTAATAACATATATGTATCATGCTTGAAATTTTGATGAAGTCAATTTTTAAAAGATTATTTATTTATACACTCAGCTGTTACAATTTGTTACTTAGACATTCCATTTTGAGTAGCCATTGATGATAACAGATTTTTCTTTCTTTTTTTTTTTTTTTGTTTACACTGTGGAGATTGACAGAATTTCTTTCTTTTTAATTTTTAGTTGATCAGGGTAGATTTATTTATTTATTTGAAAATCAGAATTAGAGGTTTTTCATCTGTTGGTTCACTCCCCAGATGGCCATAATGGACAGGGCTGAGCCAGGTTGAAGACAGGAGCCAGGAAATTCTTCCATATCTCCTCCATGGGTGCAGGGGCCCAAAAGCTTGGGTCATCTCCCAGGCCATTTGCAAGGAACTGCATGGGAAGTGGAGCAGCTGGGACTTGATCTCCCATTTGAGATCCAGTGTCTGAGGTAATGGCTCATTCCACTATACCATAACACTGGTGCCTGTTTTTGTGTGTGCATGTATAGATTGTGCTTTTTTTTTTTTTTTAAAGACTTATGCTTTATTGGAAAGGCACATTTACAGACAGGGAGAAGCAGAAGCATCTTTGATTTGCTGGTTTACTCACCAAGTGGCCACAGTGGTCGGAGCTGAGCTGATCCAAAGCCAAGAGCCAAGAGCTTCTTCCGGTCTCCCACACAGGTGCAGGGTCCCAAGGCCGTCCTCTTCTGCTCTTAGGCTACTAGCAGGGAGCTGGAGGGGAAGTGGAACAGCTGGGACATGGACCAGTGCCCGTGTGGGAGCCTCACACCTGCAAGGAAAGAATTTAGCCACTCAGCCTTCGCACCAGGCCCTAGACCGTGCTTCTGAGAAATCTTTGCCCACTGAGAGGTTTTGAAGATTCCCCTTGGTCTATATTTCCTCCTAAAAGTTTTATATTTTAGTTTCTATACTTAAGTCTATGCCATTTTGCATTATTTTTTGTGTATTGTGCAATCAGAATTCATTTCTTTTCCTTCCAAATGTCTGATTGTCTTTGTAGTTTCTCTGAAAGGCTGTTCTTTTTCAGTAAATTGCATGGGCACCTTTGTAAATGTCAATTAACCATAAACATAGAAGTTAATTTTTGGACTTTTAGTTCTGATTTGTCGGGGCATGTGTTTGCCCTTATGTCATCCCATATGTCTCGATCATTGTATTTTTGTTGACATTTGGAAATCGGCAAGCATAAATACACTACCATGTTGTTCATTTTTAAAAATCATTTTGGCATTAGCATAAAATTTCTATTCAGTTTGTCAGATTCTACATGACTATTGGGGTTTTAATAGGAATTATAATGTATTTATGGGTAAATTTGCAAATAATTATAGTCTTAATGATAACAGGTTTTTGAGTTTGTCAACATGGAAATCCTCCCATATATTGGGTGTTTCTCACACTTTCAAAAACTGATTATTTTAATACTGTTTTATTGTTTCCCAGTTGCATATTCAGATTACTTGTTGCTGCTGTGTAGAAATATAGATACTTTTTGGGCCCTGCACAATGACACAATTGGTTAATCTTAAACTGCCAAGCGCCAGAATCCATATGGGCACTTGTTTGTGTACTGGTTACTCCATTTCCCATCCAGCTCCCTGTTTGTGACCTGGGAAAACAGATGAGGATGGCTCACATGGGCCTGCATCTACATGGGAGACCCAGAAGAAGCTCTTGGCTCCTGACTTCAGATCGGCTCAGCTCTGGCTGTTGGAGCCACTTGGGGCATAAACCAGCAGATGGAATTTGCTACTGTCTGGATTTGCTACTCTCTAAATCTGACTTTCCAATAACAAATAAATCTTAAAAAAAAAAAGAAAAGAAAAGAAAAAGAAATATAGACATTGTGGCGTATGACCTTGCTGAATTAATTTACTAGTCCTAATAGTTTTTTTTTTTTGTAAATTTTAAAAGATTGATTTATTTTGCTTGATAGAGTTACAAGAAGAGAGGAATGGTTTCCATGACCAGAGCTGAACTGGTTGAAAGCTGGAAGCCAAGAACTTCTGGCTCTTCCATATAGGTGCAAAGGCTCAAGTTCTTCCCCTGGCTGCTTCCTCTGGCTACTAGCAGGGAGCTGAATCAGAAGTGGGGCAGCTGGGACTTGAACCAGCACCCATATAAGAGGCCTGTGTTGCAGGTGGAGGATTAGTTTGCTGTATTACATTGCCAGCCACCTCATCTCCCCCAACCCATTAAAAAAAAGTATTAGGGCCTTGTGTGTTAGCCTAGAGGCTAAAGTCCTTGCCTTGCATGTGCTGGGATACCATATGGGCACTGGTTCTAATCCTGGCAGCCCCACTTCCCACCCAGCTCCCTGCTGATGGCCTGGGAAAGCAATGAAGGATGGCCCAAAGCCTTGGGACCTTGCACCTGCCTGGGAGACCCAGAAGAAGCTCCTGGCTCCTGGCCTTGGATCAGCTCAGCTTTAGCTGTCGAGGCCGCTTAGGGTGTGAATCAACGGATGGAAGTGTGTGTGTGTGTGTGTGTGTGTGTGTGTGTGTGTGTGTGTGTGTGTGTGTTTAAGATTTATTTGCTTTTTTTTTTTTACTTGAAAGAGTCATAGTGCAAGAGAGAGACACACAGAGAGCGTCCCTTCACTGAGGCTCTCCCCAAATGGCCATTTTGATCAGAACTTAGCTGGTCCAAAGCTGGCATCTAGGAACTTCTGAGTCTCCCACGTGGCTTCAGGGTCCCAAGGCTTTGGGCCATCTTTTGCTGTTTTCCCAGGCCATAAACTCGATGCTGGACTGAAAGTGGAGTGGCAGGGAGAAGAATTGGCACCCATATGAGATGCTGTTGCTAAAGGCAGAGGACTAATCTGATACACCACCATGCTAGTCCTACAAATTTACTTCTACTAGTTTAAGGCTTTTTATTATGAATGATGGTTTGGATTTTTCTCACATAATTTTTATTCACCGATAGTGTGATCATGTGTTTTTTTAAAAAATTTTTATTCTATTTAATAATGTATCACATGAATTAATATTTGAGTATCAATCCAATCTTTCATTCCTGGACTAAATCCTACAACATGGCTTATAATCCTTTATAAATATGTAAATATATATATATTTGATTTATATATTTAGTTTTCTGTTTACCTGAGAGGGAGGCAGAGAGAGAGGAGTTGTCTACGGGTTCACTCCCCGAATGCCCATCGTGGCCAATGCCAGGCTGGGGCTGATGCCAGGAGCTGAGTTCATAATCAGTGTCTTCCAGGTGAGTGACAGAAATAAAACCATCGTCACTGCTTCTGAGGTCTGCATTGTTGGGGAGCCAGAATCAGGAACTAGAGCCAGGAGCTGAACCTAAGCATTCGGATGTAGAACAGAGGTATCTTTTAAAATTCAGTACTTATTTATTTACTTGACATGCAGAATGTGGAGAGGAAAGATGTAGAAATCTTCCTTCTGCTGGTTTACTTTCCAGATAGTTGCAAAAGCTTGGGCCAGGATAAAGGTGGGAGCCAGGAATTCCATTCTGGTCTTCCTCAGCAGGAGGCGAGGTCATCTTGGGTCATCTTCCACTGATTCCCCAGTGCATTAGTAAGAAGGCAGGTTGGAAGTGAAGTAGCTAGGACTCAAACTAGTACTCTAATATGGGATGTTGCCATTACAAATGGCAGCTTAAGGACCTGGCATGATGGCTCAATTGCTAAATCTTTGCCTTGCAGTTGCTGGGATCTCATGGGCATGCTGGTTTGTGTCCCTGCTGCTCCACTTCCCATCCAGCTTCCTAATTGTGGCCTGGGGTAAACAGTTAAGGATGGCCCAAAACCTTGGGACCCCTCACTCACATGGGAGACCAAAAGAAGCTCCTGACTCTTGGCTTTGTATTGGTTCAGTTCCAGTCATTGAGAACACTTGGTGAGTGAACCAGTGGATAGAAAGCCTTTCTTGCTATCTGTCCTCTCTGTAAATCTGCCTTTCCAATAAAAACAAATAAATCTTAAAACTATTTTTTAAAATTTTAGATGGTGTTTACATAGTTGATCAAGCTAGGAAAGATTGAGGGTTAGGAAAAGTGGATGTAATCATTCTTTCCAAATTTGCTATTTCTGTCTGTTCTGGGGGAAGGAGGAAGAAAGGGGAGAAGCCATACCAACTGCCCCAGTAACCTGGAATGGGGAACAGGTACCTGATTGCAGCCAAGGTTCCCAATGTGGTGCAGGCTCCGAGGGCTCTGCCCAGGTGATTTTGATAGTTCTGAAATGTGTCTCGATCTCACTGAGCTAAGAATGAAAAAACCCTTCCAGTGTCCATTGGTTGTCGTAGTCAACCTTAGAGTCTCCATTCACCCATGTTTTTGCTGTTATCATTTGGCTGACGTAGTTGTCCAGTTTGTTCTGTTATCCTTCCTGTGCTATGGTACCAGATGTCCATAGGCCCCATGTCTTCAGGCCCCAGTGGGCTGCCTTGTCCTCCATGTGCATCTGGGACTGCCATCCACTGCCCTGTTTTTTTTTTTTTTTTTTTTTTTTTTCAATTGCGAAGGACGGGTACTCGCAGGCATGTTCAAGGACCTGGGTCAAGCAATGCAGGCCCCGCTGGACCTCCGGCCCCTGGGGTTCACTAACTATGACAAAATGCTAGTCACTCAACACAGACATCTTAGCCACTAGGCTAAATATTTGCTCTGCTTTGTCAGCATTTTATGAGGATTTTTTTGTGTGTATATTGAAGAGTATTGATCTCTAGTTTCTTGGTCTTTGTTACCAAAGTGAAGCCAGATTTACAGAGGGAAGGAGAGACAGAGAGAAAAATCTTTTTTTAAATGTATTTTTAAAAAAAGATTTATTTCTATTGGAAAGCCAGATATACAGAGAGGAGGAGAGACAGGGAAAAGATCTTCCATCCACTGATTTACCCCACAAGCGGTCATGACAGCCAGAGCTGAACTAATCTAAAGCCAGGAACCAGGAGCCTCTTCTGGGTCTCCCATGTGGGTGCAGGGTCCCAAGGCTTTGGGCCATCCTCTAGTGCTTTCCCAGGCCACCAGCAGGGAGCTGGATGGGAAGTGGGGCCACCTGGATTAGAACCGGTGTCCATATGGGATTCCGGTACATGCCAGGCAAGGACCTCAGCTGCCAGGCTACTGTGCCAGACCTGAGAGAAAGATATTTTGTCCATTGTGGCTTCAACAGCCAAAACTAGCCAATCCAAAGCCAGGACCTCTTCTGGGTCTCCCACACAGGTGCAGGGTCCCAAGGCTTTGGGCCTTCCTCAACTGCTTTCAAAAACCACATGCAGAGATCTGGAAGAAAAATGGGGCAGCCAGGATATGAGCTGGCACCCAAATAGGGATCCTGGTGCTTGCAAGGTGAGGTTTTAGCCATTGAGCCATTGCACTTGGCTAAAATTATTGTTTTTCTTAAATATTTGATTGAAGCTGAGATGGACTTTTATTTATGTGAGGGTTTTAAATTATGAAGTCATCTTATTTGTATTTTTTAGATCTGTTCCTTCTTGACTCAATTTTAATACTGAGTTTAGCCATCTTAAAAAATTATCTAATTTGTTAGCAGTCAACAGTGTTTCCTGAACCTTTTCATTAAGGTTTGTTTGTGGTACTCTGTAGCTTCTCTTTGTCTTTGCCAGTCTAGTTAAAGTTTGGCAGTCCTTAAGATCTTTTGAAACAACTGACTTTTGGTTTAATTAATTTTGTTTTTCTACTTTTCATTTCATTGATTTCCATTTAAACATCACAGTCCCTTGTTTGCCTTTGGTTCGGCTTGCTTCTTTTTTTTTTTTTTAAGATTCATTTATTTGTATTGGAAAGTCAGATATACAGAAAGGAGGAGAGACAAAGAGGAAGATCTTCCATCCGTTGAGTCACTCTCCAAATGGTCCCAATGGCCTGATCAATGCTGATCCAAAGCCAGGAGCCAGGAACCTCTTCCAGGTTTCCCACATGGGTGCAGGGTCCCAAGACTTTGGGCCATTCTCCACTGCTTTCCTAGGCCATAAACAGGGAGCTGGATGGGAAGTGGAGCAGCTGGGATATGAACCAGTGCCTATATGGGATCTCAGCATGTACAAGGTGAAGACTTTAACCACTAGGTTACTATGTCAGGTCCCCTTTTCCTGTCTTTAAGACAGGATCTTGGGTTATTGATTTGACATTCTTTTTCTTTTCTAATATAAACATCTAGAGCTATACAGATGATTATTATGATTATTATTTTTATTTTGCTTTACACTGATTGAAGGTAGTACACATTCAGTAGAAATTTGCAAATCTTGAATTTTGATCCTTTCCCAGTTTATGAGATGTGGCACAGTATCCCATGTGATGTTCTGGACATGATGAGTCATAGCTCCCAGTCAACCTAGCAATTGCAAGAGCAAACAACCAGTGCTCCCCAGTATGCTGTGTTACCAGTGTTTTCCAGATATTCTGTTTTGTGCTTTTACATTCCAGCATGTCTACAAATAGCTGCGTGTAGATGACATAGTCAACACATTGTTGTAAGATAGGCTTTGTGATAGTTGATTTTACCCTGCTGTAAGCTAGTATAAGTATTCTGGGTACTCTTTTGTGTATTTTGAGGCTGAATTGTTACGGTCTTATATGCATATAATTTCTGTATCTTCCAGTGTAACAGCCATTTTAATCATAATGGTATGTTCTAACTTGTCCTTAGTAATATGTCTTGTCCTTGAGTCTGTTTTGTTTGATGCTATTATAGTTACACCAGCAATTGTTTTGTTTTGTTTTTTGGTGAGAAGAAGCGTAGTTTTGGAGGTTCAATATCTTAAAATGGATCTCTTGGAGCTAAAGTCAATGTGTTTCTTTACTCCAGCAATCTTTTTTCTTATTTTTTTTATTTCATATGGGCTTCTGGTTAGGGTGGGGAGGGTTGAGGTGGAAAGTGGAGGAGATAAATGTTTCAGATTTTCTTTTCCTTCCACCTGTGTCAGCAGGCTGAGGAATTGGGGGAGGGCTTCTTTGGTATATCCACAGACTCAGACATTTGCTGCAAAGCCTGGCCTTGTCCTGCTTTTTATCTTTTAAAGAGGTACTCAAGGTCCTCTGTTATTTTAGATGAGCTGGCTATCCTGTCTTTTATGTGCGTCTGGGTGTGTTTTCTGTTGCGTGGGCATCAGCAGCTGAGGAGACCCAGTCCTGATACTGGTACTCCTATGTTGGACCATGTATTTTGCTCCTGAGGTCATACTCCATGAATCTTACGATTGCAGTTTACACCATGTAAACCGTTATAACCTTTTACTTTGAATATATTCATGTCTTTTATTTGAAGTTGTGTTTCTCTTAGATAACATAGTTGAATCTTGCTTCCTGTTCCAGTCTGCTAGTCTTGATCTGTGGAATGGGATGTTGAAAGTATTGAAAGTTCTCAAGGCCACGGATAGGACTCCTGAGGTCAGTTTCTTCTCTCTTTCTCCATCTGCCACTCACATAAATTGAAAAAAAAAAAAAAAAGAGGAGGGCCAGGCCAGGTACAGTAGCCTAGTGACTAAAGTGCTTGCCTTGCACATGCCAGGATTTCATATGGGCACTGGTCCATATCTCAGCTGCTCTACTTCCTTTTCAACTCCTTGTTTATGGCCTGGGAAAGCAGTAGGGATGACCCAAAACCTTGGGACCCTGCACTCATATGGGAGACCCGGAAGAAGCTCCTGCCTCCTGGCTTTGAATCGGCTCAGCTTTGGCTGTTGAGGCCACTTGGGGAGTAAACCAATTGATGTAAGATCTTAGTCTCTCTCCTCTCTGCAAATCTGACTTTCCAAAAAAATTTAAAAAAAATAAATTTATGAAAAGAGAAAAGACCAAAGTCACATTACTATTAAAATGGAATCTACATTTGCTCCTGTATTTCTGATATTCCTTGGCATCTTTCTTTTGTGTTCAACAAGTGAACATTTTCTAGTATATGCTTTAATTATACTGTTGATTTTTCATTTGTGTTCCATTAAATTAGTAGTTGCTGTAGACAGTATAACATGTGTTTTAATTTATTACAAACTACTTTGGATTTCCAAGTTTGGATTACAAACTTGGATAAAATGTAGAACTTCCTTCCAATTAACTCCATATCCTCCCCCTAGCTTGTGTTTTATATGTATGTATATAAGAACTCAATAATTTGGTGTTAGAATTATTGCTATATACACTCTAATGGCTTTTAAGAGAAGATAAAAAATAAGGGAAATATAGAATCTTAATTCTCTTATGTATTCTTTGTAATGTACTGCTTTTCTCGTTTAGAGTTGACTGGCTATCTGAAATCTATCAGCTAGACCTTTAGTATTTCTTATGGACAGCCCTACTAATAAGTTCTTTCAATTTTCATTTTTTTGAGGAATACATTTATTTTACTTTCATACTTAAGTGATATTTTTACTTTAAAGAATATTTGCTAGATTTTTTGAAAAAAAGGATTTTATTTTTATTTAGAAGAGTCATACAGAGAAAGGTGGAGACAGAAAAAGAGAGCCTTCTTCTACTGCCCAAATTCCAGTGTGGTCAGAGCTGAGCTAGTCCAAAGCTGGGTACCAGTAGCTTCCTCCAGGATTGCTGCATGGGCGCAGACACCAAGGGCCCTGGGCCATCCTCCACTGCTTCCCCAGCCATCAGCAGGGAACTGGATTGGAAGTGAAGCCGCTGGGTCTAGAACTGTCATCTGTTTGAGGTACCAGTGTCCAAGGCAGAGGATCAGCATGATAAACCACCATGTCAATTAAAAAAAAAATGTATTTATTTGGAAGGCAGCATAGCAGGAAGGGAGAAACAGAGAGATTAACTTCCATCTACTGAAGAGAGAGATCTTCACTTCCCGAAACAGCCATAGCCAGAACTGGTCTGTGCCCAAGCCTGGAGCCAAGAACTCCATCTCCATCTCCCACGGGGGTGACAGGGGTCAAGTGCTTAGGCCATTATCCTGTGCTTTCCCGGACACTTTAGCAAAGACCTCGAATAGAAGCAGAGAAGTAAACTGGTGCCCTAGATTGGGATGCTGGTGTGGCAGGTAGTGGAGCTCAACCTGCTGCTGCCTCCAGCTTTCTTTCTGTAAACATTTTCAGTATTGTATTTCCTGCTTTCTAGTTCCCATTGTTTTTAATGAAAAGTTGCTTGTTAATATGATTGTAGTTTCTTTGTTAACAATGTTCATTTTTTCTATGTTGCTTACAAGATTTTCTGTTTGGCTTTCAGCAGTCTAAGCAATGTTGGCATATGGATCTCTGTGTTTGGAGTTCATTTGGGACTCTTAGATGTATAATTTTTTCTCTAAAATTTGGAAAGTTTTCAGATACTTTTTTTTTTTGCTTCATTTTCTTCTCTATTTAGGACTGCTCTTAAACATTTGTTAGTATGCTTGATTGTATCCCACAGATTTCAGAGTCTTGTTCATTTTTCTTCATTTATTTTTTCTTTTCTTCAAGTTGGATATCTCTATTGATTTATATTCTAGTTTATTGATTCTTTTTCTGTAATTTCAAATCTCAGCAATTTATTTTTATTTCAGTAATTATATTTTTCAACTCTGGAATATCTAGTTGTTTTATTTTGCAACTTCTACATTTTTGTTGATAGTCACTTTTGTTGTTGCCATGCTTAATTTTTTTTAAAGATTTATTTATTTATTGGAAAGCCAAATATACAGAGAGGAGGAGAAACAGAGAGGAAGATCTTCCATCCGATGATTCACTCCCCAAGTGAGCGCAATGGCCGATGCTATGCCGATCCAAAGCCAGGAGCCAGGAACCTCTTCCAGGTCTCCCACGCGGGTGCAGGGTCCCAAAGCCTTGGGCCGTCCTCAACTGCTTTCCCAGGCTACAAGCAGGGAGCTGGATGGGAAGTGGAGCAGCCGGGATTAGAACCGTTGCCCATATGGGATCCCGGGGCGTTCAAGGCGAGGACCTTAACTGCTAGGCCACACCGCCGGGCCTGCCATACTTAATTTTTTTTAAAAGCTTTATTTATTTTAATTGGAAAGGCAGATTTATAGAAAGAAAGAGAGAAAGAAAGATCTATCTGCTGATTCACTTCCCAGATGGTCGCAGTGGCCAGAGCTGAGCCCAACTGAAGTCAGGAACCAGGGATTTCTTCCAGGTCTTCCATACATGGGTGCAGGGTCCCAAAGCTTTGAGCCAACCTCTACTACTTTCCCAGGCCACAAGCAGGGAACTGGAAGGGAAGTAGAGCAGCCAGGACAGGAACCAGAATCCATAATGGATGCTGTGCTTAGAGGTGGAGGATTAGCCGATTGAGCCATTGTACCAGCCGCTGTGTATACATTTTTCTATTCATAAACTCCATTTTCTTATTATCTTATAAGTCTCGTGCTATTTTGTTGTTGTTGTTGTTGCAAACTGGACAATTAAGATGAGAACCAACAAAGTTTTATTTTTAAAAATTTATTTATTTTTATTGTAAAGTGAGATATGTAGAGAAGAGGAGAGACAGAGAGAAAGATCCTCCATCTGCTGGATTTGCACTGATACGAAGCCAGGACCTGGAGCTTCATCCAGGTCTCCCACGCAGGTGCATGGCCCCAAGGCTTTGGACCATCCTCAACTGCTTTCCCAGGCCACAAGCAGGGAGCTGGATGGGAAGTGGGGCTGCTGGGATTAGAAGCAGCGCCCATATGGGATCCCAGTGCATGCAAGGCAAGGACTTTAGCCATTAGGCTGTCATGTCTGGCTCTCTTGCAGGACTTTAAATCCCAGTCATAAGTCAGTGGCACTAAGAGAGTAGATACTTAATCCAGTTATGATGTTTAGGAGGGGAGATCCCCTGAGATGTCTTTATGTCAGTGTGCCCTTGGAAGGACATTCTCTACTTTGTGATTCGCCTTCTGCACGTGCCCTGCCATCCAATACCCTCATAGAGGCCAACCCAGGGGAGCAACCTAATCGTGGACTTGAACCTCTGAAACTATGAGCTAAATGTGTTTTTTTTGTCTGGTTAGTTTCCTCCTGTATTTCATTGCAATAATGGAAAGCTGACTCATACAGTTGGCTTATTTGTTTAGTGACTCACCTGAACTAATTGTGTAGTATGTAGCAACTGATGCTTCTGTTTCATTTTCTTCTTTTAATTCTTATTTTTAGTTCTTAAGGCTGGCTTCCCAGGGATTGTGCCTGGGTCGGCATAGCTTAGTAGTTAGCTAATGATTGGAAAGAGCTAGTACTGAAACATGTTAAGCCTAGTAAGGCTTCTACTCTTTTCTGATGGATCTGTTATGGTTTGTGGGACACATTTGAAATCCAGCTGAGTCTGCCTGCAGTGTTGTTTACTGTGTATGCCAGGCCTCATGTTCAGCCTGTGACATCTGTGGCCCACTCTGGTACCTCCTGAGCATGTGCAGAACCTTGCACATATGCACAGCCTGCCAGACCAGTGGGAAATTCAGTGTTTTCTGTGATTGTCCTATTCCTCAAATCTGTTACATTTCCGGCCATTCTGTGTTTTGAATTTTTTTTTTTTTTGTCCTAACTGGTTGAGTTTCTCTGATTATTTGCCAGCAGGCTCACTTATTTTTGACAGTGTCCTAGGCATCAAATCATGTCATTTCCCACTAGATATAGAGCTGCTCATTTACATGGGCTTGTTCCAGCCTCATCATGTCAGAGTTGGGGTGGAGATGAGCATCCTCAGATGCCAGATTTTTACTTTTTTCTGCTAAGGTTGAGTAGTATTTTTAAAATAGATTTATTTATTTTTATTGGAAAGGCAGATATGCAGAGAGAAGGAAAGGCAAAGAGAAAGATCTTCTAGCCACAATGGCTGGAGCTGAGCCAGTCTGAAGCCCCGAGCCAGGAGCTTCCTCCAGGTCTCCCACGTAGGTGCAGGGTCCCAAGACTTTGGGCCATCCTCGACTGCTTTCCCAGGCCACAAGCAGAGAGTTGGATGGGAAGTAGAGCAGCCAGGACACAAACTGGCACCCATATGGGATCCCACTAGTATTTTTTAAAGTAACAATTTATTTATTTAATTAATTTGAAAGAGTGACAGAGAGAGGAGATTGAGAAAAAAAGAAAGATCATCCATTTAATAGTTCCTTGTTCAGATTCTACAAAGCTAAGCCTAGGAGGCTGCAGCAAGAAACTACATCCTGGCTTTCTACCTGAGTGGCAAAAATCCAGGCCCTTGCACACCATCTGCTTATACATTCATCAGGAAGCTGTATCAGAAGAATGAAAGAGTTGAGACTGCAGCCAGCACTTCTCTGTAGGATGCGGTTATCCCAAGCAATGGTTTAACTCCTTATGCTATAACACTTTGTACTATTTTTCTTTCTAATAAATATTTTGAAATTTGTTTTGTGGCTCTGGTCAGTTTCTTAAATCTTGAAATGGTTGTTTTGACAGTTTGTACAATTTTGTTGGGACTGTTAGATGACTTGCCAAACTCCTTAATCTGCAGTTGTGGAAACTGTCCCTTATGTAAAGTTTTAATGTCCTGTTGTGGTGCAATAAGTTAGGCTGCTGCTTGTCATCTCAGCAGCCCATAACAGAATGCTGAGCTGTGTTAGGGTTGCCCTGCTTTTCCTCCAGTTCCCACGTAATGTGCCTGGGAAGGCAGTGGAAGACAGCTCTGTTCCTTTGGTTCCTGCTGGCCATGTGGGAGATCAGGATGTAATTCCTGGCTTCTTGCTTTGGCCTCATCCTTCTCTGGCTGTTGTAGTCATTTTGGAAAGTAGACCAGTAGATAGAAGATCTCTCTCCTTTTCTCTCTGGCACTCTGCCTTTCACATACACAAATGTGGAAATAAATCTTTAAAATGACAATATTTCCTGACAGATCCTGTGTGGGTTTTTTTCTTTTTCCATTTTTGATTATATTTTTTACAATCTTTACATAGTTAATTAGGGTAAAAAGGTTCAAGAGCTATAGGAAAGTGGGTAGACTATTATTTCCACATTGTTTCCTTCATGTTTAAAGGTGGGTATTAAGGAAGAAGCTCCGCCCAGTCTCCCACCCACCCCAGGTCCCAGATGTGGGGCATGCTCCGAGGGTCTTGCTCAAGTGGTTTTGATATTTCAACAGTTGTAAGTTGCTGCCAATTCACCACTCCAATCACGATGAGGTCATTGAAGAATCCGCTGACTGACATAGTCTATCTTAGAGTCTCCGTTTGCCCAGTTTTTCACTGCCAACATAAAGCTGAGGTGGTCAATACTTGTTTTGTCCTCTGTCTTTTCATGGTTAGGGTTCTGAGTCCAGTAGTTCTATTGGGGAGATCCCAAAAGAAACTTTGTCTGTGGTGTTCCCAGACCAAATTCTAGTATGTACTAGCAAGTACAGGGCCCGGCACAGTTCATCGCCACGATCAGATGGTTGTTGTAATTGCTGGTTTGGTTCTCTTTCCAGCCCTGACTTCCACTGGAACCAATGGGTGTTGAAGTCCAGCCTGATTCTGCCCAGCACACACTCGGCCCTGACATAAACCAGTGTGAGCTGCAGCCTAGTCAGAGTGACCCACAATAACCCTACCAGGCCTGCCCCCTACCCTGGTTTGCCAGTATGTGCAGCAGATTAGTCCAGTCTGTCCCACATCCCCTTCTGCTCTCATACATGTCAATGGGTATTAAAGCCTTGTTCCATCTAACTAGCTTAACTATCAAGCCCACACAGATGTTGTTGGGTGCCTCTCCATCTAAACAACCCAGCCCCATCCTAGTTTTCGTGCCCTTCCGTGGGAGTGGTAACCCGAGAGGGAGGAGCCCACTATTTCCCTCCCAGGCTACTCCCCTGTGTGTGTGTTTTTTTTAAGTTAATGTATTACTCACTCTACACCCCATTTTGTTTTGATATCAGATTTATGTATGGGTCCAGTGCAATGGCTCAATTGATTAATCCTCCCCTTGCAAGCACCTGAATCCCAAATGGGCACCTGTTCCTGTCCTGGCTGCTCCACTTCCCATTTAGCTCCCTGCTTGTGGCCTGGGAAAGCAGTTGGGGATGGCCCAAAGCCTTGGGTCTCTGCACCCATGTGGGAGACCTGGAAGAAGCTCCTGGCTCAGGGCTTCAGTTTGACTCAGCTCTGGCCATTGTGGCTATTTGGGAAGTTAACCAGCATATGGAGGATATACCTATCCTTTTCTCTGTAAATCTTCTTTTCCAATAAAAATAAATAAATCTTTAGTATACATATATTTATTCATTTCAAAGGCAGTTATATATAGAGAAGGAAAGATAGGGATATCTTCTATTCATAGATTTATTCCCCACACAGCTGCTGACTGGGCAGATGAAGCTAGGAGCCAGAAGCTTCATCCAGGCCTCCCACAAGGAGCAGGGGCACAAGGACCTGGTGCATCCTCTGCTGTTTTCCCAGGTGTATTAGCAGGGAGCTGAATGGGAAGTGGAGTAGCTCAGACTCAAACTGGCACCCAGTTGGGATCTTGGCATTACAGACAACAGCTTAACCTGCTGTACCAAAACATCAGCCCCATTCTATTCCCTTTCAATTTTATATCCTCGACATTTTTGTTTTAACACAATCCTTGAGTCACTTCAAGTTTCCTTTTTTGGGTAAAAGTTGTATTTTTTTCTATCAGTGTGTTTTTGTTCATTGGTAATTTATTAAACCTCTCTCTGTGTGTTGAGAGAGGTTTAATAAATTAAATCTCTCTCCTTGTCTTGCATGCGCTGGGATCCCACATGGGTGCCAGTTCTAATCCTAGCTGCTTCACTTCTGGTCCAGCTCCCTGCTTGTGGCCTGGGAAAGGCAGTCCAGGATGGCCCGGGGATTAGGACCCTGTACCTGCATGGGAGGCCCAGAGGAAGCTCCTAACTTCAGATTGGTTCAGCTCCAGCCATTGTGGCCACGTTGGGAGTGAGTCAGCAGATGGAGGATCTGTCTTTCCTCCTCTCTGTGCATCTGTCTTTCAATGAAAATAAATATTTTTAAAAAAATTTTAAATTAGTTTATTTTTATTGGAAAGTCAGATATACCGAGAGGAAGATAGACAGAGAAGACGATCTTCCATCTGTTGATTTACTCCACAAACAGTCACAATGTCCTGAACTGTGCCGATTTGAAGCCAGAAGCTGTCTTCAGGTTTCCTATGCAAGTGCAGGGTCCCAAGGCTTTGCGCTGTCCTCTACTGCTTTCCCAGGCCACAAGCAGGGAGCTGGATGTGAAACAGGGCCACTAGGTTAGAACTGATGCCCATATAGGATCCCAGTGTGTGCAAGATGAGGATTTTAGCTGCTAGACTACCATATTGGGCCTGAAAATAAATAAGTAAATAAATCTTAAGTGTGTATGTGTATATATATGTATATATTTATATTTATATTTGGAATACACACACAACAGACACACACATCTTCCCTCCCCACTGGTTTACTCCCAAATGGCCTGAATGGAGGCTGGGCCACACAAAAGCCAGGAACCTGGGAATTCATCAGGGTCTCCCATATGGGTAGCAAGTACCCAGATTTTTGAACAGTTTTCCCAGACACATTAGTGGGAATTTGGATCAGAAATAGAGCAGCCAGGACTAGAACCAACACCCGTGGGGAATATCCTTAGTAGTGGCTTAATTTGCTGTAATGTGATGCTAACCCCCTTGGGATGTATTTTCACTCCAGGAACCTCTAACAGCTGGAATGGTATCTCCCTTCCCAGGTAAATATCTAACAGCTAGAATTGAAAGTCAGATCTCTAGGGTAGGATTCATAGCAGATTAAGTCCTTGCCTGGCATGTACCAGAATCCCATATGGGTGCCGTTTTAATCCCAGCAGCCCCCACTTCCCACTTCCCATCCTTCCTCTTTTGCCCTGGGAAAGCAGTTGAGGACGGTCCAAAGTCTTGGGGCCCTGCAACCATGTGGGAAACCTGGAAGAAGCTCCTGGATCCTGGCTTCAGATCAGCACAGCACTGTCCATTGTGGTCACTTGGGGAGCGAATCACTGGACAGAAGATCTTCCTCTCTCTCTCTCCTCCTCTCTGAATATCTGACTTTGTGATAAAAATAAAATAAATCCAAAAAAATATCAAGGTCTCCCATCTTCTGGTTCACTCCCCAAATGCTTGCAACCCCTGGGACCAGGTTGGTCTAGGAGTTCAATCTGGGTTTCTTGCCTGGGTGACAGGGATCCAACCCCTTACCTTCTCCCTCCTGTGGTATGCTTAGCAGGCAGCTGCAATCAGGAGCTGGTGTTGGGACTCTAGCCAACCCAGGAACTCCATTAGTGGGGTGTAGGTGTCCCAAGCAGCAACTCGAATACTGTAAACAACCACCTACTCCAGTTTCTTTCTTTTTTAAGGCTTAGTATAGATATACTACATTTTGCTTATTCATTTATTCCTTAATAGAAAATTTGGGTTATCCACCTTTTAGCTATTGCAAATAATGCTGCTATGAACACAGATGTTCACCTATCTATTTGAGTGTTTTCAGTTCTTTTGGGTATACATTCAGAAGCAAAATTACTGGATGATATGGTGATTCTGTTTTTAACTCCCTGTTTTCCTCAGTGGCTATTACACTTTGCTGTCAGTCAAAGAGTATATAAGGGCTCCAGTTTTGCCACATTGTCATCAGTATTTGTTGTTTTCTGCTTTAAAAAAATTGCAATAGTCATCTAATAGATTCTAATAAGCTTGAATTATATTTTCACAAACCAGAAAATGTTTTTGACTAATTGTTTCTAGACCTAGTTCTCTAACTTAATTTTTGACTACAACCAAATAATTTAACTTATCCAGTCATCAGTCCTAGTGCTAATAAAATGAGATCTTGGGAAAAAATTAAAATTACAAGTATACACTTTTAAAAAAAGATTTATTCATTTTTATTGGAAAGACAGATTTACACAGACAGAAGGATAGATAGAAGGATCCTCCATCTGCTGATTCACTCAAATGGCCAAAACACCTGGAGCTGAGCTGATCCAAAGCCAGTAACCAGGAGCTTCTTTTAGGTCTTACACACAGGTGTGAGGCTCCAAGGCTTTGGGCCACATTGTACTGCTTTTCTATACCACAAGCAGAGTTGGATTGGAAGTGAAGTAACTGGGACAGGAACCAGCACCCATATGGCATCCCAGTGCTTGCAGGGGGGAGGATTAGCCAGTTGAGCCACTGTGCTGGGCCCACAGTATACATTTTTCTTTAAACTTTATTTTTGATTTTGTTTATACGTAGCTGAGAAGGATGCATACCCATGTGGACCGCTGAATAGGGTGAGAAAAATTGAGGAGTAGAGGAAAGTGAATGGGATGATTTGTTTCTAATTTTTTGTTTCTTCTTATTTTGGAAGAAGTGGGGAGAGAAGGGGAGAGATCACACTCAGCATCTTAACCGCATCAGTACCTAAGGATGGGAGATGGCCACCTGCTGTCATCCCAGGGTCCCTGATGTGGAGCATGTTCCAAGAGTACTGCTCACGTGGTTTCGATAGTTCTGAAATGCTGTTGATTTTGCTGCTCCAAGGTTGAGGAAATCCTTCCTAGGTCCATTGGATGACATAGTCCACCCTAGAGTCTCCATTCACCCAGATACTTGCTGTCAGTGCTTGGCTGGGAGAATTGTCCAATTTGTTCTGCCCTCCACCCTCTGCTGTGGTACTAGATACCTTCTGCAGGCCCCAACAAACTGCAAGGTGCATTAAAAGAACAACAACAAAACCATTTTTGTGTGGGGACTGATGTGGTAAAGTAGAGGTGTGTGATGTTTGGCATCGCAAGTTGGAGCACTGGTTCAAGTCCCACCTTCTCTGCTTCTGATCCAGCTTTATTATTTATTAATGTGCCTAGGAGACAGTAGATGATGGCCCAAGTACTGGAGCCCTGCCACCCATGTGGGAAACTTTGATGGAGTTCTGGTCCCTGGCTTCATCTGGCCCAGCCTTGCTGTTGCAGCCTTTTGGGGATATGAAACAGCTTATGAAAAATCAGTCTTTCTTTCTGTCTCTCTGTAGTTCTGCCTCTCAAATAGATTTAAATTTTTTTAAAGTTCATTTTATGGGCCTAGCATGGTAACCTAGTGGCTAAAGTATTTGCTGTGCAGGCACCAAGATCCCATATGGGTGCCAGTTTGTATCCTGGCTGCTCCACTTCCCTTCTAGCTCCCTGGTTGTGGCTTAGAAAAGCAGTAGGGATGGTCCAAAGCCTTGGGACCTTGCACCTGTATGGGAGACTTAGAAGAAGCTCCTGGCTCCTGGCTTTATTTCCTGTCATTGCAGCCACTTGAGGAGTAGTGAACCAGTAGATTGAGGATCTTTTCCTGTGTCTCTCCTTTGTTCTGTAAATCTGACTTTCCAATAAAAATAAATCTTTAAAAATTTCATTTTTATGTAAATACAGGAACATATTGTTCTGTAATGCTAAAGCATAAAGAGCTTCTGCTGAATGAACATTTTCCTAACATAAAACTTCACCAAGAGATTGAAAACTAGTTGAAGATCTGATTTAATTTACCACATTAAACTTCAACTAGCATGTATTAAATTTATTGATCCATGTCTGTGGAGCAGTGAGGCTCATATGTGTTAAAAGTCACTTATAGATCGTACAGATACTAGCATTTAAAAATCATCATGCCCTTTTCAGCTTATTGTATTTATGATACTAAACTGGGTACATTTGTTTTAGAAGAGGCTGTAAAGAATGTTTGTCCAAGAAGGAGATGATAGCCTGTTTATCTAGGTCCTCTGAAGGCATTTCCTGCCGGGCAGCTGACATGCAGCCTTGGCCCAATTTCAGGAAACTACTTGTTTCTGTTTACCCCTTCCAGGCACAGCATCTCCTCTCCTCGGGATTGAGATGAAAAATACCCTTTAACTTTACAACTTTTAGAAGCATACTTTACATGATATTTTAGAATTACTCTTTAGACTAGAGTCAGTCATAAAAACGCTTTTGTCTTTCCACTGAAAGAAAAATGCATTTGTTTTTGTAATTTGCTCATAGAAAAGTCAGTGCTGCAAGTCAGTGTTCTCATTCCTCTCCCGGAAGACTGTTCAGATAAACTCCCAGAAGACTCAATGCAATTATACCTGAATGTGTAAAGCCTGTTGATCATGAGATAGCTGTCCACATTTCCATAATCCTTCCTCACCCTGGAAAAGAACTCTCTGATGAGTTTCTTCAGAAGAGTGTGTTCTACTTAATTCATCTATGTTTTGTTTTTATGACATTTCTGTGAAGTAGAATAGCTACTCTATTTGAAAAATCAGTTACTCAAAATATGTTATTTTCATGGAACCAATTTGCTTCTAGATTTTCAGATACTCATTGTATGATTAGGAATAAAGCATATATAGTTTTATTATAACGCATGTGATTTTGGCTAAGCATGAATTATTTCTTTTTAAAAAATTTTATTGACAGATCAAATTTATGAAGGAGAGATAGAAAGAAAGATCTTCTGTCCACTGGTTCACTCCTCAAATGGCTGTAGCAGTTGAAGACAAGCCCATCCAAAGCCAGGAGCCAGGAGCTTCTTCTAGTCTTTCATGTGGGTGCAAGGTCCCAAGTCTTTGGGCCATCCTTTACTGCTTTCCCAGGCCATTACCAGGAAACTGGATTGAAAGTGGAGCAGCTGGGACATGAATAGGTGTCCACACAGGACCCCAGTGCTTGCAAGGTAAGGATTCAGCTATTTTGCCATCATGCTGGACCCAAGTATAAATATATTTCTAAGAAAACATAGTGGCAAGCAATTTAGTTTACAGACAGGAAACCTGAGATACAGAAAGATAATAACTTGATGCACATACCAGAGTTAATTGTGAGCAAATAGATATTATTTCTGCATTGCGTAATTAAATAACACAATGATTCCTGTGTCCTTCCAGTAAGAACTTAAAAAGATTCTGTAACTCATACCCAAACTAGAACTGTAAGTAGCAAAAATGGGAAAGCAGGTCTAGAATCTTTGAGAGTGAAATGAATGACATGGGAACAGGTAGCAAGGTAATAACTTTAGCTTGTGACCAGGCCTGGCAGGGATCTGGAGTCAGGTAAGTATTTCAGATCAGGAGCATTTCCGTGACCCAGCATCAGAATAAGGCAGTCTGCTAGAGCCGAACAATCTCTGCATGGCAAGGTGAGTGCCAGCAACCCAGGTGAGGCAGAGTTGCGAAAGTTGTCACAAATATCAGTCAGTTTGGCACACAAAACAACTGGTAAAAGGAAAAGGAGCAAATGTCTGGGGTTTGAAGTTTCAAATTTAAGCTCTGAATTTGAACCTGGTCCCTTAATACTTCTGAACATCTTCCATTTCTCACTTCTCACCCATCTTTCCTATCTTCATACAGTTTCAGACTTGGTGATTCTGATTGAGAAGGTTGATATGCTCACATGAACGGCTCTCTGCTTTAGGGAATCAGAAGTCAACACAGTTTGTTGAGTGAGATCTAGAGTTCTGCCTCAGAGACTGGGTTGTAAGGGTAAAAGTTTTTGCAAACATGGAATCACTGCTGGTGTGACATAAAGAAAATTAATAATCTTGGTCTTATGAATTGATGGCTTTAGTCCATTCTTTTACTTATCTCTTTTCTAAAACCATGTTAACTTCTGAATCGCCTTGCATGAAACCATCTGATCACTGAGTGACTGACTACCTTGACCCGAATTTGTGACTTTAACCCATCCTCATTTTTAGGACTTCCAGCTGAATGTTCTAGAGAAAATAAAGAATAGGAAACCCAGAGAGTCAAGATAAAACAAGCAAACTGAGAAAATTCTTTCTGTTAGTAAATATCTTTCTGTTAGTATCCCTTTAGGCACTGAGCTCATCCTCCATTTCCTCACTGCATTGTCTGTTGTGGAGAAGGTCCATAATAATGGTTCAGTATTGAATAGAAGAGAATGTGGCTGGTAAAAGAAACTGAATGGGAAGAGTATGAGAGTGCAGAGCTTAGATGTTGCTTTCAGATGAAGGATGGACCTGTGTAGAGACCGGAGATTATCCTGGAATTTAGCTAAGGTACAAGGAACACACGTAATGTACTGCATCAGAACACCTGAGTTTGATATGCGGTTCCAACTCCTAACTCTGCTTCTTGCTGATGTAGACCTTGGAGGTAGCAGTGGACCCATGTAACTACATTCCTGCCATCCACATGGGAGACCTGGATGAAGCTCTTAGCTGGCTCAGTCCAGCCCCCATTGTTGCTGGCATTCAGGGAGTGAACCAGCAGTTAGATTCCTGTCCCTTCCTCCTCCTCCCCAACCCTTCCCACACTCCTCCCCCAGCCCCCGTTCCAGTTTTTCCTTTCTTCTTCTCTCTCTGTTGCCTTCTTCCCCTCAAATAGATAATAATAAGAAGAATAAGAAGAATAAGAATAAGATGCAAGGAAATTGTTGAGCTGATCAAGCCTATAGAACCACTCAGGACAGCATTAAAATAAAGTAGGTTTCTTTATCCCTAAATTTAGGCTGTGCACACTAAATAAATGGTTGATGAAGGTTGAAAACAATGTTTAAGTCAGCCCAAAAATATTTTTTAATAAATTTTGAGTAGGCAAAATTTTGAAGATGATGGAATCTAACTGATAAACTTCCTTACTTCTGAACCTGTGGATAATCTCCCTTTGTAAAGTACTTATTATGAGAGTGATTATGCAGAGAAAGAAGTCTGTGAAAAAAAACATGGTGCAAAATTGTGCTCTTTGTTCAGCAAGTTTAAACAAGCTGGTCTGTAAGCAATTATTATCATCTTCATCAAAATTCCTAGCTCTAATGTTTTGGCTTCATTGGCCCAGCACGTATGCCTTCTGAAACAATTGGATGGATTTAAAACACTTAGGGGACGTTTGTGCTTATATCTTAACGTAGCATCAGTTCAACAGAGAAAAGTAGGGGAAAATATAAGATTTGGCATTAGGCTTTGTTTGGGAAAGAAAATGAGACCAAAACTAAACAACAAGCCTGCAACAATGCCTAATTCCTGCATAGAGATGAATATTCTTCATTCACTTCACTAATGTCCTCAGTAGCAGTGCTGTGGTTGAGGTTCAGGAGAGTCTTCTTATTTCCTTACTCTTTAATCATTTAACATTTCTGGAAACAAATTATGAGAAGGTTGGCATGCTTGTGGGTTACTGATGACTAAAATTTTTATATGGGTGATACATTCTAATGAGAGTTTTTCCTCTATCAGGGTACTTCCGAAAGTTTGTGAGAAAATAGAATTGAAAGATAAGTGTATTTTGATGCAAAAATTTTGAAATCCATGTATTTTAGTTTTTCACAGTATGTGTTTATCATTAACTGTTTGAAGACCCCTAGGATTTTTTGTTATCCCAGAAAACAAAACGTACTGTGCACGTCTTTTTTTCTCAGCCATTTGATTTGAGAGGCAGAGAGACACACAGACAGGCAGAATTCCCACCTGCTGGTTTACACACAAGCTGGGGTGACAGCCCAGGTCTGCTGTGAGGGTAGCAGGAATTCAACTACTTGAGCTGATTGTTGCTTTCCAGGGTCTACAATAGCAGTGAGTTAGAGTCAGGAACTAGAACCAGGGATTGAATATTGGCAGTCTGATGTGAGATATAGATAGCTTAACCACCAAGCAGGTGAGTTAAAATTGGAGTCCTGGCTGTTCTGCTTCTAATATGCCTGAGAAGGCTGAAGAAAATGGCCCAAGTACTAGGGCCCTGCTACTTATGCAAGAAGTCAATATAGAGTTTCTGTTGCTGCCAAATGAGGAATAAGCCAGTAGATGGGAGATTCTCTCTCTGGCTCTGCCTTTCAAATTAAATAATATTTACTTATATATTTGAAAGAGTTATACAGACACAGATAGTGAGAAACAGAGAAAGACCTCTTCCACCTGCTAGTTCACTTCCCACATGATTGTAACATCTGGAGTTGGGGCATCCTGAAACCAGGCACCAGGAGCTTCTTCCAGGACTCCTATGTGGATCCATGGGCCCAAAAACTTGGGCCATCTTCCAGTGCTTTTCCAGGCACATTAGCGGGGAGCTAATTGAGCTTAAAGTAACTGGGACTCAAACCAGTGTCATGCCACAATGCCAACCCCCAAATAATCTTTTTTTTAAAGAGTTGAATTAGCTTTCAAATTTTAAAATTAAATATAAGCAAGTAATTATGAAGAAAGAATGTGCTTTTGAATAAGGCTAGGAAAATCTTAAGAAATAAACCTTGGGAGGTGAGCCTTTCGCATGGTGGTTAAAATGCACTTATGATGCTTTCATTTCATATTGTGCTACTGGATTCAGGTTCTGCCTCTGCTCCCGATCTAGCTTCCTGTTAATGTGCATTTTGGGAGGCAGAAACTGATGTCTCAAGTACTTTGGTCCTTGCCACATTCAGTGGAGATTCAGATTGAATTCTAGCCAACTGGCATCAGCTTGCCACAGCCCTGGTTGTTGTGGCCATTTGGCGAGCAGCCCAGCAGGTAGAACTCTGTCTGTATTACTGTCTCACTCTCTCTGCCTTCAAGTAAATTAAACTTGTTTAAAAAGGAGGGGGCAGGGTTGTGCCAGCAATGCCAGTATTCCATATGGGTGCCAATTCATGTACTGGTGCTCCACTACCAAACTGGTTGTCCCCTTCTAACATACATGGGAAGCAGCAAATGATGGCTCTAGTACTTGTGTCTCTGTCCCTGAGACAGAGATTTGGCTGGAGTTCCAAGCTCTTGCCTTTGGCCTAGTATTGCCTGGGCTATTGGGGCCATTTGGGGAATAAACCAATAGATTGAATAGTTCTTGCTCTTTCTTTCCTTCTCTGTCTATAATGCTTTCAAATAAGTAAATATATTTTTTAATTAACAAAAATTTTTCATATTTTAAGATTATGAATAACCATAGGCACATTTTGAAACTTAGGCTTAGTTTAGTGTTAGTTTTCTGGTTGTATTCTAGTGATTTTATTGTCAAATATTTATACTGTATATTCATTTTAAATTATGCATTGAATAATAGCTATCTGCTAAATGTTGAAGATGGGGCTCATGCTGATAGATGAATGGCTCATGCCTACAAGAGGCTCACAGCCTCACAGAGTAAACAGACTGGTTTGTGGTGAGCAATACTCAGGAACAACTGTTATGGCTGTGAACTTTGCTTTAAGTGCCAACGAAGAGAATAATATCTTCTGCTGAGGAGTAGGAACAAGTCTGGGAAGGTTCTACCAAAGAGATGATATCTAAATTGGACCCAGCATTTCTAGGAATGACAAAATTTGTGAGATCGGAACATAGACCTTATGAAGTTGCCCATGAGTTAGCTATAAAGTTTGAGGGAGTCTTGTCTAGGAAAAAATATCTGCTGGATAGTTTGAAGATCAGGTGTGGTACTCAGGTTGGAGCTAAATATAATAATTTGAAAACACTAGGCTACTTCATCAAAGCTATGTAAGCTGATAAGAAGTCTAGGGAGAGGCTGTATGCTGAAGAGATCCAAGACGAAAAGCTTCCACTTCAATGGCGTGCAAAAGAGGACGTAGTAATAAAACGTGCTAATAGAGTGCTCACAAAGATAGAAGGGGTTGATGGTGGTGGTGTTAGGAACCCAGAAAAAGCCAAGGAAGAAGCTCAAGATATTCAGCAAAAACCTAAA
This sequence comes from Ochotona curzoniae, assembly GCF_017591425.1. Taxonomy (NCBI): domain Eukaryota; kingdom Metazoa; phylum Chordata; class Mammalia; order Lagomorpha; family Ochotonidae; genus Ochotona; species Ochotona curzoniae. The sequence goes on from NW_024466454.1 coordinate 7,274,587, forward strand.
AAAGCACTGCAAAGTAAAAACACAATGGGTGATAGAGAATTGGAAGGGAAATTTTACAAAATCTCCCATAAGTTATTAACAGCACAAAGAAACAAATGTGGTGGACAATTAGGGGATCAGTCAAGGAAGTGAAAACATGATAGCAGTTGTAGAATAAGAGGAAATTAAATCTTATTAAAGAAATAATATGGAAACAAAGAATATGAGCCTGCAGACTACAAGGGTCCCAGCAGGTGCTTTCAAACAATAATTATAAAATGTACCTCACCAGGGCCTGGTGGCATGGCCTAGAGGCTGAGGTCCTCGCCTTGAACGCGCCAGGATCCCATGTGGGCAACAGTTCTAATCCTGGCAGCTCCACTTCCCATCCAGCTCCCTGCTCGTGGCCTAGGAAAGCAGTCGAGGATGGCCCAAAGCCTTGGGACTCTGCACCTGCGTGGGATACCCAGAAGAAGTTCCTGGCTCCTGGCTTCAGATTGGCATTGCGCTCACTTGGGGAGTGAATCATCGGACGGAAGATCTTCCTCTCTGTCTCTCCTCCTCTCTGTGTATCTGACTTTCCAATAAATAAATAACTCTTTAAAAAAAAATGTACCTCATCATGAGATTTTAGAGATGGCCTACAAGCGCCCAAATATTCCCCAGGTAAAATCTTTTAAGTATTATGAGTATGTGACCAGTGGAGCAACTTTTCTAAAATTTAAATAAAAATATTATTTATCTGTCGTTCTTTACCTGGCCAAACTATTAATCCAGTATGGAACAAGAAGGACTAAGCCAGGAGATGCGGGATACTGAGATTGTTTTTCCAATGAGGAGGCATGCTTCTGAGCAGGCAGGAGAGTGGATGCTGCCTCCTATGCATCATGAAGCAGGGTTTGAACAAGATGGCAACATGTAATGAGAGAAGAAACAGTACAAGAAGAGGTTTTTGTTCCTCTTAGAGAGGAACAACTCAATGCCTGTCCTAGTGGCTTTTATTCATTTGGGGAATCATATTTCATATCAACTTAACTCATCTGTGGCTCTTTTGTTAACTAATCACTGTCTCAGCCAGGAAGTCCTCAGGTGGATCATCACATACCCAGAGGGAGGAGGAGAGCAGAAGACATGGCAAAGCGCCCTAGGAATGTGTACTGCCTATGGCCCTGGCCTTGCCAACCATGGTCCTTATCAACATAGGATCAAACCCTTACAGCTTCCATTCACAGACACCTGGCACTGATCTGCCTCCATCCTTCTCTGGTTGCTGCTGACTTTTCCTCAAGACTTCTGGCATAACTTAAGAGCAACACCTGCTTCTGATGGTTTTGAGTTTTGGCAACTGCTGCCTTGCACAAAGAATGCTGATAGAGCTAGTTCTCAAAACACTAAGTTTTCATGTGTGGCAAATTAAGATATGTTTTGACCTAATAGTTAAAAGTTGAGGGAGTTTACACTGGTTTTCTCAGTGGTGAAAGAAGGGCTACTTACTGTCAGGGAATAGAAATTTTGAGAATACAGACTGAAGTAACAAGAAAAGGAATGGGAATATTGTTGAACAGTGTTTGATCCTGGGAGATTGGTAGTGAAGCCTGTCGGTTACTCTTGTACCCTGCAGTAGGGTTTCAGAAGCAATTGGAGATCCCTTTTCTGTCAGCCTCAGTGCTGATTATTGTAGATCACTTTCTCTTGAGACTTTCTGAAGATGTCATTTTGCAACACAAACAATTATTATATGCAAAGGATTTATTTCTTCACAATATTGGAATCTGTATGTATGTAATATTAGAAATCTGAGACTCTTAGCAATTACATACCTGTATAATAAGTCAAATCCCACACACACATGGGATTCAAACTGTTATAGCTTCTAATGCATCTGTAACCCAGGTGTTTTGAGCCCTTAAATGTCTTGGCTTTTTAAGCCTTAATAAATTGAAAATTGATTCATGAATATCCAGGAGCAAGATGCAAGCGCAGAATGAAATGCCAATTATCCTAACAGGAAGAAAAAAAAGGAAAGGAAGAAATTAGATGTGCACACTTGGCTTTCCAGTAGATAGGCTGGCCCTGTGCTCTGTCTCTAGCATGTCAGCCCCATTTCCTAGCATAACAGAAATGCCTGTTACCAATAGTATAAATGCCTGAAAACGGCCGTCCCATCTTATGGGTGCTTAAATTTTGAATGTCATAGCTGTGACTATATAAATGTTAATGTAACCAACTTTTCATATTTTAAAATTTAACAGAAACTGCCCCTAAGCATTTACCCTTCCATTCGGTGTAAGAAGGTATTTCATGATACTGTTTATCTGAGTCCATGTGTGCGTGACTTTGGACACCTCTGAACTCAGTGTGCATTCATTCCATGCCTCTAACCTCTAGTCCGGAATTTCTCATAGAAGTTTTTGTTTTTATTTATATAATTCATAGCCCCCACTTCTAGAGAATCTGACTCAGGATTTCTGGAGATGCCCTGGTCTAGAGTATCAGATACCTGAAGATACCCTTGCATCTTCAAGAGTTCCTTAGGACAAAGAGTTCCCCAAAGGACAAATATTTTATTCAGTATAGAATGTGTAAGAATTGGAAGATAGCTATAGTTCTCCATGGGTGAGCGCGCATGCTGGCTTCAGATCAGCTCGGCTATAGCCATTGCAGCCATTTAGGGAGTGAACCAATGGATGAAAGATCTCTCTCTCTCTCTGTCTTTCTTTCTCTCTGTAAATCTGCTTTTCAAAGGAAAATGAAAATTTTTTGTAAGAAAAAAAGATTACTTATTTCAAAATCAGAGTTACAGAAATAAAAAGAGAGGGAGAGAGGTCTTCCATCCACTGGTTTACTCCCTGGGGCGGGGTCAGGCCAAAGACAGGAGCCATGAGTTTCTCCTAGTTCTCCCATGTAGGTGACAGGGGCTAAATTCAAATAACAAACTATTAATTACATTCACAGTATTGTGCAACTATCAGTTCCAAAACATTTTCATCATCCCTAGAGGAGATCCTAACAATTAGTTAGTTCCCATTTCTCCCTCCCTGCATTTGTGCAGCCCGTTGGCAACCGCTTACCTGATTTCTGCCTATGGATTTACCTATTCTGCGTGATTTATACAAATGTGGCCATGCAGTATGTGGCTTTGAATGTCTTGTTTGTTTCACTTAACAGAATGTTTTCAAGTTTATCCACATTGTAACAATACATTATTCCTCTTGTGACTACAATTCTCTTTTATAGATAAACCACATTTTGTTTGTCCCTCCAGTTATGCATGCTTAAGTTGTTTCTATCTTAGGTATAAGTACTTGAACTCCTGTTTTCAGTTCTGAATTTATACTCAGGACTGGAATTACTTGGTAGATTGGTAATTCTATTTTTGAGGATACATCAAAATGTTTTCTATCTACTCTTTCTTTTTTAAAATGTTTGTTTGAGAGGCAGAGATACACGGAGAAGGAGAGAGAGTTGGTGGAGATATTTCTCATCCTGAGGTTCACTCCCCTATTGGCTGTACAACCAAAGTAAACCTGAGCTTTGTATCTTCCATTCAGGTGATAGGAGCACAGACACTTGGGCTCTCTTTGTTGCTTTCCCAGGCACATAAGCAGGGAGTTAGATTAGAAGGAGCAGCCAGGACTCAAAAACCAGTGTTTATATAGGATGCCAGCATCATAGGTGGTGGTTCAACCCAGTGTGCCTCAATGGCAGTGGCTCTCCACTACTTTTTAAAAAATTAATATGATTTTTTTATTAATAACATTGTATTATGTGACACAGTTTATAGGTACTGGGATTCCCCCCACCCTTCCCCTAACACTCCTCCCATGGTGGATTCCTCCACTTCATTGTGTGACCACAGTTCAAGTTCAGTTGAGATTCCTTCATTGCAAGCATATACCAAGCATAGAGTCCAGCATCTTATTGTCCAGATAAGTTCAATGGCTTTTGGGGAGACCTTCTCTGGTCTGAATTAATGTAATTTTTAATATTATTTATAGTTGAAAGGCATGCACATGCATGCAAGTGTCTGATTAGGATAGGGAAGGTTGAAGTATGGAGGAAGGTGGGTGGGAGAAATATTTCAATTTTGTTTTTCTCCTGTCTTCAGGGGAAGAAGGGAAAGGGTTGACTCCTTGCTGTCAGATTGCATCAGCACTCAGGGAGAGGGGACAGTTATTTGGTGACTTAGAGACCCCTACGTGGGAAAGAATGTTCTAAGGATGTTATGTGAGTGAGCGGTTTTCATAGTTCTGACATGTTGCCATTGGCTTCATTGCACCAGAGTTGAGAAAATCTTTCCAAGATCTATTGGTTGATCAAGTCTATCTTAGTGCATTCACAGATCCACAGCCTCAGGGATGTGTTATAGAGCTTGTCCAGGAGAGTTGCCCAGCCTGTTCTGCTTTCCATCCTCTGATGAGGCACTCAATGTCTTATGTTGGCCTAGATGAGTTGACTGTCATGTCCCCTGTGTGCATTTGAGCACACTACCCACTGGACAGGCATCAGCAACTGAGGCCCAATCCTGACACCTGTACTCCAAGGGCCAACCACGTATCTTATGATTTTCTCTTGATGCTTGGGGGTGCCTCAGACTGACTTTTGGGTGTGTCAGCCAGGGCAGGTCAGATTCAACCTGTGACCTGTACTAACTAGTGCACATCCTGGTGGAGGCAGCTGCCTGGTCAGTTCTCCCCATCCCTATCTCTCACACAAACTGATGGGTGCTGTGACCTATCCCATCCTAGGACAGCCTATCACAGGCCCAGTGTTCACACATACCAGCAGGTACTATGGCCTAGTCATGGTGACCCCCAGTATCCTCCAGCCCCAATTTTTGCATGTTCCAGCAAGTATTGTGGCCAATTTTGTTCTGTTCCATATCCCCTCCTGCTCTTGTGCACACCCATGGGTGCTGCAGCTTAGTTCAGCCTAACCTACTCCCAGACCTTGCCCACACATATGCCTTGATCAGATGGTCCTACGCCCAGCCCTGGCCCTCATGATCAGCAGTTGGAGCTTCAGCCCAGCAGAGGAGTACACACAGTTTTAAATTATTGTGATATTGCCTGACATGACTTAGACCCAGGCCTAGTACTTGCTAGTGGGTGCTGCAGCCTAGCCCAACAAGTCTATACCCATTCTGGTTCTCATGCACCAGTAGGTAGCCTAGCCCAACCTGACTTGTTTCCAGTCCCACTCTGTGGCTCACCAGTGGAAGCAGCAACTCAGCAAGGGAGTCCCTTAAGTCCACCCACCAATTCCTTCCTAGCCCTGAGTCTTATGCATGCCAGTGGGTACTGCAGCCCAGTCTGAAATGACCTGCCTCCCTCCAGTCTCTGCTTTGGTCAGCCCAGCACCACCCGCAGCCCACGTCCCCCAGACGGGTGCAGCAGCTTGGCCAGCTTGGCCCACCCCCAGTCCTCATGTGAACTAGCTGGTACTGTGCTTCAATCCAGCCGGGCCTGCCTTCTATCCTGGCTCTCACTCATGCTAGTGTGTGCTGTGAACTGGCCCAGTCTATTGCATCCCCAGAACTGGATCACACAGATGCTGATAGGTGCTGTGGTTGATAGGGCCAGACCATATGATTTCACAGGCCTCATTTGGCCCATGGACTTAACATCAGGTAAGGACTAATTACTGATCTTGCAGCTAATTTCTCATTTTTAGAGCCCAATAATTTCTTCTGGATTTGAATTCTCTGCCCTTCTTTTCTACTTAGTAAAATAGAATTTGATCACTTATTGTTTAGTTCTAACCTCTTTCCCTCAATTCTAGTAAAAAAAAATCCTGCAAATCCTGTTTTCTACCCTTTATATTCCTCTGCAAATTCCTATATTTCTTCCTCTTTTATGACATTTATTCTTATATACATGAATAGTTATTCATATGCCTTCCTTATTAGGTTACTTATATATACCTTCCTTATTAGATTTTTGTTTTATTTTTAAAATTTACTTCTTTTTATTATTATTTTATGATACAGTTCCATAGATCATGGGATTTCCCTTATCACCTCCCCAATTCTCTCCCCCTCACTGAATTCCCCTGTATCATTTCTATAGTATAGTTCTTCATACACAGGCGTATGTCCATCATTGCAGGCATGGACAATGACAGAGTGGCCAGCATCCTATTGTCAAGATATGGTAAACAGTTTCATTGAGAGTCCATCTTTGTCTGGAAGTAGAGATGCATACTGTATTGTATCCTCGTGTCTGGATATGATTGTCTCCATCATACAGTTACTGTACATCCCCTTAAATGAAAAGCCACAATATAAAATCAACAACAGGAAGAAACAGAAATTTACAATGCCATGAAGTTAAATAACATGCTGCTAGATATGATAGTCTCCATTATAGTTACTGTACATCCCAATGAAAAGCCACAAAACATAATCAACAACAGAAAGAAAAAAAAAAGAAATTAACAACACTATGATGTTAAATAACATGCTGCTGAATGACTAATGTGCCACTGAAGGAATGAAAAAGAAAATTAAGAACCTTCTTGAAGAAAGTGATACTACTGTATGATCTATGAGTCATTGAATAATTTAATCAGAAGAAAGTGTTTTGAAGAGATGAAACTAACAAAAAACCATCAAAATCCATGAGATACAGTTTCCACTGATCTTTGTTGGTGAGATATGTCTTCTGCAGGCAACAAATAGATGGGTTTTGTTTTTTAATTCAGTCTGCTAATCTGTGACGTTTGATTGATGAGTTTAAGCCATTCACATTCAGGGTTAATATGTATGGGTAGTAATTTGGTTCTGTCATTTTAACAACAGATTGTTCGTTGATTTAGTCTTCTGTTGTCATTTTACAGGGATGTTCTTCGCAATTGCCTTTGATTTTGGTGTGCGTTATTCCTTTTCTCTGTTAAGAGAACATCTTGAAGTATCATTTGTAGAGGCATATTCTTTTAACTTTTCTTTACTGTGGAAGAATTTTATTTCATTTTCAAAGACAAAGATGCGTTATCCTGGGCTAAAAATTTTTTGCTTTTAGAATCTGGAATATGTCGCTCCATTCTCTTTGCCTGTAGAGTTTCCTGTGAGAGGTCTCCTATGAGTTTAATTGGCATTCCTTCATATGTCAGTTGATTTTTTTTCACGTGCATATTTAAGATGTTGGATTGAAGAGAGCTTGATTATATGTGTCTTGTTGAAGATTGCGTTTGATCAATCTTGTTGGAAGTTCTGTGCCCCTCCTAGAGCTTGTTTCTCAATTCTTTCTCTAGATTAGGAAAATTTTCCCTTATTATTTCATTAAATACATTTGTAAACCCAGCTTATCTTTCTGCACCTTCTGGGACTCCCCTAATTCTTGTATTTGGCCTTTTAATATTGTCTTTGAATTGCTGAATAATTTTTTTAGCTTGATCCAGCTCTGCTTCCAGCTTTTTATTTGTTTCCTCCTGGTGGCAGGAGATATCTTCCAATTCTGAGATTCTTTCTGAGTTGTGTGATGATGGGCTGAGCTAGGTGTGACCACGGAACCTACCAACACTCACAAGTACAGGGACTGTGAACAGTCTGAGCAGATCCAGACTGCAGCACCCACACGTGCATCCTAAAACAGGGTGTGGGGTGGGCCGGGTCGCAACATTCACTAGCTCATACAAGTCTGTAATGGAGGGGCAGGCTATCTATGCTGGGCAAGGACCTGTCATCCTCTGGGTCTAGGAGTGGGCCGAATGGGGAAACTTGGGAAACCCCTAAGTGGGTCATAGCTCCCGCTGGTGAGCAAGTGGTCTAGGCCTGGGGGTTAGGCATCCTGGGCAAGGTAGCTACAACTGTTGCCTTGTGTTTGGCTTGGTTTTGGAAGAGGGGGACCAGGAAGGGCCAAGTAAACCTTAGCTTACTGGCAAGTGCAGAAACCAGGCTGGAGTGCAGGTCATGCTGGGCTAGGCTGTCACACCTACCAGTTTGATAAGCTAGGGATAGGAGCAGACTGAGCAGGGCCAGGTTCCAGCACCTGCCAGTGAGAATTGGTACTGGGAGCAGGCTGGGTTAGGCCAGGCTATAGCATCCAAAGGCAAAGGCCAAGACAGGTAAGGAACTATGCCAAGCTGGGTCAGAGTGACCACGGATATGTGCATGAACCGTGCGTGGCTGGGATCAGGCATGGTTGGGGAGCAAAGGGGACACCCTGGCTGGGTTGAGGTTTGCTGGTGAGTGCAAAGGCCAGAGTATGGGCTGCTGTCTAGTCTGGGAATGGCTGCAATGTTCCTTGGCACACTTGGCACAAGTGTGGGCTGGGGCTAGGGTGCACCAGACTGGGCTAGACTCCAGCACCCACTGATGCTTGTGAAAACCAGGGTAGGCGTAGGACGGGCTAGGTTAGGTCTCCCCAGGTTGAGCCAGTTCATATCAGCCACTGGCAAATCCAAGCACCAGAATGAGTGTGGGTCAGGCCAGGTTTGACTGTAACACAAGCCAGTTCATATGAGGACTGGAACTGGGGACTGGTTGGGCTGAGTTAGGTTGTAGCCCCCACCAGCATAAGCTGGAATTGGGACGGACCTGGCCCAGCCAGGCTGCAGCACCCATTGGCGAATGCTGAGGTGAGGCAGGCCATGCTAGACTGGGCTACAGTGTTCAACCAACATATGTGAGACCTGGGGGAGTGGTGGGAGCAAACCCAGTAGGGGAGCTGCAGGGCCCCTTCTGCTCTGCCACTATTCCCACTGGTGAGTGTAAGGCTTGGATCAGGGGCACACCAGGCCAGGCAGGGCTACAATACTTGGTTGCCTAAATGTGAGCTGAAGCAGGGGAAAGCCAGGCTGGGTTGACTGTTCCAGAGGTGCATGCATAAGTCAAAATGAGTGTGGGTTGGATGAACTTTGTTGCAGCACCAGTTTGGCAGATGCTGGAATGGGGTGCAAATTCTGTTGGGCTAAGCAACAGAATCACCCGAAGAGTGTAAAATCCGGGAGTGGGAGTAGGACCATTAGGGAAACAGTGGGCACCTCCCTCTTGAGTTGTGACTCCTACTGGTGAGCATGAGAACCAGGAATAGGGACAGGAATTGGTTAGATGGTGACACCCACTGGCACCAGTGTGGACTGGATAGTGGGGCCAGTTGAACTGAACTAGGCTTCAATGCCCATTGACATGTCCTAGAGCTGAAAGGGATGTGGGACAGACAGGACCAGACTAGTCTGCTGTACATGCCAGCAAGCATGGAAACCAAGCCAGGGGGCAGGCCTTGTAGGGGTTATTGCAGGTTGCTCTGACTAGGCTGCATGAGGTTTGCATGAGGGCTGAGTGTGCAGTGGGCAGAATCAGGCTAGGTTGCAACACCCATTGGCTTGCATAAAAGACAGGGCTAGAGACAGAACTGACCCAGCAATTACCACCAGCAAATGCATAAGCTGATTGGGGCGACAGACTGTGTTGGACCCTGTATTGGCAAGCACACACAAGAACCAGGTCTGAGATCACCTTAGATGAAGTTTCTTTGGGGAGCTCCCTAACTGGATTGCTGGACTCAGAACCTCAGTCACGGAGAGAATTGCAGGTTCCCTGGACTGACCGTGAAGTGCTTGTGTCAGAACTGGGCCTCCTCAGTGGCTCAGACGGAGCAGTGGACAGCATATCCAGGTGCATATAGAGGATATGGCAGTACTTTGGAGTCTGCAGAGAACTCCTGGTACCATAACAAAGGATGGAGGAAAGAATAAATGGATCAACTGCCCCAGTCAAATGTTAGCAACGAATATCTGGGCAAACGGAGCCTCTAAGGTAGACTATGTCAGCAGTGGATTTTGGAGAGATTTCATCGTGCTTGGAGCGCTGAGATCGGCAGTAATTCAGAACAGTTGAGCTATCAAAACTTCTTGAGCATGATCCTCAGAGCATTCGCCACATTGGGGACTCCCTGGGGTGGTGTCAGGTGGCTGCCCTTTATCCCAAGGTGCAAAGGTGTTTGGGTGGCTGGATATGGTTTCTGCCCATGTCTTCTCCCTTGACCCAGATACAGGAAGGGAAGAAAAGAGAATGTGGAAATAGTGATCTCACTCACCTTCCTGTAGCCCTTGACTCTTATCACCCTAATCAACTATGTAGAAATCATCAAAAAAATTTAGCCTGCCTTGGATTTAATGAAATTTGAGTCCTACATGTCATTTCCTTGGCAGGACCAGCTCAAATGATTTCATGGGCCTTAGCCTATGGACTGGATGTTCCCCATTCCTGTCTTAAATATTTTAACAAACTAATAATTTATTTTTTAAGATTTTTTTCTTAATTTGAGAAGCAGTGGGGAACAGACAGAGCCATCATCCGCTGGATCACTTGCCAAATGCCAGCAGTGGCTAGGATTGGGCTGGAGCCAAAGTGGCATCCAGGAACTTAACCCATGTCCCCCGTGTGGGTGATGGAATACATTTGCTTGAGCTATAAGTGCTGTGTCCCAGACTTTGCATTAACAGGAAACTGGAATTGGGAGTTGGAGCTGAGAACTGAACCCCTGTACTTAAGTATAGGATACAGAGTATCTTAGCCAGCATCTTAACCACTTTGCTAATTGCTAAATTATACTAATTAATATTAATATATATAATATACACATGTATATGTGTATGTACATATATGTATATACATATAAAGATTTACTCATTTTTATTGGAATATCAGATGTATGGAGAGAAGGTGAGACAGAGAGAAAGAAAAAGATCTTCCATTTGCTGCTTCACTCTCCAAGTGGCCGCAACAGCTGGAGAAGAACCGGTATGAAGCCATGAATCAGGAGCTTCCTCCAGATCTCCCACTCAGGTCCAGGGTCCCAAGGTTTTGAACTGTCCTATACTGCTTTCTTAAGCCACAAACAGAGAGCTGAATGGGAAGTGGAGCAGCCGGGACATAAGTAGGCATCTGTATGGAATCCTAGTGCATGTAAGACAAAGATTTAGCCATTAGGCTATTGTCCCTTTTAGTGTATTTAATAATGTTCTTGTGACATGTTAACTATATTAATACTAATATGACCCTAAGTTAATTTCCCCTTCAACTATGTGTAGGTATGAGTAAAATATTTTCATTTTTTTCCCAAGAGGAATACTTCAGGTTATGAGAGAAAAATGATGTTTGTATATATCCACCTGCCAGAAATTTCCTACAGATTTTCGTTGTTTATCAATCTGCACTGTAACAGAAAACTAATTGGAAGTATAGAGACAGAAATAAAAATCAAGAAGTTATTTGCAAACAGATGTGGTATTTTATTACTATATCTGCATGTTAACCCATACTGCTTGCTGAAGTTATTTGGTTGTCTGGAATTGTATTGGGTAATACTAATGCTTTTGGCTAAATCCTTGCTTTGCATGTACCCAGGATCTCATATGGGTGCCAGCTCATGACCTGGCTGCTCCACTTGTTTTAGGTCTCTTATATTGGTACAGGGCCCCAAGGACTTGAGCCATTCTATACTGCTTTCCTAGGCCATTTGCAGGAAGTTGGGTTGGAAGTGGAGCAGCTGGGACTAGAGCAGAGTACCTGCATGGGATACTGGTGCCACAGGTGGAAGCTTAGCCTTCCACACTAGGGCCAGTCCTGGCCTGTTGGTATTATTATATTTGTATAAAAAGCACATTACTGGTTCTTCAGTGATCTAGTATAAAATCTTGTTAAAATTTGTTTAAACTGTATTTTGTAAGAATAATTTGATTGGGCTTGGCGGCATGGCCTAGTGGCTGAAGTCCTTGCCTTGAAGGCCCCGGGATCCCATATGGGCAACGGTTCTAATCCCGGCAGCTCCACTTCCCATCCAGCTCCCTGCTTGTGGCCTGGGAAAGCAGCCAAGGACAACCCAAAGCTTTGGGAACCTGCACCTGTGTGGGATACCCAGAAGAAGTTCCTGGATCCTGGCTTTGGATCGGCATAGCATCGGCCATTGCAGTCACTTGAGGAGTGAATCATCGGACGGAAGATCTTCCTCTCTATCTCTCCTCTTCTTTGTATATCTGACTTTCCAATAAATAAATAAATCTTAAAAAAAATAATTTGGTTAAGAAAACTCAACTTAAGGATTATTTTCTTTCTCTGAGAAGCAGATCATAGATGGTAGTTGTAGCAAAGTAAGTTACTTGTGGGAGAAATTTGTTATATTTCAGTTCATGTAACATGATTGATTCCTTAATTCCTCTTGGAAAGCCTTTGTAAGTATGTACTGATAGTAGAGCTTTTCTTTAAGAGAAAATTGTGGTATGTGGATAAAGATTTTAGAAATAACTTAAGTTCAGTGTTTTGTGACCTGGGAGATTCTAATCAGTAGGTGTGTCACTGGAACCTGAGAATATTGTCTGCTAAAACTTCTTAGAACATTCTGAATTACTTCCTTTTTAAAGAAACAATGACCTGTATGTGTTGAGTACCATTCTGTTAACTCAGATGTATCTGTTTGACTGTAAAAGCCTTATTTGCTTTGCAGTTAACTTGGGAAAGAAGTTACAAAAGCCAAAGGGGTGACAAGGCCATCTTTAGCACTTCTCATCTTGTTTCTGAGATATACTGGGTTCTGGGTGTCTGGTGCTCAAACTTGCCTGAAGTCTTAAAGTGTAAGGACATCTTTGAGCCTTTGGCAGGAGTTCCAGGTGAATATGGGGGTGTAATACAGGTGACATTTGATTTAAATCTAGCAAGAATGGAAAATAGCAGTAGATAAAATAGTACTTGTTAAGACTGTGAATTAGTGAATTCTTTAATGTTCATTTGTTTGAAGTACTAAGTGACACACACAGATACAGAGAGGGAGTGGGGTGGTATCTTATCCACTGGTTTGCTTCTCAAATTCCCGCAACAGTTGGACTGGGCCAGAATAAAGCCAGAAGACAGAAATTCCATGTAGAGCTCCCACATGGATGTCAGGAATTCAACTACTTGACCCATTACCTACTGCGTACCAAGGACTTTAATAGGAAACTGAATCAGATAGCAGAGGAAAAACTCCATTCTAGGCACTTTGATATGGGGTGTGGACAATCCAAATGGCAGCTTAATCCACTCATTCACAATACCTATCCCTGAACTAGTGATTAATAATCACTGTTTTTAACTTCCAAATTTTATTTCTATTTGGAATGGTAGGAAGAGACAGAGACACACAGAGAAGTAAAGAGATCTTTCCCCTGGCTCATTCCCCAAAGGTCCACAAGAGTCAGGAGGGCTGGTCCAGGCCAAAGCCAATAGTCTAGAGGTCAGACTGGGTCTTCCACATGAATGGCAGCGACTCAAAAACTCAAACCATTGCTTGCTGCTTCCTAGAGTTGCATAATTATCAGGAAGCTAAATTGGGAACAGAGCTAAAAGTCAAACCTGGGTAGTCCGATAAGGGATGCAAGCTTCCCAAGTGGCATTGTAACTTAAGCTTTTCTAAATGTTCCCTTCCTCCCAAAACATACTATTTTAATTTTTATTATTATTTCAAGATTTATTTATTTTTATTTAAAAGGAAGATTTACAGAGAGAAGGAGAGAGAGAGAGAGATTGATTTTCCGCCCACTGGTTCATTCCCCAAATGGCGACAATGGCCAGAGTTGAGCTCATTTAAAACCAGGAGCCAGGAAATTCTTCCAGTTCTCCCATGTGCGTGCAGGGGTAGAAGTACTTGGACCATCCTTCACTGCTTTTCTAGGCCATAAGCAAGGAGCTGGATTGGAAGTGGAGCAGCTGAGACTTCAACCAGCACCCATATGGGATGCCTAAGGTACAGAAAGAGGACCAGCCTGTTGAGCCACTGTGCTGTCATTGTTGTTGTTGTTGTTGGAAAGGTTTTATGGAAAAGTATGGCCTAGGAAACTTGAATGTCATCCAGACCATCAACCTTCGCAGTTGCTTTTCTTAGAGGAGACTGGTTGTTTGGATCATGAGGCATAAGTAAGCCCCCACTGTCCCTTTAATGGTTACATACAACTTTACAGGCAAAGTACCTAAGTGGATATAATTGTTCCGTGGTTACTACCAGGCCTACAGACTTCTAGAAAATCTGAACTCCTCTGTCCCTCAAAGAAAAACGTATCACATGCCAAAGCAAAATCTGTGGACCAGAAAACTTAGACACTTCACCATATTTAAGTGCAGTATTTAAAATAGCAAAATGAAGCAAAACCCATCTCTGTGGTGTCAGGTTCTATTTTGGTATATAATAAAAAGTCCCTCGTAGGTATAATGTTAAGCAGAACCTTACTTTGAAGATGTGTTGCCAGGCATGTGTAGGGACTCTAACCCTGTATTCAGGATGTATTGTGCTTCTCCACACAAAGAGAACCAAAGCTACTACTTCTGAAGCGTAGGAAACTTTCCCTAGTCTGACAGAAGACAGTACAGAGGAAATGGCCCCAGGGGTGGAGGAGATGGATGAGAGAGGATGAAAGGGACAGTATTCATACTATCTAAATTAGAGTCAGGATGTTTATGCTCCAGTCTTGTCTTGGCTCTGTGTTAAGAGTACTGAATAACTGGGACATGGGAAAGCAAATCTCCGATCCTCAAGTTCAGGCAACGAATGTACTATGTTCCTACTACAAGGGCTTTGCATTTGGACTAACTTCATGTATTTCTGAATACATATACTGTGATTTAAAACAAAGCTGGCTAATTATGTCTTCCTCCTTTTTATTGCTGGTACCTTCCCTATAAAGAGCTATTACAAGTCACATTTCTCTAGAGAATTATGTACAGAGAATGCTTCTCTTTTGTTTTAGAGAACATATGTTTATTGTGCACCTGTTTCTAGCTGAGCACTATGCTAGGCACTTAGGATGCAATCATTAGCAAGGCAGGACTGGTCCCTGTTCTCAAAGAGTTTACCATCTCCCTTAGTACCTTATACATACTTAGCTTCGGCAAATAATATGAACATTAGATTAATGCAAAGTAACAAGCTAGCATCATCTAAAATGGCAATAGGTGCAAGTGATGCAGAAGTGAAGGTGCTGCTCGGACACCTGCCGTCCTTGTCAGAGTGCCTGCTTTGCATCCTGGCTCTGCTCCTGACTCCAGCTTCCCACTGTCATGCACCTGGGAGGCAGCAGGCGTGTGACTCACATGCTTGGCTTCCTGCTGCCATGGGAGAGATATGGCTGCTTTGGGCTGGGGGCATTGAGGCGAGTGAACCCCCTGAATGGATGATCTCTGCCTTTCCAAAAACTAAAAATAAGTTAGAAACAAGTAAAAATTTTAAAAATGTAAAAAAAAATGTCAAATGTAAAAATGTAAAAACTTTGTGGATATCAGTGTCTCTTAGTGAATATTTGGTCAATGTTAGCATTTACTAATACATAAACTGGAAGTTAAACCCGAGACTATATTAGGAAAACTTGGGGAATGTTAATTTTCTTTCCAGAAGAACGGATCTAATGAAAGTTTTTCTTGGGAAGTAAAAAATTCCACACATAATTTACAATGAAATTGACAGAACCATTTTGCATCTCATTATTACCCTCCTCCATTGCTTCAGCATACAGTCTGAGGCAGCAGCAGAAGCTGCCAGAGATGAAAATAATTAGTGTCCTAGAGGAAAAGCTTGATGCCTCCTTTTGGCCTGGTTTTCTTTACAGATGTTGCTCCCCAGAAAAGCAGGACTTGAAAGAAATTCTGCTAGCTTTGAGAGTGGGAACTAAAGAACCTCCTTAGGGAGTTCAGGGAGCTGCAGGTAGAATTTGCTTGGAGTGCTATTAAATCCCCTGGCTTGATTTCTCATCCATGAGATTTCTTGTTGGTGCTGGGGACAGACACACCCTCATTTGAATTGAAGGGTGGGAAAGAACTAAATCCATCAAACCTGACCCAGTTCTCATGAACAGCTCAAGTACTTCAGGGACCTAGAATAGAAACTCGCTGCTGGGCCCAGTGCAATGGCTCAAATGGTTAATCCTCCACCTCCAAGTGTTGGTTCCTGTCCTGACTGCTCCACCTCCCATCCAGCTCACTGCTTGTGGCCTGGGAAAGCAGCAGAGGGATGACACAAAAGCCATGGGACCCTCACCTCACGTGTAAGACCTGGAAGAGGCTTCTGGCTCCTGGCTTTGGATGGGCTTAGTTCTAGTCATTGCAAACCAGTGGATGGAAGGTCTTTCTGTCTCTCCTCTCTCTCTGTAAATCTGCCCAAAAAAAGAGAAAGAAAGAAGGAAAGAAGGAAAGAATGAAAGAAGGAAAGAAAGAAAGAAGGAAAGAAAGAAAAGGAACAAAGAGAGAAACACTGGTGCAGGGAGTTGGAGTAAAACTTGTCCTGATGTGTTTTGTTTCCCAGTGTGCCTCAGCTACAGCTGACATGCTGGGTTTTCCTAAAGCAGGATACTTGGAACTTACTAGAAATGGACTTAGTTTTCACACCCAGTTGTGCCTCACTGCTTATTAAGGCCTTTTGTTAGAGAAGTCCAGCATAGTCTCTGGCATCTATGTTAGGGAGACAACGTCAGTACTAGTCATCCACTTGCCTTTTTTTTTTTTTGGCCAAGGAACAACAGACTGTATCAGTTTGGTTCTTACTACTATTTGTGTTTGATCATGAACAAGTTAAATTATTTCCGGGATGTATCTTACACTCATTATTTTTGACACTTGCCCTGCAGCTGAGTAAATAACCTCTTCAGGCTGTGTGACAATTGAATTGGCTTGCATTCTGAAACATGTCTTGGCTTTAGAGCCGGCATATGTTCACTTATACACATGAGCTCCTTTGAAATGTAACTAGTCAATGTAAAGTTGTAAATTTGAAATTATAAGCTTGAAAAAGTCCATTTTCATTGCTACTTGGCAGATCTGCTCATTTCAAAATCGGAGTCTATTTTTAGTGATTTATGGGAGGAGACGCTGGGTTACATGGCTTCCTAACATCCCAACAAGTACATATGGGGTTTGGATTTTAAAGTGATTTACATTATTCTTTTCCAAATGTGGATTGACATAGCGGACTAACGAATTCCCTCAGAATCCTATCAATAAATCATAGGATCTCCCTGCTAGCACTCCATGGCTTTATTACTAAATGACACCCTTTTCCAGTGTCTGGTTTTGCAAGCCAGTGGAGTATTTGAAACAAATTCTCAGACTGCTCGTGGGACTTTTCGGTTCCGACCAGCTTCCTTGGAACCCTATGGCTTTCTAAGTTCAGCTGCCACAGCACCAAATCTCTCTCTCTTCTAAGGGCGTTTGGGCTGAGTTGGGGTCCCCCAGGCCGAGAGCCAAGAGAACGGAAAGAGCTCCTCGGTTTGTTTGAAGGCAGGCCGGCTGCCCCAGCGGCTTTTCCCAGACTCTTCCCGCTCCAGCTTTTCTTGCATACCAGCAGAGCCGCTTTTTTCCTCCGTGATTGAAACCATCTGGATTGCAAAGGGGATCACGTGTGTATGAGAAAATGACATAAAGTTTCAGGCCCCTGTGTGTGCTCTGCTCCGGACCCAGTCAGTTCTTGGTCGGATGGTACCAAGGTGAGGACCGTCCAGTGTGAAGTTAAACTTCCTATCCGGGCCTCTCCCGAGTCCCCCCCGACCCCGCCCCGCAGGCTCTGCTCCTCCCGGTGCGCCCCCTCCCCAACAGCTCTCGGGCGGCTTCCCAGCTCCTCCAGCGCCTCGGAGCTCTCCCTCCGCCAGGCTCCAGCAGCCCACCCTCTGTCCTGGGTGGAGGCACACATCCTCCACGCCCCTCTCTAGTTCCCTCCCTGCAGCCCGGCCGCAGCCCCGGGGCGCAGATGCCGGCCCTCCCGCCCTCTCTGCAGGAGCGGCTCCTCCTCCGTCCCGCCTGTGCAGCTCCTGGTGGGCTGCTGCCTGTGGGAGCGCCCGGCCGGACTGGTGGGTGCCTAGGTGAGTGCCCCCTGTATCCAGGAGGTAGCCCGCTTGTCCCGGAGTCCTTGCTCTCGCAGAGTGGATTGCAGAAGGGGGCGCCGGTTCGGTTCCACCGCACCCTGCCCCGCCCCTTTTCTTAGCCCGTTTCCCGCTATTCATTCCTTGCCCCCACGGCTCGGAGTTCCTGCTCTGTGAGTATTTTCGTGGGGCCTGCTGGGGGCACGGGAGAACCAGCGGTGGCGGGCAGCTCCTTCTGGCGGGCGGGAGCTGTGCTTCCCTGCCCGGCGTGGGGCCCGCGTGGTGGGGGTGGGGAACGAGAGGCCAGGGTCTGTGTGGGGCAGGGGAACAGCTGGCCACGAGAAGGGCCGGGAGCGGTCTTGGGCGGGCCGGGGGTGGGCACTACCAGTCGCCGTGCAGTGCCCCCCTGGACGCCTCCCAGGCTGCTGTGCAGCGGCCACTGAGCTTTCACCTGGAGCCGGGAACCTTGTGTGCAGGCTCCTTAAGTGGGAGCACACACATGCACGCAGGGCACTCAAACAAAGGAAAATTAGCTTAGACTCTGTCACTTCTCCAAGTTAAACTTGCTTGTGGGTGGTTACCCTTCATTTCCCTCTCCTCCTTATTTTTATGGGGACCAAGTATTGAGGGTATTATTTAAAAAGTGACTGCTTGAAGGACCACCGGTTAGGAAATGTTTATGCCACCTTGTCCAACAATTTATCACCAACTGAAGTTCAAGAGACTGAACATTTTCCAGTGTTAGTAGAGAGAAATCATTACATTTTCTGGAG
Organism: Ochotona curzoniae; assembly: GCF_017591425.1. Classification (NCBI taxonomy): domain Eukaryota; kingdom Metazoa; phylum Chordata; class Mammalia; order Lagomorpha; family Ochotonidae; genus Ochotona; species Ochotona curzoniae. The sequence continues at coordinate 7,293,153 of NW_024466454.1, forward strand.
CTTTTGGTATGAACACAGTTTATATTCACTTGAGTGCGCATAAAACAACTTTTTGTTTGTGCTGAGTGAGAGAGTGGATTTATCCCCTTGCAGGTGTGTCGGCTGTTTGGACAGCAGGGTTTGGAGAATGGTGAAGAGGCCCTTATCCATCTCCAAGATGACTTTGAGCTTATTAATACACATACACACACACACACACACACACACACACACACACACACACACACACACACTTCAGTGGCCTGCCTAGCAGAGAGCAGCAAGGTTACAGCCTTGGAGACTGTTTGCTGGTTTGCTGTTGCTTTCTGAAGGTAATACCTTTTCAGGAAGTGAATCCCTTCATTGATTATTTATTTATTTATTTATTAATGGATGAGTAGTTTAGATTCTGGAAAGCTGATCACAGAGACTGAACTACTCTTGCCAAATTCAGGACAGACTAAGGACATTTGAAGAGTGCATGGGAGCCCTGAATTCTGCAGCCTGGTGGAGAGTTCCTGGATGACTCATGTGTAGGCTGAACCTTACATTTTATCTACCTGGCAAATAATGCTTTTCGAGATATGGGAAGGAGTTGTGTGCCTGTGTTTATGGGAAGGGTTGTTATTCCCCGGCTAGGCTAAAAGGACACTGTTTTTGGTAAATAACTCCAACATAACTTTTTATTCTGTGTATGTGTGTGTGTGTGTGTGTGTGTGTGTGTGTGGATGTGTGTGTGTACGTGCGCGCTTGAATGATTAACTTGTAATTGACCTGATAAATATCAGAACCCTTGCTCGTAAGTCTGTGGACTCATTGGCAAAAGAGGATTGACCCAGGAAGGAAGAATCACTTTTTATCGATTTGCTTAGCGCATGAGATTTATAGAAGCTCAAGGCAGGGTGGTATCTTAGGTAGAAGATTTTCAACTTTAGGTTGAAGTTTGGAGCAAAGTCAGTTCTAAAACTGGTGAAGAGTTTGCTAGGGAGAGTATTTCCTTCTTCTTTTTTTTTTTTAAGCATTATTTGAGGGACTGGCCCTGTGACCTAGCAAGCTAAGCCTCTGCCTGTGGCTCCAGCATCCCCTATTGGTACTGATTCTAGCCCTGGCTGCTTTACTTTCCATCTAGTTCCCTGCTGATGTACCTGGGAAAGCAGTGGAGGATGGTTAAAGTCCTTGAGCTCTGGCACAAACATGGGAAACCTGGAGAAAGTGCTCTCTCTCTCTCTCTCTCTATGTATATATGCCTATATATATAGGGTATATCTATATATCATATATATAGGCATATGAAGACATCATGTTCACAATTTTTAAAATTATTTGAAAACCAGTTACAGAGATAAATTCTATCTACTGCTTCATTCTGTGAATGGTCACAAGAGCTGGAGCTAGGCCAGACAGAAGTCAAGAGCTAGGAACTAACTCCATCTGGGTCTCCGACATGGAGAACCCAAGTATCTTGGCCATCCTCCACTAGCCTGGCAGGCACATTGTTGTGGAGCTGTATTGTAGCTAGGACCTGAGCTAGTTCTCATATGGGATGTCAGCATTGCAGGCGGCCACTTAACTTGCTGTGCCCCAGCAGTGGCCCTTGGGAAAGTGTTCAAGAAGGCAGAGTGGACCACTGGAACTGGGAGAAAAGTGATGTGTGCTGAGCATCTGTCCACTCTGTGCCCCTAGCCGTTCTCTCTGTCATCTGCTGCTGTTGGGAAGAGGATATTGTCTTAATGGCAGAAGAGAAGGGTGAGCAGCCGCTCCAGATGACAGGAGCCAGTGAGGGGCAGAGCTGGGACTGCTGTGCATGATTCTCTCACTAGGAAGCCTGGCCCGTGGCATCTGCCTTCCCTGCAGTGAGAGCAGCAGGAGGTCTAGCTGAAGCTGGCTGTGGCCAGCTCCTGTCACAAGCAGTGTTATCCTATAGGTGTTGTTTAGCTTTCTAAAGGTTTTGGAAGACAGGAGTAAGGAGCAAAACAGTGTTTTTAGGCACCCCGCGTGACATCTATGTACAGGAATGTGACATGCTCATCACAAATCATAATTCTTAATGAGGAGGTTAAAAAAATAGATGTTGTTGGGCTCTCTGGATGTTTCAGTTGCTGCCTCATTGGCTATACCCTGGCAGGAAGGTAGCCTGGTTCCCTGGGTAAGAACTGCTTGCAGCACTGACTGCAAGGAAGTGAGGAACGGAAAGAGCTGAATCTCACCAAACACTGGAATGGAATGTGTGTGTGTGGAATAACAGCGTGCTGGTTTGTCCTTTTTGTTCCCCACATGTTTCGCAATGCTTTACTGAATGATTTTTTTTTTCCCCTGTAATGACTACCCTGAGAGGTAGACCAGTTGCAATTTGTTTAGGAGCCTTTCCTTCCCTAAATGTTTTATCTGAGTACCCCTTTTCCTTTAACATTCTTCCCCTGCCCCCCTTTTAACAAATGCTGAATTTTAGAACTTGGTGCTAGTAAAGTAAAAAATTGAGGTTGCCATTCTTAGTCGTGAGAAAGTGAGGCAAAACATGCCTTTTCTGTGCTTCTTGTTCTGAGGGAACTTTGGGAAGCCTTTCGGGGAAGTTTCTGAGATCTGTGCCTGAAAGCCAGGAGGTAGAGCTGCCCGGGACTGTTCCCTCCCCTCCACATTTCTAGCCAGCTAATTGTGTTTTTCATGTATACAGCCAGGGAGCATCCAGGGCTACCAAATACTCCAGTGTACAGTCAAGCCCTGTGATTGTCTGCAGATAATGGGCTCAGGAAGGGCAGCAGTGGGTGGAGACATCTTACTAAAATTGTATGCCACTTTGAATACAATATGAATCTCTTGCTGTTCCTTTTGCAATCTCTAGGCCTTTTCTGTTAAACTTAGTAATACCTCCGAGCTTTTGGTTCTGAGGCTAAGGGGTGGCAAGTTACAGGAGGTTAGGCAAAATCCAAATGTACTATCGGTTGACCATGCCTGCTTTGCCCCTATAAGAACCTGTGACCCTGGAGAGCTTGCCCTGTTGAAAGGGGCTTAGGGTACATTCACTTTGTCATGAGCACCTATGAAGGTGTCAGGACATGACCCGGTTTGGGGATTGGGTCTTTTGAGAAGTATGACCTCGCTTAATGTACAGGATTTGGAATTCAAAAACAGGTCAAAGACTCCCAGCTTTGCCATTGATTTTGAAGTTCCTGGAATTTGGTGCTTGAGGGCTGTCTTGGTTGTTCCAGTCCTTTTAGGCCATGGCAATTCCTTGGGACTGCACACTGGAGATGGTGTTCCTGTTAGCCCCTTTGTTCCTTCTTCTGTTCCGTGTCTTGTATGACCTGAAAGCCCCTTTGTTGTATTTGTGGCAAGGAAAATCATCCAGGGCTTCCTTCTCTAGTATACCTCATTCTTGATCGCCTGGTGTCTGCTGGGTGAGTTCTTGTAAGGATACTCTTGAGCTTGGTTTTGAACGTTGCATTACAAAGAAACCGTGGCAATACTGTTATTAAACGTAAAAAAGCCTTTGCATGCAATGCTGTTGTCCTGTATGGGTTTGTGTCCTGGTTGCTTCACTTATGATGCAGTTCCCTGCTGGTGGCCTGGGAGAAGCGACAGAAGATGACTCAAGCACATTGGTTCTTGTACCCATGTGGGAAACCTGGAAGACGTTCCTAGTACCTGGCTTTTGCCTGGCCTACCTCTGGCCATTACAGCTATCTGGGGAGTGAACTAGCAGATGAAAAACTGTCTTACCAAATCATAAATAAATAAATCTTTTTTTAAAACATCAAAAATGTTTACCTACCTTTTTGATGCACTGCTTACATAGTTAATGTTTTTGTTAACAAAGGTGTTAGAAGATGCCACTTTTATAATTTATTAAAGGAGTGATTTAGATTCTCCTAAGGTAGCTAAAAGCTTAGAAAAGTAGAACTGGAATATCCTTGTGACATGAGATGTAATCTCCAAGTATAGTGGGATTTTGATGATTTCAACCTGCTCCACCTCCAAATATCCATACATCTTTCGCACAGAAGATTTGATGCTGCTGCTGAGATTTTACAGCCTCCCTAGGCAGCTTTTCCTGATGTTTCCAGATTGATGACCGCAGATTACCTAATTTCTTTTAATGTTTCTTGCCCGGACTGTTTTCCCGACCCTCTGTATTGCACAGATGTTTCCAGAGGCAATAGATTCTCTGAGACCTCAGTGGCAGCCACCAATGTGTAGATTTCCGCATCTCTACCCATCCTTCTCTTGTTTTCTCTGTTATTCTTTGTAAGTCTTGTTTTGTAAATCTATCATTACACTTGTTGCTTTGTGCTGTGTTCCTTGCGGGAGGTCAGTATCAGGTATGTTGGCAGTTAGAGCTTTTAGAATGTAAGGAAATGTGCTTTTTTTTTTTTTTCCAATTCAGCATAAGCAATTGTGGTCCATATGTGAACTCTGGCAGCAATCTATTAAAAATTATCATCAAAAGAATTTTTCCCAAGTTCTTTAAAAAGCGTAAAAAGAATCCAGCCTTCATCAGATTGTGCTTAAAGTAACAGACTAGCCCAGTTAAAGCCTTCTTAGAAGAGTGGGAATCATTTGTTTAAATTGGAATTTAGAGTCCCCTAACAAATATGACAGAAATAATCTACTTAACTCTTTGCTGGTAACAAAAAGACAAACCTTATGGGCTTCTTGTGATAAAAGACCTAGTGATTGGAATATGCTGTTTGTGAGTGTTCTGGAGTTATTGTGAGTGGGGCAAGGGTTGTTGTAGTTGTGTTTTTATCTCTGTAATGTGAGGCTGGAATCTTGGCTATCAGTCATGCTAAGAACTAGTTTGAATTTAGATCTATTTGAATCCCCTATCTGCCTGCCCTCTTTCTTAGCTTCCTCTTAGGGAGGTTAACTGAGGAGGGTGGGAAGTGCCCCCGGCAGGGAGCCAGCCCTGCGCTAAACCTTCTTGTGTTATTGTCATTTGTGCACGTCCTGTCTGTGTCTGACATTTACTGAATATCTGCCATGGATATAGTACTGACTATCACTTCTCAGCATTTGTTTATTCTCTTTTATTATCTCTCACGTTTGATATTAGGAAGCTATGGAATCAACAAGCAGATGAAGTTAAGAAATTAGATGAGAAGTTGGGAATTTGGCGCAGTGTTATGCAGCCATTTGAATTCCCTCATCCACTCTCTGAGTAACTGGGTTCGAGTCTCAGCTGCACTTCTGGGTCTAGCTTCCTGCTAAGTGTGCATCCCCTGAGGCAGTTGCCATCCACTGGGGAGATCTGAGTTAAATTGCTCTCTCCTGGCTTCACCCTGGCCTTACCCTGGCTGTTGAGGGCATTTGGGGAGTGGGCCAGTGGATGGAAGATCTCTTGCTTTTTCTCTCGTTCTCTCATATAAAGGAAAATAATAATAATAAAAGGAATTAGATAGGAAATTATTTTATAAATGTGAATCTCTTGATGCAACTACTTTGGTTGGGAAGGATGTTTTCAAAGGCTGAGGTAACTCCTGGGGAGGAAGCGCAGTACGTGGAGGTACAGTTCTTGGTGAGTAGGGTCTACTCGGTTAGTTTTTCCTATTAGTCATCCTAATTGCATCTGCTTTAGCTGGGAATGCTGGTTGAGTATCCTCTCTTCCCTCATTTTCTTAGAAAGTGTCACTGGGCCGTTGGTAGTGAGTACTGCCCAAGAAATGCTTCCTCAAAACTAGCTTGCCTCTTGAGACAGGGATGGGTCCTTTTAAAGGGTTAGTTAAATTTGGTCCTAAAAAGTTTCAATCTCTTTTGTACCTAACCACTTAAAAAAAAAAAGATTTATTTTTATTGGAAAGTCAGATATACAGAGAGAAGGAATGACAGAGAGGAACATCTTTGGTCTGATGATTCACGCCCTAGGTGGCTGCAATGGCTGAAGCACAGCCAATCTGAAGCCAGGAGCCAAGAGCCAGGAGCTTCTTCTGGGTCTCCCATGCAGGTGCAGGGTCCTAAAGCTTTGGTTGTCAACTGTTTTCCCAGGCCACAAGCAGGGAACTGGAAGAGAAGTGGGGTGGGGTGCCAGGATTAGAACCTGTGTCCATATGGGATCCTGGCACGTGCAAGGTGAGGACTTTAGCCACTAGGCTACTGCATTGGATCCTTAACCACTTTTTTAAAAAAAAATCTATTGTTATTTTATTTTGATGGTCTTCATATAGTTGATTAGGGTACAAAGGGTCAAGGGCTATAGGAAAGTGGGTAACACCATTTTTCCACATTTTTTTTCTTTATTTGGGGGAAGAAGGGAGATAAAAGGAGAAGCCTCACCCAGCCTCCAAACCATCCCAGGGTCTCCAATGGGGGGCATGCTGCGAGGGAACTGCTCAAGTGGTTTTGATAGTTCAACTGGTCTGAATTGCTGCCGATCTTGCCATTCCAAGCACGATAAAATCTCTCCAGAATTCACTGGCTGACAGACATAGTCCACCTTAAGAGTTTCCTTTTGCCCAGATTTTCACTGCCAATATGTGGCTGGGGTGGTTGATGGATTTGTTCTGTCCTCTGTCCTCTTGTTGTGGTACCAGGTGTCCTCTGCAGGCTCCAATGTACTACCATATCCTCCATGTGCACTAGGATATGCTGTCCACTGCTCCACCTGAGCCACTGAGGAAGCCCAGCTTTGACACATGGGCTCCATGGTCAGACCATGGAACTTGTACTTCTCTTCATGGTTGGGGTTCTGAGTTCAGCAGTTAAGTTGGGGGAGGGATCCCCAAAGAAACTTCATCTAAGGTGATCCCAGATCTGGTTCTTGTTTGTGCTTGCCACTACAGGGTCCAGCACAGTCTGTCTCCTCAATCAGCTTATGCATATGATGGTGGTTGCAATTGCTGGGTCAGTTCTGTTTCCAGCCCTGTCTTCTACATGAAACATGAAACAATTTTTTAAAAGATCTGTTTTTATTTGAAAGATTCACACACAGAGAGAAGGAGAGATAGAGAGAGGAGTCTTCCATCTGCTGATTCACAACCCAGTTGGCCACAACAGGTGGACCTGGGCCGTTTCCAGCTTTCTCTGGACATGGGCCATCCTCCATTGCTTTTCCATGCCACAGCAGCGAGCTGGATCAGAAGTGAAGCACCAAGGACTAAAATCAGTGCTCATATGTAATGCCAGTGCCCCAGGCAGAGGCCTAGCCCATTACTTTATGGTGTTGGTCCCTTCTAGCCACTTAACCTTTAACTTTAAAGCACACTATGATATATTGGGTCTTTGAAATTATTGATCTGTTTGTTATTTAATTCTAAAGCACTTGACACTTCATACCTTAACTCTTTAAAAAAAATCACAAATGTAAAACTGTAATATAGGCCAAATATTTCTAATTTTTTTTGGCTTACCCATCTGATCTCTGTAGTAATATAGTTGTATCGTTTAAAAATTTGCTATTTAAATCTAATTTTTGTATTTCAAAAGTTATCTTCAGTAGTGCCTCTATTTTCTGTGGCATTCTGAGAAGTTATTTTTCAGAATGTGGGAATCACTTGTATTTATAGCATTGTGACTTGGAGTCTGTTTTCTGATATCCTATGTATATACTGGCAGGGGCATATTCTAAATGCTTAGTCCCAAAAGCATTTACATTGGGATCGTGTCCAAGGGGGGAAATGAAATTTCTCTCAAAAACTGTATAGATGCACAGGATGAAGAATAAAAGCTTTTTGCCTGTTAATGAATCCTTGACACTGAGCAAAGACTTAGCAGTGGAAAAAAGCGAAAATTACAAATGAATATTTTTGTGCTATGGGAGTAAAGCTACCATGAAAAAATGAGTCTGAAGATCACAGTGTTCACTTGAAGTCCTAGTGTTCAATTAATCAGAAGTATCAGTTGTGAGGGTTCTATTCTATTCCCCTCCCCCCCATATTTGTGTTCCTGCAGATCATTGCCTCAAATCAGAACAGTATTTGGAACCATAGTGTTTGTGTAGATTGTGCCATGGAAGTCATGGGAGATTGGCCGAAGTCATATTAACCCTTATAAAGATCCCATAAATCGCCAAAATCCCATAAATGGCTCGGTGATTAAAATTAGTTAGAAATAGCTTTTACTGAATGCTATTGGTAAAACAGCACATAGTAGCCGCTGTTGTTTCCAGTTTTAGATTTGTACTAGGAAGCTAATTTGGGAGCATACATCCTGGGCCCAGCTCCCCATTCTGACTGCGCCTACGTAATTCTCACATATTTGGTACTGTAGTAGGTCCCTGGAGGATCTGAGGGTGAGGTGGTAGATCTCCAGATAGGAGGCTGGGACCTGGTTGAAGCCACATGAAGAGCCTTGGGGGTGTGCGAGGGTAGATGAATGGGGCAGGAAAAAACTACAGAGGGGGAACATAGTTGTGTGAAGATGGAGTAAAGAAGCGAGAGATCTTCAATTATTTATTTGTTTGTTTTTCTTGACAGGCAGAGAGAGAGGGAGAGAAAGCTCCTATTCCCTGGTTTACTCTATGGATACTGAGAACCAGACCAGAGCCAGGCTATAGGAGTGCAATCCAGATCTCCCAGAAGGGTAGCAGGGATGTTATTGATTACTTGAACCATTGCTACTGCCACTGAGGGTATGCCCAGACAGGAAACTGGAGTCAGGAGCTGGAGCTGGGTGTTAAACCAGGCACTCTGACCTGGGGTGCTACATCTTGTCTACTCAGCTAAATACTCACTTTGAAAAATAAATGTACCCCCTCTACTTGCCTGCTGACCTGAGCCTTGGTTTTGTTGGACATTTTTAGCATTCCAAGTCATTTTACAAACACTCACAGTAACCATCCAAAGGCTCTGTGACTTTTTCCTGTACATTATTGGCAGGAGAAGTGTGTGTGTGTGTGTGTGTGTGTGTGTGTGTGTGTGTGTGTGTGAGAGAGAGAGAGAGAGAGAGAGAGAGAGAGAGAGAGCGAATGAATGAATCTATTTGCTGGTTTACTCCTTAACCAAAGTCAGTATCCAGGAATTACATTTGAATTTTCCATGTGGCATCAAGTACCCGAGTACTTGGGCCACTTTCCATTGTGTTCCACTGCTTTTCTCCATGAGCAGGGGAGCTGCAGCAGGGACTTGAACAAGTGCTCATGTGGGATGCTGATGTCACTTGTGGAGCCTGCTGCATCCCAGTGCTGACCTTTAGGTTATGCTCCCTTTATTCCCCAGTTTTTCTGCCAAGTTGTAATGCTGCTGTTGGAAAATATTTTTACTTCAGTGGTTAGCTTCTTTGTAAAATTTCGAGGACTAAACTGGGAGGCAAATTTGACATGTTATGGGAATGGGAAGCATTTTTTTTTCCTAGACTAGTCAGCAGGAAAAGAGAAAGAAGGTTTCTACATGCATCCAGTAGGAAAGTGGCACGACTTTGGTGTGACTGCTTCCACCAGTGTGACATTCTGCCTGCCAAGATGTGTCTGAAGGTTGAATGTAGCTTATGACTCACATCATTTATTTATGTATTAGATTTATTCACTCACTTGAAAGAGATACAGAAAGGGAGAAATGAGAAATGGAGTTTCCATCTGCTGGTTTACTCCCCACATTGCTAACCTGGCAGAAACTGGGCCAAACCGAAGCCAGGAACCTAGAACTCCATCTGCATCTCCCAGGTGGATGACAGGGACCCAAGCATTTGGGCCATCCTCTGCTGCCTTCCCAGGCTCGTTAGCAGAGGTCTGGATGGGGAGTGGGGCAGCTGCTGCTGGCGTGGGGTACTGATGTCACAGGAGTCTTCTTAGCCTGCCACAGTGCAACACTGGGCCCTCATGTCATTTCTTGAGGAAGAAGATTGCTGTTTTTTTCCATAAAAGAAAATGTAGTGCCTTGCTTTGATTTCTCTGACATTTACATGACATAATCCCCAAATAAGTGTTTGTAAACAACCCTGAGTATGTATCTGGCTCACTGCTGAGCATAATAACAAATATACAAGTATGAGAAAAAAGTAGGTTAAATCATAGAGCCAATACCAAGAACTGTGTAAAATAGTGTATTATAAAGGTCTAAATCGTGAAGTCCACTCAGGGAGATCTGGGACCCTGGGTGAGGCTTAGGTAGGCTTACAGCAAATCATAGGCCAATTGGAGGCTCTTGAAGATGGTGCTGTGTCCCAGAGCTTGTTCCTCAGCCCCATTCTCTTCATAATCCTACGCAAGGCTCTAAAATCCCACATTCATGGCATGATCTCTGCAGGCCAGATGCTCTTCCAAAGGTTCTCCATACAGAAATTTAATCTTCCGGTTAAATTTATGGTTTAGATTCTGTTATTATCCTCACTTACGAAAGTGTGAAAAATTGAGAGGACAGGTGAACTTTATTGAGGGAATCCCCTCCCCTCCCCCGCTCCTGAGCCAAAGAGCCATGATGCGAACCTGGGCAGTTGCCTCTGAACTGCTGGCTACTCCGTTCCTATTTCTTTTACCATCTCTTTTGCACATAGCATCAGGAGAATTATTGAACCTTTGCAGAGTCCAATTTTACTTGGAAATCAAATCTGTACTTCCTGCCAAGTTCTCACATGGTCTACCCAGCCCAGCACTCACTCTTGACCTTCCTTCCGTCTCCTCTGTCTCACAGTCTTTGCCCTTGCAACTGAGATGCTTTGCTTGAATATGTGCTAGTTTGAACTGTTCATTTTCATGTGAGCTCACATGCACCATTTCATAGAATGTTCCTGGAAAATTGCTTTCAGTCACCCTTTAATCCATGTTTTATTTTCCTTCCCAAAACATATTACATATTTGTGTTTTTCCTGTCTGCTTTCCCAAATAAATAAACTCAATGAAGTTAAAGATTGGTTCATTTGTTCACTGGTGACTGGTATAATATTTAGGACAGTTCATGAAGGTTTTCTTTAAATCCATGTTAATTAATAATTTTTTATCATTTGATGTACATGTTTAACATGACTTCACTTGGGAAGAGATATACAAATGATAATAGGCCTGGGTCTTAATTAGTTTTATATTTTTAACAAAGTTTTGCCAAAATCTGTAGCCAAGAAAATGCTCATAAAGTCTTGGCTGAGTGAAAGCCCTAAGCAATTTGTTCTGGATTCTAGACATAGTTCAGAGGGGAGTGTGGGCTGGCATGCTCACAGAGAATGCTTGAAAGACCTGAAGGTAGTGATGGCTAGATTTGATTTGTTTGGGCATATAGGAATCATAGAAAAAAATAATTGTTTTTTTTTCATTTCAAATGTAGAGTGACAGAAAGTGAGAAGAAGTGGGGGAGAGCGGGAGATATTGACTGGCCATTTATCTCCTGATTTACTTCCCAAATGCATGCAACAGCTTGGCTGGGCCAGGCTGACAGCAGGAGCCCAGAACATCATCGACATCTTACTTGAGTGGTAGGGGCCCAAATAATTGGGTCATTCTCTGCTGCCTTCATGGGTGCAGTAGCATGGAGCTGGATCAGAAGCAGAACAGCTCGAAAAAGTGGTGTCAGTGTCAAAGTTGGTGGCTTAACTCTTGAGCTACAGTGCCAGCTGCAGCATAAGGTTGTAAAGCTAAAAGTATTAAGGTGATGCAGTGTGAACCTTTTGTCTATAGATGAGGAAACAGTTCAGGGAGGCCAAAAAGGTGTGCAAAGACACATGACTCATTTATGTGAAACCACATCTGGAATTCAGGTTTCTTGACTCTGTTCAGGAGTTTCATTCCTCTATACAGGGTTGCCTTCAGAATCAAAGAAAACACTTTGTGGAGTGGGTGCATGACCACCAGCAGCAGGAGCAAAGGTCCTGAGACAGAAAAGATGCCAGCTGTGAGTGATGAAGATTAGGTCACCATAATTGATATTTTTGTTGCTGCTGTTTCAAATATTTATTTATTTTTATTGGAAAGACAGATTTATAGAGGAGAGACAGAGATATTACCTCTGCTGCTTCACTTCTCAAATGATCACAACAGCTAGACCTGAGCTGATCTGAAGCCAGACACCTGGATGGAGCTTCTTCCAGGTCTCCCACGTAGGGAGTGTAGGGTGTAGGGTTCCAAGGCCTTATGCCTTCCTTTGCTGCTCTCTCAGGCACATTAGCAGGGAGCTGGATGGGAAGTGGAGCCAGCTGGGACTCAGACAGACACCCACATAGGATACCGGCACCACAGGGAGAGCCTTAACCTAGTACACATAGGTGCCAGCCCTAGATCATCCTAATTGAATCAGAATTTATGGAGGCTCTGAGGAAGGTGGAGTAGGCAAATCAAATCCTGGAGAGTCTTTATATATATAAAAGCTTATGTTTACGTAGCTGATCAGGGTGGGAAGGACCCAGGGTCAGTGAAAAGAAGGAATGATCATCATTTCTGAATCCTCTATTTCTTCTTCCTGTTTTTTGGGAAAGAGGGGAGGCAAGAGGGAAAGCCACACCCAGCCTCCCAACCACCCCAGTACCTGGGGATGGGGAACAGCCACCCAACATCAACCCAGGGTCCTGATGTGGTATACGCCCTGGAGAATTTTGAATGTCATCTTGAAGACTGTGAAATGAGAGGAAGACGGGTGGCATGGTTTAAGTTTTAAGTTTTTTTTTTTCTCTTCATGAAGGTGACATTGAGCTAGTAGTATAGAAAATAGATTGTGATGAAAGAAACTGAAGGCTCAAGGGAATCGGGGAGTACTTGCAGCATCTCAAGGCTAGTGGTCTAGCAGCATTTCCGTTTAAATCTTTTGCCTTGTGTTTATTTCTTTGAACTTTTTGAGGTGACGTGTACTTCACAGGTAAGATACAGTTTCCTGATAGTTTTGGGGGTGAGAAGCAGGAGACCAGGCATTTTGCCTTAACTACATGTGACTGCAAGTGACATTTCAGCACCCAAATGGTCATCCCCCTGAGAAACCTGGGTTATGTTAAGACAGAGCAGGGAGGGAAGGTAATGTGCTGAAGTAAGTGATGGGAAGTGAAGGTGGGGAGGGGCAGAAAGAACAGATGGAAAATGAACAAGGGACCTGGCCCCTCTCTCAGAGGAGTCACATTTTGTTTGGAGAGTCAGACATCCAAGGACCCCATCCTTGTGCTGATATTTTGGGACCATGGCAAGACAGTGCAGCTGGCCTTTTAGGCTTCCTTTACATTAGACAGATGAGTTGTGCACAAGCCACAACTCAATCACATGGTCCACACTGAGTTTCCAACTAGAGCTGATGAGAACAGATCAATACTGCCTTTCTTTGGCCAGTGAGTTGGCAGGCACATTCCGTCCCCGTGAATATTTTTCCATCTCTAAGGAAGAACTGTGAAAGTCAGCATGAAAGTGAGAACACAGACCTTTAAGGACTATCTATCTTCTGCTGAAACTGAAAGTTTGAATAGTAGGGAAAAAAGCAAACAAACAAAAACACAAAACCCAAACCCTGCAGCATTCAACATTTAACACATATTTATTTTTTAAATTTTACTATTTATTTTTATTGGAAAGTTAGATATACAGAGAGGAGGAGATACAGGGAGAAAGATCTTCTGTCTGATGATTCACTCCCCAAGTGGCCACAATGGTTGGAACTGAACTGGTCCAAAGCCAGGAGCTTCTTCCATGTCTCCCACACAGGTGCAGGGTCCCAAAGCTTTGGGCTGTTTGTTCTCAGCTGCTTTCCCAGGCCACAAGCAGGGAGCTGGATGGAAAGTAGGGCTGCTGGGATTAGAACCAGCACCCATATGAGATCCCAGCACAAAACCCGTATTTATTGAGATGTGATGGAGCTTCCATCTTTTGATCATATCACATCATTAAGCTCTTGGAGCCCACTTGGTCCAGATTCTCAATTGATTCAGACTCTTCACTAACATTTGTTCACTTACTAAAAATTTACCTACACTGAGTGCCGAGGCAACTTTTCAGGTGAGTTCAGAATAGGTGAAAGTTATCATCTGGTTGACTGGCTTTAACCTGGTGGACTTGGAGGCCATCCAGTTTGTTGGTCTAGAGTATTGTTGGCCATCATATAGCACCCTGCCCAACCCTGCTGGCTCTTCTTCTTTTTTTTTTTTAAGATTTATTTATTTTTATTGCAAAGTCAGATATAGATATAGATATAGATATAGATATAGATATAGATATAGATATAGATATAGATATAGATATAGATATAGATAGAAGAGGAGAGAGAGAGAGGATGGTTCACTCCCCAGGTGACTGCAGTGGCTGGAGCTGAGCCAGTTTGAAGTCAGGAGCCCTCACACAGGTGCAGAGTCCCAAGGCTTTGGGCCGTCCTCAACTGATTTTCCAGGCCACAAGCAGGGAGCTGGATGGGAAGTGGAGCTGCCAGGATTAGAACCGGCACTAATATGGGATCCTGGCTCGTTCAAGCCACTATGCCATCGTGCTGGGCCCTCATCTCCTTTTTATGTCCAAAATGAGCCCTCATCTCTACCCCTCAGCCTAATGTCCTAGACCATGTCTAAGAGGAATGCCTAAGAAAAACACAAATGAATTCCTTTGCTTGAATTTTGGGAAGTTCTAGGAGGGCAACACTTCCTTAAAAGCTAGGAGCCTTTCCCCAAGAAACCTCTACCGCTTGCATAGTCCCAGCCGACAGCATGGATGCAGGCACTCAGCTCCTAACTGCTTCTCAGGCCCTTCTCCGTTGGCTCCCCTTGAAGGTGCTGCCAGGTGCATGGTGTCTCCTTTTCTGACAGTGATGGAGTCAAACTGAGGTAATCTTGCTGAAATTGTCCATGACTTGGAAGGGCAGCTGCACAGAACAAAAGAGAGGAAAGAGAAGGTGATACAGAAAAGGGTTTTATGGAGCCTTTGCATTAGTCACTGCAGAGAGATCATTACCTCCTGTGCTTGGCATCTGGAACCACCTTCTACCCAGCGTGGCATCTGCTGTTGCTACAAAATGGAAAATTGTTTTTCACTTTAAATTGATGTCTTCTAAAAATGTAATATGTGCATTGACATATACCAAAAAATTTAGGAACTCCACTTTCCAAACATCCACAGATGCCCCCACTATATATATATTCAAAAATTATTTTACAAAATTAATTAGGAGCCATTGTGGCATGTAGGTTAAGCCATCTCTTGCAATGCTGGCATCCCATAATGAGCACTTGGGACCCACTTCTCCACTTTCGATCCAGCTCCCTGCTCATGTACCTGGGAGAGCAGTAGAGGGTGGCTCATGTGTTTGGACCTTGCATCCCCATGGAGACAGGAAGAAGCTGACTTTGGCTTGGCACAGCCCTACCTGTTGTGGCCATTTGGAGAGTGAACCAGCAAGTGGAAAATCTCTCTTTGTCTCTCTCTGTATATAACTCTGTATTTCAAATAATAAAATAAATCTTAATTTAATTTCAGAGATACTGAGACTTCCTGTCTGCTGGTTTCCAAATACCCACAGCTGCCTGGCTTGACTCAGGTCAAAGCTGGGAGCTGGGAAATCAATCCAAGTCTCCCAACTATTTGAACCATCAAGCGTTTCCTCCTAGGGTTTTCATTAGCAGGAAACAGGAATAGGAAAGTAAGATAGAAGTTGTACCCAGGCACTCCAGTAGGGGGTGCTGATACCTTAGGTTGTATGTTAACTGTTGGGCCAAATGCCTGCACCTGTACATTTTTGTTTTAACTGAAATCTAGCATATTCAGGTTTCCCTATTTTTTTTTAAAAAAAAGATTTATTTATTTTTATTGGAAAGGCAGATATACAGAGAGGAGTAGAGACAAAGATCTTCCGTCCTATGATTCACTCCCCAAGTCACCACAATGGCTGGTGCTATGCTGATCTGAGCCAGGAACCAGGAACTTCAAATGTCCTTATCACTTTTTTTTCATACTGATATCAAGCATATAATTAGGCATTATAGCTGGTTGTTATATCTGTCAATTTCTTTTATTGTAACCTAGTCCTTCTTGTATGATGCTATGTTGTTAAGGGGTAGTCTTCAATGGACTCCTTTCATTAAGTGCTGACTTGGTGGCCAGTGCTAATGCTTGAAGCTTTATATATGCCACCTGCTTTAATCCTTTCACTAACAATGGGAAGGAGGTGCACTCTCTTCCTATGAGATCTTGACTGTCTTGGGGGCCCTAACTGGTTCCTTTGTGTCAGGGAGAATATCACCGTACCTCAATGGTCACCTTAACGAGTACGGACTGTTAAGGCAGCTGAGTTGGGTTGAAACCTTTTTCCTGATAGTTATGATCTTGGACAAATTCTTTAATCTCTCTGCCTCAGTTTCCTTGTCTGTTAAATGAGGTTGATAATAGTTCCTACTTCATGAGGTTGTTGTGAGATTACGTGAATTAATGCACAAAAATGCTTACAAGATGACCTGGCATACAGTTACTATATATCATTTTTGCTGTTTGATGGCTGGACGATCGATCCACAGGCACATCAGGCTCTCCATAGTGACTACTTATCTCAGTAAAGCTCTTCTCTTCCTTATCCCCTGGCTCCTTTGATTGGACCAGCATAGGCTCTGATTTGTCCTCTCTCTGCAACCACACTCACAGTGTGTCAGTTCCACTGTGGATTAGACTCTTCCTTAACATCTTGCTGCCTCCGGACTGGTTAAACAGGACCATCATTTGCTGGAATGCGGCTTTAATGTCTCAGAAGGGCTGACTTTATGTTCACCAGTCAGTGTACTACAAGAATGAACTTCCTAAAATACCATTTAGCAATGGTACTTTAGTAAAAATTCTGTCCTTTATTTTAATTAAGTAATAACATTCAGTAAAGTATGCAAATATTAAGTATGGATTTCACTCATTCATATACATTCACATGACCGGGAAATCCTCAGATTCAGTCCACTTGCCTGATTGCCACAAGCCAATCACTGATGATGGTGGTGGAAGAGGTAGGTATTTATGGCAAATTGCAGAACTAGGAGTTGGGCAGCTGCTGCTGAATTCCCACGGTTCCTGTAGATTGAACCCGAGTTGAGAAATACATGTTTATCTTTTATGCAAGTGCCTGGTTGGTCTGCAGGGCTCATGCCCTCCTTTGACAGAAATACTGTGTTCTGGGACTTGATGTGGCAACGTTGGTGTCAGTCCATCGTGTTTTAGTTGTGTGTTGCTCGGGGCCCAGAGTTCCTTGATGAGTCTTGCCATCAAGAACACTACGGGGCAGCTATACCAGTCCCTCAGATTGGTGAGTTATTAGTAGAAACAGGACAAAGAGACTTTAAGCTTAGGGAGCGAGACTGGGAGGCTGTGGGCAACTAAGGCCTGATAACACTGTCAGCACGGGCCTCAAAGGCATGGTATCAGGACTCTGGTTCATAACTGCCACCCAGATCCCAATGCAAAACATTGCCTCCATCCCAAAAGGCTGCTGTCTCATGCCTCGTGTCCAGATTCCTACCCCAAACGCTCTGCGGTTGCCATTCACTTTACCTTCTGTTGACATTTGCTAAATGAGTCACAAAAACTCTTTGATGCTGCTGCTTTGACAAGGTAATTCCATCCTCTGACATGACATTCACCAGTCTTTGTCACCTGGCTTCTACTTCAAGTCTTCTGTGCAAAGCATGTTCTTCCTATTAACACAACAGGCTCTCTTTTCTCCTCTTCTTCTGTTTCTTTCTTTCTTTTTTTAAACTCAGTATTCTCTTGCTCCTCTAACTTCACCAAGGCAGAATGAAGCCCTGCTTGCTACTCTTCAGGTGTGATTGTTACAGGTCGTCTCTTCTTTGCACATCTTTCTCTTCTGCATATAGCTTTCGTGACTGCTAGTTGAATCTTCACACCAAAATTGGTATTCTTAGCGGAAAATGTAGAAAATCAATATAAAAATCAAAACTATCCACAACCATTCCACAGATATAATCCTTGTTTACATATATGCCAAAATATACACCAGCCTTTTAAAGCAATAGGTGTGCATTTGCAAAATGTTTAATATTTATCTGCTTTAGTCACTTGTTATTTAGTTTTAGTTTGGTTTTGTTGTTTAGTTTACCCCCTATTTACTCAAACTGTTTTTGAAACATAGTGACGCACATCCTCATTCCTTTAGTTTAGCCCAGTTCACTGACTGTTTTTTTTTTTTTAATTGGAAAGTCAGATATACAGACAGGAGGAGAGACAGAGGAAGATCTTCCATCTGATGCTTCACTTCCCAAGTGGTCACAACAGCTGGAGCTGAGCCAATCCAAAGCCAGGAGCCAGGAACTTCTTCCGGGTCTCCCACACGGGTGCAGGGTCCTAAAGCTTTGGGCCATCCTCGACTGCTTTCCTAGGCCACGAGCAGGGAGCTGTATGGGAAACGGGGCAGCCAGGATTAGAACCAGTGCCCATATGGGATCCCGGTGCATTCAAGGCGAGGACTTTAGCCTTTGTGCTATCTCACTGGGGCCCATTGATTGATTTTTGGGGAATTACCACTAGAAGTAAAATGGAGAGGTGAAAAGCGTGAACACAGGAAGACTCTTAATGTGCGTCACCAAATTGCCCTCTGGAAAATCTTGTAGCTTTCTCTGTATACTTCAGTTAAGGAGAGTGAGAATGCCTGTTTTTAGCCATCTTTGTCAAATCAAAAAGAATGAAAATAATATTTGCAAGTTTGGTAAGGTAAAAATATCATTGTGTTGCTGTTTTAATTCCCATTTCTTTGCAACTGAGATGAACTGTTTTCATAATTTTTTTAAATGGCCATTTAGTTTCCACAATTTTTCTTTTGTGTTCTATATTTTCACTTATTCTATTTTAATTTTGCATTGACAAAAATTCTATGTATTTATAATGCACCATGTGTTGCTTTAGTACATGTGTACATTGTAGTATGGCAAACCCAGGTTACTTGCCATAGTTACTCTCCCACATACTTAGAACTTTTTGTGTGTGTTGAGAATGCCTAAAATTTATTCTCTCAGCAATTTCTAAGTATGCAATATGTTGTTGTTAATAGATAGATCTTAAACTTATTTCTCCTAACTGTAATTTGTACCCTTGGCCAATATCTCCCCAGTATCCTCACTGTAAGTGAAATCTTGTAGGTTTTGTCCTTGTCTTCCTGACTCATCTCCCTGAACTCCGTGTCTTCCAGGGTCATCCATGTTGTAGGAAATGACAGGATTTCCTTCTTTATTTGAAAGGCAGTGATAGAAAGAAGGCGATGGTGGAGATGGAGGAAGGCATGCACACACACACACACACACACACACACACACACACATTTTCATGGATGTGAGGTGATGTTTCATTAAGGCTTTGTTTTCCCAGATGATTAGTGATATGAAACACTTAATTCTTGTACTTGATCGTTCTTTATATGCCTGAAGAAATGTCTGTTCTGGTCATTCTCTCCCTCTTTATCAGATTATTTGATGTCTTACTGTTGCTTCAGTTTCTTATGTTTTGGATATTAGTTCCTCAATGGATTTCTACTCATGTATTTTTCTATTTTATTTTATCAACTCTTAATCATATTAATGACAGTAACTTGTGTCTTATCTTCAGTCAGTTGTTGCATAACATTTTGTTCACCAATTGAGTATATAATGTGTATATATATATTGTTATGTATATCATATATATATGATATATCACATATATATACACATCATATATATATGATAGTGCATACCATGCAGCCTAGGAATATAGTAGGCTGTATCATTTAGATTTGTGTAAATACCATGTATAATGTTTGCACAATGATGAAATGACCCAATAAACAGATTTATCAGAGGATAACCCTATTGTTAAGTGACACAGGATCACACTACAGATATTTTCTGTAGTTTGTCATTTGTCTTCTAGTTTTATTTTTCCTACATAAAAACAAAAACTTTCTAACATTTTAATGTAGTAAAGTTTTAAAAATGTAGTTGAGGAACAGGGTGTGTGAGAGAGTTATTGACAGAGGGAGAGAAGAGATTGCAAAATGAGCTCCCATTCACTGTCTCCCAATGCCTGCAGTGATTGGGATTGGGACTGGAGCCGAGAGCTGAGAATATAGTCCGGGTGTCCCAGGAGGGCAATAGAAGCCCAGCCTACTGAGCCCTCGCTGCTGCTTCTCAGAATCTGCATTCCCAGAAGGCGGGCACAGGAGCCAGAGCTGAAAATCAAACTCAGGCTGGTAAGGTGTGGGACGTGGCATCTTAACCACCAGGTTGAACACCTGCTCCTGCTTTAGTGAAGTTTTATCATCTTGTAAAAAAAAATTCTTTTTTGCCTGTGGAATCATTCTTGTGTCTTCCCTCATTAAGATCAGAGAAATAATCATTGTATATTGTTCTGTCTTTATGTTGTCACTTAAAAACATTTACATCTTTACTCAATCTGGAATTTGTTCTGGTGCGAGGTAATAAGAGTAGCTGCCGGTGCCTATCTGTCTATGCTATATGCCAGGCACTAAATACTTTACACATACTCACTCATTTAATGTTTTGAACACCCCTGAGATGTAGGGAATATATTATTTTCTCTGTATTTTCACTGTAAATCAACTGACTTAAGTTGACCCAGTTTGTCAGCAGCAAAGATAGGATTCAGCTCCAGATAGTCAATTCTCAGAACTCCGTGACCCTAACTGCTCCATTGATTTAATTTTCTCTGAAGATTTGTCATAGTGGCATTTTTTTAAAAAGATTTATTTTTATTATTTTTTTTATTGGAAAGGTGGATTTACAGAGAGGAGAGACAGAGAGGAAGATCTTCCATCCGATGATTCACTCCCCAAGTGGGTCCAACGGCCGATGCTGTGCCGATCTGAAACCAGGAGCCTCTTCCGGGTCTCCCACACGGGTGCAGGGTCCCATAGCTTTGGGGCGTCCTCGACTGCTTTCCCAGGCCACAGGCAGGGAGCTGGAAGGGAAGCGGGACAGCCGGGATAGAACCGGCACCCATATGGGATCCCGGGGCATGCAAGGCGAGGACTTAACCACTTGCGCCACCGCGCCGGGCCCCCAAAGTTAGTTTTTAAAACTTCCTGTTTTTGGTACTAGTGTGATAGTATAGTGATTAAAGTCCTCACCTTGAACGCCCTGGGATCCCATATGGGCACTGGTTCTAATCCTGGCTGCCCCGCTTCCCATTCAGCTCCCTGCTTGTGGCCTGGGAAAGCAGTCGAGGATGGCCCAAAGGATGGCCCAAAGCTTTTGGGCCCTGCACCCACATGGGAGACCTGGAAGAAGTTCCTGGCTCCTGGCTTTGGATTGGCTCAGCTCCAGCTGTTGTGACCACTTGGGAAGTGAAGCATCAGATGGAAGATCTTCCTCTGTCTCTCCTCCTCTCTGTATATCTGACTTTCCAATAAGAATAAATAAATCTTGAAAAAAATTTTCCTATTTTCAATTGTACGCAAAAAATGTGTATCGCTAAGTGTCCAACATGGCGACCCAGTGGCTAAATCCTTGCCTTGCATGCACTGGGATCCCATATAGGCACCAATTCCTGTCCTGACTGCTCCACTTCCCCATCCAGCTCCCCACTTGTGCCTGGGAGAGCAGAGGAGGATGGCCCAAAGCCTTGGGGTCCAGCACCTGCGTGGGAGTGGCAGAGGAAACTTCTGGCTCCTGGGTTTGGATCAGCTCAGTTCTGACTATTGTGGCAACTTACAGAATGAATCAGCAGATGGAAAATCTTTTCTCTGTCTCTCCTTCTCTCTGTGAATCTGCTTTTCCAATAAAAACAAACCAAGAAACAAATAAATAAAGTTATTCTTTCAGCCATAGTTTGGAAATTGGCATGTGATGAGCAGATTTCATAGGCTGAAAGCTCTAAGCGGGACGGGTGTGTGGCACATTGGCTGAGGCACTACTTGGAAGGTCCTCATCCCATAATGGAATGCCTAGGTTTCAGTCCCAGCTGTGTTTCTGATTCTAGCTTCCTGTTGAGGCACACTCTAGGAGACATCAGATCATAATTTAAGCCCTTGAGTCCTGCTACCCATGTGGGAGACCTCTATCTAGTTCTGGGCTCCTGGGTTGACCTCACCCAGTTTGGGCCATTTGAGCATTTGGGGAATAAACTGATTAATAGAAGAGAGAGAGAGAGAGAGAGAGAGAGAGAGAGAGAGAGAGAGAGAGAGATTCTCCTTGTGCCTGTCAAATAAAGGAAGAGAAAACCTTGAAACTTGTTGAGTTGAATTTGGTTTATTCACTTAACCTTTTTAAACAATTTCTTTAAAAAATATATTTAATCAGTGCATAGTAATTGCACATGTTTACAGGATATGAAACATTTCTGTTTACTCAAGGAGTCTTCCCACTTCAATCTGAGGTAAAAACACTTTCTCTGAGAACTTAATGGGCATACCTGGGCTTCAGTTTTGCATACTCTGCAAAACTGGAATAAAATCAAATTTGGGTCTTCTCTGCTTGCAGGTTTTTTTCATTTTCTTTATCCTTTGAAAAGTGAGAATGTCACAGTGGTAAGTCCTTGGTTGTTGATTTTGTTCAGGATTCTTTAAGTCTTTTGTGTTCAGACCAAACCCTTCTGTTATTTCTGGAAAATTTGCTTCTATTAAACTTTTAATTATAGATTTGAGGCCATTTGTTCAAAGACTCACCTTCTTTGCAGGGTGGTTCTCTGAGCGGCATTCCTTCTGGTGGCTGTCATCCTGTGCATGCTTTGAAGCAGTCTCGGTCATTAGAAGAAAGTATACACAGACACACACACACACACTTTTTTTTTAATTATTGTTTAAGAGAGAGGGGGACAGAGACAGACAGGGAGAGGAAAAGACAGAGAGCTCCCCATCCGCTGATTGACTCCCATTTTAAATGTCTGCTTTGACTGGAGCAGAGAGCGGACCAGAGATAGGACTTGGGGACTCAACCGAGGTCTAGCATATGGGTGCCGGGATCCCAATTACTTGAGCCCTCAGTGCTGCCTCCCAGTGTCTGCATTAGCAGAAAACTTGAGTCAGGAGCTGGAGGGCAGGAATGGAACCTGCCTACTTCAGGATGGAATGCAGGCATCTGAACTGGTGTCTTCATCACTAAGCTAAACACCCACTCCTGTTTCTGCATTTTCTCCCTCTGCTTGGCTTTTACTGCAGCAGCCCATCTGTTTTTATTGCTCACTGACTGTTCGCTGACTTTGTGTGGGCCTAATGTCTCTCCTGTTTCCTTGCAACTTGTATTTGCATGTTCGTTAAACACAGTCTGTTTTACCTGCTTGACAGTCTGTGGTATAGATGTTTATGAGTTGTTTACTGTGAGGAAAACTTTCTGTTCCATGGATTTGCTTTGCTGTTCTTTAATACTATTAGCTTCTCTTCGGTGGTTTATACCTCTTGAGTATTTATTCATTCTTCTGAGTTTACAGTTGACCCCACTTGCATAGTTTCCGATGATTTTGTTTGTGCTGTATTTACTGAGATTTATTAGAAGTCCTGAGGGACTGGCACCATGGTGTAGCAGGCTAAGCTTCCACCTCCAGTGCCGGCATCCCATGTGGACACTGATTCAAATCCCAGCTGCTCTACTTCCGATCCAGACGCACCTGGGAAAGCAGCAAAAGCTGAGCCAAGTGCTTGGGCCTCTACAATATCCACAAGGGAGACGCAGAAGAAGCTCCAGGTTTCTGACTTCAGATCAGCCAGGCTCTAGCCTTTGCAGTCATTTAGGGGGAAGAAAGCATAGCTATTACTCATCCTGAGTTTTGCTGTTTGTGTGTTGTTTCCAGGTTAGCAAGCAAAAACACAATTAGAAGTATTGTAAGGAAAGTGGCTGAATAATTACTCATTTTTAAAGTCATGTAGTTTCTAATTCTTGCTTTCAGTGAAACAGAAGGAATTAGAAGCAGATAGATAATTTAAATAATTGTAAAAAATTATTTTATTTTACTTGAAAGAGTTACAAAGAAAGAGGGAACACAGTGATGGTTCTCCCATCTAATGGTTCAATACCTAGATGGCTACAGCAGTCATAGAGATCTGAGCTGTTCTGAAGCCAGGAGCTCAGAGCTTCATTCAGGTCTCATACAGTTGTGGAACCCAAGGACTTCAGCCATCCTCTGCTGCTTTCCTAGTGCTGAATCAGAAATGGAGCAGTTGAGCCTATATGGAATGCTGGTGCCACAGGCAAAGCATGCTGTAACACTACACCAACCTACTTTAAAATAAATTTATAAAAAATATTTGTTGATTCATTTGAAAGGCAGTGTTACAGAGAGAGGTCAATCTGAAGCCAGGAGTCAGGAGCTTCTTCCATGTCTCCCACATGGGCACAGGGGCCCAAGTAATTGAGCCGTCCTTCACAACCTGTCTAGGCGTACTAGCAGGGAATTGGATTGGAAGTGGAACAGCCAGGACTCATACTGGTACTCATTATGGATGCCAACCTTGCACACAGCAGCTTTACCTACTATGCCATAGTCTGGCTCCTAAAGTAATTATTGATGATAGGTCACTATATGCACTTGACTGGTTTATTTATTTTTCTCATAGCAAAATACCTGAGGCAGGTATTTGTATATTTGTCTAATTTTAAAAATAATTTTTATTTTATTTTTAATATTGTTTACATAGTTGAGAGGGATGCATGCTTCTGTGGGTATTCAAGTATGGTGGGCAGGGTCCAGTTGGAGGAGGATGGGTGGGACAAATGTTTCAATTTTACTTCCTCTTGTTTCTGAAGAAGGGGAAAGGGTGGGACACGCTTTGCTGTCAGACTACGTCAACACCCAGGGATAGGGGACATGCTGCCTTAGAGACTGCAATGTGGGGAAGAATGTTCCAAGGGTGTTATTTGAGTTGTCCTGATAGTTCTGAGATGTCAAATTGGCTTCATTACACCAGGGTTGAGAAAATGTTTTTGAGATCTGTTGGTTAACCAGATCTTCCTTAGTGCATCCACAGGCTCAGGAGAATGTTGCCAGAGCTTGTCCAGAAGAGTTGTCTAGCCTGTTCTTTCCATCCTCTATCAAGGCACTTGACATCCTCTACTGGCCTAGATGAGCTGACTGTCATGTGCCCTTGTGTGCATCTGGGCATATTGCCTGCTGCACAGGAATCAGCAATTGAAGGGGCTCAGTCCTGACACCTGTACTCCAAGAGCCAACCACCTGTCTTGTGATTTTCCCTGTGGCTGAAGTTTTAGTCCAGTAATACAGTTGGGGACCTTGGCGATTTTAGAGGTGCACAGTTCTGGAGATACAAGGTCTAGGAGTCTCATCTGGCTTGACTTTTTTGCTAGCAGAGACCCGAGATAGCACAGAATACCACATGGCAAATGATGAACAGTGTGTGTGTGTGTGTGTGTGTCTCCTTCTGTTTTTAAAACCACCAGTATTTAATCATAGGAACACTGCAATGATGACTTAAACTAGTTCTAATCATTTGTAAAGGCCTCACTTAGAAACATTGTAATTAAATCTGTATCCTCTTAATATCTCATAATGAATACTAAATTTCAACACATGGAACTTTGAGGGATGCTCAATTTATATATAAAATATAGTGGCATGTCACTTGGAACAAGTACAAAGTTTACTTGATAAACAGGACTGGTGTTGTGGTGTAGCTGCTGAAGTTGCTTCCTGTGATGCAGCATCTCATATTGATGCCGGATCATGTCCGGGCTGCTCCGCTTCTGATCCAGCCTCTCTGATAATGGCCTGGGTAAAACAATGGAGGATGGCCCGAGTTTCTGGGCCCCTGACTCACGTGGGAGATCAGTTGAAGCTCCTGGGGTCAGCCTGGCCCAGTACTAGTCATTGTAACCAGCTGGGGAGTGAGCCAACAAATGGGAGATCTCTGACTCTTTACCTTGTCTCTCCATAATTCTGCCTTTCAAATAAATAAATAAATAAATAAATAAATATTTTTTTAAAAGTTTACTGATAACTGCTACAGCCAAGTTTTAAAAATTTCTATTTTTTTTTATCATTCTGTGGATAAAGTTTCTTGGTTGCATGTAGCTAATAAATATAAAAAATAAGTGCATTGGAATAAGATTTAATTTTATGTTCAATAATAACAAATTTATAAGGTAATTATGGTTTTTTTTTAAAGATTTCTTTTTATTATTTTTTTTATTGGAAAGGCGGATATACAGAGAGGAGAGACAGAGAGGAAGATCTTCCATCCAATGATTCACTCCCCAAGTGAGTGCAACGGACCGATACTATGCCGATCCGAAGCCAGGAGCCTCTTCCAGGTCTCCCACACTGGTGCAGGTTCCCAAAGCTTTGGGCCGTCCTCGACTGCTTTTTCAGGCCACAAGCAGGGAGCTGGAAGGGAAGCGGGGCTGCCGGGATAGAACCGGCACCCATATGGGATCCCGGGGCGTGTAAGGTGAGGACCTTAACCACTGTGCCACTGCGCCACCACGCCGGGCCCGGTAATTATGGTTTTAATAAAGGCTATGACATCTCAGTTTAAAAGAAGAAGACATGTTACCATTTCTATAGTCATAAAAGCATTAAAAAGTGGTTATATTGGGGTCTGGCGCAATGGCGCAGCGGTTAAGGTCCTCGCCTTGCACACCCGGGATCCCATATGGGCGCCGGTTCTAATCCCAGTGGCCCGGCTTCCCTTCCAGCTCCCTGCCTGTGGCCTGGGAAAGCAGTCGAAAGCTTTGGGACCCTGCACCTGCACAGGAGACCTGGAAGAGGCTCCTGGCTTCAGATTGGCATAGCATCAGCCGTTGTGCTCACTTGGGGAGTGAATCATATCCGCCTTTCCAATAAAAATAAAAATAAAAATAAATCTTTAAAAAAAAAGTGGATATATAAGTATAGTTCAAACAGTTCATGGAAAGATGAAAATAAAAGGCAGTGTTTATTTTGATGAAGAACTTTTTGAGGGACAGGCAATGGTACAGCAGTTGAAGTACTGTTTGAGATCCCGCTTTCCATGTTGGAGGGCCAGAGTTGGAGTCCTTGCCCTGCTTCTGATTCCAGCTTGTTGCTAACACACACCCTGTCAGACAGCAGGTGCTGGCTCAGAGACTTGGGTCGTGCCACCCAGGTGGGAGCCATGGAATGAGTGCCAGCTTCAGCTCTTTGGAGCATTTGAGGGATGAAGTGAATGAAAGATCTATCTACCTTTCAATTAATATAAACACATTTTCAATTTTTAAAAATTTTTTGAAGTCGATATTTAGTTTTTCATAATACTTTCCACGAACATTTTGCAGACAACTTATATATGATGTGTTTACATGTATGTATGGATGTTGGGTGTAATAAATGTGTTACAGAATATTAAAAAATATTGTATTTTTGGTTTCTTTAAAGATTTATTTATTTTTATTACAAAGTCAGATATACAGAGAGGAGGAGAGATAGAGAGAAAGATCTTCCGTCCGATGATTCACTCCCCAAGTGAGCGCAATGGCCGATGCTGTGCCGATCCAAAGCCAGGATCCAAGAGCTTCTTCCAGGTCTCCCACACGGGTGCAGGGTCCCAAGGCTTTGGGCCGTCCTCGACTGCTTTCCCGGGCTACAAGCTGGGAGCTGGATGGGAAGTGGGGCTGCCGGGATTAGAACCGGCGCCCATATGGGATCCCGGGGCGTTCAAGGTCAGGACTTTACCCACTAGGCCACACCACCAGGCCCCCTATATTTTTGGTTTGAAAGAGAGCAAGACAAAGAGAAATCAGCCATCTACTTGTTCACTACCCGCAATACATGCAACACCTGAGGCTGGGCTGAGTCGAAGCCAGGAGCCAAGATTCTGACTGGGACTTTGAAGTACTTGAACCATCACCTGCTGACCAAGAGTGTCTGTTAAAACAAAGCTGGAATTGGGACAGGATACAGAACTTGAACCCAGGCCCTCTGATATTTGATGCAGGCAGCCCACATGGTGTCTTAAGTTCCATGCCAAGTGCTAGCCCCATGAGAGACCTGGCGTGGTGTTTGTGTGAAGCAGCTTGGATAAACCCCAGAAGGAAACCCAAGGCTTGATTGGATGCCACACAGAAACACGAGGTGGTGGAATGAGCAGTTTTTCCACAATTTAATATTTTCCGAAATGGCACTGAAAACCTTGCCCTTAAGGAACCCCAAGCCACCTAATAATTCATTCTTGCAGGCTCTAGAGAGGGAGAAAAATTGAAGATTTGTAGCATGGAATATGTGCCCTGGCCTGTCCTAAGAGAGCCCGGGAAGCGGTTGAGGGCAGCCTTGGGAGTGTGGCCAGCACAGTAAGGTAAGGAACACGGCTTGGTGGTGTTCCCAGTGGGAAAGGTTGTGTTTGGTACAGCTCTCTATTTTCATAAAAGTGTCTGTGAAGCCAAATTCTTCGGGGCCCCCAGGAGAAAATCTGGTAAGGGAAATGGAGTCAGGCCAGAGGACCTCCTGTGCGCCATTCACAGCCTGATGCTTTACTTTTTATAAATCTCCTGAATCATCTCAGAGAGCAGGAAATCACAACCTGGGGAGACCAAGGAGCTTCCCGGGGTGGGGGAGTTTTAAGCTGTGTGTCTGATTCCACTGCCCTTTCCAAGGCCTCTGTGATGCCTCCCTGGGCTGAAATCATGGAAAAACAAGGGATATTCTGGCCTGAATTAGGGAGCTCATGGTATCCAGCTAACAGTTCTGAAGAACTCAGAGTACCCGTTGATTGGAGACATTTGGGGAGTGGAATGAAGCTGATGTGGAAGGGAGGAATCAGTGGGGAGGAGATACCCGATGTTCTCAGAGTGTCTGTCTATGGAAAAGGGAGACTTTGTGCCATGGCGTTTGGACTGTGGTGCTGATTTGGAAGAAATGGATCCTGAATGAACACATCTGCTACCAGAAAAATGGAAGAAGTGTGGCACACTGTGAGGATATGGGATTTAACAAAACACAGGTTTTGGCAACAGGACCTGTGGCACAGTGGATTCAGCTTTCACCTATGACCTGGCTTCCATAAGCGTGCTGGTTTGAATCCTGGCTCCTCTACTTCCCATCCTGCTACCTGCTGATGTACCTGGGAAGGCAGTGGAAAATGGCCCAAGTAGTTGGGCCCCGGCCATCCAGTTTGGAGAACAGGATGAGGTTCCTGGCTCCTGGCTTTGGCCAGTCCAGCCCTGTCTGGTACAGCTATCTGGGGAGTGGACCAGTGTTTGGAAGGCCTGTCTCTTTTTTCTGTCACTGTGTATTGCAAATGAACAAATAAACAGATCTTTTTAAAAAGGAAAAGGATGTTTTCAAACCAAAATAATAAATAAAATGGGGTAATAGGACAACCAACAAAGGACCTTAAACTTATCTATTACAAAACTGGCTTAGATTTAGAAATATTTTGACTGAAGGCTAATTACATTTCTGCGTAGGTTTGTCCATTTGGGAATTTTCACTTAGTAGTTTGTTATCAGGGAAAGCTTGGCAGCCCAGCCTTTCATACCTTACTGATTTATTTTTTATCAGTTTCTTTCAGGAACCCATCTTGACAGATATTTTGATGTAAGCAATATTAGCTGCGGCATTGAGTGAATGGTGAGAAGGGGGCATGAGAAGTTACTAGACTTTCCACTCTGGGTCAGGAAGAAAGCAAAGGAGCAGCCCTGGGGTTGACTGGTGCAGGCTTCTGGAAGAGGCTGGGAGACCTGTGTGTAGATCCTGCTTCCTGTGTGAGCTGGGTGGGGACAGGTGCTGCTCAGGACCCCTAACTGCCCCAATATGAAACAAGCAGGGATTCATTGAAGAGAGTTGCTGTGGATGGTAAAAACATTTCTCATGCCTGGGCCAGTGTTTAGGGGCACTGCTCCTGCAAAGGAATTACCCAGTTCAGGCTAATCCCAAGGAGGAGGCACAGACAAAAAGCCCATTGTGCTCTCCTGGCAGCTGTTTATTGCATTGGTGCTGAGCGAGGGGCTTGGGGAGACTGCGGGAGTCTGGCCTAGGTGCTCTCGTGTGGGCTTGCCCTACTGCTCTCTATTTTTCCCCCTGTTTTGGTGGGGAAAGGGAGGAGGTCTTGTCACATTTTCTTCCAGGCTGCAAAATCTGAACTTTAACCTTTAAGCTTGGTGTCCCTGGGAGTTTTGGTGAATGCTTCGTGACCGTGACTGAGAGCTGAAAAGCACCTTGGGTCTTTCCTGAGCTCCTCTCACCTCCCCGTCTGTCCGCGGGAACCCCTGCCTCCTGCGTTTCCAGGGGCAGTGCTGGGAGCAGGGTGCCTTGCTGCTTCTCTGCTTGGGCTATTCACATTGCTTTGCTTCTTGCCCCCCTGGTTACAAATGAGGCCTTGGGTGGGTGCGTGGGGTGTCTCCCTGTCTTAGTAATCACTCCTTGCTTTGGTCTGCTTCTCTCCGTTTTTCCAGTTGGGGAAGGAAGCAGCTGCCAGGCAGGCTTTTCTCAACTTAACTCCTTGTCTCATACACATTGCCGCATGAAGCAGATCAGTTCACTGCCAACAAGCAGTTTGCTGCTTCCTGAAGTCCCCTTCTAGGTTCTCCAATCATTGGGAAATTTTTTCAGTTGCCTATCTCTGCTGTTGTTATCAGCCAAACTGTTCCCTGCTAAGAAAAGGAAGAGTCTTTTGGCTCCAGGGCCCAGTGTGTGGACTGCTTACGCAAGTGTGCAGGTTGTGGGTTCTAGGTTTTCTGGTTGTTGCTGTTGATTCTTTTGAGTGTGTGTCCTGGCTCCTTAGGAGTGGTGCAAACCTCCTGAGCTGAAAAGCTCTTTCTGGTTCTTTACTTCCCTTACTAGACAGAAGGTGGGCGAGAGGAGTTGTGAAGGGGAGGAGTATCCAGTGACCGTCCCTGGAATCATCTGTCTCAGCTTTGCTGCCAGTGCCAGCCCACAGCATTCGTGTTCTTTCTCTCTTCTCATTTTCTTTTCTGACAGTTAACCTTTGGCCTATAGGCTCTATTCTTATTCTTTCTTCCTCTTCTTCTTTTTAAAAAGATTTATTTATTTTCATTGTAAAGTCAGATTTACAGAGAGGAGGAGAGACAGAAAGAAAGATCTTCAATATTCTGGTTCACTCCCCAGGTGACCTCAATGGCCGAAGCTGAAAACCAGGAGCCAGGAGCTTCTTCCAGGTCTCCCACGTGGGTACAGGGTTCCAAGGCTTTGATCTTCCTCGACTGCTTTCCCAGAGTACAGGCATAGAAACTGGATGGGAAGTAGAAAGCTGGGACATGAACCAGTGCCTATGTGGGATCCTGGTGCCCGTAAGTTAAAGATTTAGCCAGTGAGCCATTGTGCAAGACCCTAGGCTCTGTATCTAAGCCAGGTTTGAGTTTAGATTGTGATGATAAGAGCAAACTTGGTTTCCTGCATCACTTAGCTTCTGAATAACTTCCTTAGGCCTACAGATAATTATTGCTTCTCTGTTGCCCTGAAATTTTAGTCCCATGTCCTTTTGATCCATTCCTCCCCTCTTCCCTTAGTGCTTTTTCTGCTTGCTCTAAGACTTCTTTTTCTACCCCAAGGTGATAGAGATATAACATAAGTTTTCCTGTAAACCCTCTCCCTCTTAGACGACATTCAGAGTCACATTTAGATCTTAAATCCTATTTTAAAATCTGAACCATAGTTTAAAAACTCTAATGGCTTTACCCTAGCTTGACCTCAGTGTAAGGTCACATATTTCCTTTTTTGTCACCCATCTGCTGGTCTTTGCAGGGGTCTTCTCTCCCACTTCCTCATGTGCTGTGCCTACCCCACTCCCACAGTTGTCCCTGTGGCTCAGGTCACAGAGGAAATATTTAGTTAGTCCCTGCCAAACATTTTGGCTATGTTGTTTTGCTTAAAAAAAGACATCAGATAAACTGCTTTACTTGTTGGTCTTGGTGCTCCAGGGCAGATGTTTCTCCTATGATGGAGATATTGTGGTCAGTTAAGAAGAGTGCTAGCCTAGAGTTTAGAGAATTGGATTCTAATCTCTGCTGTGCTACTAATTTGCAGTGTCATCTTGCACAAGGCACATTTCTGTGTCTCAGTTACCTTTTGTTAAAAGGGACCTGTTTTATGATAATGGAAATGATACTGGGTGTGAGATAAAAGCCTGTTGGATCAAACTGAGAGCAGAAAGGAAGGAGCCCGAGAATCGTCGTAATCCTTTGTGGAACTGGAAGGGAATTCAAATGAACCAAACAATGATAAAAACCAATCTGTGCAATCATATGAAACAACACAAAATGCGATGAAATGATGGAAATTCTCTGACAAGGATCACTTCAGCAGATAAATGGCTCACCCAGACCTGGGCTTGCTCTGGGTCTACACCTGTTTGCTGTCACCCTGGGATGTGGGAGACTTGGATTTTGTGAGTTCAGTTTCCAGAATTCTTCCTCCCACCTTCCGCCTCCTTCATAAATCCAGGAATATTTGAAACTAAGCCCAGATCTTCACCTGGCTTTCATTTCCTCATCATGTGGATGGAGCTTTGTCCTTAGAAATCATAGCTTCCAGAAATCTTAAGTGTTTGGCTGACGTGTCCAGCCTCTGCATTTGCTGTTCATTCCTTCTGTACATGGCTGAGTTCCGATTCCTGCGCCCTGGAGCTGGTGCAAGGATTTTGTACTTGCAAGGAAGGGGAAGAGTATCTGGGGGCATCTCCTCAACAAGGAGCTGGAAATAAAGAGTAGATGAAGAGCTGAAAGAAGCCCTCTTAATATTCCTGAAGGGCACTCTTTGAAGAAGAAACAAATCTGCTTTAACTTTGGCTCTTACACACCATGGCCTTCCTTTCTGTTCAGATGGGTAGTGCTACGTTTCTTTTTTATTCCCATCTTCTCTGAATCTTGGGTCTGAGCAGATCTTGTCTCATTTACATGTTTTAAAGGTTTGTATTGGTTCTTCCAGAGTAGAATGAGTTGAATGAAGACAGTCTCCAAAGTCTCTTTCTACCCTGTGGTCCTCTGGAAGGCACAATTAGTAGAAACTTTGTTAAACAGGCGTATGGAGCTGACTGTGTTCTGCAGGGAGGGTGGCCTGATGAAAATATGTGTTCACTGTTGCAATACCCAGTGCTGGGAGGCCCACAGGCTGCTGACACTTGCTAGGATAATGGAGTTGGGTAGACCATTCATAGGGAGAAGGGCTGTGTAAATTACCTCTGTAGGCTCTTATGGCGACCTTCTCTGCCTTTCTACAGTCCTTTCTTTATCTTTTAAGTCCCAAGGACATTTACCACAGCGCTCAGCTCATAGCTTCTGAACTCTCACAAGCCTTCTCTCTCTCTTTATAGATTTATTTTTATTAAAGAAGGCAGATTTACAGAGAGGAGAGGCAGAAAGATCTTCCATTTGTTGATTCGTTCTCCAAATGGCCACAGCAGCTGGAGTTAAGCCAAACTGAAGCTAGGAGCCAGGAGCTTCTTTTAGGTCTGCCACATAGGGTATGGTCCCAAGGCATGGGGACATTCTCTGCTGCTTTCCCAGGCCACAAGTAGAAAGCTGGATGGGAAATGGAGCAGCCAGGATGTGAACCAACGCCCATGTGGGATGCCAGTACTTGCAAGTGGAGGATTAGCCAATTGAGCCATTACACCAACCTTCTTCTTCTGCCCCCCGATTCTCTTCTGACCACATATCATCATCAGTGAGGATTCAGTGTATCTCACTGCAACACTGCAGAACTCTGGGCTAGTTGGCTTTTCTTCAGGTGGGTGAGCTCTCCCAACTAGCCAGCTATGAAAGAACTGGCCATGAGTATTTCCTGTGGCCTCTGTGGACATACTCGTTGGGAATACCAGCAGCATCTAGTTGAGATAGATGGTCTGATGGGGATTTGATAAGAGTTGTGAGCTTATGGCTGGCATTTGCCGATTTCCCTATCCCATTTGGTCTTAAACTGATTTGTCTTTGGCAGACAACCCAATTGGTAGCGGTCAGAGAATTGCCCAAATATGTCTTCCCTGCTAATCCAGTTTACCTACAAACCTGCCTGGCTTCTGCATCTCTCACCAATCGTGAGTGATTCTGTTTTCCCTAAGGAACTCACATCCTCTTCAACCACCTTCTTCCAACTCCTTTCTTTACTGATTATTATGCTTAGTTAGCTTGTGAGACACCCTCCTTGTCCCCTTCCACCTTGAGCAGCAGGCAAAAGGTGGCCCAAATCACACAGCCAAGAAACACAACATCAAGAGTGCTTCCAAGAAGGTCAGACATTTGGGGCCAGAATTAGATGGTGTGAAGAATCAGTGCTTCCAGTCTGTCCTTGAGAATGCCTTTGGAAATTCATAAAACTGTCCCCCACTTAATTATCCAGTCCTCCTTCCTGGAACACAGGATGAGATATGTAAAAATTGTTTAATCTTATTCCTCATAGGTTTGATTTTATCGAGATACAATTTTGTATTTTAGCATATAGAAACTATTTTTGCCACATTATTCAGTCATGAACTTATCTGAGCTTTCAACTACCATGTCTAATCTTGATAGTGTGTTTTTGTTTTTTAAGTATCCTCAACTTACAGACATGACTAGTAAGGAAGTGCTGGGTGAAGACAGGCTGTGTGCCCTCACTATGATGTTGCTGTGGAAGGAGCTGACTCCTTCCCGTCCTGTGGAGAGGAGGAAAAGTGCTTCCAAGGAAACCTGGGTTGGGAAAGCTTGATCCTTCCTGCTGTGCCCGAGTCTAAGCTAGGTGTGCTGGAGTGTGCACTGCCTGCCTTGCCCGGGTTCTTTTCCTTTTTTACCCTTACTGTGTGTCATTTCAGGAAATTCTTGAGCTCAAAGCCGCACAAAGTTCCCTCATTTTGAAAGGCCTGATTTAATTATGGCAGGATTGCATTCTTTAAACACGCTGTTTAGTGGAGTTAATGTAATTATTCCCCCTGTCCTAACCTCCTGCCATTTTTGTCTAGGAAAGAATTCATTCTTGTGATGCCATATTATGTCCTAAATGGGAGCTTCTTGTCTGAAGCCATGTACATTTCCTGTAGGCTACACACATTGCTAATTTATGCCAAGTAAAGGTGTTTCAGTGCTCCATGTATAAACTGGAATATCTCCTTGTAGAAAGAACAATTCAAGAAAATAGAATGGCTCTTTTTAAAAAAAAGATGTATTTTTACTAGAAAAGCAGATATACAGAGAGAAGGAAAGCTAGAAAGGTCTTCCATCCACTGGTTCATTCCCCAAGTGGCCGCAAAGACTGGAGTTGAGCCAATCTGAAGCCAGGAGCCAGAATTTTCCTTCCATGCTCCCATGTGGGTGCAGGGTCCCAGGCTTTGGGTCGTCCTCTGCTGCTTTTCTAGGCCAGAAGCAAGGAGCTGGATGGGAAGTGGAAGTAGCCAGAATACAAACTGATGCCCATATGGAGTCCAGAAATGCTAGGCAAGGATTTAGCCTCTAGACTATCATGCTAGGCCCCACAATGGCTCTTTCTGAATGGCATTCCAAATTGAACGAGGTTCCAGGTGACAGAGAATTTTTTGTTAGAGTGGGAAAGCTTATCCAGGTGTTCTTAACCTGGGGGCATCAATGGCTATCATGTTGTTCCAAACAAATACAGCCATAGCAAATTTTTGTCTCCTTCTTTCTGTGTTGCTCAAGGATGCTTTCCTTGTGTTTATCTTGGATCTTGTTCTTTAAAGACAGCAGCCTGCATTTTCATCTGGTTTTGGAAAGTAAAACCTGTGGTCACAGGGCAGGATGAGACTAGTAGTTCTAAGTAGGGAGCCATTTACCTTTGCGTCCCTGGCGCCAGGCTGTGAGCAGCTGGAGTAGCCAGCTGCAGACCTTTGTTGTGCAGCTTCGAGGTGAGGATGGGTGAAATCGTATGGTCTGCGAGACAGGCGTTGGCTGCCAGAGGAATGACATCAGCTGGTTTACAAGTGCCATGGAGGAAGGGGAGATTCCATGTGCGTGGTCGTCTTGCTAAGTGTGGGAAGGTGTCCAAAGCCACCCTGGCAGTGCTTTCAGCAACCAAAGCCTTCCCCAAAGCAACTCTGTTGTCTTCTGTTGTACCCACAGGGACCTGGGCTTGGAAGCAGTTGTGCAGCCTTGGTTGGGGGAGCAGAGTTGTGAGGGTAGAACAGACATGTATGTGTGTGTTGTCAGTGTGGATTTTGTGTTAATGCTAACGCCTGAGTAAGATTTGCCAGCTGGGAGTTGGATAAGAGGAGAAAAGGGGAAGCAATATGTGGGGGGTTTTGTTTGTTTGTTTGTTTGTTTGTAATCTGTGTAGGAATTTCCCTTTCTTGAAATGAAACTTTTTAATTCAAATCATCTTTTAAAGCCAAACTTATTTTATGATTTCCTTTGGGCACCTGTGTGTAGACATGTGCTCTGCATCAGGATGGAATTTCTGATAATGTCCTTTCTATGTTCTGCTCCTACCCTATGCTGATCCTAGCATGATCTCACAAGGCCATGATTCGTATGAAGAATTGGAGAAAGCACTTCTACGGGGAGATCAGCTCCTTGCTCAGCCTTGCCTAGATACAGGTTTCTGGGAACTGGGGTGGGACACCTTGAGTTAACCATAGGATTGGAAGAAGCTTTATGGCCTGAGCAGTATGACAGAGAATAGGGTTAGGTTCTCTTCAGGAAGTGTTGGAGCCAGCGAAACCCTGTGCCTCAGCCTGGTTTTCCTGTCCCATGTTGGGCTCCCCCTCTTGGCTTCCATCTTCCTCTCCAAACATGTGAGACATGAAGCTGCTCTTGTGAAGCAGCTAATGCTGGTGCTTATGCTAAGAGACTCAAACATCCTCATCCCTTGGGGCGAGGGTGGTGGTTTACAAGCTAATCCTTAACCTGCGGAGTCAGCATCAACAGTGGGTGCCACTTCGTGTGGCTGCTCCACTTCAGATCCATCTCCCTGCTTGTGACTTGGAAAGCAACAGAAGATGGTCCAAGTATTTGGGACCCTCCACCTATGTGGGAGATCCAAAAGAATATCCTAGCTTTAAATAGGCTCTACCCTGGCCATTGTGGTCATTTAGGGAGTGGTCCAGTTGATGGAAGATTCTATCTATGTGTATGTGTGAGTGTGTGAGTGTGTTTCTCATTCTCTTTGTAAATCTGCCTTTCAAATAAAAACAAAGTAAATCCTTAAAAACAAAACAAAACAAAACATCTCTCGGCCCGCCTGGGCTTCTATGAGACCCTTGTCCATGTACATAGGAAGCTGTCTGAGGCTAGCTCAGGCTCGTTCTGCTGGGCATCTTCCCATGTAACTATAGTATTGTTCTCTTCCTTTGGGCTTTTCAGTCTCTGGGCTGCCCAAATCCTTGTTCTGAGAACCCAGTGTCTCCTCTCTGGGCCCAGGAAGCTGTGGCTAAGTCCTTGGTTTCCTTCTCAGCCTGCAGTTCTGGGAAGCTGTCTGCATTCCTTTCTGCCCAACTTTCTGCCCCCAGGGCTGTGTGGGGTGCGGTTGCTTCATGCCTCTGTGATGTGGAATGCTGAAATAGGGCCACTAAGGCTGGCCACTGAAGGAACCAGGGCGGTTGGAGGTGACACTGCCTTTGATTGCAATCCTGGGATAAGGAGGTATTTGCCTTGTCAGGGGTAGAGTGCTCCTGATTCATTACGTTACTGTTGCTTACCTTTACCAGCTCCCCTGTTCCCCTGTCTGCCTGCCGTTCTGGAAGGGAGGTGGTAAGGAGAGAAACCTAGTGCTCCTTTTTTTTTCTTGTGGTCTTTGCCATTGATAATTGGGAACAGCAGGTGTCTTGTGAGAAAGAATCTTAAAGGCAGGTGTGAAAATGTGTCTCCTGGTATTCATAATACTGTCACCCCATTGTGGCTATGTGGACCCTCTGAGCAGTTTGTAGAGGCATCCCCTGGAACCTGAAGCCACTGGCTGGCTTTACCTGGTTTAACATTCCTTTCAGAAGGAGCAGTATCAGCTCCGTGTAGACCCCAAAGAGCATTATGAACCATGAACATGCTGGGCAGAAGATGAGTCAGAGCAGGAGTCTCCTTGTCCAAGGGTGTGCAGGTGTGTATGTATGTGTGTGGGCATGTGTGGATGTCTGGAAGTAGAGGATGGGGGTGAACAATTCTAATGAACGAAAATGAAAGAGAGCTTGGATTACAAGAGTGGGGAAGCTGGGGATTTTTGCAAAGATGTGTTTCAAAGTGGCTGGAGGCCAGAAGTAGTAGGGTGGTGTGTTTGGGCATGCTTGGTTGTGCTTGTAGTGACGAGTACCTTGGTTATGATAGCCAGGAATGCCACCGTCTAGGAATAGGGCTGATTCCCAACAGCTCCTCTCACCCTGCACCCATTAGTACACCTACAATAGTCTTGTCTATATTAGGGAGGAGCTGGCATAGCGTGTTCGGGGGCAGAGGCACTGGATCTGAAAGTGGGGTAGGCCACTGAAATCCACAGCTCCCAGTTGATGAATAGCTTCTTTTCAGTTGTCAGTCCTTGCAGACCTAGCCCGTGGAAGTGTCTAGGCCATGGTAGGGCACCCTTGTCTGGTGCCCTGCCTCTTGGGAGCTTGAGCTCAAATGGGGCTTAATTTGAAGCCCTACTGAGATGTATATTAGAAGATTACTGCTGGTCTTGACACTTCTGTCTCTTGCCTTTATCTTGCCATCTCTGTCAGGAATTGTGAGCAGCAAGACTGATCAGGACATTAAGAATAGAGCTACAGGTAGCTGTCTGCCACTATCCCAATGTACCCAGACCTGTCCCTAGATGTGCATTTGTGATAACGATGTCTCTCACCCACATAGAATGGGATAGGCATTGATTCTATCTCTGTCATCCCCAGTCTTGTCAGGGCCCAGAGATAGAACCAAGGTTTTGCTTTCCAGACACCAGTCAATGGGCACTTGCTGAGTTCTTTGGCTTAGCAAACATTGTGGGGAAATATTATATAAAGCTTCTTTTCTAATTGAGGGAATTTGTAATCAGTTAGGAGATATAATATTTATTCAACAATTAGAATATCAGAGATCTTTACCATGTCGATTACTGAAATAAACAAAAAGCTGCGTTTTAATACCATAGGGAGCTTTCTTGGAAGAGGCTGGATTTTTCTTGGTTTTTGGAAGTTGGGTGGAGTTTCTTTTTTAGGGGGGGAAGAGGTTGTATTTTACTGAAAACATTATTTTCTTTCCTTTTTATTTTTTTAGGTGATGTTTACATAGTCGATCAGGGTGGGAAGGATCTAGGGTTAGAGAGAAGTGGGTGTGATCATTGTTTCCAAGCTTACTGTATCTTCTTCCCATTTCAAGGGGGAGGGGAGAGACAAGGGCATAAGCCATATGCAGCCTCCCCACTCTCCCAATATCCGAGGATGGTGAAAGTCCACCTGATGTCAACCCAGGGTCACAATGGCACATGTTCCGAGGGTCCTGCCCAGGTGGGTGCGACAGTTTCAAAATGCTGTTGATTTCTCTTGATCTATGGATGAGGAATCCTTTCCAATATCCATTGGCTGACACCATCGACTTTATAGTCTCCAATCACTCAGATATTTGCTGTCATCATTTGGCTGGGGTAGTTGTCCATATGTTCTGTTCTCCATTCTCTGCTATGGTACCAGATGTCCTCTGCAGCCCCCAATGAGCTACCATGTCCTTCATGTGCACCATGGTCTGTCATCCAGTACTCCATCCTCTACACTGAGGAAGATCAGTTCTTCTAGGTGGGCTCATGGATCTGAGCCAGGTGACCTGAGCCATGCTGGAACCCCCACTGCTGGGGTTCATGGACCCAGCTCCCATCACGTAGGTGAGCTTGGTGACCTGAACCAGGAGACCTGGACCCCTCCAGGCCTCCTAACCCTGGGGCTCACAGATCTAGCACTCAACACAGGTGTGCCCAAGGAGGCTTCTGAATAGGTTTTGTCCTGCTCAGGATTGATTAGCACCTAGTGTCACCCAACTGTCCAGACTTTTCCCTGACCCTATACTTTCTCCCCCATAATAATTTAGTCTTTTTTTTATTAATAAAATTTATTTTGACATTCTTTACATACTTAGTTAGAGTAAGAAGGTTCAAGGGCTACAGGAAAGTGGATAATATTAGTATGTTTTCCATATTGTTACCTTCATGTTTAAAAGGGGGGTATTAAGGGAGAAGGCCCACCCAATTTCCCACCCTCCCCAAGTCCCAGGTGTAGGGCATGCTCTGAGGTTCTTGCTCAAGTGGTTTTGATATTGCAACAGTTATGAATCGCTGTCAATCTTGCCACTCCAAGCACTATGAGGTCTTTGAAAAATCCACTGATTGACATAGTCCATCATAGCTGAGATGGTTGGTTGACCCGTTCTGTCTTCTCTCTTTTCTTCGTTAGGGTTCTGAGTCCAGCATTTAGATTAGGAAGATCTCCAAAGAAACTTCTTGTATGTGCTAACAAGTACAGGGTCTGGCACCATCCATCGCCCCAATCAGCTGGTGGTTGCAATTGCTGGGTAGGTTCTGTTTTCACTCCCGACTTCCACTGGAACCAATGGGTGTTGCGGTCCAGCCTGGTTCTGCCCCGCACATACTTGGCCCTCACCTAAACCAGTGGGAGCTGCAGCCTAGTTGGAGCGACCCACACTAACCCCCACCAGGACCGCCCCTACCCTGATTTGCCAGTAAGTGTAGCAGTAATCCAGTCTGTCCCACACCCCATTCCACCCCAGCCGCTGTTTAGTTTTATGTCCTCCCGTGGAAGTGGTAACCCAAGAGGGATGAGCCCACTATTACCCTCCCAGGCCTCTCCCACTCCCAGATTCCAATTGATGCTGCCCAAACAAACCTCGCCCACTTTAATTCTGTTTGCACCAGTAGGAATAATCCGCCGAGCCCGGCTTTTCCCTAATCTAGTCCACATGAGGCGCACAGGTGTGGTAGCTCTGCCTAGTCTGGTCTGCCCCCATCCCAGCCCATGCTCTCCTACGGAAGTAGCTATCCTGCAAAGGAACCCTCCCTTATTCACCTGCTGGCTCTGCCTACTTCCTTTCTTGTTCTCAGGCTGGTTGGATGCTGCGGTCCCCTCCGGTAGAGGCAACCTCACCACGGCATTCCATATTGTGCACTAGTCTTTGTCGCGACTGAACCTGGGTCGACCCACACTGGTGCTTGGATTTGCCAGTGGATGACATGGACAGATTCAGCCTGGTCTTGCCCCCACGTCTGCCAAGTGTATGCCAGTGGGTAGCTTTCCATGGCCTTTTCTGGGCTGTTTCCTATCATGTTTCTTGCGCTTTCCTGCCGGGTCTGTGTCCTGCCAGAGGAGTTGCCCAGGCTCCTCCATCAGAACCTCTCCCAATGCCAGGTTACACGCTTACCAGTGGGTCCATGAGCCAGCCCTACTCAGTCCACCTCCTGTCATAGCAGGAAGGTGGCTTTTCCTGACTGGCCTTCCACCCAATCTGGTTCTTGCTGTTGAATGTTCCAGCCCAGCCATGATTTGTCCATACCTACGTATGGCTCACACATGGCTCAGTAGGGGTTTGAGACCTTGCCTAGTCTATCACACATCTGCCCTGGTCCTCCAGAACACCAGGGGGAGTCGGGGTCCAGCCCGGTTCGGTGCATCCAATCCCAGTCCACACTTGTGCCAAGGGAGACTGCAACTGTATCCAGATCAGAACGCAGCCCCCCCTTCCAGGCCACGCGCCTCTTTGTGGGAACCTCAGCCCAGCTAGGGTTGTCCCCTTTGCTCCCCAACCGGGTCTGTTCCCAGCCATAGCTCACTCGCATGCCAGTGGTTGCTCTGACTCAGCTTGGCACAGCTCCTCACCTGTCCCAACCTCTGCCTTAGACATTGTGGCTTCATATCCCTGGCTCCCGCAGAGCAGTAGGTACAAGAGCCTAGCTTGGAATGACCTTTGCTCCCTCCTGGTTTCTAGTTTTACTTGTGGGCTAAGGTTTGCTCATTCGTACCAGATCTACTCTGTTAATAATTTAGTCTTTAAAAACACTGCAGGGGGCCCGGCGCAGTGGCACAGTGGTTAAGGTCCTTGCCTTGCACGCCCGGGATCCCATATGGGCGCCGGTTCTAATCCTGGCAGCCCCGCTTCCCTTCCAGCTCCCTGCCTGTGGCCTGGGAAAGCAGTCGAGGACAGCCCAAAGCCTTGGGACCCTGCACCCGCATGGGAGACCCAAAAGAGGCTCCTGGCTTCGGATCGGCATAGTATCGGCCCGTTGCACTCACTTGGAGAGTGAATCATCAGACGGAAGATCTTCCTCTCTGTCTCTCCTCTCTGTATATCCGCCTTTCCAATAAAAAAAAATAATAAAAATAAATTAAAAAAAAATAAAAAAATAAAAACACTGCAGGAGCGAAGACCCAGATTAGAGCCTGCTTTCCATGTCTACTAAGGATGAAGATCATTTCTGACTTGTGAGAGTTGACCTAAAGTATACGCACTTTTTCATTAAGTATCTCAGAGATGTCCCGACTCTATTTAGAGTTCATCCAGTTTGGCTTCGTTTTTACAAATAGAGAGATTGAAGCCAAGAAAGGGTAAGGGACTATTCCCAACTCACAAACAATTTTGTGTGGAAAGCCTCCAGACCATATCGACAGTTCTGCAGTTGAAAATTGAGAGTTTTTAGAACCACTGGATAAGGGTTTGTATATGTTGGGTCCTTGTGGTTCTGAGATTCTCAAGAGTACCCAAAAATGATGTGTATGAAAGAGAGTGAATTGGGCTTTTTGATAGTCTGGCTAGTTTCCTGTATGGTGCTTTACTAAGGAAATTTCATGAGTAACTTGACTGTGCTTGGTCTTTATGTACTGCTGACCACCAGACCTCATTTTTTGTCTCTTTCACTATTTTTCTTGTCTCATTTCCTGCCTTCATTCTCCATTTCCTCCACACTCATCTGTCTGGTCTAAATAGCTTTATGTGTTAGCTTAGCTTGGTAAAACTCAGACATGACCACAGCGGAACACCTTGAAAGATTCTGTTTTGTTTGTGTTCCTGTGTGTAACTGACATTCAGGGAGCCTAGACAGGATTGGGAGTCATTCTAGATGTTTCCTCCCCTCCAGAACCAATCGTCCTCCAAGTTCTTAGGATCATCCTCCTTTGTTTCCATTCTCACTGTCTCAAGTTGCGAGAGGGGAGGCAATAGACGGAAAGGGATCAGGCAAGGGAAAGAAAAATAGAGAAGAGGGTCCCCTTGGCTGTTCTCAGAAGCATCCTGGGGAGTGTTCCTCTGGAAAAGTTTCTTGTGCTGCTTGTGCTAACCCCAAGCAGATTCCCCACAGATCGGCTGC
The DNA here is from genome assembly GCF_017591425.1 of Ochotona curzoniae. NCBI lineage: Eukaryota > Metazoa > Chordata > Mammalia > Lagomorpha > Ochotonidae > Ochotona > Ochotona curzoniae. Next base: position 7,336,087 of record NW_024466454.1, read on the forward strand.
ACGGACTCAAGACAAACCAGAGAATGGCTGTTTCCTGGGACCAGGACAGACTGTGCCTTTGCCTGAGGCCGTAGTCCTGTATATGACTGTGGTGTGCAGCCATAACCACTGAATTGTGTTGCTGAAGGTGAGCAGCTGTGTATGCAGGCATTTGTGGGAGACGAAGCAAGAGATACTTGGCAGAAGTGAGGTTCCGTGTGCTTTTCCTAGCTTCAGTGGTCCTTTACCTGCTCTTAGTCAGACCCAGCCACTGTGAAGGCAGCAGCTCTTTCTAAAGATTCTTGAGGTGACACACTTGGCAGTGTCCGTCGTTGAATGTGATTGGACTTGTTCCTTTTTCTTTCTTTCTTTTTTTTTTTTTAAGAAACATACACTTGTGACTTTTTTAAAAAAAGATTTATTTATTTTGATTGCTAAGTCAAATATACAGAGAGGAGGAGAGGCAGAGAGGAAGATCATCCGTCTGATGATTTGTTCTCCAGGTGGCTGCAACGGCTGGAGCTGAGCCAATCCGAAGCCAGGAGCCAGGTGCCTCTTCTGGGTCTCTCATGCGGGTGCAGGATCTCAAGGCTTTGGGCCATCCTCGACTGCTTTCCCAGGCCACAAGCAGGGAGCTGAATGGGAAGTGGGGCTGCCAGGATTAGAACCAGTGCCCATATGAGATCCTGGTGCGTTTAAGGTGAGGACTTTAACTGCTAGGTCACGGTGCTGGGCGCTGGACATGGTCTTGATGTCTCTCCCAACTGCCACCCCCAGCTGTGTGGGAGCATTCTCACACAGAGAATGTTCCTCTGTCCTCCAGATACTGTTGCTTTGAGGCTCCACTTCCTCACCCCCAGCAATAGGTATTTAAGGAGGGCATGGACCACATGCAGAGTGGAGGAAGGATGTTTGGGATTTGGTTAATTGTTCTCATCTGGAAGGTTCTTCCCACTCTCCCCTGCCCATCCCTTCAGAACAGCCCAGGAAATCAGTCCTCAGTCTCTCCTCTGAGCCATCCTTCATAAAAACATGGCTCCTGTCAGACAGTGGCAACACAAACCTTCAAACCTCCCAGCCCCTCATCTTTGCCTCAGGCAACCCTGGCAGCCGGCTCTGGATCTCTAAGCCTCCAAGTTGGGCTGCTAGCTCTGCCTGCTATGCTTGGTGAAGCTCTGAATATACAGGAGGTAGACTGATGGAGTGCAGAGAGTGTTAGATCCAAAAGATCCCCAAACCACAAACAGACAAGTTCCATGTGCAACAATGCAAAAGCAAAGAAACTGCATTGCTAACTCAAGCGAGGGTCCATGCCTCATCCATCACAGTGGAGTCTTGACAAGGACCCCGCTTGTCTCTTATTCCCTCCTAGTCACGTATAACATCTCCAGCAAGCTGTGCAGTCCTTATCTTGGTCACGTATAGCTTGTACTGGTGTAGGCCACATTCCACTTGCAGATGTTCAGATGCCCCTGATTGGTCCATCTCCAAGGTTTCTGCCCCGTGCCCACTCCATCACTCTGAAGAAAATGAAACTTTGAAGTGAAGTGAAACTTAGGGCTACTCCCCAACCTTAGGCCTATCATGACGTCAGTCCTGTTCTTTATGTAACAAAGCCAAGCAACAATTATAGAAGCCAAATATAGCGGTTATGTACTATTTACCCCCAAATAACCTGTTAACACTACGGTTGTTAAGAGTAAATCCCTGCCACCCAGCCTTGTACCCCCAAGTGCACCCCCAAGAAAAGAACCTCACCTTGCTGGGTTCTCCTAAGCATCCCCTCGCTCCTGCACCTGTCAGCTTCTGTAGCCTCTTCCTCAACAATGCGGGCCGTGCCTTAGTGATGGCAGGTGGTTGACTCGTCTTTTCAGTACCCTCAGGACTGCAGAATGGTTGCCTTCCTTTGTTTGTTGGGATCTGAAGTAAGCTGCTGTCTCCCAGTTGTGGCATCTGGAGTCCACAGCCTAAGAGAGGAAGCTCTTATGTTGGCATTTGTTGGGTGGGAACAGTAATGCTTGATCCTTTGCTCTTTTCCCACTGTTCTTCTCCCAGTTGTTGGCAGTCACATGGGGAATAGGCAGTCATGATACCCCAGGGTAGAGACTCCTAGACATGAGAGAGAAAAGGTCCTTCTGATACCCAGCATTGTATCTTAAAATCCCAGAGTGCTCCTTCCAGGTCTCCCACATGGGTGCAGGGTCCCAAGGCTTTGGGCTGTCCTCCACTGTTTTTCTAGGCCATAAGCAGAGAGCAGGATTGGAAGTAGAGCAGCTGGAGTATGAACCAGTATCCATATGGAAATTTCCCATATTTGCTATTCTCAGACTTCCCATCAGATGGCCAAATGAGGCCCATGTCTCACTCTGCTCCATTCTAAAGTTCTTTTTGTCCTTTGGGCTTTTAAACTGATGTTGCCTCCGACCTTTCCTTCCAAAATCCTCTTCTCATCTCACCCATCTTCCCTTCCTTGTGGTCCTAGAGGTCTGTTTCCTTTCAGTGTATGTGTTCTACTCGGTTGCTCCTTAAATAAATAGACATTTTTTTCTTTTCACATTTTTTAAAGATTTATTTATTTTTAGTGGAAAGACAGATCAGATTTACAGGGAGAAGGAGAAACAGAAAATTCCTCCATCCGCTGGTTCACTTCCCCAAATGGCTGCAAGCAGCCAGAGTTGATCTGATCTGAAGCCAAGAGTTAAGAGGTTCTTCCAGGTCTCCCTTGTGGGTGCAGGGTACCAAGGTTTCAGTTCATCCTCCACTGTTTTTTCCAGGCCATAAGCAGGGAGCAGGCTTAAAAGTGGAGCAGCTGGATATGAACCAGCACCCTTATGGAATGCCAGTGCTTGCAGTGAGGAGGATTAGCCAGTTGAGCCATTATACTGGGACCAAGTAAATGAACATTTATAAACACCTCTTCTGTACAAAAAGGCAAACTGGTTCTGTTCTGCAGAGGGAAAATATTTGCACTGGGTATATATTAATAAGAAAAGAGTTAAATGGTATCTGCATTCTAAATCTAAGTTCCAAACCTCAAGAAAAGGAGAGTATTTGAAAAAAAAAAAAAAAAGAGGCATCTTTTACGGGATATTGCAGTTTATTTAAATGACACTCATCTGGGCACTAAGGCCACCTTCCATGTTCCAAGTTCAGGCATCGGATCTTGAGGAGCCCCTGCCCTTCTCTCTTGCTTAATTCTTAGGGGGAGTGCTTCAGTCTGCAGTGCAGGAGACAGGCTGATGTGTCCATGTCCCAACAATGTCCGAAGAAGCTGCGGCACTACATTCCTACCAGCTAATGTTTCAGTTACCATATCCAGAACCCTTGTCTTGGTTCCCAAGTGGCTATCAGATGACAGCTGAGTATAGAAAGTTAAAGCTCCCCAAGAATTCTCTCTGCTGGTTAAAAATACCCCCATGCGATTCTGATCATCGTGACCCAGGGTTGGGGGAGACAGCATCAAAAATTGTTTGGATTCCTGCGCTGCTCAACATCCTTGCCAGGGCTCTGGAGGCCAGAGCCCCTGGTTGGAAGGTTTTGATGTGAGCAGCCAGAGGGACCAAGGGCAGATCAAGCAGGGCTCAGCTGTTTTTTTCTTTGTTCTTTTCTTTCTGTGAGCATTCTTAACCTCACATAGTTCCCCAAGAGATGACTCCACTGGGATAAATGTGGCTATCTTCTCTCTCCCTGTTCTGCAGGAGGACTTAGGGCCTCTTTAAGCAGACCTTCTCTCACTCACAGTGTAATGGACACACACACAGGCTCAACTTCTGTTTTTCTTTAGGTATACTTGCTGGCCCCTGTGAGCATAGTGGGTATCTCCTGGAAACACTTCTGTTCTATCAGAATGGAACAGAGCAGGACACAGACCTCGTTTGATCTGAGCTCTGTAATTAGCTTCCTTAGCTAGATTCCAACTCCTTGGCCTCATCAGCTGACTAATGGGGAACCTTCCCACAAGTTTTTTTTTTCATTTATACCATCTTAATCCTGTTGTCATGCAATCTCCCCCCTCAACTTAAATGGAAAATTACACATTTTGTCCTTTAAGAATCTCATCTTGTTATGTTTAACTTGTGACTTTCAGGTTGTGGAGCCCTTTTCACTGATTATTACTAGTGAATTAATTTTTCATCCTGACTTAAACATGCTTAATAGGCATGTCATCCATCTCATTTACAAAATGACATGACCATACTAGAAATCTAGAACAACTGGGAAAATAACCCATTTGCACAAATAACTCAGATGTAGAAATCCTCAGCAAAACACTAGCAAACCGAGTCAATAGCATACTGAAAGGATTGTGCACCATAACTGAATGGGATTTATCACTGGAATACAAAGCTGGTTCAACACATGCCAATAAGAAATTACATGGGAAGTGCTCAGATTTCTAGAAATTTTAGAGAACCTGTTTCTGGGTAATAGTTACTTATTTTCTAGCATCATTGGTGCCTAGTTATTCTGAATTATCAATCTGTCTAGCTGCTTGTGTATCTCTTATTTTATCCAAAAGATGAAGAAAGAGTTTTTTGAAGTCTAAATCCAATGTTTTTGGCATCATTTCCCTCTTGTTTATGTGTATACCTATGTATGTGTATTTATATGTAAGATATATAATATGCAAATATAAATAACATAAATATGGATGCATATTACTGGAACTTAAAAAAAAAATCTGTGTGAGAAGTGAACATGCATCCAGATAGAGAGAAAGCTTCTATCCATCTGCTGATCCCAAGATGCCTGCAGCAGCTTCTGAACGGGGTAAAGCCTGGAGCCAATGAATGACAGGAACCCATGCTACCTGAGCCATTACTATCACTGCCTTCTACAATTTCCCTAGCAGAAATCTGGAATGAGTAGCCAGAGGCAGGCATTGAACCCAGGCCCTCCAATAAGGGATATAAGCATTCTTTTTTATTAACAATGTGCTTTTTTTTTTTTACTTTTTTTAATTGCATTTCATTTTATGACATCATTTCATAGGCTCTGAGGTTCCCCCAACCCCTCCCTGTACCCTCCCCCCATGGTGGATTACTCCACCTTATTGAAGTATTATAGTTCAAATCTAGTCATGCTTGTTTCATTGCAAGCATGTGCCATGCATAGAGTCCAGTATCTTATTGTCCAGATAAATTCAACAGTTTCTTGGGGAGACCATCTCTGGTCTAAAAGCAGAGCTGGCAGAATATCGTCCCGACCAATTAAAAGCCATAACATAACATCAACAACAGTTTACAACATTATGGAGTTAATTGACATGGTATTGAGTGACTGGTATGTTAGAAATGCAAGTTCTTAACTACATCCTGTGATTACTTCATTGACATTTCAATTTCCGTTTATATATAACAGACTTCTATCCACCTTAAAATGGCTATAGGATACTATTCAGCTGTCTCGTGTCTATTTTCATGTTTGTATTTAGCAGTTTATTGTATTGAAGCATAATTTTTACTGAACTTGGCGGATTTTAGGATAGTCCAAACTGGCTTATAACTTTAACAAGGCATATGTCAACAGTTGAGGCACAGAACAGTTTTAGGAGGGGTGTGCAGAGAAATCTTCAATTCCCCAGTGAGGAGTAACTTATTTTCGTGTCCTACCTAGTAAGGTATATGTGAGTCCCCGCTGACTGTTTCCTGTCTGGTTCTAAGCTTTCTTTGTTGTTCTCTGTCTATCTCTTCTAATTTTTGTTGTTGTTGTTGTTTTGTTTTTAGGGGTGGGGCTCCAGGACAACCCTGATAGTCATTGCAGGAAAGGGTGGGGATCCTAAGTTGGAACTAAGTAAGGACCAGAGAAAGCTTTCCTTAGTCCTGAAGGGAGTTTACTTTTCTGTTTCTGCGGACCATTCAGGGCTCCTGGCTGTTGTTCCGATGACATTGAACCCTGTGAGGAAGGATTTGGGCTTCTTCCAAGGTATATAAGCATCGTAACTGGCATCTTAACAACTAGACCAATTTTCTATCCATATTTTTATGTATGTATATATGTAAGATGGAGGAAAGGAGAGGCAGCAATCATTCCATATCTGCTGGTTGACTCACTAGATATTCCTCAATATCAGCAATGGCTGAAGCTGGGCCAGGATGAAATCAGAGCCCAGAACTCAGACCAGGTCTCTCCTGTGGCAAGTCTAGCTCAGTTACCTGAGCTATCTCCATTGTCTCTCAGGGCCTGAGTTAGCTGGAGGCTAGAGTCAGGAGCTGAAGCTGAGTACCAAATCCAGGCCCTCTAGTCTGGTACACAGTCTTCTTAACCTGTGTCTTAACCACCAGGCTAAAACCTTCCTTGCATATTAATATTTTCTGCATATTAATTTTTTAGATTCTAGAGTTTTACCATGCTATTGCTTATTTAAATAAACATTGAGGGCCCGGCGCGGTGGCGCAAGTGGTTAAAGGTCCTTGCCTTGCACGCCCGGGATCCCATATGGGCGCCAGTTCTAATCCCGGCAGTCCCGCTTCCCTTCCAGCTCCCTGCCTGTGGCCTGGGAAAGCAGTCGAGGACGGCCCAAAGCTTTGGGAGCCTGCACCCGCGTGGGAGACCCGGAAGAGGCTCCTGGCTTCGGATCAGCATAGTATCGGCCCGTTGCGCTCACTTGGGGAGTGAATCATCGGACAGAAGATCTTCCTCTCTGTCTCTCCTCTTTGTATATCCGCCTTTCCAATGAAAAAATAATAAAAATAAATCTGTAAAAAAAAATAAATAAACATTGAATCAAGTACTTGATATGTGTAAAGAAAGATGCTGTATTAAAGCTTATTGGAGATTCAATGATGAATTAAAAATGGTCCATTTGCTCAGAACTTATATTTAGTTAAAAATATGAAAGGATGAACCAGTGGTCTACTGAGGCGAAGGAAGAAAGGAAAAAGAACACCAAAAGGAATGATTTGCTGAAACTAGCATACCTGCCACATGTTAGAAGCCATCATGGTGGTGTGGTCCACATTAGTCTCTGTGCTGAGATGGAAGGTATTCAACTAATGGACAGTTTTAGATGTTATCCCAACACCATTTTTGGAGGGTCTTCCTAAGTCTGAAATCACAGGCATGTTCCTGGAAAGGGAGGTAGTGGTGGTGCTGGCAGGTGTCTGCTTCTGAAAGTAGGATGTAAGAGTTAACACATAGATCTGAGAATTAAGCCAGATAAACCATGGCATGCTAAAGTACAAGTTGGAGAAGTCTGAATGACACTGGAGTGGGAGACTGTTGCAAGGAATACAGGAGAAGGGATAGAGAATCCAGCCCAGCCAGGGAAAAACCAGGGCCCATAGACTGGGGAAGGTTTCAAGCCCTGGGCTCACACTTCTGTGGCCTTGTGCTGATCGTACTCTGAGGGTTACTTCTTCCACAGACTCGGGAATTCTTCTGGTTAGATCTTGGAAAAGCAGCTTGAGCACACATTCCTCTGTTCCTCATTTCTTCCATTACCTACTACTTTGTACCCTATCTCCAATCTTGGGTGAGTTCAAAGCCATGTCAGCCTTAAAAGCCCATGCTGAAAGGATAAACTGGTACTGTCAGTGGGAATCTTAGATATTGCTTCCTTTGTCCAGTGTTTCCTGGCCCCAAGCTTGTATTCATGGGACTGATGTTAACATACTCAGACTTGGGGCTGGTGTTCTGGCATGACAGGCTGTTTCTAGCTGTGATATTGGCATCAGAATGGATGCTGGTTTGAGACTTGACTGCTCCACTTCAGATCCAACTCCCTGCAAATGTGCTTGGGGAGTAAGTGTTTGGGACCCTATATCCACATGGCAGATGTGAATGGAACTCTAGGTTCCTGGCTTTCGTCTAGTTCAGCTCCAGTCATTGGGGCCATTTGCAGAGTGACTCTTTCTCTCTGACTGTTCCTGTCTTTGTAACTCTTACTGTCAAGTAAGTAAAATATTTCTTAAAAAAAAAAAAAAGAAGAAGAAGAAGAAGAAGAGATAAACTAAGGCCCAGCACAGTAGCCTAGTGGTTAAAGTCTTCGTCTTGAACATGCCAGGATCCCATATGGACACTGGTTTATGTCCCAGAGGCCCTGCTTCCCATCCAGCTCCCTACCTGTGGCCTGGGAAAACAGTTGAGGACAGCCCAAAGGCTTGGGACACTGTACCCATTTGGGAGACCTGGAAGAACCTTTGGCTGCTGGCTTTGGATAGGCTCCGTTCCAGCCGTTGCGGCCACTTGGGGAATGAATCATCAGATGGAAGATCTTCCTCTCTGTCTCTCCTTTCTGTATATCTTTATAATAATAATAAAAAAAAACCCCTCATATTTGAACATTGTGACAGCTACTTCAGCTGAATGAATCTAGCTGAACCTTGAGCTTCATAGTGAGAGCTGTGAGCTAAGTGGCCAAAAGGACCAGAGGACTGGCCAGGTAAAAGAGAGGGCTCAGCTCATTGTGAAGATGTCCAGGAACTGTCTTACCACGGGAATGTGGGACAGAATAATTGTAGGCAGAATTACACACACAGAGGCTTACAAACATATCTACATGCCTACATCAGAGCCTTCTGGTCAGAGGTGTGGATCGGAGGGGGGCTTAGTGGCAGTGGATCGGGGAGAGTAAGTGGGGGAAAGCAAGACACAGGAAGTGAGGTCAAGAGTAGGGACCTGGGAACATTTCTTATCCTGAAACATCATAACTTGAACAGAAAATATGTATTTCTCTCTTGTCCTTAAAGAATGTCAAGTGAAGTATGTGGGGCAGTAGCTGCCAAGCTGGAGGTCTTGCCAGATTCAGCTCCCTGGCAGAGAGGAGGGCTGGGACTGCCAGGCAGAGGGACACCTTCATTGTGTTGATCCAGTGCTCATAGAGCCCTGTAAAGACTGCTGGCTGTGCAGTAACAGATTACCTTTAAGAGAATTTGGTTGCTGTTTTGTAAAGGCAGGTTTGTCAGCTGGGAGCCGGGGTGAGTCCCCAACAGCGGCTCAGTCCAGTTTCAGGCACTTTGCAGGCCATTTCCAAAATGTTCCTATTCTGTGTTTGACGTCTTTCTTTCCTCTCCAGCCTTCCTCAGGCAGGAAGCCTAGACCACCCATCTTTTCCTCTAGGAACAGCTGTGTTTTGTTGGTGATGGTCTTCAGTCTGATCCAGACAGATAACTCCAAAGTCCCAGGCCAAGAGCTCTGCCGAAGGGATTGAATATAGGAGACTCGCAGACTTCGTGGCTCATGCCTGAGAGTGAGAAGTCCTTCTGTGGCTGAGACTTTGGAAAACTGGACGACTGCAATAGGAAAAGGCAATAGAACATTCACAGTAGGAGGACTCCTAGCAGATAGCTAGTCCAGCTCTCTTTATGGGGAGGACAAAGCAGGGACCCTAAAGCAGACAAGGACTCTGGCAGACCTTCCTACTCCAGAGAGTCCAGAGAGTGGAAAGCAAGACTGAGCTCCCCATTTGCTGACACTGACTTTCTATTCTCAAATTTAAAAATTTCCCCTTCTAACCACATTACTATTCACAGGCAGAAAGGGAAAAATTTTGAAGTCCTGAGGGGCTTTTATATAAATAGCCAGAGCCCTGTGCAGTATAAATGGTGCGGACATGTCAGATTCTGCCGTTTTTTAGAAGGAACTGTTTGTCTTCGGTGGAGATGCTGTAAGACCCCAGATGTAGGGGCACTGAGATCTAGGCTCTTCAGATGCATCTCAAGGTAGATATCTCTTAGGCAACGTAGGATCCAATCAGCAATAGGTGTACTACAAATTCACTACTCTTATTTTTTTAAGGATTTATTTATTTACTTGGAAGTCAGAATTAGAGAGAGTGGGGAGAGGAGAGAGAAGAGAGATCCTCTGTCTGTTGGATCCTCTGTCTGTCTCCAGATATGCCTCAGCAGCCGGGCTGAAGCCAGGCTGAAGCCAGGAGCATCATCTCGGTCTCCTGTATGAATGGCAGGAGCCCAGACACTTGGGCCTTCTGCTGCTGCTTTTCCTGGGCCAATAGCAGGTAGTTACATTGGAGGTAGAGCAGCCAGGACACAGACCAGCATCCATAAAGGAAGCTGGTGTCGAAAGCAGTAACTATCTGCTACAATGTTGGCCCTAGGCTTACTGTTTTTAAGATTGATTTATTTTTATTGGGAAGGCAGAGTTACAGAGGGCTCTCCATCCACTGGGTCACTTTTCAAAGGTGCTGCAACGGTTGAAGCTGGGCCCAAGGATTTGGGCTATCTTTCACTGCTTTCTCAGGTACATAAGCAGGGAGCTGGATGGGAAGTACAGCAGCCAGGACTAGAACCGGCACCCATAAGGAGTACCTGCATTGCATCTGGAGGCTTAATCCACCATTCCACAATGATGTCTCCAGGATTGAATTAAAAATATATATATCTCTATATATCATACATAAATATTTTATCTATATATCTATATCTATCTATCTATCTATCTATCTATCTATCTATCTATCTATCTATCTATCTATTCAGGGCCCGTTGTGGTGGCCTAGCACCTAAAGTTCTTGCCTTGAATGCATCCCTTAAGGGCGTCGGTTTTAATCCTGGCAAACCTGCTTCCCATCCAGCCATCCAGCCATCCAGCCATCCATCTGTCTGCTTGTGGGCTGGAAAAGCAGTTGAGGACAGCCCAAAGCCTTGGAACCCTGTACCCATGTGGGAGACCTGGAAGAGGCTCCTGGCTTGGGACTTCAGATTGGCTCAGCTCCAGCCATTGCAGCCACTTGGGGAGTGAATCAATGGATGGAAGATCTTCCTCTCTGTCTCTCCTCCTCTCTGTATGTCTGACTTTCCAATAAAAATAAACTAATTTTAAAAAAAGAGAGAGAGATATTCAAAAGGTAGAACAACGGAGGGAAATGGGGATTGGGGAGCAGGGTGGGCTCAGGTCTGTGGCAGAGGTAAGTGTGTAACTTGGCAGTGCTGGAGAAGTCAGCACCATGGTAAAGGCATCTTTCAATTGTTGGCGACTTGCAGAAGAGAACGATTCTGCCACGAGATGAAGAAGTATTTCGCAGAGTGATGATACCTGAGTTGGGCCTTGAAGGCGGTTAATACTTGGTGAAAGAAAGGCATTGAGGTGAAAGAGCATGAGCAATGGAGGGAGAGAGGAAAAGCATGGCAGATGGTAGAGCACCGGGCTGGGTGGTAGGTCATACCTGTCGTGGAGGGAGGGCATGGGGCGCAGGAGGTGAAGCCAGGAGGGACTGCAGATTTGAGAGGTAATTCAAGGGGAGCTGATCGCACTATTGTTGCTCTTATCTAAGCCTTCACTATTGTCCCCCAGTTTTGAAAGAATACTTTAGCAGTAAAGCCCTTTCCCACCCCCTAAGCTTTTGATGCCCATTTCCAAATTAGAGTGACATGAAATGATTTTCTTCATTTAAAATGCTTTTTTTTTTTTCTGGTGACATTGTGGCTTACACAGCTGTGGTGAGAGGAAGCATTTTTGTCCCCGGATAGAGCTGACCTGAGAACCCTGTCATGGTGGGAGTTGGCCCATGCCTGCAGCCGGCTTGGCTTGGCAGTGAATGACAGAGTGGTGGTGGAAGGCCTATGTGTGGGCACTCCAGTAACAGGAGAGGCTATAAAACCCTGGAGTGCGCCCCAGGAGCATGACCTTATGGGGGAAGTTCTGGGAAACAAACCACATGGAGACTTGACAGGAATTGCTGGTGGAACCCACAAGCAAGGCACAGGATGAAAAGAGATGTCATTACAGCTTGTAAGTCTATGAAAAGATACAGTGAGTGGCATGACACAGCTGTATGTAAGCTGCTGCTTTCTGGAGCAAAGGAAGCTGTGGGTTTTTATGCATTGGTTCAGCACGTAGTGGTCCAGTCCCTGCTGTGTGAAGGGAAGATGACAGCTCAATGGTGGAGGTTTGTGCTCTGGAGGCCCTTCTGGGGACAGACTGACCCCAAGGAAACAGTTGCACCAAGGCATAGTGACAAGTCCTACTGAGTGGTACTGAGGGTCAGGTTGGGGAGCATCACTCAGACTGGAGGGGTGTAGAGCTCAAGTGAAGCTGGGACATTGGGGACTAAGAATTACCCAGACCGACTGTGCACCAGGGAGTGTCCCAGACTGAAGGAAACAGCCTGGAGAAAAAACTGGCACTTTGGGAGAGCTAAAAAAGATTCTCTGTGGCCGGAACACAACTGGGGGAAGGGCAGGAAGTATGTCCAGAGGAGGCCGGGCCTTGCAGGGCTGGGTTAGAAGTTTGGGTTTGTCCCAAGCACACTGGGAAGCCACTGCAGTGTGTTAGGCAGGAAATGACATGATCCCATGTAAAAAGGGAGAGCTCTCTGGAGAATGCATTTGTAAGGGTGAGCTACTGTGAACTGTATATTTGGCCTTTGTCCTGTTTTCTGGAATCCTGGAATATCCAGACACCGTGTCTGTGTGTGTGTTGTTGAGTTGACAGATGATTGGGGGCTTCTGCACAGCCTCAGGCTGGGGCCTGGTTCCCAAGGGAACTAACTACTTGATTAGGGAATGAGAACTTTTTAAAGTCCCATCCCCCTTCCTTTAAGGAGGGGAGAGGGACTGAAGGATAAGCTGATCACAAATGATTAGATACAACTGATGATCATGCCTGTATAATGAAGCTTTCCTGAAAGCCCCTGGAAAGACTGGATGGCCAGAGGAGGTTCAGGGAGGGCAGCTTGTAGGAGGCAGCTTAGAAGCTCGGTGCCCCTCCCCCAGAGCTTGCATTATCCCTCCTCTCATCTGGTGTTCATCTGTATCCTTAACACACCAATAAACCCAAGTTAGTGTTTCCCTGACAAATTAACCCAACCCAAGGAGGGGATTGTGGGCATCCTGACCTAGAGCTGGCTGCTTAATAAGAAGCACTAGTCAAATGACCTGGGGCTTGGGGCCAGTCCTAAAGTAGAGGGTGGACAGTCTTGGGAACAGAACCCTCAATCTGTGGGATGTGGCTTTACCTTCAGGTGGTGTCAGAGCTGAGTTGAATTAGAGAACACCCAGCATGTGATGGCTGCAGAACCGATCACTTGCATTGGGGCGGGGAATCCTCTGTCCGCACCCACAGTCGCTGTTGGAATTCTGTTTTGAGTGTTGAGTGAGAGTAGAGGAGAAACTGAGTTTGATTTTGTCCTGTATCTTCAGAGAGGGCAGGAGTGGGAGCTGGGGCAATTAGGAAGTTTATGTATCTAACTAAGGTATGCAATGTGAAGCAATGGCAGTGGAGAGAAAGGACGTATTTTGGAAGCAGGATTGTTTGGAGTTGGCATGTGCATTGGATGTGGGGAGAAAGAGATGGAGAAATTTGAGGTTGTCTCCCAGGTTTCCGGCTCAGTTTTGCAGGTGAGGCTCTCAACAGATGAGGCTGTCTGGGAAAGGTCCAGGAGGACTGCCCTGCAGAGGCAGCAGTGGGGTTCAGCTTTCCTCTGGCTCTACTCAGTTCGAGGAGTTCCTTGCCCAAACAGGGACCACCGTTCTCCCATTAATGGTACCTTTTCTGGGTTCCTACTCCTGAGGAGGATGAGGCCCTGAGGAACCCTTCTACCCCAGCACGCCACTAGGGGGAGCATGGCCTGCATGCCGTGCCTGGTCTTGAGGGCTTGGATGCTGACTGTATGAGCTTTAGCGCTCAGCGTCTGAGCCCTGGCCCCTCATGCTGCTTAAAACCCTGTCTGACATGTTAGGTGTCCAGTAAATGTTAGTGACTGCTACTGTTACACAGTGAATACTGTGTTATAAAACTGGGTGGGATTACCTCTTTCTCAGAGTGGAGACTAGGAAGGTGGAATGTGCTCTTTGCAAGAAGAGCAGAGGGATGCCTGGTTGAGTATGGGGAAGGGAAGTTTGGGGATTTTGTGATGTCACACATCCTTGCCGGCTCATTTGCCCTTGTTGACCTGAGGCAGTAGGGACTCCTGAGCTGGGACTTGAGTGAGATTGGACATTGAAAAGCTCTGGTGGCCTCCGTGAAGCAGTCGCACTAATCCTTAAGAGTTTGTGCCATCCCATCACTTCCTGTTGCGTTTTTGAAACACTTATCCTACCTTAGCTTTGGTGCTTACTTATGTTTTAGAACTCAAGGCAATCAGAATCTCATTCTGAGAAATTTTGCAATATACAGGAGTCTAATAAAAAGGAACACTGAAGAATTCTAAGGGATGATTGCCTGAAAGAGCCCATTGCAGTGCTGCTCTGAGCAGCAGCATTGGGCTGTGTCCTCCTTGAGCCTGTCTTTGTCTGAAGGGGATGCCACGACCCCAGAGCATTTTGTTGGCCTCTGGTGAGGAGCTGCAGGGATGAGTGAGGGTCGTATCTCAGTGCCTGCCTGAGTTAAGCACAAGGCTTTCATGAACAGCAGTGTCTTAGGTTGAGAGGGTCCACTGGTAGACGCTGGAGGACAGGTGCCTTGTCCATCGGCTGGGAGTTAGTGGTGCAGTCAGGGGCTGCCAAGGCCTTCTCATCCCTGGGGCTCCTGTTACCCTTTCAACTACTCTGCATACTGTATGCCAGAGAGTTGGCTGCATTTTTAAAATGCGTTATTTCCTGGTTCTATGACCCAGGGCAAGTTATTTTACCTTTGTTGTAGATATTTTTATTTGAAAAAAAAAAAAAATCTGTTACAATTAGTATAATGCCAGTCCTAACCTTTAAGCCTCTTGTGATAAACAGATAGATGAACCAAGATTTTGTAGAATACTGGCGCAGTGTATTTCAAAAGGTGATAAGAATCAAAGTCATATCTGTAAAAGAATGTTACAAAGCAGGAATAAATGTCCCCATGTCTGTGTGTCTGTGTGTTTGTGTGTAGGGGAGGGGGCGATGTTACTAAATAGAGTCCGTTCCCTTACCCAGCCTTTGAGAGTTAGCGCTGTGACCTGGCTCCCAGGAAGCCTGGCTTTCCAGCTGCTGATCCAGAATGGGGCCAAGAGGCAGGCCTGTGTTTCTATCAAGGTTGCCCTCAGGGCTGCAGGGGCTCTTCCTGGTCCTGACCTAGTGTCTTTCCTTTGCAGGAAGATGAGAGACTGCTTAGGTGCCAGCACTAGTACCATGCGCCCCGGTACTGGTTAAAACCACCGTCGCCACCTGGAGACAAGGTAAGCAGAGGCCAGTCCAGGCGAGCTCTTGGGATGGGAGTGCACTTCCTCCCCAACTGCCGACCCGGAAAATCCCAATGCACAAACAAGTTAAGGCGGTGGTGCATCAGGGTCCCTCCTCCCGGGCTCCCAGACCCACGGGAGGGGCCAGCTCCCCACTCCAAGCACTCCAGCTCGCTCCCGCCCACCCCCCCCAACACACACCCCGCTGCCAGATTCTTCCAAGTTATAAAAAAGAGACAGACTGACAGACACTGGAGGGGAGGAAAACAAGCCCACTCTCCCTCTCCCCTCTGAACTACTGGAGCAAGTTCCCAGGAGCAAATCCTGAGCCCTTGTGTGACGGGAGAGGAGTTAGGAGGAGCGGAATGCTTGCAAGACCGAGCTGATCCACAGACAGTGCTGTCCCACGGAGGCCTCCTGGAAGTGAGAGACAGAGAGACTGGGAGGAGAGGAAGAGACACCGGAGGGGGAGGGGAGGCGGAGGGCGGGGAGCGCCTAGAATGTGCGCGCGCCTGCTGGCGCTGGAGAACCGGGGCGTGCGCGCCGCGGGGACAGGGTCTCCATGACAACTGGCCTGGCCGGCCAGCCGTGCTGGGCTCACTTGGCTTGGAAGGAGCAAGCGCCACGAAAGGTCAGAGGAAGGAGTCTGTGGGAAGCCCGCAGCAGGTATCGGAGCTTCAGCCAGTGGATTTGGGGGGCCCCAGGGGCTCCCTCACCGACTGAGGTGTGAGTCCGACTCTGCCGAAAATGGAGCGGACAGGAAAGCACCGGGACTTTCAGGTGAGCGGCGGCTCTCGGCTCGGGCAGTGGGATGCAGTGGGGCGCTGGAGTGTTCCCCCTCCTTCCCCGGCCCTCTCCGGCTGTTTTCTGGGAGGCAGATGAGTGTCTGCTGCTCCCCGGGTTCGGGGCTCAAGAATGATGTCATGCTCGACAGTTGGATCCTATTAGTGTCAGGAGGAGGGAAGCAGCCAATTTTCTTGACTGCAAATGGAGTTGATTTCACTCTTGATGAGTCTGAGGTGTTGAGATTTAACTTTGGCAAACTTGGTTTGACTTTTCCGTAGCACGAAAAAGGCACAGCGTCGTTGTGCCGGAGGAGACTTTGAGATAGAAAAGAGCTGAGTGCCGACAGTTACAGCTGTGTGTGTGTGTGTGTTTCCTACACGGGAAACTCCAGGGTCTTTTTGAGTCGCTTGGTTCCTTCCAGGAAACACTTTGTTTTATCATTTGATGCTGCAATGTCTGACCTATAATAATAATAGTAACAGCAACATCAACAATAAAAGCCAGTTCAGCTCTGTGAAGAGCCTGTGGTGAGTTCCAAGTCCCTCTGGCACTGGGAGGGGAGCGTATTGGGGGGAACAGGTCATATGGAGCTTGCCACAGGGATATCTGAACTGAAGGTTCGCTCTTCCCAGAGGACTGGCCTCCATCAGTCAGAAGGTTGTTCACAGCCACCATCCCAGGGCAGAGGGCGGGGGGCAGGAGGTAGCAGAGGGAGGGATCCCTTGGAGTGGGGGTGCCTGCATAGAAGGATCTTACCTGGGGTAAGCTGCTTAGAACGGGGGGAGATGCGAGGCTCCTTGCCTATGTTGTGTGGATTTCCTTGGTTAGTGTTTGCGCCTCATCTCAGGGCACATGCCGACCCTACAGCATGTGCCTCCAATTCGGGTGGCCCCAAGTTTTGGGGAAATTGGTTGTGGCCAAGAGGAGTGGTGTTTGTGTGTGTGTGTGGGTGGGTGAGAGAGAGAGAGAGAGTGAGTTCAGTGTGGCCTTGGGCTGGAGACCTGCCTGGCAGGCAGTTTTGTAGGTAGTTGGGGGGACAGTAATGTGGGGAGGAATACGAAGGTGGCAGAGCCCGCCCGCAGGAGAGACCACTTCCGAAGTGCTCCCGGAGAAGTGCTCCCAGCCCTGTCGCCTCTTAAACCTGCTCTTGACCGTAGAGCTCCGTGGATGCCATGGGTTTCTGTTTGGGGTGAGGGAACAGCTGCTGTCTGGTGCTCTTCGGTTTTCTTTCTCCAACCTCTCCAAACAGAATGCCTTTTGTATTCAGGAAGACAAGGGAGGGGGCCTCCTGATTAATTTCGGGTCGTCCTGCCAAGGCAAGCACTGTGTGTCCCCAGTACTGACTCCCAGAACCCATGTGGGTTTGCAACAGTGTTGTGGCTTGAGAATCCCCACCAGGTGGAAGCTCTGCATGGTGCAGCTGGGGCACTTGTTACTGCTTTTACTGCAATAGGGAATGGGATCCTTTGCTTGGTGGAAATCCAGCCCTGTTAGTATTAAAGAATGGGGACGGGGAGCCGAGAAGGAACCAGTGAGCCCTCTGTGGTGGGCCATGTAAATCAGAGTGGCATGTGGTCTGTGGTTGAATCTCCCGTTTTATCACCTGTATTTATAAAGACTAGCAGAATGTTTCAGGAACTTTTTATGTTTCAAAAAGAGCAGTGCTTCTGGGGTGAGAAGACTTGAGTCCATGGCCAGGTTTTACTACTTGCAAAGCAAATTCCCTAACTAATGTGAGTGTTACATGATGTTTAAAAATATATATTTATTTGCTTGAAAGGCATGATGACAGAGAGAGATCTTGTATCTGCTGGTTCATTCTCCAGTGACTGTAATGGCCAGGGCTAGGCCTGATGGAAGCCAGGAGCTTTTTCCTGGTCTCCCACCTGGGTACAGGATCCCAGGCGTTTGAGCCATCCTCTGCTTTCCCAGGTGCGTTAGCAGAGAGCTGGATCAGAAGTGGAGCAGCTGGGAGTTCAGCTGATATCCATATTGCATGCCAGCAGCCTGGCTCTGAGCTTCACTTTATTACTGGTGAGATGGAAATGACAGTAACTGCTTCAGGACTTTTTGGGAGAAGCAAGTGAGATGATTTCCATGAAAGTTTTAAACAAGGGGAGTCTTAAATAATGTGACAGTGTTTCCAGTTCCAGCCTGCAGAATGACCTAAGTTTCTCCTGGAAAGTCACTTTACCCCTCTTAATCCCCCCCGCCTTGCCCACATTATCCTCCCCCCACCCATGAATTTCTAAATAAAAGTGAGCAAACCCATAAGGGACTTCTTCAGTGTATTTAAGGACACATTTTGCATACTTTGGGTTGGGAAGTTGACTATGAGTGATGTTTAGGGTAGACTTTGAGCTTTCTGAGGGGATCCTCCAGAGATGATGTTTTCCTTGGACCACCATCCACTTACTTCCCACCCCGTCCATCCTCATGTGTTTTGGTGTAAAGGAGAGGGGTTCCAGGAGAGCCTTTTGCCGCTCCAGTGTCCAGCAGCCACTGTGGTCATGGTGTCAGGACTGCAGTCACTGCAAGAGAGGCTGAGTGCCAGGACCACTTCCCTGGTTCTGCTGGGTTCTGCCCAAAGCTTGAGTGTGGCAGGGGGATCTTTCTCCTAGGTCCAAGGTTTGAAAGACTGGGTTCTAACTGGTAGCCAGTGTTTTTGCTCTGAAAAGACTCCTTAGGGGATAGGCAGTTCTTTCTGGAACATGAAGACTACACAGCTTTACAGGGAAACAAAAAAAGAAACAAGGAAGTGGGAATTCCAAGGGCAGATACTTGATATGCTGTGGGACTGTGCCAAGGAATGGAATAGCAGGGGCGGGGAGACTCCAGGCAAGGGCGTCCCAGATCTGCCCTCAGCAGGTCTGTGGGCTAATGGCATACTGGGGCACCTGTACGCAGCCTCACCCTTCACTGTGGCTCAGGGGAAAACCTGCTCCGTGTACCCCGTGGTCATGTCTGGGAAAAGCCCCTGAGCAGCCCAACATAGACAGATTTTTTTTTTTTAAGCAACAGAGCTTTCCTTCCAGGTGAGATGCGTCACAGCAGCCTCTGAGGCCTGAAGGAGAAGTTGCCTACAGCTTGGATGGGACTACAGCTGTTCCCCACACCCCAGCAGAGTAGCTTTAGCTTCCCAGAGCTGACTCACTCATTGGATCCCTCTGTTCCTTAAGGATTAAAAAGTAACATTCTTGTTCTCACTCCCTCTCTCCCCCCTTTTGCTACTCCCTTTCCTGTGCTCTCTCCCTATAGGATCCCTCTCTAAAATTAGAATAATCACTCACTCAACCAAGTTGTAACTTGGAAATACCTTGGAAAAGGGCATCCTCATATTTGTCAGCTGGGCATCTGGGGTGTCCGGGTTTTTTTTTTTTTTGGTGGTGGTCTTTGGGAGAGCACCCCAGACTCCAAGTATCATGGTCACACTGCTGGCCTGGAGCTGGGAGGTTGTGACCTAAGAGAGGCAGTCCTCCACTTTCTGCCTCATCTCCAGGTGAGAATTACTTCCGGGAAGTGCTTAAGGAAGGAAGAAGCAGGTAGTACTGAAGAGACAGTCTTCTACCTGCATGTTGCTTTTCTTTCTTCCTTCCTCTCTATCTTTCAAATTATTTATCTTTATTGGAAAATCAGATCATATTTACAGAGAAAAGTAGAAACAAAGAGAAAGATCTTCCATCTGGTGGTTTACTCCCCAAATGAATGCAATGACCGGGGCTGAACTGATCTGAAGCCAGGAGCCAGGAGCCTCTTCCAGTTCTCCCAGGTGGGTGCAGGGTCCCAGGGCTTTGGCCCATCCTCTACTGCCTTTCCAGGCCACAAGCAGGGAGCTGGATGGGAAGTGGAGCAACTGGGACACGAACTACTGCCCATACAAATCCTGGCATGTGCAAGGCAAAGATTTAGCCATTATGTCATCAAGTCAGGCCCTGTATCACACTTTCTTTTAAGATTTAGTTCTTTTTATTTGAAAGGCCGAGTTTCAAAGAGGGAGAGAGAGAGATCAGCCTTCCATCTGCTGGTTCACTTCCCAAATGGCTGCAAGCCAGGATCCGGGACTTCATCCAGGTCTCCCACATGGGTGCTGCTTTTGTAGGCCATAATCAGGGAGCTGGACTGGCAGTGGAGCATCTGGGACTCGAACCAAGACCCATATGAGATACTGGTGTTGCAGGTGGAGGTTTAGCTTGCTCTGCTATGATGCCAGATTCCTGTCGCTGTCATTGCCCTGATGATTCCTGATTCCCAGTGTTGGGCCTAAGAGTTTCCTGAGGGAGCTGAACAAAGGGGGTGGGGTGAGGGGCACATATCTGAGCTGGAGGCCTGGCTGGCATCCCTTTTGCATCTCTACATCGGTTTGAGCGGAGTGTGTTTCGGGAAGGCTGGGGAGAGAGAATGGGGGCAGTCTGCAGGCAGATAATGAAGTTCTTTGACAGAGGGACGGTGAAGAGGGGAGCAGGGCCAGGAGGGCAGGAGAAAGAGAAAGAAAAGACCATCTGGCACTGTATGCAGAGATTTCTGTTTGAAGCCTGTGGGCAAATTTTGAGGGTATGCCTTCTCCTGGCGGCAGGCGGGGAGGTCGTGCCTCTGTTTTGTGTTCCAGGGCAGGTTCTGTGTGCCTCTGCCCCAGTAGGTGTGTTTGAGGGATGCTGTGTACATCTGTCTGCATTGTATACAGTATTGCACTGTCAAAAAAAAAAAAAACCCTGGGGCTCTGTAGTTCTAGTAATGGGCCCAAAAAACTGTGTGTGTGTGTGTGTGTTTCAGGGGAGGATGGGTGTTACTTGAGTCTAGACTACCTTGCCTCTTTCACTTCTCATACAATGAGTACACTGTTGTTGGGGGCTGTTGGAACTGTCGTAATACCCATCCTCGTCCAAACACTGCCTGACGGTTAGATTTCACGTCCCCACGAAAGGCTGAATTATATGCAGTCACAACAGAAATCCTTCTGAACCAAAGTGGGCCTGTTCCCAAGAGCTTATCATGAAGCCACTCCTGTTTCCCCCAAATCCAGACTCTTCCGTGTGACCTGTTTTGCTTTCGGAGTTTGTGTGTGAACCTAGAGATGGACAAATAGGAAGCAGCCTGTTTGATCAGCAGACTGTTTGATCCTGGGGAAAACAAGATATAGTGAGTGTTATGGGAGGAGACAAAATCAGTGACATGAGAAAGACCAAGAGGGAGGGGATGAGGGGAAGCCAGTGCTCAGGGGAAGCAGGCAGTGACAAATGGAAGGGCTGACTCAGGAGGTCTTCATCATGTGCTGGCTGGTTGGCCATATCCGAGGCACTCTGGGATCTGCTGTGCTGCTTCTAACAAGCATTGAGAGTTGGGGCGATGCGAGTGACTGACACTGGGGTTGCCTCCCCTGCCCAATTCATTTACTGTTGTGTTCAGAAGCATCTGGAATACTAACTTGTGTTCTCTTGGTCCATGGACTCATTTAGTCAGTGAGAACAGAGCATCTGGGCCAACAGCTAGGGAGGATCCAAAAAGCATGAAGAATGGAGCTTACTCTTGTGAGTGTTGTCTTAGATGATGTGTTGCAGTTGAGGCAGGCTGTCAGCATCTCATGGTGGCATTCTGGATTCTGATGGCAGTTGGTAACATCTCACACTCTTAGGATGGGGAAAAGGGGGAGGTCCAACTCGTAGTCTGGATTAAGAGTATTGTTTGAATGATGGATGGGAACCAGTGAAAGGACTGGAGATCTGAGAGGGTGAAGGTTCTATGTCTGTGTTCTCAGAGTGTCAAAGGAAGAGGGGCAGTGTGAGAGGTGATAGGAAAAGGGAAATGGGAAAATTGGAGCACTATAGAAGTCAACTGGCTTTTGGAATTTTTTAGCTTTGTTCAAAGAACCAAATTTTAATCGCTTCTTGGCCCTTTGGCTAAAATCAAGTGTAAATAACTAAATTTGTTGTGTCTCGCACCCAAGTTTTATAGATTGATTTTTTTAAAATGGATTAGCCTATGGTGCGTGTGCAACTTTCAGTAACTGTTAGACATCAGTGAGCATGTGGTGCTGCCTTGGGTGGAAGCCTTTGCATGCAATGTACGTGCGTTACATTGCAGAGCTCTGGTGAAGAGCTGGGGCTCAGAGGTCTGACAGCCTTAGGTTTGTGAATGGGGGCAATTATTTCATCTCTGTGTGCTTTAGTTTTCTCTCAGACATCTGTAAGAAGAATATAAGCTTGTTAGAGTTGTGGTACTAAATGATACATTTATCTACCAACGGCCCAGTACCTGGTACCTAATGAATGCGCAAGGCTTTCTGTTGTTGTTAGGAATTTAAAGCAGCATTTTGAAGAGAGGAATGCTGGTCTGTCTCTTCAGGTTGGGGTTACTACCTTATAGGAACAAACCAAATTCTTTGAGAAGTGGCTTATCCTTTGTCTTCTGTACTCTTTCCTTCACAGGCTCAGCTTTTTCTTATAGGATGCTTACGCTCTCTCCAGGTAGGAGGAGAATTCTAGAATCACTTCCCATTTGCTCCTTTCCTGCTAGCCAGCCTAGAGAGGACCCCTTAACTTCTTTAACCTTGCCAGTATCATGCAACCCTCAGTGGCCTGACATACGCTTCGGTCCCCTCACCCCACCCATGTTAGGTTTAGTATCTATGTCTTCTTCAGAACTTGGGTTAGTGCACAGGCTTTGCAACCTGCTCAAGAGGTGCATCATCTTACTGTAGTTGACCTCTAAGCCCCTGAATCTTCCTCATCCATAAAATAGGTGATAATGTTGCCCATGTCAAAGAGCTGTTGTAAGAGTTAAATGGTTTTAAATCTGTAAAGTATTCAACTTAGTTGTGGGAACTGATGTGCTGTCAGTAAATGTTTGCTGTTGTGTTAGGCATTTGCCTCCCGTCAGTGCCTGCCTGCACACAGCAGAACGCCCAGTCAGCTGGGCAGCAGGTCTGAATTCTAGTTCTGACTCACTGGGTGACCTTGAGAAGGTGATCTGACTACTCTAGGCTTGAGTTCCCTTATCTAGAAAGTAAAAGGTACAGATTGAATGTTGCCATTGACCTTCTATCTTGACTTTTCAGCTATGTTTATCTTAACTTTCCAACCAGCCTCCTTGAAGTTCTAGGAAACTGGGAGTAATTTTATATGCTTAATATTTCCTAAATGAACAACATATATAGTCTGTGCTTAAAAATATGTGATAACTTTTTGCAGTCCCCATCAATTGGATTTTAGAAAGCATTTAAACTTGGTTCACAGAACTTGGCTACTAGAAATTTGTTCTCACACGATCGGTTATAACTGCAGGGAGGGCCTAGCCCTTAGTAAGCCAAAAAATCTTCTAGGTCAGTAAAAGCGGATTGGGATGCTTACTTATCTTACAGACTTAGAACAGCTCTACGAACAAATAATGCATCTGTTTCTGTTTTTAAAACAGTTTATTTATTTACTTTTTTTTTAAGATTTATTTTTATTATTTTTTTATTGGAAAGGCGGATATACAGAGAGGAGAGACAGAGAGGAAGATCTTCCATCCGCTGATTCACTCCCCAAGTGAGCGCAACGGGCCGATACTATGCCGATCCAAAGCCAGGAGCCTCTTCCGGGTCTCCCACAAGGGTGCAGGTTCCCAAAGCTTTGGGCTGTCCTCGACTGCTTTCCCAGGCCACAAGCAGGGAGCTGGAAGGGAAGCGGGGCTACCAAGATTAGAACCGGTGCCCATATGGGATCCCGGGCGTGCAAGGCGAGGACCTTTAACCACTTGCGCCACCACACCGGGCCCTATTTATTTACTTTTAAAAAAGATGTACTTATTGGAAAGGCAGATTTGTAGAAGGAAAGAGATACAGAAAGATCTTCCATTGACTGGTTTACTCCCCAAGTAGCTGCAACGGCACAGTTGAGCCAATCCGAAGCCAGGAGCTTCTTTCTGGTCTTCCACGTATGTGCAGTGTCCCAAGGCTTTGTGGCCTTCCTCTACTGTCTTCCCAGGCCACAGGCAGGGAGCTGGATGGGAAGCAGAGCAATCAGGGCAGAGATCTGCACCTGTATGTGGTCCTAGCACATGGGAAGGTAAGGCTTCAGTCAGTCAGCCATTGTGCTGGGCCCAGATTTATTTATTTATTTATTTTATTGGAAAGGCAGAGTTTTTTTTAAAGATTTTATTTTTATTTTTATTGGAAAGTCAGATATACTGAGAGGAGGAGAGGCAGAGATGAAGATCTTCCATCTGATGATTCACTCCCCAAGTGACCGCAACGGCCGGTGCTGAGCTGATCCAAAGCAAGGATCCAGGAACTTCCTCTAGGTCTCCCACGCGGGTGTAAGGTCCCAAGGCTTTGGGCGGTCCTTGACTGATTTACCAGGCCACAGGCAAGGAGCTGGATGGGAAGTGGAGCTGCCAAGATTGGAACTGGAGCCCATATGGGATCCTGGCATGTTCAAGGTGAGGACTTTAGCTGCTAGGCCATGGCCCTGGGCCCAAAAGGCAGATTTTATAGAGAGAAAAGATAGATTTTCCAACGGGTTCTCTCCCCCAAATGGCTGCAACAGTCAGAAGTAACCCAGTCTGAAGCCGGGAGCCCAAAGCTTCTTCCAGGCCTCCTGCACAGCTGAAGAGTAGCAAGACTCTGGACCATTTTCCTCTGCTTTCCCAGAACATTAACAGGGAGCTGGATGGAAAGTGGAGTAGCCAGGACAGGAACCAGCAACTATGTAAGATGCTGGCACTTTCAGGTGGAGGATTAGCCAGTGAGTCATAGCTCTGATTCCTATTTCTTCTTTTTCTTTTCTTTCTTCCTTTTCTTCCCTGCCCTTCTCCCGTATGTGATGTCATACTGCATGGAGGATTAGCCAGTTGAGCTATTGCACCGATCCCTGTTTCTTTCTTTATTTGAGGAACTGGCAGAATTTTATTTTTCTTTTATTTATTTTTAAAATTTCTTATATAAGGAAGGGCCTGGCAGGATAACCTAGTGGCTAAATCCTCCTGGCTCCTGGCTTCGGATTGGCTCAGTTGTGGCTGATGCAGCCACTTGGGGAGTGACTCATTGGATGGAAGATCTTCCTCTCTCTCTCCTCCATCTGTATATCTGACTTTCCAATAAAAATAATAAATATATCTTTTAAAAAATCTTCTTTAAGAGTCAGAGAGGGAGAGAGGAAGATAAAAATATGCTGGTTCACTCCCTAGATTCCTGTGTTTTGCCAAAGTTGGGAGCCAGCAAAAAACCCATATAGGTTTTCCATGTGGGTGGCAGGAGTCCATGTCCTTGAACCATGACCTGCTGCCTCCAGGGCTTGTATTAGCAGGAAGTGGAATCAGGATTGAACTGAGACTTAAAGCCAGTCGCTTGCATCTTTACTAGCACCTTAACCTCTGGGCCAAATACCCACCACAACAGAATTTTCCAAGTGTCTCTCCTTTAGAGTTTAATGTGAGCCAGTTGAGTCCTAGAAAGAAATCTGCTAGAGGAGCAGTCCAACAAGAGAATGACATTTATTTAGAACCTGAGCTTTGGAATGAGACTGTTCAGTTCAGAATTCTGCCTCTCCCACTTACTGGTTCTATAACCTTGTACAAGGTACTGAGCTCATCTCAGTTGCTCTTCTATAAAATTGAGACAGTTGTAATAAAGCCCAAATGAAAAGTGCTTAGAATAGTTGTCCCTACCTTGTTGCGGAACAAAATGTTAGCAACTAGTTGTATTTAATGATTCTCTTGTAAACCAAGCAGTATCTGTTTCTTGTAAGCTAGTGTGTTTGATTGGTTTTGCTAAGTGTGAAGCTACGTTCTCTGTACATCCTGGGCGAGTATCTGATATCAGCAGAGCAGGTGTAAGTGTCCCAGTTGTAGACCAGAGTTTTTCAGTTTTGTTTTTGTTAAGAAATAGATAAACCTGAGGGGGAATCTAGTTCTAACCAAAAGACGATCTAGGCTGAAAGGCCCATGTCAGTAAGTAAGAAATGACACTGAGGTGGGACATAGGGAGGTGGGACATAGACATGATGAGAGTGGAGGGTGCAGGTGGAAGAGACAGGGTATTGGTGGAGAGAGGATGCTCCAGGACAGAATGAAGTCGTCAGTATTGAAGAGTGGCAAATGTCTCCGGGCCAAGTGGTTGAGGTGAAGACAGTGAGCTGCCCTTGTAGACGACTTGGTGGCCCTTGATTTTACCAAGGAGCCATCTGGATCCCAGCCCCAGGTAGGACTTCCCTCCTGGAGGAGTGATGGTAAGAGTTGAAGAGGTTCTAATCTGTTTCTAAGGAAAATGAGTAGTTCTTATCTCAGAATATAATTATAAAGAGATTTCCTTTTAACTTCAAGAAACAGGAATTTTGGCTGCCAAATTTAGCAGTGTGTTTTAAGTCCCTCAAATCTCCTTTTGAGTGCAACCAAAGCTCTCAGCTTTGTTGTTATCTCTTGTTGAAATGTAGTCTGGAAAGGTCATATCAACAGTGCCAGTTTATGGGCCTGCTGAACCCAGGCAGGCCTAGGCCGGGGGGCGGGGGTTGGGGGGAGTTCTAGGATTAGGTGCTTCACACATTTTTTTTTCTTCAATTGAAGCTATTTATAATTTAAGGTTCTCTGCTTTTTAGAAGACCAAACTCTGCAGATCAGGGTGAGACATTCTGGTTTTTGTTTGTTTGTTTCTGCAGGGTTACTCCTGTAGGATTCTGTAGGCAGGGCTGAGATTCTACAGTGACTTGCTATCTAATCAGGAGAAGGTTCCCAAAATGGCACCCCATCCTCTTTGTTGGAGGTAACATTTCTCGGTGCGAAAGTGTGCCATGATCTTCCTCCTGTGTGGTTTCTGAGTAGTTTGTGACCTACCTTGTGTTCTGATGGAGTGACTAGAAGCTGGTAAAGATGTTGATTTGTAGAAACCACAGGTGGAATTTTGTATTTATTTTCAGATCTGAGGATAGGAGGATCAGACATAGGTGTATACACTTTGTCACCTGGGGAAAAGGAATACAAACAAGGAAAGGAAATTCAAGAACTTGAACGACCTTGCAAACTATACAAAGATGGGGTAAGCATGTGTGATAGGAAAGCTGAGAAGATCTTAGCAATAGCAGTTACCTAGGTGGCAGTCCTTGGCTTGACTGACTAGCTATTCTGTTCACAGGATGAAGGCTTTGGATTCTAGAGTACTAAAGTTCCCTCTATTTTTTATTTCATTTTTACTGGAAAGGTAAATCAGATTTACAGAGAAAGAGCTGTCTGATGGTTTACTCCCCAAAGGGTTGCAATGGCTGGAGCTGAGTTCATCCAAAACCAGGAGCCAGAATCTTTTAGGTTTCCTTCCAGGTCTCCTACTTGGGTGCAGGGTCCCAAGGCTTTGGGCCATTCTCTTCTGCTTTCCCAGGCCATAAGTGTTTTTGAATGAGAAATGGAACATCTGGCACATGAACTGATGCCCATATGGGATGCTGGTGCTTGCAAGGTGAGGATGTAGTCAACTGAGCCATTATGCTGGGTCCTGAGGTTCCCTCTTGTCTTTGCCTTCCTTTAGCCTCCTGAGTTGTTCATTGCTTTGGGTTTCAAGGATAATGAATGAACCACACCCCCTGCTCTGGGTTGGTGTCGTCACTGCCACTGAGTTGAGCCTACAGCTAGCTCATGTGTGCTAGTAGAGCCAAGCTGTGAGGGTAGTGAAGGTAAGAAGGTTGTGGGGTTTGTTAACTCTCAGGAAGTGCCCAAGGGAAGTAACAGGAATCAGGTTAGAAAAAAGAATATATAGGGCCCGGCATGATAATGTAGTGGTTAAACTCCTTGCCTTGAAGTTGCTGGGATCCCATATGGGTGCCGGTTCTAATCCTGGCAGTCCCACTTCCCATCCAGCTCCCTACCTGTGGCCTGGGAAAGCAGTCGAGGATGACCCAAACCTTTGGGACCCTGCACCTGTTTGGGAGTTCTGGAAGAAGTTCCTGGCTCCTGGCTTCGGATAGGCTCAGCTCCAGCTGTTGCGGCCGCTTGAGGAGTGAACCATTGGACGGACAATATTCCTCCCTGTCTCTCCTCCTCTCTGTATATCTGACTTTCCAATAAAAATAAATAAATCTTTTTTTAAAGGAATATGTGAAAATTTCAGGGTTTTTTTAATCTGAATTAAATTGAGATAAATAAAGGTATATGTTTTTCAATTCAGAACTCATCTGTTTGATAAATCCAGGTGAGCCTCAAAAGCAGTGCTATCCAGACCACACCTGGAAAGCACCCAAGGTCATATGTCTACAGTGGTCTTGCTGGAAGAAGTTGCGTTTCTTCTGGGAAGCTCTAGAAAGTGAAGCAGAAAACCATGGAGGCTACAGTGTCTGATGGCTTTCTGGACGCCTGCTTGCAGTTCGTGTTTCGTTCGAGCAACCTTTCCTGCTTAATCTTTTTCCTTTCCCTGCAATCCCATCTTCTGTTGTCATCAGTTAGCCAGAGAAGGAAGGGGGAGAGTGGGATCTTTCTGTTTCAGAAACTTTGGATTTATTTACTCATTCTCTAAATATTTATTGAATGTTCTTTCTGTTCCAGCTGCTATTCTGAACCTTAGGCATGTAGAGATAACCAAGAGAGCCAAGACAACCAATAATAAAGCAATATGGTAAACAAGTAAACACATCAATAAATGGCAGAAAGCCAGTGCTATGACCTAGGAAGGAAGCAATGGTAATGCAAAGAAGAGAGCAAGACTATGAGATTAGGAGAGGGCTGTCTGAGTTTCTGACTTTTAAGCTCAAGAAGCCAAGGATGTGCAGATCTGGGGGAAGAACATTCATAAAAAGGGGAATAGCGCTGAGGTAGGAAAGAACTTGATGTCACTGTTATTAGATTATAAGAAGAAGAGAATATGGAGACATAAGATGTTGGGACAGGCTGATGAAGATAGAACCCTTAGGTCATTTTCAGGGGTTTGGTGAATGCACAATTGGTGGTATAAATTCTGTGCCCAAACTGAGATAAGATATGGACGTTTGAGAGTAATGGCTGGCCGAGAGGAATAGTGAATATTAGTTGTGCAGGAAGAAAGAAGATGTAAAACGGGAGGAGGGTAAGTGACTAAGATTTAAGACATGCATATCCTGCATTGGCATACTTAGGTTTGCCACCTGGCTCCAGCTCCCCATTCTAGCTTCCTGCTGATACAGACCCTGGGAAGCAGCAGTGACGTCTCTAATGACCGAGTTCTTGCCACCATGGCTGATCTCTGGATTGATTCCTGACCCACACCTCACTACTGGAGACACGTAGGGACTGAAGCAATGACTGAAGCTCTCCTGGCCTCTCAAATAAGTTTGAAAAAAATAAATGAAAAGAATATGGGAAAACAGTAGCTCTGGAGTAGGGATTGTTCTGTGGCCACTCAGCTAAGAGAACTTGAATGATTATATTCCACATTATTCTTGGGATCAGATCATAGATTTCACTAGTAAAATGTTAATTTTATATCAGACATCTTATATCATTTTAGTAAACCCTTACAGTAATCTGAGTGAATTTAAAAAAAAAAAGCTTATTGGAAAGACAGACAGACATCAATATCTGTGACCTGCTAATTCAACTCTGTAAATGCTCATAACAACCAGGAACTGGGCCAAGAGAAGCCAAGAGCTGGGAACTCGGTTTGGATCTTCAGTGTGGGTGGCACTTGAATCTTCAACTGCTGCCTCCAGGGTGTACACTTGAAGCAGGGCTGGGACTCCAGCCCGGGCATCCCAAGAAGTGTCGTAATGGCTGTGGCAAATACCTGCCCTTACAAATGAATTTTTTAAAAGAAGACTTATTTATTTGAAAGGCAGAATGACAGGAAGGGAGAAAGGAGAGGAGGAGGAGGAAGAGAAAGAAATATTTTTCATCAACTACTGACTCCCCAAATACTCCCCAAATGGCCACAACAGCCAGGACTGGGCCATGACCATGCCAGAGCCTAGAACTCTATCTTAGTCTTCTGTTGTCCGTGGCAGGGACACGAGAACTTGAGCATGGTTTCCCAGATGCATTATCAGGGAGTTGGATTGGAAGCTGAGTAGCCCACATTCAAAGCTGCACTCATTTGGGATTCAGGAGTTCCAAGGGGAGGTTTTACCTACTCTGCCACACATGCCCATGACTCTTTCATGACAGGTGTCTGTCGGAACTCAGAGAAATCAGCTTGCTTGAAATGGAAATCTAAACCTGCATGATTGCAGAGCATAGCTGGCTGTGATTCATGTGGTTTCTTTCCTAGAACTGTTCTGTTATTTACTGTCATATCGTCATTTCTATGCCTAGAAGTTAGAATGAATTTTGAATGTAGAGTTGAGTGGATTTCTCTCAGCTTTTTCTGAGAGCAGTACCCGCTACTGAAAATGTCAATGCATATCAGAAGTTGGGGACGGAGAGGGTGTGAGAAGACTTAGAAACAGGTCACCTGAATTACCTGTTTACCGGCACCCTAACTGCTAGGCTAGATTCTTGTTTTAAACTAGCATTTTTAACGATAGGTGTATTCTTTTTTATTTGAAAGACTGAGTTGCAGGGGAAGGAGACAGAAATCTTTTACCTGCTGGTTCATTCCCCAAGTGGCCACATCAGCCGGGGCTGGGCTGGTTCGAAGATAGAAGCCAGGAACTTCTTTTTTTTTTTTCCATTTTTTTTTATTGTTATTAACATTGTATTATGTGATACAGTTTTATAGGCACTGGGGATTCCTCCCACCCCTCCCGTACCCCTCTCCCCATAGTGGATTCCTCCACCTTGCTGCATAACCTCAGTTCAAGTTCCGTTGAGATTCCTTCATTGCAAGCATATACCTAGCATAAAGTCCAGCATCTTATTGTCCAGATAAGTTCAGTGGCCTCTTGGGGAGACCTTCTCTGGTCTGAAGATAGAGCTAACAGAGTAAAGTTCCGGTCAGTTAAAATCCTCAACAAAACATTAGCATCAATATACAACATTATGGAATTAATTGACATAGTATTGAGTAAACAATATGTTAAAAATAATGCAAGTTCAATTCTTCAAAACATCTGGGTTGAGACAGTATCAATGACAGGTTCAAAAAATAACAAACCACCAAGCAAAAATTACAGGTTAAATCAAGGCAAACATGTGGTATCTAACCTTTTGGGCTTCACTCATTTCCCTTAGCATTATAGTTTCCAGTTGGGCCCATTTAGCCACAAAGAACTGCATTTTGGTTTTTTTTTAATAGCTAAGTAGTATTCCATGGAGTAGATGAACCAAAGCTTTCTTATCCAATCTTCTGCTGATGGGCATTTCGGTTCCTTCCATGTTTTTGCAATTACTGATTGTGCTGCTATGAACACAGGAACTTCTTTTCTAACTCCCACGTGGGTGCAGGTCTCTCTAAGCACTTGGGCCATCTTCTGTTGCTTTCGCAGGTCATTAGCAGGGAACTAGATTGAAAGTGGAATACCTGGGATTCAAACTGGTACCCATATGGGTTAACAACACTATAGGTACTGACCACGAAACTAATATTTTTAAGTACTCTCTGACTTTCCAATTTACAGAACTCTTCTAAGATCTCCAAAGGTAGTTGAAAATATTTGAGAAAACAAATTGATCAGGCCACAGCTTTATTTCTTGAAAAATTTCTATTGGTACTTCATCCTTTTTCTGAAGAGACAGATCCTGTTTGGATTATATAAACCAAGGCCTAGGATTCTGTACTGAAAATTTGGAAGCTGTGTATCAACTCTCATCCATTGGGTTCATGGGTTGTTCGGCCTCACCAGCCTGCTTAGATGAGCTAGCTGGTGAAGGACAAAGCAGGATCCTTCAACTGTGTGTGTGTGTGTGTGTGTGTGTGTGTGTGTGTGTGTGTGATTTCTTCCTACACATAGGAATTTCTTGTAAAGGTGACTGGATTTGCCTTTCCTGTTTCCCCATCCCTGTCTGTTGCAGTAGCTACTTTGTTTCTGTAGGAAAAACAAAAACAAATAAAAAACATGGTTGGGAAAGAGTCATTTAGAAGATTTTTTTTCAGATTATCTTTATCCTTGACTCATTGAGCAAAATATCAAATGGTTGCCTGCCATGAGCAGGGACATACAAATGAATTATGAGATGAGGCTGAAAAGATTAGCTGAGCTCAGATCTCAAAGGGCTTGAAATGCCCAGGAATTAGGGAGCTGTTCTATTACAGAAAGCAGGAAAGAAACACAATGGGATTTGGTTTTAGACAGTAAACCTGTGAGACCATGTGGAAGATAGAACTGGAGTAGGAGTCTTAGTAGCCTTGTATCTTATTTATTGTGTGTGTATGTGTGTGGAGGGTGATACTCCGGTCTCTCCAAATTCATTGATAGTGGAAATAAAGGATGTCTGGGGGTGGTAGAGGTGGGACAGGTCTGACTCCAGATAGCAAAGCACTATGGAGCCTGTCAGGTGTGATTTTCACCTGGTGGCCATGCACCAGACTCCATTGGAGAGCTTGTTTCCAATTCAGGAGACCTGAAGTGGGGCCTGAGAATTTTCATTTTCAATGTTTTGAAAGCACTGCTGCTGGATGTGGTGGTGGGTGAGAACCCTACTTGGAGAGCCGCTACCTCAGGAGGCTTTGCAAGAGTGTGTGCAAGGGCCTCAATGCTAACTGTCTTGCTTGCTTCTCCTAACCTCGAACTTGATGTCTGCAGGTGCACACCCCTGACATGCTAGGGTGGCTTGCCCTGTGACAAACAAAGCCTGGGAAAGGTGTGTGTCCTCCCTGATGATAACTCTTCCCATGCATCCACATCCCTTCCCAGTGAGATTTCCAGACCTGGGCTTCTCCCAGAGCAGTGTGCGCTCTGATTTTTGGAAAACAGTCATCCTGGGCCCCAGTTTGATTAGGATGGTGACCTTTATTCCAGGAAAAACTCCCCGCTGGCCTAGAGCACAGCCTCTTGACTGGCAGGACTGTTAGAGGGACAGCAAGCAGGCTCTCGTGGAGTGCAATCTGTTGATTTGCCAAGTTTACACAGGACATGCCTGGGAGATTATCTCTTCAGCCCAGGAGTTGAATTTCAAGGGCAAAGTCCACTGTTGGCTGAGAACACCTGGAAGAGAGGATTTCACTCAACTTTCACTAAATGCAGGCCTCAGGGCTGCTTCCCACAGAGGTCGGGATTTGTACTTGTTGCAGCCCTGAAAGGGTGACCTTGGGGTATTTCTGGAGGCAGGTGGCATGGCTCCAGGCATTGCTCCTTACTGTTCATTTCAGTGCCTTTTTGCATCAGGTGTGACCTGGGTTGTTCATTCTCTCTCTTTTTGGCATTCTCGTTTATCAAATCCTTTCCTGGGCTTGCTTCTTCCTTTCATTGCCTCTTCCTAGTTGTACAGTTGTGTCTGAGTGGGAAGGGATGTTAAAGGTTCTATGACCAGTGCTGCCCAACCACATTGTTGTAAGGCAATAGGGGGAGGGGAAGCAAAGGCAAAGCTCCCAGCAGGCGGTGGTGACAAGCCTCAGTGTCCCCAGGGCCAGAGCAGCTCTCGTGTCTGTGCAGCGGTAGCCCATCTGGTCGTGCTGCCTGAGAATTCAATTCCAGTTTTAGATACTTCAGAGTTCACAGGCACCTAAAGTGGCAAATCTAGCTGGAACCTCCATCCCTTTGCTTGAGCTGCTTCAGACTAACCTTGCTGTGTGCCTGAGAACCATAATGTGTTTCCAATTAGTGAGCTTGTTTGAAACTGCCCCGGGGCTAAGGTTGTTTTGCTTTTGTTTTAATAACAGAAGTAACACATGTGTCCCAAAAACTTCATAAAATGGAGAATATATGTGAGCATTTGCTATAAGACCATGCCATATATATATATATATATATATATTCATTGTGTACAATTGGGCAACAATAAATTTATTATTTTATTGTTATTGTTAAGTTATGTATTAATTTGAAAGGCAAAATTAGAGAGAGGGAGATCTTCCCTCTGCTGTTTCACTCCTCAGATGGCAGTGGTGGCATTAGCTGGGCCTGTCTGGAGCCAGGAGCTTCCTCTAGGTTTTCTGCATGGGTGCAAGGGCCCAAGCGCTTGTGCGTCCCCTGCTTTCCCAGGCGCATTAGCAGAGAACTGGAATGGAAGTGGAGCAGCAGAGAGTCAGAATGGTGCTATATTGCATGCTGGTGGTACAGGCAGCAACTTCATCTACTATGCTACAGTACAGGGCCCAACGATACTTTTTTTTTTTACATGGCATATTTATATGTACCTTTACTTTAGCTTCTAGAAATTGTGTTTACCAAAAGAGGCACTCTAATTAAAAATTAGCAGTGAAGAGAATGTAGAGAGGTTAGAACCCTCATACACTGGCGTCAAGATTGGAGGTGGTAACAGCTATGGTGAGAAACAGTCTAGTTGTTCCTCAAAAAGCTGAAAATTGCCATTTGGCCCAGACATTCCATTCCGAGACATATACCCCAAAGAACTGAAAACAAGAACCTAGGACCTTCATGTCGGTGTTTATATCATACCTTGGTTCACGTAGTCAACAGGTGGGAATAACCCAGGTATTCACCAAGCCATGCGTGAATGAGCAGGGTCATCAGTGCATACAGGAAGTGCCATCCTCACCTCTCGTTGCATGCCACAGCACAGAAGAACCCTGAAAACATTGTGGTAACTGAAATAAGCCATGTATCGTATACTTGTGTTTATGTAAAATGGCTGGGAAAGGCCAGATAGAGATAGAGAGTAGATTAGAGGTTACCAGGAGTTTGGAAAGAGGGGAGAAAGGGGAACTATTGCATAATAGTTAAACAGAGTTTCTCTTGGGGGTGAAGGAAAAGTTCTGGAAATTACTGGTGGTGATTGCACAACACAGTGAAGGTGATTAATGGCACTGACTCATGCATTTAAAAATGATTACAATGTTGGATCTTACATATATCTTACCACAGTGAAAAAAAAATGCAATTCTTTGTCACTGAAAATGTTTTCACTTGTAATTGCCCCTAGGTTTTCATTCCCCCCCGCCCCCTTGCCTGTATATTACTTTTAACAACATTGTGTTTCTGCAGATGGATGTATTGGAATTTATTTAACCGGTCCCCCTGCCAACGGACATTTAAGTTGCTTCCAGTTTTTCTAGTGTAAACAGTGCCACAATAAACAGCAATATATAGCTGTCTTTCCCTGCATGTTCCACTTCTGGTATTTCCATGGGCAAAATTCCTGGAACGGTATATTTGCTGATCAAAGGGTATGCTCTTTTAAAAGTTTAATAAATATTGCCAAACTGCCTTCCAAAATTGCATCATGTCAATGGCATATAAGGTGCCTGTTTGTACCACACCCTTCCCAACATAGGTGGAATAAGTCTTTGTATTTACTCTTCGCCGATCTGATGAGTAAAGGAGGATTTCTTACTCAATTTTTTCTTGAGGATTTGTGAGAGCTTTGCTTCTGTGTGTTCATTGCGACTTACTGCCATCTGTGTTGCTGGTGTGTTTCCCCCCAGTTTAAAGTTTGTTTGACTTTGTGCTAGCGTTTGCCTTTCACATGTCTAAGATTTTTATGTAGGCAATTGTGTGTGTTCCTGCATGGCATTTTCCCCCTCTTTCATGGCTTTTGAGTTGAGTCTTATGTCATACTGTGAAAAATTCTCTTCACTCACCAGGGTTTTACAAATAATTCATAATTCTTTCTGATGTTTTTATGCTTCCAATTTTACATTTTGCTCTAATTTTGTTAAAAGGAATGAAGTATTAAGTTTACTGATAAATCCCCTATTATTTGTTCTTAATGAAAAGTTTTCAAGTATCTTTAAAAAAATTTTTTTTGAAGATTTTGTTTTACTTGAAAGCCAGATTTACAGAGAGAGAAAGAAAGAGATATTCTATCCACCGATTCACTCCCCAAATAGCCACATTGGCCAAAGCTGGGCCGGTCTGAAGCCAGGAGTCAGGAGTTTCTTACAGATTTCCCAAGTGGGTGTAGGGGGCCAAAGGCCTTCAGTCATCCTCTGCTGCTTTCCCAGGCCATAAGCAGGAAGTTTAATCAAAAGAGGTGCAGCTGGGACTTGATCTAGTGCCAAAGTCGCTGGTGTCGACTTCACCTGCCACACCATAGCACTAGCCCTCTAATCCTGGATAACTGTGTGTGTTACATCCAGATAGCTTTTCTTGATAGCTGGGGTTGTTCATCAGTCCCCTCTGACCTGCTTTATAATAAATCCTGTATGCAGGCATCTGGACACTTAGATGCCAAGTCCTGGGCACAGAAGCCTCCTTCAGCTTTGCGTTTGTGGAATGCAGGGAAGGGCGGGAGAATTCAGTGGTAAAGATGCCTAGAGGAGAGTCAGCCGCCCAGAGTCTGCAGGACCCTAAGACCCTGGAGGGAATGTGAGTCTGGGAAGCCAACAGCAAGAGGGAAGAGTCAGAGCTGCTTGGATTTAGGGAGGCTTTTGAAAGGAGGGAAAACAGAGGAATGGTGTTTATTGCAGATGTACTTATATCCCAGAAACTGAGCTTGTTAGGGCTCACCTAACATATATTTTAAAATGGAAGCTTTCAGTGCTGGATCAACCTAAGGTTGCTGTTACCTAAGGGTCATGAACCCAGAAAAGAAAACCTCATTCAAATGCCAGAGTGGAAGTAAAATCCTGGAACTGAAAGTTGGGGTGTGGGAGACTGAGAGCAGGAAAGAGCCAGCCATCACTGCTAGCCTTGTCAGCAGTTTAGACAGAAATATTCACGGAAACATGCTAAGTATGGAAGCAGAAGGAGAAACTGGGTCATCAAGCATTCATTAGGGGCACGCATGTAGGCATACAGTCCATACCATAAGGAACTTAGTAGTTCAAGTTCCTGATCAAGATATAAAGGCCAAGCAATGTGGTGCAGTAAGATTTATGGATGTGTGCACTGGTGAGAGGAGAGTGAGGAGGATGGGGGCAGGGTCTCACAGAGGAGATGGTGCAGATACAGATTCAGAAGGATGTGTAGTCACTTGTCAGGTGGACAGACAGGGAGGGACATTCCAAGTGGGAAGATGCTGATGTGCAGAGACAGCGGAGTGAGGCCCTCAGTGACAAGAGTGCAGGGAGCTCCCGGTCGGTCACGTGTGCCATCCTTAGCCGGGGAGAGTGGGCAGTGTACAGTACACAGCAAGGCTCTAGACAGAAGCAAGCCTCTGGGCTGGCTTCACCAGTGTCCTGCCTGAACAAGAACTACCCCTCAAAAACAGTGGATTAGAACAGTAGCCTCATGATCATCTTTCACGGTCCTGGGGGCCTTGTGTGGGATCTTCTCCAGTACTTTTTGTGAGATGGTCCCTGGTGCTGGAATCTTCTGAAGGTTAACTTGTGCCCATGTTGGTGCCAGGCCTGGAAAAACTCAAGCATCCAGGGCTCCTCAGGTCACTTGCTCTGCCCTCTCCACCCCCCTCCCCATCTCCCATCCCAGTTAATGCTCCTTATAGTCTCTGGTCGGCTGCCTCAGAATCTGAAATGCAATTCCTCTATAGGAAGAGTGGGCTCAGAACAAACACAAGTGGGATTGTAAATTCAGAACACCTACAGCAGGCTAATTTTAAAGTTTTGAATGTCCTGCACATTGTAAGTGTCCAAATGGCACTTGGCAGAAAGAGCCAATTCCTTATACCTACCTTAGAGACTGGCAGAAGTGGGGTGGTCTTCACCGTGTATCCTCACGAGCACCAGATTCTGTGTCTTGAAGTCATCACAGGGGTCCCTGGGTCAAATTTTCAGACTTGTTTAGAAATTACAACAGCCATATAGAGAAATTTAAACTAGAGGGTAGTTTTTTCCAGACTTACTTCATTGCTTACTGATCCTTAGAAAATTACCATAGCCTCTTAATAATGCCCAAATTGGGCCCGGCATGGTGGCTTAGCAGCTAAAGTCCTCACCTTGCACACGACAGGATCCCATATGGTTCATGTCCCAATGGCTCCGCTTCCCATTCAGCTCCCTACTTGTGGCCTGGAAAAGCAGTTGAGGACAGCCCAAAGCCTTGGGACCCTGTACTTGTGTGGGAGACGCAGAGGAAACTCCTGGCTCTCGGCTTCAAATCAGCTTAGCTCTAGCTGTTGCAGCCACTGTTGCTGCTGTTACAGCAGACAGAAGAATTTCTTTCTTTCTTCCTCTGTGTATCTGACTTTGCAATAGAAAATAAATAAATCTTTCAACAAATAATGCCCAAATTATTAATTTTTTAAAGCTTTGTTTATTTTTATTGGAAAGTCAGATTTACAGAGTAAAAGGGAGACCAAGATCTTCCCTTCACTGGTTCACACCCCAAGTGGTCACAATGGTCAGAGCTGAGCTCATCAGAATCCAGGAGCCAGGAGTGTCTTCCACATGGGTGCAGGATCCCAAGGCTTTGGGCCATCCTCAACTGCTTTCCCAGGCCACAAGCAAGGAGCTAGATGGGAAGTGGAGTAGCTAGGATATAAACCAGCTCCCATATGGGATTCCTGATGCATGCAAGGCAAGGACTTTAGCTACTAGGCTACTATGCTGGGCCCCAAACTATTTATTTTTAAGAGATTTATTAATTTATTTTGAAAGTCAGAAAAGGGACTAGCACCATGGTGTAGATTAAGCCTCAGTAGGTTAAGCCTCTCTCTGTAGTTCTGGCATCCCATATGGGCAACAGTTTGAGTCTTGGCTATTCCACTTCTGATCCAGCTCCTTATCCAGCTCCCTGCTTATGTCTGTGGAAAAGCACCAAAAGGTGGCCCAAGTGCTATGCCCCTGAACGCATGTGTGAAGCCAGAAGCAGCTCCAGGCTTTGGATGGGCCCAGCTCTGGCCATTCCAGCCATTTGGAAAGTGAACTGGTTGATGGAAGATTTCTCAGTGTTTCTCCTCTCTCTACAAATCTGCCTTTCAAATAAAAATAAATAGATCTCAGAGAAAAAAAAAGTAGAGGAAGAGATAGAGGCAGAGATCGTCCATGTGCTGGTTCACTTCCCGAGATGGTCACGGTGACCAGTGGAGGGAAGATCTCTCTTTCTTTCTGTATAATTTTGACTCTGAAATAAATGAATACATCTTTAAAACAAGAAAGGAGTGGAGCAGCTGGTACATGATTGGCTACCCCTATGGAAGCCAGCACAGGCTTTGACTTTTGCTGCCGTGCCACCATGCTGGCTCCTGCCCAAAACCATTACTGACATAATATTTTCAGTCTTTCATTGTCTCCCTGAAATTTATTTTAAAAGGAAAAGTTATTTTGTTTCTTGAGTATAAATCAGTATTGACTTACCATAAGCAGAAAGTAACTTAAAATAAATACAATGAATGAAAGCAAAAAAAAAAAAGTTTAAAATTGTACCCATATGCTACTACATGTGAAAACTTTCTCTTTTTGAAAGATTTGTAAGTACTCCAGATTAAGACAGCCACAAGTGGGGACTTTCTCCTTAGTCTAATGATAAGGTTTGAGAGTGGAAACCGTAGTGGCTTATCCGGTTGCGATTTCCTGCTCTCAGCTGCTGTGCAAGAACACTGTACCATGTGTCATATGTGGAGTGTTGTGGTTTTTCCTACTGCATTTTGGGAAGCATTGCTGTGGGCAGTTTCAGCAACCAAAAAAATTGGAGCCCTGGGTAATAGGGTCCCATTTGCATTGTGGAAGTGTAGAGAGTATACTTGGAGGCAGTTAATCTGGAGCAAAGAGGTCGTTTCTAGGGGATTGTTGCAGAAAGTGAAGCAGTTGAGTGAAGAGTGGCAAGGGGGGCAGACAGTGGCTCTTGGAACTCAGGGGGAGCAGGATGTTCAGTGCTTGGTGATATATGGACCTG
Source organism: Ochotona curzoniae (assembly GCF_017591425.1). Taxonomy (NCBI): domain Eukaryota; kingdom Metazoa; phylum Chordata; class Mammalia; order Lagomorpha; family Ochotonidae; genus Ochotona; species Ochotona curzoniae. The sequence continues at coordinate 7,375,618 of NW_024466454.1, forward strand.
GGGTGAAAGTCAGGGGTGACCTGCAGAGACTTGCCGCTGGAAGGAGGACAGAGGGGAATGTGGCATGAACGGTGAGGTAGGGGAATGGTGAGTTTACTCTTAGACATTCCTGTTTTGTTTTCAACTAGAATTTGCGTTTCACATACAGGGTTGGTTTGATTGTTTCTTTGAAAGGATTATTCAGGTTGTTGTTTTTTTCTGTGTTTTCTCTGAACTGTAAATTAGATACAGAAGCTTGATTACGTTCAGGTTAAGCATTCTTTTTTGAGGAAGGAAACCCATTATAAGTGATGTAGAAGATTAGAGGTACGTAATCTCTAATTGTGACACTATTGTTAGTGCTAAATTTGGTAGGGCCCGCCAGATTTCTTCACTGTAAAATTACAGTTTCCATGTTATACTTAGCAGGTAATCTGTGGGTGGCCTTTGGGCACTGTTTCCAGTTGATCTTTCACTTAAGTGGTTTTATTTTTAATTGTTTTATAATGGAAGACCTGAAACATATACATAAGAATAGGAAGAATAGAATATACTTTATATCCCACCCATCGCTTAAGCTCGACTTTTATCAGCACATGGACCAGCTTGTTTTGCTTCTGTCGTTATCCACTCTTCTTTTTCACTAGGTTTTAAAATAGATTCCAGGTCTCATAGCTTTTCATTCATAAATATGTCAGAGTATATTTCTTTTAAGATTTATTTATATTTTTTTTGAAAGTCAAATTTTACAGAGAGAAGGAGAGACAGACAGAAAGATATTCCATTTTGTTTATTTCCCAAGTGGCCGCAACTGCCAGAGCTGTGCTGATCCAAAGCCATGAGCCAGGAGCCAAGAGCTTGTTTCAAATCTAAAACGTGGGTGCAGGGTCCCAAGGCTTTGGGCTGTCCCCTGCTGCCTTCCCTGGCCACAAGCAGTGAGCTGGAAGGGAAGTGGAGCAGACAGGATATGAACCAGTGCCCATATGGGCTCCTGGGGCACGCAAGGTGAGGATTTTAGCCGCTAGGCTACTGTGCTGGGTCCTCAGAGTATATTTCTAAACGACTTACAGTTTTCTGATTAGCATTTTCATTGTAGCAACAAGGGATTGGAGAGTTCCAGTGGTTGAATTTCTCTGGAGTTAGTGCCTTATAGGGAGGTAAGGTGGAAGGACAAAGGGTCTGTGGGTTTTGAGTAGGATGACTCATGGACTATAGTTTGAATGCTGGTGTAAACTGGGGGAAAGAGGAAGCACTTAAGGCAACAGGAAGCAGGCCAAATTCAAAGAGCAGCTGTTGGATGGTTAAAAAAAATGGGCAATAAGGGAAATTGTGATGAGATACTAGAGTCTTACAGGACAGGATTTTGAGATGTGTTCTTGGGTGATGATGAGGTCCAAGGCAGATGGTTATGGGTGACTAATGCTTAAGTCAAGGAGTCAGCTGAGAGACCAGAGTTTTTGGTGGATCCCTCTAGACAGGTGTTGAAGTTGCTGGTGACATGGGGTCAGGAACGGGGAGGAGGGGCAGGAAGGAAGAATCTTCAGGGAGCACCCGGATTGTGGGAGGGCAGGAGAGGATTCCTGCTTCTGTGAAGAGTTTGAAGATGTGCAGAGCAGCTGCTTTGCAGTAGAGCTGGAACACTCTGCAGTAGGCTGGAAGCTGGTGGGAGAAGGAGGGGTGAGAAGGACATATAGGGAGGGCATCATTCTCCATACTTAAAGAACTGTGATGTGTGGGTGGCAGTGCAGCAGGAAATTCTTTGGAGCAGACAGACTTGTTCACTTAAAGGGCGCCAGCATTAGGGAGGTTGGGCAGGGAACTCCTGCTTATAGTTTTATCCTTGAGGAATGCCTTCGTGAAGGAGCTATTTGGTATTTTTTGAATAAGGCTTGTGCTATTAGCCATTATTAGTGAGCCTTTATGTTGTGTTCTTGATACTTTTGGGTGAGGGCAAGTTTGGCGGGAGGACTCCTATCCCTGCATATGACAGTGGCCCAACACCTTTTTTTTTTTTAATGATTTATTTATTTTAACTGGAAAGTGAGATTTACTGAGAGAAGGAGAGATAAAGAGAAAGATCTTCCATCTGCTGGTTGACTCGCCAAATGACCACAATGTCTGGTGCTAAGCCAATCCGAAGTCAGGAGCCAAGAGCCCCCTCTAGGTCTCCCACATGGGTTCAGGGTCCCAAGGCATTGGGCCATCCTCTGTTGTCATAAGCAGGGAGCTAGATGGGAAGCAGAACAGCCAGAACATGAACTGGCACCTATATGGGATGCTGGCACTTGAAAATGGAGGATTAGCTAGTTTAGCCATCACACTGTCCCCCTGCAAATATCTTTTGTTGCTGGTTCCCGGTAGTCTCTGAGACTTCCGATAACCCACTGATGCCCACACCTGGACAGTGAGTGATCCCTCTTCTGAGCTTACTTTATTCTGAATTTTGTCTCTGACCTACTAGGGAAGTATTTTTCTCCCAGGTAGTAACCATCAAACTGGGAAAGAAGCAGAGTTTTGGAGAGCTTTTCGGTTTGAAATCATGGGTTTACAGATGGAGTGTAAATGAAAACTTGTTACCGTTATTCCTCCTCTTAAATGTGGTGCTTTTTGAAATAATGTTTTGATGGCTGTCATCACCAAAGGAGAGAGATTAGACGTGAATTAAGAGAAAAGAGCTAGGGCCCGGCATGGTAGCCTAGTGGCTAAAGTCTGCCTGGCACATGCCAGGATTCCATATGGACATTGGTTTATATCCTGGCCACCCTGCTTCCCATCCAGCTCCCTGATTGTGGGCTGGGAAAACAGTTGAGGACGGCCCAAAGCCTTGGAACCGTGCACTTGTGTGGAAAACCTGGAAGAAGCTCCTGGCTTTGGAACAACTCCGCTCCAGCCATTGGGCCACTTGGGGAGTGACTGAAGATCTTGCCGTCTCTCCTCCTCTCTGTATATCTAACTTTCCAATAAATATAAATAATAGATCGTTGAGAGAGAGAGTGCGCTAAATACCAGCTTTTCTTCAAGTCTGAAATAAACAAGAGTTATTCCTAGAAGTGGTTAGATGTGGGAGAGTTTCTCATTCTATTACCAAATGTGCACGTTGAAGGAAGTGACTGACGCATGCACTGCATGTTTTATTCTAACACTGGGAGAAGTGTTTCTGCTAAGTTGTGTTTGGATTTCATTTGCTGCTGACTGCTGGGTTGTGTGTGTGTGTGTGCTCCTGTGTCTGCTCTGTTTTATCTGTTTTATGCATTTTCCTGGAGGATAATGTCCATGCTTCACAACATGTAAAACCTTTGAGTTTGTGTGCCATGATTTATTTGTTTATTGGACTGCCACAGAAGCTTGGAGCTGGAAATTCATTCCAGGCTTACATGTGGGTGGCAGGAATCCAGTTACATGAAACCCTCACTCCGCTTCCCGGGATCTGCATTGGTGGAAGCTGGAAGCAGGAGCTAGAGCAGGAGTGGGACCCAGGTGTCTTGGCCTCTGAATTAAATGCCACCTCCTCAATTCTTTGGGAAGGGGAATTGAACAGGATAGTTTATAGAACACACAATGAAGATAGTACCCCCAGTGCCTCCACAGTGGAAGGAAGGAGAGCTTTGAAATCAGGTGTGGTTTGGATGTTTGCTCCTGTTTTTCATTAGCTGTTTGACTTTAGGCTTTGGTTTCTGGTTTGATAAAGTTGAATTGGAAGCATTCATCTCATAGGTTTATTATGAAGCATTAAATGAATTAATATAATTAGTACATGGGAGCAGTGTTTGGCACACAGAGGGTCGTTGGAAAAGGGAGACTTTAATCATGTTAATAACGGATTATTAGCACCAAAGAGGAGAAGAGCATGCAAATGCCTGATCTTGTTCATTAATGTGATTGTCTTAAATGGCCTTATGATCCTGACTCAAGTTCCTTGGTGGTCTACATACCAGTTCTTGGAGCAGATGAAATCTGTCTTTTCCTTTTTAAGATTTACTCACTTTTATTTCAAAGCAGAGAAAGAGAGTTTTCTGTTCGCTCCCTAAGTTGCTGTAATGGCCACAGCTGGGACAGTGCAAAGCCAGGAGCTTTATCTGGGTCTCCCGTGTGGATGCAGGAGCCCAAGGACTTGAGCCTCCTTCCCCGGCTTTCCCAGGTGCACTAGCAGGCTGCTGGATCAGAACTGAAGCACCTGGGACTTGAACCTGAGCTCCTATGGGATGCCAGTGCCATAAGCAGCGACCTCACTTGCAGCTCTGCAATGCTCACTGTTCTTTCTCTTTTTAAGCTTTATATTTTAAAAAATATAATGATATATATATGTATTTTAAAAGATTTATCTTTTATTTGCTTGAAAGGCAGAGTTACACTGTGAGAAGGAGACAAAGAGTGAGAAAGAGTGATCCTCCGTTTTCTGGTTCACTCCCTAAATGACTACAACAGCCAGGGCTGGGCCATGCTGAAGCCAGGAGCCAGGGTCTTCATCTTGGTCTCTCATGTGAATGGCAGAGGCTCGAGCACTTGAGGCATCTTTCATTGCTATCTCAGGTATATTGCCAAGGAGCTGGATCAGAAGTAGATCTTGCAAGGGTATTTCAAGGTCTTGCAAGTCGTGAACCTGTATGAGATGCCAGTAATACAGGTGGAGGCTTAAACTGCCCTAATGCCAGGCCCTAATTGTAATTATTTTTAAAGCCAGGATTATTTTATTATTTTATTTCTTAATACAAATGTACTGAGTTTCCTTACCATTTTTTAATGGTTTATTTAATTTTCATTGCAAAGTCAGATATATAGAGAGGAGGAGAGACTGAGAGAAAGATCTTCTGTCTGATGATTCACTCCTTAAGTGACTGCAACGGCCAGTTCTACGCCAATCTGAAGCCAGGAGCCAGGAGTTCTTCTGGGTCTCCCATGCGGTTATGGGTCCCAAGGCTTTTGGCTGTCCTTGACTGCTTTCCCAGGCCACAAGCAGGGAGCTGGATGGGAAGCAGGGCTGCCGGGATTAGAACCGGTGCCTATATGGGATCCCAGTGCGTGCAAGGCAAGGAATTTAGCCACTAAGCCACCATGCCGGGGCCCATCTTTACCATTTTTAACAATAGGAGCCAATATTTATTTTTTTAATTTTTAAAAAACATTTATTTTTATTGGAAAGGTAGATTTACAGAGAGAAGGGAGAGAAAAAGATCTTCCATTTGCTGGTTCAACCTCCAACTGGCCACAAGAGCTGGAGCTGCTGCTGAGCCTATCTGAAGTAAGGAGCCAGGAGCTTCCTCCAGGTCTCCCACATAGATGCAGGATCCCAAGGCCTTGGGGCCATCATCGACTGCTCTTCCAAACCACCGAAGGGAGCCAGATGGGAAGTGGAGCGGCCAGGACACAAACTAATGCCCAAATGGGATCCCGGAGTATGCAAGACAAGGATTTAACCACTGAGCCATCGCTCCAGGCCACAGGTTCCTTGCTATTTTTACAACAAATACTTTGAGAAGTTTGGCTTCTGCTGTTGTTTTTGTATGTCCCATGGTGTTCATGAATGTTGCAAGCTCAGTGCCCACGCAGCAGTGTGAGCGGTGGGGCCTTTACTGGGTGATGAAGCCACTAAGCCTCTGTCTTCATAAATGCTTTAATGCCAGAGAGGAGTTCAGTTATCACTGAAGTGGCCTTGTTGGCCTGAGAGTGGGTCCCTGATCCAGGGTGCATCAGGTCTGCCTTCTCTCGCCCTTTCTGGCAGTGCTTTCTCACCCTCTGTCTTCTCCCATGAGATGACACTGTCAGAAGCCTCTCAGCAGATGTGGCTTCTCAGTTTCAGTCTTTCTAACCTCCAAAATGGTAAGAAATACATTTTTGGGTTTTTTAAAATGAGCTTACAAAAAAAAAATAACCTAAAAGCCCATTCTGTTAAAATGGGCTTAGACAGCTTCCTGCTAGCAGCTTAGAGCTGTGTAACTTGTACGTGGCTTTTCTTAAAACATCATTTGTCTATAGTAGGCCTGAGAGGAAGGGAGGCCAACTTGATGTTTACTTGATTCATCAGTACCATATATTGGACTTTTGCTCCATGTTTGAGTGGAAAACTGATTCAGTGCTGAGAGATCAGGTGAATAAGCTGATTGCATTTCTTCTTTTTTGTCTCCTCCCATTTTTGGTCATAAATGTTGGGCAGAAATTGCACTGTGTGTTATCTCTGACTGCTTGTGGACTGGAAATGGCTCTCATCACTCCTAGATAACAGCTAGACCTGGGCATTTTCTGAGTGAAGTCCAAATCACAGATAAATCATAGGATCGTATTAGCAGGGGTAGGGAACCTCTGGCCCATAGGCCATGTAAGTTTTAAGTTGATCGTTTTGTATGGCTTACAACTGATGTTTTGAATACCCAAATAACAACAATAATAACAAAAGGTACCCTGGATTCTAGGGACTTAGGGGGAGATCCTAGTTAAGAGGGGAAGGTTATTCCAGAAGGTGAAACACTACAGGACATGCTCCTTGGTCTGTATCATCCAAGAGAGAAACATGAGCCACAGAAGAAAATGTGCGGGTGTATTCTTTCATCCTCTTGTGTAACGGCGATCTGAAAAAAAAGGAGGAGAAGCTACTGTGATTATTTTTTAATTAAAAGTTTTATTTGATAAAGGGGAGAGAAAAGAGCCTTCCATCCACTGATTTACTCCCCAAATGCCTGTAACAGCCAGGGCTGGGCCAGGTTGAAGCTGTGAACTCAGTGCAGGTATCCCAGTAAGTAGTAAGGCCTTAAGTATTTGAGCCAACCTTGAGTGTCCCCTGGTTGTGCATTAGCACAGATTTCATGAGCGAGAGCCCGGAATTGAGCCTAGACACTCTGTGACAGACACTGGTGTCTTAACTGCAGACATTCACCACACTGTCAGGTTGTCATGTAAAGAAAAGCTAATGATAGTTTTTCATTGACATAAGGCAGATTCAAGCCTTGGCCCGGCAGTGAAGCTGACTATGGAAATGTAGGCTGCTGGTTCCTTGGATGAGATAGCGGATGCTGTGCCACAGAGCCAGCACAGGTGCAAAGTAGTTTAAAATCCATGCATTGTTTTCCATAACACTGGTTTTCCGTGTTTTTTTTAAAGAAGACTCTACCTGTGTATGGTGTGTGTGTGTGTGTGTGTGTGTGTGTTTTCCCTGGCCCCAGTTGTCCCCTGGGACAAGTGTATGATAGTGTCCACTTTACTATACCTTGCCTGACTCTAGCAATGTGCGTTTTTTTTTTTTTTAAATGGTCTTATCCAGTAAGATAGATACTTACCTTTGCTTTATACTTTTTCCTTGAGCATCTTACTTCTTTATTACAGCTGGATTTCAATTTTCCTTATCTCTCTCTTTTTAAATCAATTTTCCTCATTGCTCTCTTTGTTATTTTCTCAGACTTTCTTGAAATATCAAAGTATCTGAAATATATGCTGCAGTGATACTGAGACAAACCACAGACAGGAAGAAAGTAACCGCAATCCAGTCCATGTAACTGACAAATGATTAAAAACCAGAAAATACAAGAACTACTAAAATCAACTGAAAAATAAGTAAAATGATCAGAAGAGCCAGGGCTAGTCCCAAAGCCAGGAGCTTCATCCAGATCTCCCCTAGGGACTGTGGGGATACGGAGGGACCCTAGAGGTCTAAGTACTTGGGCCATCTGTTGCTGCTTTCTTAGGCAGATTTTCTGGGAGCTGTGTTGGAAGTGTAGCAGTTGGGACTCACATCAGTGCCCATGGGTTGCCAGTATCATAGGGAGCTTAACCTGTCATGCCACAGTGCTGGCTGCTTCTCACCTCTCTTGTGAGCTTCTCCAGTGAAACTCTTTCACCTCCTCCCATGACTCTCTGGTCCCCATCCCACCTGGTAACCTCTCCCTCTACAAGTCAGTGCCTTTTTTTCACTTCCAGCCTCTTCTCATCCTTGCCTCTTGGCTGTGCATTAATTGCTTGAATCTTCTCGCATCTGTTTTCTGGCATAAGTAGGATTTATGGGCTCGTGTTGAGAAACCTTCAGTGCTATGACTTCACAAAATCCTGCAATCTTTTCAAGTCTGAGGATTTCATCTTTCCTTTAAAAAATATCTATTTTTATTTGAAAGGTGGAGTTTAAGAGAAGAGATACAAAGAGGTCATTCTTCCATCCACTGGCTCACTCTCAAAATAGCCACAAAGAAAGTATCTGAGCAGATTTGGAGTCAGGAGCTTCCTCCCAGTCATCTATGTGGACACAAGGACCGCAGGACCTGAGCCATCCTCCGCTGCTTTCCCAGGCCGTAAGCAGGGAGCTCAATCAGAAATGGAGTAGCTGGGACACAAGCCAATGCCTATATAGGATACTGATGCCACAGGTGGAGGCCTAGCCTACTGTGCCACAGTGCCAGCCCACAACTTGTTTTCTTTTAAGGCACCAAGGCATGGCCATACTCTTGGCCTTATCATTTAGAACAGTTCTACTTTCAGGATCCCAAACACTGAGATGCCCTTCCTTCCTCCACCTCTGGTCTGTTTACACCTCTTCCTCTCTGGTTACCCCTTCCCAACAGCTGGCTCTCCAGCTGTTCCCTGCTTGGACAGCCTCGGCTGCCCTTGGCTGCCCTTAGCTGCCCTGGGGACTGCCCTATTACAGTTCTGTTTAGCCTGGACCTCAAAGATAAGAATTTCCATCATATGATTGTGTCCATTTCTTCCCCTCTCCTATCTTTCCTATAACCTGTAAACTTGGTGGGACTGTGTGATCGGATTTTTCTGGTATAGCCTCTAGACTGCTGAGTGCTTTCTCATCTTTCAGAAGCACATTTTGGATCCATCCTTCTTTTCTCAGAAAATTTCTGTGATTTCCCAGAGAACAGATAAGTTCCTAAAAGCCTGTAGGATCTGATATTCCTCCCTTTCCAGCTCCTTTTCCCTTTTGTACTTTCGAGTAAACTCTCATCAGATTGTCTTGCTGGTCTTTGTATGCCTTCTGCTTTCCTGCTCCTAAGACTTTGCTTCATGTAGTAGTTCCATTTGCTCAAGAATGCCCGTTTATTGTTTGATATTTGGTCTTTCAGGTCCAGCCCAAGTTCACCCTCTCTAGGAAGCCTTCCTAATCCTTTAGTTGAAAGTAATCCTATACTACCTAAATCTACAACATGTCATCTCTAATGGCATGTCTCCATAATGACACGTAAAATCGGCTTCCTGGGCCAAGTGTGGTAGCCTAGCGGCTGACGTCTTTGCCTCGCCGGAATCTCATATGGGCACCAGTTTGTGGCAGTCCCACTTCCTATCCAACTCCCTGCTTGTGGCCTGGGAAAACAGTCAAGGATGGCCAAAAGCCTTGGGACCGTGCACCTGTGTGGGAGGACTGGTGGAAACTCTGGGCTCCTGGCTTCAGATTGGTGCAGCTCTGGCCATTGCGGCCACATGGAGAGTGAATTGACAGATGGAAGATCTTCCTCTCTGTCTCTCCTCTCCTCCTCTCTGTATATTTGACTTTACAATAAAAAATAAATAAATCAAAAAACAAAATAAAATAATCTTCCTTGTAGTGTTCAGTTTTACTTGTGTGTTGTATCCACACTGCATTGGGCACATTGACCAACACAGGGTTGCTGTTTGGTATGTATTGGTTGAATGTACTCATGATTGTGTGCCTTCAAGGAAGAAAGATGGCTGTCCTGTCCACCAAGAACTATACTGGAAACCTTATCCTGGCCATTTCTCCTGTTCCAGTGAGTAAAGAATTAGACTCTAGCTTGACCTGAGCCAGCAGATGAGTCCAGGCTTATGACTCACCCTGAAGCTTGTCTTATCGTATGAACAGGAGCCTTGGGACCAAGCACTCCATCAGGAGATGTTGGATTTAGAGAGTTAGGCTGGCTGCACCGTGCCTGTACCCTATTTGTGGAGGAAATGTCAAAGTGGTTCAGAGGATAGAATGAGCAAACCTGTTCTGTACAGAACTGGATGCATTGGGACTGGAGGGAGAGCCAGGTGACTCCAGTGAGAGTTTTGTTTTCACCAGGTTGGCCCGTTTCTTTCCTCCTTAGCCTTAGTTAGATATGGGAAAACACTACAGGCCTGATGTTTGCTGTTCTCCTTGCTTTGTGACCCCAAGTCATCTTCCAGCTCTTGGTTTCAGACTGCCTTCTGTCTCATTGTATCCAACTGCTGTTTGTCCTTTACGGCCTGGCTTTCGTTTTCTCTCCCCTCTGGATGCTCATCTGCCCCACCCATTATCTTTCAGGGCCCTTTGAGTCTCTGTCCCTCACTTGGTCAGTTCACTGCTCTCATTTTTCTTAATCTGTGAGCTCTTTGAGTCTGAGAATCACTGTTCATATTTTCCCCTTTCTCTGCTGACAACAAAATAGCGATCAGTGATTCCTGCTGTTTTTATTGAGGAGCCTGATCTTGGAACTTAGAAGATTATCAGCAGAAAAACTAAAACTGGGAAAGGGCATGAGAGTAGTTAGCCTTGACTAGTTCTCCAAGGTCTGGGTCTGGGTTGCCAGTGCCTGTTGGCTTTTATAGTTTGTTGGTGTCTGAAGGAGGTCCTGGATTCTGACTTGGGAAGCTTTGCCCTCTGGCAGTAGTCAGTTTCTAGGCTGGTGGAGTGAGGTGTTAAAGGTGTGGCTTCCATGGAAGAAGAGTGAGGTGCCTGGGCACCCCACAACAGTAGTTGACTTGAGGGTGAGTGAGCACCGTGAGTCCTCCCCCTACCCCCAGGCTCCTAGTCCATGGGCACTGTGGTTGCTTGGAGGTGGACTCAAGCTAGAAGGATCTTTTACCATCCTTTTTTCCTGAGCTGGAAGCAAGACAGGGAGCAGTGAGCCAGTTGGCAGACTTGCCTCTTCTGCCTTAAAGTACTTTGTTCCTGTTGCTAACAACAGACATGGGTAGTGTAAATAAAACCCAGACACACAGACACACATGTGGAGACTGAAAATTTGAGTTGTCTGTATAGCCAAGTCCTTGAAGATGCTGGCTATGTCCCTGGTACTCTCTTTGGTCCTAGTGATGGGCCTACCATCACGGGCAGCTGGGTAGGAGGGCCTTCCAGAGGCAATTGAGAGGTGCCAGTGTCTGGATGCGACAGGATTGGAAGAGGTTCAGACAGATCACAATGAAGGTGGCTGTGAGTACTCCATTGCTGCAGATGCAAGGAGCAGTGGGTTAATTGTTCTCCCTCCTTTCCTTCTTTCTTTCTTTCCTTCCTTCCTTCCTTTCTTTCTGGGTTACACAGGGATCTAAAATTAGGCCTGGATAGTCTCTTTCAATTTGAGGAGAAAAAAAGTAACTATATTGATAAAGAGTTTTAGAGCTCCACAACAGGTGTGACTTTGAATTCATGGTTTGAAGATTCTCTGGCCCTGGGGATGAATATCCGAGGCTGTGAATGTTTGAAGTAGCTCTTGTCTGGGCTGTCTTCGCTGACTCACTGTTTTCTTGGGCCATGTGTGACAGGCTTGAGGCATGTCTTGCATATCAGTAATAAGTCAATGTCAGTTTCAGTCATTCAGAAGCAGTGAGACTCCAGTCCTGTCTGCGGGATGAGACGTGAACACGTGTGAGTATAGTAGATGAGCTCGGCACTGAAGTAGAGCATCTGTTTCCCCTGGGCAGGGAAAAGGGAATTAGGAGTGTGCCTTGGGTTTTGGCTTACAAATCTGCCTTCGAGTCTCATTTTTTTCTGACAGCCTTCCTGGGTAATGTAGGTGGTGCAGGCTATGACACATCAGGAGCTGGCAGCAGGTTGTTCCTCCTTGGCCATGTGAGGCAGGCATCCCTTGGCATTTGTTGGTACAGGAGTTACAGGACCAAGGTACATGTGAATGAGTTACCAATTTTTATAAGTTAGAAGGTATGCAATATTGTGCCTATAGTGATAGCTATCTGACTCAGATAAACTGTCTTGGATAGGTCAGAGCAGGGTGGAGTTACTGTCTGAGACTTGTGTATTGCCCCAGAAAACGTAAGAGAGTTGGCTCCCATGCTAGCCCCGTCACCTCTGTAATCAAAATGGCACAACGCCTGGGAATCTCTAAGGAGATCAGTGGTTATTGTCTTTCTGTTCCCAGTATGAAGCCCTGTGCCTGGACTGGTCCTCAGGAGAAGCAGTTGGTTAGCACTGTTATGGATTGGAACTGCTTGCAGCCTAACGCTGAAGCTATATCATCTGCAAAGCAGGACAGGGGACAGCGTTGATGCAGGGTGGTCGGAAAAAAAATGGTCTTGTACTGGAATCAATTTTAAACCCCCAGGCTTAAGTGGATTGTTAGAAAGTCTGAAGAGGAGGCAGAAAGACCTCATCCAGCTGAATTCCCCTGGCCCCAACCTCTGCAGTTTACGCTCAGCAAGCTTCCTGGCAAGGAAGGTTACTGAAGCCCCTCCCACTAGTCAGGAGCTGGGAGAACCACATCCTTTTCTTTCCTGTTCTCCAAGACTGGCGTGCCTGGCACAGAGGAGGTGCTTGGTCATTGTGGAGCAAGTGGTTTTCCAGGTTGAGTTTAAGGAGGACTTTGCCCTAGCTTTGGATCATGAATAGATTTTGGGTAAGTGGAGAGGAAGGAGAGCACACTAGGTTGGAGCACAAAAACATGGAGCAAAAATGGACACATTTGGAGCAGGGAGCTGTTCTACCTGGAGAGGAGATGGAAAGTAGGAGGAGGAGGAATTGGAACTGGGGAATTGCAGGTCTGGTATAATTGGAAATTGAGGAGCCTAGAAGAATCGAGGTTAGGAGCTGCTTCGCTTGTCATTTTGGAAATGGGAGGATGAAGGGGAACTAACAATAAAATAGTCATACACATTTATTTTGTGTCTCCCAGGGGCTAGCACTCAGAAAAGTGCGCTCTGTATAAGCGGAGGCCACTGCAGTAAACAGCATGAGGCGACAGCCAGAGGAAAAGCTGCAAAGACTATGGTGTAGTCAGCATCTTCATACTTGGCTATATTTGGGTCTTATGTGGTTAAATAAGAAATGCCTCCAAGGACATCTCCCTGGGCTCTGCTTCCTTAAACTTGTCCTTGAGCCTCTGGGACTGTTATCTGGACTCACTGGGGCAGCTGAGCCTTTGCATATTCCCTGCCAGGAACTCGTGTCCTTGGGCTTCAGGGTGTGTTCCTCATGCAGCCATCTGGAAGGTCAGAGAAATCAGCCACTAGAATGTGCCCATTAGTGCTTGGAGGGGTTGCAACCTGTCAGTAGAATCTTGATCCTGGGAACTGCTTCTTTCACAGGGCTTTTCAAAATTGGAACAGTGCTGTCCCAGCACTGACTGCTCCCTTATTTGGACACTAAACTTCCAGGGTGAAATTGGACTTCTCCTTTGTTAGGGGCAAGTTTTAAAAGTATCTACTATCCTTGTGATTGATTTTCAGAGACAGCGTTGACATCAGAGCCATACACCATTTCACATGATTTTTTTCTTCAGCCTCTACCTATCTCGTCCACTTAGAAGTGGTCATCCACTTACAAGACCACTGAGGACAGAGTTCCCCAAATGTCTGCTTACCTCTTTGTGACTAGGGGAGAAGTGGATGATATGACCATAAAGCTAAGAGACAGAGCAGCTGAGGCTTAAGAGTCTAGCGGCAGGGGCCTGTGCTGTGGTATAAATAGTAAGTTAAGCTTCTGCCTGTGGTACTGGGGTCCCATATGGATGTCAATTCGAATCCCTAAGTGGCTGCTCCACTTCTGATCCAGTTCCCTGCTAATAGCCTGGTAAAACAGCAGAAGGCGGCCCAAGTTCGTGGGCCCCAGCACCCACATAGGAGAGTCCCAGAAGAAGCTGTAGGCTCCTGGCTTCAAACAGACCTGGAGCCAGCCATTTGGAGAGTAAACCAAGGAATGGAAGATCTCTGTCTCCCCTTCTCTCTCAGTAAATCTGCCTTTCAAATAAAATAAATAAATGCTTAAACAGAACAAAATAAAACACAGAGTCTTGCTGCAAGGATCAGAGACAACTTCACACCCATCCTTGCCGCTTATCTCTTGGCTTTGGGAAGCTTGCTGTGCTCGTTGCCTTGATCAGCCAAGCTTTATGTGGAGCCAGGGCAGGAAGCAGAGTGTGAAGTGGTGGCGGGTGGGATTGCCACTAATAAGGGGGAAGAATCTTTTGTGACAACTTAGAGAGAATGCATGCCCTACCTGTCTCCACTCCCATGGGTGGACAGCTGCATCTATTAGAAGCCCAATTGAATCAATCTTAGTCTTTCTTTCTGATTGATCCCCTGCAGGTTCTCAGGAGAGTAGTTCAACTGATGACAATGACATTGGATCCTAGAGGAGGAAAGAAAAGCAGGAAGGAGAGCATGTTTCTGTTAGCAAAGGTGTACTTTTACCAGTTGGAACCTGCTGTAGGGTAACCTTCAGTGCCTTGGTGATTTGTGTGCTTTGAATGTTTTCAGTTTTATTTGATGTGAAAGGTAGAGAGGGGGAGATGCTGTGGGAGGGTTGGCCGTGGACTGGAAGGTGGTGGCCAGAGAAATGGATTGCTATTCCCCTGAGCATAGCAGCCGGGGCCTGGCCAGACCAGCTGCTGCCTCCTGGTGAACATGAAGTTAAAACCTGGGGTTCAGCTGCTGCTCAAATCCAGATACTCAATTATGGGCTTCAGGCATCCCAGGTGGCTTCTGAATCGTCATGCCAAATGCCCACTGTGATTGCTGTGCCTGGGCTTAGAGCGTTATGCTGAATGCAGGAGAGGCTGTAAATTGTAAAGGCAGGTTAGAACTGAGGAATGGACGTAGGACCTGCCACTGCACTTGTTATAAAGACCCCGAACTGGGCAGTTGCTTCCTCCCAAAGGGAAGGCTCTTTCAACAGCGCCCAGTCCCTTTCATGTGATAGAGTATCTTAATCTCCACACATAGTGTTTGGATTTTTCACAAGGGAGGAAACTGAAGCATAGAAAGATCAGGTAACTTGTGCAGAGCTTTGTGCAGAGTTTCACTCCCAAGGCTCACTCTTTTCCCATTATTCATATTAGAGGAAATCACAACAAGCCTTTTTTTTTTAATAAGTAAGCCATTTTTTAAAAGAGTAATTTTAGATTTACACATAAGTTGCAAACTATTATGCATTTTTTTTTCTTTTCTAGTACATTTTATGGGAATTCATTGAGGGATAGGGAACAGATTTGGAGTGAAGACATTTTTTCCAAAGATTCCAATTTGGTGAATTTTCTAGTGATTTTTTTGTTTGTTTTTTGTTTTAAGATTTATTTATTTGACAGCCCAGCACAGTAGCCTAGTGGCTAAAGTCCTCGCCTTGAATGCACTGGGATCACATATGGTGCTGTTTCTAATCCCGGCAGTCCCACTTCCCACCCAGCTCCCTGCTTGTGGCCTGGGAAAGCAGTCGAGGACAGCCCAAAGCTTTGGGACCCTGCACCCGTGTGGGAGACCCGGAAGAAGTTCCTGGATCCTGGCTTCGGATCGGCATAGCACTAGCCATTGTGGTCACTTGGGCGTGAATCAGTGGACGGAAGATCTTCCTCTCTCTGTCTTTCCTCCTCTCCGTATATCTGACTTTGTAATAAAAATATATCAGTCTTTTAAAAAAAGATTTATTTATTTGAATGATAGAGTTATAGAGAGGGAGGGAGGAAGGGACACAAAGGGAGCAGGGAAAGAGAACAAGAGTAAGAGAGAGAAACAAGGAGAAAGAGAGAGATATTGATTGATTGAGGTCTTCCATCCACTGGTTCACTCCCCAAATGGCCACAGTGGCCAGAGCTGGGCTGGTCTGAAGCAAAATGCCAGGAGTTTTTTCTAGAGGTCTCACATGGATTCAGGGGCCCAAGCATTTGGGCCATCCTCTACTAATTTCCCAGGCAGCATCCAGAACTTGAACCAGTGACCATATGGGATGCCAGCGATACAGGTGACAATTTTACTGCTATGCTACAGCACTGGCCCCTCAGTGAAAAATTTTAAGAGTCCAATCAGCACATATTATTTCCTCCCCATTTACCTTCTCTCTCAGCTCTACTTAAATTCTGCCCTAAACCTGGCTTTCCCATCTAGGTTCACAGTCAGCTAAGCTGCTTTCTAACTTAGTGGGGTTGAGTAGTAACAGAGTTCCAGAGAACTGAGAAAGGCAAGTAATGATGGGGAGGGTCTTCAGCAGCCTGGTTTCTGGACACTCTTCTGTCTGACGGGGCAATTACAGGACAGTGTTAATATTTTCAACTGATGTGGGGTGGCTGGGAGCCAGAGACCTCCCAAGGGACAGAGGGAGCGTCTAAGCTTTGAGGCCTGTTGACTTACATGCTCTCCCGAGTCTAGCCTTGTTTGGTGCCAGAGTAGTTTGCGGTGGTCGCTGCTGTGGGCATTTGCTGCGATGTGCAGGCAGGCAGGTGGCCGTGAGCAGGCTGATGCCCGTGGGCAGCTGGTGCACTTAGCTTTGGGGCCCAGGCACCTTCTCCATTTAAGGGAAAGGGGTCTGCAATCATTTTGGCTCCGGGTGTGAATGGGCTGGCCTGCAGTTTGCTCGTGGCCTTTGCTGGATGTGCTTTTTCAATGAGATCATTCCAGAATTACATTCCTATGAAATTATATTTCACTCAAGACGTGGAACTGGATTTGTGTGAAAGCATTGGCACTAAAATTCAGGGATCAGCGTAAAGCAGAAAGGAGCACAGATCATCAGATCTGCTTTAGAAGGTGGGGCAGGACAGAGAGAAAACAGTTGTTAAAGGATTTTGCATTTTAAGTTGGTACACTATAAGCATACCCAGGGAGTCAGGATTAGTGTTCATTTAGTCCACAGAAGAAAGGCTCCACATTTGTTGTCCCAGCTGCCTGCCACTCCCGGGAGTGTGGGCTCCAAGGTGCAAACAGGGAAATGTGCCTAGTCTAAGGTTGATGTAAAGTACAGGGAGCCCAGCTATCTGCATGTTGTGCTACTCAAGGCCCACACTTGTCTTTCTAGCCTCATTTTGTCCAGCCTCCCACAGTTGGTGGGTACCCCTCTCCCCCAACACACACATGCACACATACACACACTTGTCTACTGCTGCTATGATCTATTTATACTTGGCAACCAAATGTGTGGGTTTCCCCCAACCCCTTAAATGGCAGTTCTCCAGCTCTGAACATTAACTGGATATCTACAATTTAATCCAATTTTGACACTAGCTACTCAGAGTTCTCACAAACCCTATAATTTTAAGGGTTTAATCTGCAAGATTGACCTTACTTCAGATCCCAAACTCAAATTCAGGCTTCTCATATTTCTGATTGACTGTGAAGTTCAGAGGGGAGGCTGTCCCACAACTCCCTCCTTGAGTTTCATAATTTCCTAGAACAGCTTGCTGAACTCAGGAAACAGTTTACTTGCTGTTCCTAGTTTGTTATTATTTTACTTTTTTTTCTAATATTTTGCTAGAGGGGTGACAGGAGAGTAACATTTTCATCCACTGATTTATTGCCCTCGTGCTCACACCGGCCAAGGCTGGGTGGGGAACACCACCCAGGACAGAAACCAAGTTACTGAATCATCACTTCTGCTTCCCAGCTGGAATCAAAAGTCAAAGCTGGGAATACAGTCTAGCTAGGCACTCTTGGGCCCACTCCCCACCAGTTGATTAAGGATACAACCCAGGAACAGCCCAGTGGAACAACCGAATGGAAGAGGTGGTGGAGTAGGGTACCTGGCTTCCAGGCCCTGTGTAAATGTGATGCCTTCCCAGGGCCATGCTGTTTGTCCACCAACCTGGAAGCTCCCCAAACCCTCCAACATTTAGGAGTTTGTGTGGGGATTTTATAAGCACGATTGCCTAAATGATTGGTCATTGGTGATTCATTCAATCTTCATTCCCTTTCTGTTCTCCAGAGGTCAAGGGTTGAGGCTGAGCATTCCATGTAATCATCAGACTTTGATCTTTCCTGTACCCAGCTCCCATCTCCTCACACTCTAGGGGTCCACCAGAAGTTACCTCATTAGTAAAACCTCCTGTATGATTGACAAGGGACTGTTTATGAATAACAGAACAGGCTCTTCCATCACTGAGGAAATTCCACAGGTTTTTAAAGCTCTTCTTCCAGGAAGAAGACCAAATATTTATTTCTTACTGTATCACAGTAATACACACCCAAAGAGCCCCTGCATGCTGGTGCTGTGATGCCTTGTATCCCTCTGTTTACCCCGTTCTCTTAAAGGGCTAAAATGTTTTCTCCCACTGTGTGCTGAGAGCACTCCAATCACCTTCAAACCCACTGCAGCGCTGTGCTCCCTGAATTCTTCTGTGCTACCATGCTGTGTTTGCCCCTTGGTTGGCTTGTGTGTTTTTACAGATCCATTTTTTTAAAAATTTATCGAAAGAGTTACAGAAAGAGAGGGAGATTGAGAGGTCTTCCATCTGCTGATTCACTCCCCATTATAAGCAGGGAGCTGGATCAGAAGTGGAACAGGCAGGTCCCAGAGCAGTATCTGTATGGGAATGCCATTGTTGCCATTGCTCACAACCTGATAGGCCATGGTACTGACACCTATGCACCATCCTGTTATTCCTACACTTCTTATTGAGCGTGCTTTGGAGGACAAGGAAAATTACCCTAGTTCCTAGCACAGGGCTTGTTACAGAGTAGATGCATATAAAATTGTCGAAGGAGATGATCTGGATATAACTGAGTGTCATGTACGGCAGACAGGACAAGCCACACCCTGATGAGTAACATAGTCTAAGTATCCTCAGAGGTCAAGAGACCAGCTTTAACTTGTAGAAAAGGTGGGATGGGTGTGGGTATGGGTGTATTTCCCTGTGTCTGTGGGTGCAGAGAAGTCTGTGGAGTAGCAAGGTTTGAGAGCTTAGTGAGCTCTTAGTTCCATAGACAAATTTCAGAGATTGGGTCTAGGCTCAACTCAGCGTAAGATGAACCTACTTGCTGAGCAATATCTGCAGAGCTTCAGCAAGGTGGAGTGAAAAGAGCTCTAGGTTTAGAATTGAAGATTGTGGGAAGCGTTGGTGACAGTAGTCTTAATAATGTTAACAACATGGGAGCCAGCACTGTGATACAGTGAGTTAAGTTGCTCCTTTCAGTGCTGCCATCCTGTATCCGAGTGCCGGTTCAAGTCACTGCTGCTCTTTCACTGACTTGGCTTCCTGCTGATGTGCCTGGGAAGGTGGTAGAACATGGGTCCCTGCCACCCACATGGGAGACCAGCAGGGAATACCTGGCTCCTGGTTGCTGGCTCTGGTTTGGCCCATCTCTGACTGTGATAGCCATTTGGGGAGTGAACATTGGGTGGAAGGTCTAATTCTTTTCTTATGCCTTTCACATTGATAAAGCAATAAAAAAATTTTTTTAATAAATAGTGATGACAACAATAGCCTTTGCTATAAACAGACAGTATTCCGAGCACTTCACATGTGTGAGCTCATGTATCCTTATGATAACCAGGTGAGGTAGATGCTACTATTTGTTGACGTATGACGAAGCTGAGGTGACAGAGCTATCAAACAGTTCCAGACTTGATTTTGCAGCTACTAATTGAGTTGTCTTGGGACAAGACACTTAACCGTCCTGTCCCTGCCAGCCACATCCCAGCTGCCTCTTTGTGAAATGGAAAAAAAAAAAAACCTAATGCGTTTAATTTTGGGGGGTTATTGGTAGGCTCAGATGAGATAGCAAGTAAAAAATGTGTTCAGAGGGCAAAATGATTGCAGTTTAGACACTGGACTTACACTTAATATGTAAACTGCTGAACATGGACCATAGTTGTATTTCACGGCTTGCTGGTTAGCTAATGGCAGTATCTCTGAATATATTAGAATCACGCTTTTAGCTGCCACTTCAAAAATCAAGAAATTGAGGGTGGGTTGGGAGGAGTGGTTTATTAGGGTGATCTGCAGCCTGCAGTTTTGGTATCCTGTATAGGCCTCAGATTGAGTCCTGCAGTTTTGGTATCCTGTATAGGCCTCAGATTGAGTCCCAGCTGCTCCACTTTGGCCCTAGCTTCTGCTATTAGCAGCTGAGGATGTTTCAAGACGTGGGACCCTGCACTCATACGAGAGACGCAGAAGCAGCTCCTGTTCCCAGGTTCAGATCAGCCCAGCTCTGGCTGTTGTGACCATTGAAGGATTTGAATCAGTGGGTAGAAGATTCTATTTTTCTCTCTCTCCCTCCTTCTCTCCTTCTTTGTAACTCTAATTTTGAAGTAAAATATATATTTTTTAAATGAAGAAACTGATTTTTATTGGAGGCAAATGTGTGCATGAGTTGTCAGATTGTCAGTGGAGCAAATCTTGTATACTAAACCAGCACACACACAGAGATAGAACAAGGGGGGGGGGGGAGAGGGAGGGAGATAGGCAAGCAGGGGACAAGCAGGGTGGTGAGCAAATATTTACATGGGCAAGAATTACTGTTAGGTCCTTGGGAACCGTGAGGCCATGTAATAGCTAACTGCAGGATGTAATGGAGACTGTCCAGCAAAGTGACCTGTGGCTGGCACTAAGCACACAAGTGTGCAAACACTTGGGCTTCAGGAGTGAAGCTGTGCTCAACTAGGCACTGTGGATAAGAAGGAATAAACTGGATGGAAGGGTCAGTGTCTCTGTGAACAGCCAAAGGCAGGGAGGGCAGTGCTGTCCTTCGGCTGAGGCACAGTCACTGCTAAGAGTGTTTTTTGGACCTTCCTCCAGCCAAGGAGCTTCCTCTGTGAGGTCTGAGCTCATCATGCCTCGAGGCCTGAGAGATGCTTGGATGGGCTGTGATGCCTGTGTGAATAATTATAGATCACTAAACAGAACCACTAGTCAACTACATCCCTCAAAAATGCTTAATTGTAGGCTACAAATATGAAAATATACAAGAGCTTAGCTACATGTCATCCATCATTACCAAAAGCAATGGCATGAGTCAGCTGTGACTTGGGTGGCTTCTAGTGTGTTGGGAGCTGCTGGGTGAGCTCCGGCTGGCTAGCCTGGGAGAGGGAAGAGGCGCGTTCCCCAGGAGTACAGAGAAACTGCAGAGGGTGACCACAGCCTGCTGCTTGCACCTGCGGTTTCATGGCTGAGTGAGTCTGGCTATCAGAAGGTAGATTTGCCCCCTCTTGGGAAGTTGTCTCCAGAGCCTGTTCACAAACCACATTAGTGAAAAGCATGTTTGCGTTGACATTTGTGAGTCTAGTGTTTTTGAACTTAATTGTTTCTGATATTCCTGAGAGCCTGTGACACGTGGTCATTGATAGATAGACAACACTCAGGAATAAAGGTTCAGGCCTCTCGGGACTATTTTAAAGGTGATAGATAGCCTTTGATGTATCTGTTGAAAATCTGTTTTGTTACTCCCAATTACACTAATGCCCTCAGGTGTTGGAGCCAGGCCTGAAGCCAGAGCACAGCCCAGGCATAGGAAGATTTTTGAATAATTTCCTTGCAGGTTGTTCAGTAGCAGTTGGGCTGTCATCCACATGGTCCTTAGCTGGACAGTTGCCTAAGGCTAATAGGGACATTTTAAGCTCCTTAAGAGGATCTGAAACACCTTTTCCCACCCAGCTGGATCATGTTTATTTCTTGCTGGGTTTAAGAGTCCAGGTTTGTCTGGTGGTGGGGTTGGGGCCTTGACAGAGGCCCAGCCTGATTGCTGACTGGTAGTGCTGCTCCAGACTCCTCCATGAGGAAGACCTCCAGGCTTGCGGATTGGGACTGGGTGAGGGGGTGGAGGGTCTGTGGCCTGTGGATCCTTACTCCTTTCAATTTTAAATTTTTTAGTCAACTTGAAGAGTAGAGAACTATAAACACTAGAAGGCATCTGAAGTGGTACCCATGCTGGTCTGCCGTGGGGAAAGGAGAGGGAAGTTGGGGAACCAGCCCTTTCTGCTTTTTTTTTTTTCGCTGTTGTATTCCCATATGTAACTGAGTGAGTACAATTAGGTAGAGGATGAAAAAAATGCTCATGGAAATGAGTGTCTGCAGCTACAAGGCTTGTATCATTACTGAATTTTGTTCATTTCCTTAATCCATAGCAATAAACTCCTTCCATGCACCATTTATTCTTATATTCTGAGATACCATAATGAGCAAGAGAGTCCATATCCTCAAGAACTTTATGAGAAATCAGAAATTAAAATGCATTTATGATTGGAACTTAATGAAAAGTTGTTTCTCATTTGGGCCTCTCAGGATCTGTTTGAAGATTCCTAGAAAACATAGCTAAGCCCCCGTTTACCCATGAACCTTTCAGAGTCTTGTGGACGGTTACCACTGTGCCCATTCCTGATGCCAACCTCTGGTCTCCAGGGTAAACATGTTCAATTGCTCCCTGATCTGTGTCAAAGTACCCACTCTGTCCTGGTCACTGAGCAGTCAGTCCACCCTGACGGGGCTGTCCCTCTGTGGCTATGGAGTCCAGCTCCCCAAAACAAACTGCCAAGGAGTTCTGCAGCCTTCAGCCTCTCCTAAGAGCTGGCCTTTCTCTATCTCCCCTGGACCAAGGCAGAAGGTGTTCGCAAGAGAGGATCCTGGGCATGGCCGAACTCAGCATCTTCATATCTGGCCTGTCTTGGAACTGAGAATGCATTTCCTTTGTCTTCTGTGTCCCCTGTGCCACCACCCCTCAAGATAACACACACTTGGTGTGGAGGAATCTGTACACAGCCTTGCTGCCAGTGGCTGGCCTTTCCTTTTCTGAGTTAACTGCCCTTCCTTAACAGGGAAATTAGCATGAAAAAGCAAGTTCCAAGAGTGTAACTATTCTTTTGTCACATTTTCCACTCCAACTCCCCTCTCGCACCCCATCCCCAAGCTGCAAAACTTGAGTTCTGTGACATTGCAACAGTTGACTGTTGTATCAATAGCTGTGATGTCACCAAATGGAAGGAGGGAGTGTAGCTAACTGAAAACCCACCTAGGAACAAAGGAGTGATTTTCATGCAAATCTTCACCTTAGAAGCCTGCCTGTCCATGCTGGAGCTGTCCCACGAGCGCTCTTCTTGGTTCTTTCCCATTGATCACTGTCTCTGTATTGTTTGGTTTGTGAACATGTGTGGAAGGCCCCTGCTGGTCTTCTGGGCAGGCTTTGGGTCTTATTCATGAAGTCCTGTGCTGAACAGAGCTTGCTGGAGGTTGTTCAGAAGGGAGCCTGGGAGGAGATTGATGCGGATGTGCATGGCTCCTGGGCCAAGAGGAAGCTGGTGCACAGCCACTTCCTGGGCAGAGGAGCTGTCTGCCAGCTACTGGAGGAGGCTCTGGGTATTGGTGCCTGTATGCTTGGGGGGCAGAGTTGGGCCTGCCCTGGGAACTCCTGGTCTCCTTGACATAGGCTAGAAACATTTGCTACAGAGGCTCACAGGCTTTTTCAGTCCATGGGCCTTAGTGGTTCCATAAATTTTTTTGAAGTGCCCTGGGGTCTGAAGAAAAGCTGAAGATTAATTTATTAAGTAGCTAAGCTTAAACAATTTAGGGAGTATTTACACCCTATCGTAACAACTGAGTAGTTGCTTGAAAATAATTCTGCACACAAATTGAGCAGGAAAAATTTTTTTTCATTCTTAAGTAACTGCAGTTACTCAAGGATACTGTACAATGTGTCAGACTTGGGAATCAGAATGACTGCTACCACCCACATTTCCTGTTCCACATTGCTTTTCACATGGTACTCACATTTTATCACAGCAAAGTGCTGAAATCCAGATCCACAAAGAAATGACGTTATCAAAAAGAATGCAGTGCACTATAATGCTGAAACTGAAGTCACAGGGTGTCTGACAGATGTCCAATATGGCTTTGTTTCCCTCAGAAGTCTTCATTATCTTGCAGCACCTCTGTGTGTGCATCAGGGCACTCTAGGGCAGCTCAGCATGCACTTGGAGACCTGCGCTTATCAAGAATGAGGAATTAGAGGCAAATGTTGCTCCCATCACAGCCCTCAAAGGAGTTGGACAGGTGGATGGACAGACTCCCCTCACCTGCGTTCTCAGCTCCAGCACCACTGCCTTGTTAAGGGGAAGCCTTTCTGGGAGTAGGGCCCTTGTTAGTGAGCTCCTCCTGTCCACAGATGGGGAAGAATAATGATGAGTACCTCTTCATGTTTATTTTGTGTGGATTCAGAGGTGTCTGAACTACCCGACTTAACAGAAAAATGGGAATTTTTCATACCAAGAATTTGGGGGACCTGACATTAGATCTTCCCTTTTTATTCAGAGGGCTGGGCTAGAGGGCTGTACTTGGGTTAGAGTGTGTGGTATTTGTGATGCAAAAGATGAGAGACCGGAGGCCAAGTGAGCTCTGGCTGTCACTTGTAGACTCTTGATAGCCAGACCCTGGAATCTGCAGCTTAGCTGAAATCCTGAGCAAATTACATAGCTTCTCTTTGCTTCAGTTTAATAATAAAATAGTGACAGCTGTCTCATAGTTGTTACAAAGATTAAATGAGATAAATGCACGCATAGAACCGACAGAGCATGGCCACAGAAGCATGCTTTGTTCTGCTGCTTTTCAGAATTGAGAAGCAAAAAAAGCCAAAAGGAAACTGAGCCCTAAATGAACTCACAAGACTTACAGTTAGAGAGTTACTATTTGCTACTACTACTTTTAATTTTTAAAAAGATTTATTTTTATTGAAAAGTCAGATATAGAGGAGGAGAGACAGAGAAGATCTTCCGTCCGTTGATTCTTTCCCCAAGGGGCCACAATGACCAGAGAGTTGCACTGATCTGAAGCCAGGAGCCTGGAGCTTCTTCTAGGTCTCCCAAGTGGGTGCAGGGTCCCAAGGTTTTGGGCCGTCCTTGACTGCTTTCCCAGGCCACAAACAGGGAGCTGAATGGAAAGTGGAGCTGACCGGGATTAAAACTAGTGCCCAAATGGGATCCTGGTGTGTGCAAGTTGAGGGCTTTAGCTGCTAGGCTATCATGCTGGGCCCATAGTATTCCTTTTAATTATTTAAGTAAAATTAGTACCTTTAAAACATTTTGCTTATTTATTTACATAGTGTACTATCTGAAAATCAGAGAGTCAGAGACTGGCGGAGATCTTACATCTGCTGGTTCACTCCCCATGTGGCTCCAATAGTTGAGACTGGGCCTTGAAGCGAGGAGCCAGAATTTGCATCCATATTTACCAAATGGGTGGCAGGGACCCACGGACTTGAACCATCACCCACTGACTGCCAGAGTGCGATAGCAGGAAGCTAGAATCAGAAGCAGGGTGCAGACTAGAAGCCAGGCCCTCTATATCCTACACAGACTGTCCTAAGCAGAGTTGTGATGGTTTCACCAAGCACCCATTTGGTAACTTCTTGATCTGTGGACCTAATGTGCTATTGAACTCTGCCTTCTGTGTGCTGTTTTAAAATGTTTTACTGAAGTTTATCATGCAAACAATAAAAGTACATTAGCTATCTTTAAAACACACACACGGAAAATGTGTATTATGAAAAGCTTAGGCATGGATTTCAATGTTTTTGCATCAAAATAAACATTTGTTTTAATTCCATTTTCTGTGATTTGTTGAAGTACCCATGCGTGTGTACTCAACAAATGTTACAACTGAACCCTTAAAATCAACACCCAGATTAAGAAGAGAATATTGCTGATATCTCAGAATTTCACTCCAGTCTCACTTTGGTAAACCACCCTCTCCATGGGTAACCACTACTCTGACTTCTGATGTTAAGAGATTTATTCATGTTATATGTAGTGGCAGTTTGTTCTTTATAATTGTAGTATAGTATTTGTTAATGCAAAAATGCCTTGAAAGTTACTCCGCATTCTGCTGATGATGGGCATTTGGGTAGTTTTCAGTTGGCAGCAATTGTGGGCTGTGCTGCCATAAACATTTTCATTTAAGGGGATGTATAGTAACTGTGTAATGGAGACTATCATATCTAGCAGCATGTTATTTAACTTCATGGTATTGTAAATTTCTGTTTTTCTTCCTGTTGTTGATTTTGTATTGTGGCTTTTTATTTAAGGGGTTATATAGTAACTGTGTAAAGGAGACTATCATATCCAGATGTGAGGATACAATGTAGTATGCATCTCTACTTCCAGACAAAGATGGACTTAGAATGAAACTGTTTACCATATCTTGACAATAGGGTGTTGGACTCTCTGTCATTGTCCGTACCCACAATGATGGACAAATGATTGTATATGAAGAACTATATTATAGTAATGATATAGGGAATTCAGTGAGGGGGGATGGAATTGGGGAAGGGAAAAGGGAAATCCCACAATCTATGCAACTGTATCATAAAATGATAATGATAAAAAGAAGTAAAATTTTGAAAAACGTTGACATTTGAGTTACATATTAAAGAAAGATTAGACTGGGGCCAATGGTTTGGTGCAATGGGATAAGCCACCTTTTGTGACATTATCATCTTGTATTAGAGTGCCAGTTCAACACATGGCTTTTCTGCTCCTGGTCCAGCTTCCTGTCAATGCATCCTTTAAGGCAGCAGGTGATGGCCCAAGTGCTTGGGCCTCTACCATCCATGTTGGAGACCCAAATGAAGTTTTTGCCTCCTGGCTTTGACTTGTGCTAGACCTGGCTGTTGTGACCATTTGAGGAATGAACCAGTAGACAGAATATCTCTCTCGTCCTGTCCCTTTTTGTCACTCATAAACAAATAAACCTGAGGGAGGGAGAGAGAGATGCCCAGAGGACATTAAATATAGAACTGGTTGAACGAATGTTTGGAGGGGTAAACATTCCTGGCATGTGCAAAAAATAACAACTCTTGCAGTTTGATGTGGCTGAATGGAGAGAAGGCACTGATGGAAGATAGGGTTGTGGCTTTTGAATCATCATTATAATTAGGGGACTCAGCATCTTGCTAAGTGAAATAGGACAGTGGTTAGTCCTTGGGAGCAGGATTCTTTGTGGGACAAGCCTCCATTCTGTTGGCTTTTTCCAAGTGATGACAAGTCATTGGGCAGAGTGAGCGCCATCCTGTCCACAGAACTGAGAGACCAAGGTGCCAAGCTGGCATTACGGCCAAGTCTAAACCACCTTGGAAGCAACTGGATTTCCTGTGGCCTGGAGTTGCCCAGCAAGCCCTCAGTCCAACTTGGCCCCTCAGGAAGTGTTTAAACCAGCTTGAAACCTCTCCAGAATCTGCGCTGAAGTGGAGAAGGACCATCTGGCCGGAAAGGGATTGAAAAAGGATTGAGGTTGAAAATCCAAACATCAAGGGCTTTCTTTGCGGAGGAGGGGCTGGGAAAGAGGATGTGGGAGTAATAACTAAACAGCACAGAGATAGAAAACATTTTTCTTCCCCTCCCCCACATTATTATTCAGCAATAGTAAAAACAAATTCTTTTCCTCTGTGACTTGTTGAGGTAGATCTCAGCCTTGTCGGAACCTATTTTTAAAAAAAACGTGATTCTGACCTCCCAACAGAGTAAGAGATGGCTCATGTCCGCATGACACAACTTTTACACTTGAAGAGTTCTATACGACACAGACTCATAGGACCTGGGGCAAGTAGAGTAGGAAAGATCCAAGATGTATGAGGTATGAGGAAATAGTGCAGGAGAAGGAAAAATGGAGTGCAGAATTTGGGAAGGAATGGGATCAACCTGAGAAAACCCTTCTAGGGTACCCTTTTGTATAGCCACTGTCTCTACTTGGCTTTTTTTTTTTTTAAGATGTATTTTTTTTTTATCACTTCTCGGCCTTTTGGCTAAGATCAAGTGTATTTATTTTTATTGCTAAGTCAGATATACAGAGAGGAGGAAAGACAGAGAGGAAGATCTTCCGTCCGTTGATTCGCTCCCCAAGTGGTTGCAACAGCTGGAGCTGAGCCAATCCGAAGGCAGGAGCCTCTTCCTGGTATCCCATACAGGGGTGCAGGATCCCAAGGCTTTGGACTGTCCTTGACTGCTCTCCCAGGCCATGAGCAGGGTGGGAAGCAGGGTCTTCGGGATTAGAACCGGCACCCAAATGGGATCCAGGTGTGTGCAAGGTGAGGACTATGGACGCAATTGACTGCCATGTCAGGCCCTCTCCTTGACTTTTAGAACCTGTTATTTTTAAGCTTGGAGGAACCAAAAACAAGGCTAAGGGCATATAGCCAGCAGTAAATGAATTTGGAAAGAAGGAGAAAAAAAGACAGATGCTGAAGGACAGTAAACCAGTACAGGAGCCATCCCCTGCTCTTCCCAGGGTGCATGTGAGTAGGAAACAAACTGGAAGCTGAGCCAGGACTCCACGCCAGACACTCAGATGTAGGAAATGTGCCTCCCAGGCAGTGACTTAACTGCTGTGCTGATCATCTGCCCCATCTGCGTGGATGTGGCCAGTTGTGTGGAGGGGTTCATTTGAGGGAAAGGAGGGTCTGAGAAGTGTTTGCTGAGCAGGATGAGCAGGCAAATGACCCCAAGAATGGTCAGATGACGATTCCACAATATGCTGTAATTGTGCTGTCACTGCATGGTTCGCAGTGACCCTGGTTATAAGCGAGTTCTCACAGCACATACAGAGCTCATTGCTCTTGGAAATCAGGAATTCCATCCAGGTCTCCTACATGAGTGGTGGGGGCCCAAGCATTTGGGCTCTCTTCTGCTTTTCCAGGCACAGTATCAGGAAGCGGGGTAGGAAGTAGAGCAGCTGGGTCTCGAATCAGTGCCCATTGCCCAGTGCTGACCCCTGAGCTGTTACTTTAAGCCACAGTTTGTGATGTGTCAGTAGAAATTCTATCATGTGGTTTCAAGGTTTCTTTCTCACCTGGACCAGTAACACAGAGTGACTGGAGTGACTTCCTCTCAGTGGCAGGTTTAACCTCAGTGGGACAGGAGACTTCCATTCTAGTGTTTGCCCTCTCTGACTCTAAGGGCTCAAATGCCTCCTTATTTAAAGACAAGGAATGTTGTCAGATTCCTACCTATACCTGCCAGGTGGACTTTGAGAAATGCCACCTAAAAAGGGGGGGCAGGACTTCTGTTTTGTTTTCTTTGAGATGCATTTAGACATTTGAAAGGTGGAGAGAAATATTGAAATTTATGAAGAGGTCTCCCATCCGGTGGTGAGTTCCTCAAATGACTGAAACAGGCAAGGCTGAACCAGATTGAAGCCCGGAGTCTGGGTCTCCATCTGGGTGTCCTGTAAGTGGCAGGGCCCAACTATTTGGGCCATCTACTGCTGGGACTCAATACCTGAGCTCCTATAGAATGCAGATGTCACAAGTGGCAGCTCAACTCTCTGTGCCGTGGTGCTTGTCCCTCTTTTTTTCTTGCTGCAAGATAGGTTAGAATCTGGGCATGCCTCAGAAGGAGAAGGTTTCAGTGACTGACTGATTGGTCTCCTCCGGGACCTTTGGGAGAGCTTCTGTGGACCAGCTGGTGGGACTGAATAGCAGAGAGAAGGAGCACTCTAGATGCTGGAGAGCAGCGGGGAGCCTCGCAGAGGGGCTTTCTTCTGTGAAAGTGAGGGAAATAGACGGGGTTTCCAGCAGCCAAAAGACTGCCCTGCAACTCCTCTTCCCTTGCAGTGCTCAGCCCAGCCAGCCCCCCAGGAGGTTGGTGTAATTGCTTGCCATAGGGCCACTGATTCATGTCCTTGTTGCTCTGCTTTCAGTTCCACTCCCTGGGAAGGCAGCAGAGCAGAGGATGGCTCAGGTCCTTCAGCCCCTGCATCCACACAGGAGATTCAGAGAAGGCTCCAGTCCCTAGATTTGGTCCAGCCCGGCTCCTGCCACTTAGGGAATAAGACAGCTGTTGAAATATCTCTCTCCTTTCTCTGTAACCTGCATTTCATATTTAAAAAAAAAAAAATCAGATTCTGGCTTCTCTTTGAGAACTAGAAAATGTGCCATAATTGTCTGCCTTTTTGGGAGCTCTGGCTGGAGCCAAGGACAAGTGGCCCACCTGGAAGCAGTGCGCCGCCTCCAGCACAGCACTGTTCCTTTGGCCCCAAGCCTCCACCCAGCCAACTTCCCTTGGCTGAACTTACTTGCCAGGTGGTTCTCTAAGCATGGCCCAGATGGGGAAATGGAGACATTGTCCTCTAAGTGCCTAGCAAATGTAATCTGGAAGAAAAACTGACAGTGTGCCAGCCATCATAGTCATGGGAGGCGGGCCATGTTGTTACTGTTGTTACAGTGACAAATTGGGTCTCAAAGCTCTTTGACTCAAGGTCGCATAAGTAGATGCTGACAGACATGGATGGACTGTGGCCTGGGTTTGCTGTGCTTCCCACTGTATCCCAAGTACCTGGGACTGTGTTCTCTTTGTGTGAGTGCAGGGCTTGCAGCAAAGTCCCCACAGCACTTTACTGTGTTCCTGTCCCTGGGTAGTAACTCTGCTGCCTGTCATTTGTCAGAGCTCGAGTTTGGAGGAGCTTGTGATAGTGCCGTTAGTGGGCCTGCAAGCTAGCGGGTGTCTTCTCTCCTTCCAGCCTAACTCACTGACGTACCAAACTGAAGGCATGGAGAGGTGAGCTCCGGGGAGCCTTTTGGGACCTGAGCAGGCACATGACCTAGGGACCCAGCATGCTCAGGGCATGCATGCCTGCACTGCAGATGTAAAGGGACAGATCCTGTTGGATCTGGGGCAGTCAAGGGTCCTGGTGGGGAGGATTGTATGTCACACCTCTCTTCTAACCTGCTGGGTCCTTCCTTTGGAGGTTTTCAGCAGCATCTGCCGAGGATAACTGCATTATGGGGCTCTTTCTGAGAATGGCATCTGCATTCTTGCAGAAATGGGACTAAGGGGCCCTGCTGTGGACTGGGGACCCGTGCTGTTCCACTCCCCTCTTGATTACATTTTAGAATTTTTTTCTTGGGCCAATGTCAAAATCAACTGCTTTTTTTGGTCGTCATTCCCAAGTTGACTTTCTGTTTTCATATGTAACAACACAATAGCATTTCAGAGCAGTGAGTCTACTTTCCTCAAACTGGAAATTCAGGGCAAGAAAAAAAATTTTTTTATCATGTTTTTGAATATATTTCAGTTTCTGGTCTACCCATAGTTGCTCTTTCCCCAAGTACCTGCTCTGGACTAAGTAGGACAGCAAGTGTTGTCTTAATTTGATATTTATGGTTCTTGGGATCATCGCTACCATGAGCACAGTTGAAAACTGATGTGTAGGGCGTGGCGCCGTGGCCTAGCGGCTAAAGTCCTCGCCTTGAACATGCCAGGATCCCTTATGAGCCAGTTCTAATCCTGGCAGTTCCACTTCCCATCCAGCTGCCTGCTTGTGGCCTGGGAAAGCAGTCGAGGACGGCCCAAAGCCTTTTGATTCTGCGGTTAATTCACGGAGTTTCACAATCATTGCCACTATCTAATCCAGCATATTTTACCATCTCCCACCCTAAAAGCCCCAGGCTGCCACCCTGGATCTGTCCCTGGCAAGCTTGGTTTACTTTGTCTCTGGAGGTTTGCCTTTTCTGGACATCTCATAAGGGTGGAAGGAAGATGAATCCCTGTTGTAGGATGCATCAGTCCCTCCTTTGCTTTCTGTGGCTAAATAATATTCCAGTATGGATACACATCACATTTTGTCTACATATTCCTGTCAATTGATGCACATTTGGGTTTTTCTTTTCCTGTTTTTAGGAACTGTGCTGCTTATTTGAGTATAATTTTTTGAGAAATTCCCAAATGGTTTTTAAAAGTGGGAGTGGGTACCATTTTACATTCTAGTTTCTCTTCAGTGTCACTTGTTAATCTCTCTTGTTTTATTGTAGTTGTCCTAGTGGATATGAAGTAATATCTCGTTGAGGTTTTGATTGTTTTTCCCTAAAGACTAATGATGTTGAGTATTGTTTCGTGTACTTATTGGTCAATTTTTCCCTGACAAATTTTGTTTATTAAAGTTTTCAATAGAATGCTTGCTAGTTCAGAGAAGAAGGACTAATTCTAAAATAATTCAGTTTAAAACAATTAATATAATAATTGTCTAAGTGTTCTCATATTCTCATATTTGTATCCTAATAATAAACATATTACTGATTTGGCTAGAAAATATCAATATAAGATACACAAAGTATAAATAGATGTTTATGTATCTAGAAAACAAAAGCAAGGTCCATCTTGACTCTGGCAGGGGAACACTGTTGTTTGTTCCTTAAACTGCTGGCTAACTCTGAAATACAGTTGGAAGAACCAGCAAAGACATTCCGGAAAAGCTATGGCTGATGCTGTGGAATAGTGGGTTAAGCCACTGTCTGCAGCACGATCATCTTCTATAGGCACAGATTTAAGTCCTGGCTGCTCCACTTTTGGTCCAGCTCCCCAGCTAATGTGCCAGAAAAGAAGAGGAGGTTGGCTGAAGTGCTTGGGCACCTGTAGACATGTGAAAGACTCAGAAGCAGCTCCTGATCCTGGTTTGGACCTAACTTGGTCCCAGTCATTGTAACCATTTTTCGGGGAGTGTGAACTGGAGAATCAAAGAGCTCTCTCTGTCTTTCACTCTTTCTCTCTGTAAATATGCCTTTTGAATAGATAAATCTTTTTAAGTAGCTTTCATATATTCTAGTAGAATGCAATTATGATTACTATTAATTTACTTATTCTTCCACAAAACTCTAATTTGCTAAGAAATTATTATGATATATAAGTTTAATTCAACCCTTTTTTAAAATAAATATTGCCTTTCTCATAACTGCACTGAAACAAATTTGTCATAATTACTCAGTACTCAAATTCTGACTCAGATTATTAGATCATATTTATAGAGCCTCACTATTTTGCTACTTCTTTAGGAAAAAAATCTATTTTTACTTTGAAGGCAGAGTTACAGAGAGGCGAGCTAGAGAGTGATCTCTGTCATTTGCTGGTTCATATCCCAGTTGGCCGCAACAGACAGAACTGGGCCTATCTGAAGGAACCAGGAGCTTCTTCCAGGTCTGACACATAGAAGCAGGGCACAAGTACTCAGGCCATTCTCTGCTGCTTTCAGAGACTGTTCACAACTGAATCAGAAGCGGAGCAGCAGCCAGAACCTGAACTGGTGCCCATTTGGGATGCCAATGCTGCAGGCAGAGGTTTAACCTAATTTGCCACTGTGCCAACCCAAACTTTTTCATTATTATTTTGACTGTAGGATCAAAATAATGGTATAATAAAGTTTGGATCTGGTCAGCAGCGTTGAGTTACAGAGCCAGTATATACTCTGAACATGAGAAAACTTCCAGAATTACTGCAAATTTCATCATGTTCCATAATTTTCACATACTTGCACAAAAATATTCCATGTATTTGTGTTAATGTACAGTACAAATATATTAAATATGCTAAGCCTTGTTCTCTTTTAGGCTCACAACCTAAAATGAGCAATAATAAGAACAGATTATCTGAAACGGATATTAATTAATTATGTGTACATGTTAAAAGAACTAGAGAGCTGGAAGAGGTGTTAAAGCATCACGACTGACCGGCTTCTGTTTATCATATCTGCTTAGTAGAATGTCTCTCCTTTATTTAAGGATTTATCTATCATTTTGATACAGTTCTTGCTTCACTAATGTGTTTCCAACTCATCTTGATTGTTCTCTGGAAGATTTCTCACAATGAACTTTCTCATTCTGTTTCTATCATACTCGCCCTTCATGTCATTCTTACCATTTATATGATTTTTTCATCAAACTTACTGTCACTTCCACACTTGTTCTGGTCTAGAGAACCAGGAACAATATGAAATACATGCACAGACACATAATACTGGCCATTTAAAAATTTTTTTTGAAGTGTCTGTTCAAATTCTTTGCCTAACTTTTAACTGAATTATCTTTCTTTTTATTGTTAAATTCAAGAAGTCTTTATATATTCTGAAAACAAATTCCTTTGAAGAGGTATGCTTTAGAAATAACTTTCCCCAATGCTCTGGTTTCTCTTCAGATCGTATTTATCTTTTGCCTTTTACAAACAGCTTTTCCCGTTCAGTCAGTTGTCTTTTCACTTTCTTGAAGGTGTTATTTATGAAATTAGACTTTTTGTTTTGATGTGATTCAGATTATCTTGTTATTGCTTCTGCTTTTGGTGTCATATCTAAAAAAACACCATCTAATCCAGTGTTGTTAAATTTACTTGTGTATCTTCTTTGAAACTTTGCTTATGTCTTGATAGCGCTTACGTTTAGGCCTATGGTTTATTTTTATTTAGTTTTTTGACATGTGGTGTGAAGTTAAGAGTCTTGCTTTACCATATTGTATGTGGATATCTCATTTTCTTAGTGCCATTTGTTGAAAGATTTATTTCCCCCTCCTTGTTGAAAATCAGTTGACCTTGGGACCAGCACTTTGGCGTAATGAGCAAAGCCACTGCCTGTGTCACCAGTATCCCTTATAGGTGCTGGTTTAAATCCCAGCCACTGCACTTCTGTTCCAGCTTCCTGCTAATATGCCTGGCAAAGCAGCAGAGGGTGGCCCAAGTGCTCGGGCCCTACACCCATGTGGAGACCCAGAAGAAGTTCCTGACTCCTGGTTTGGACTCAGCTAGTTCTGGGCTATTTGGGGAGTGACCCAGCATACTGAAGATCTCTCTTTCTCTCTCTTCCTCCTCCTCGTCCTCTCCCTCCTCACTCTCTATAACTCTGCTTTTCAAATAAACACATCTTTAAAAAAAAAAAGAAAGAAAAAGTTAACCTACAAAAGATGTAGGGGTTTATTTCAAGATTCTTAATTCTATTCAGTCATTTCTATTCTTATGGCTGTATGGCACTCCAATGTGTAGTAGCAGACTGGATCATCTAACTTTACTCTTTTGAAAAATAGTTTTGGCTGCTCTGGATCCTTTGCATTTCTGTAAAATATTAAGATCAGCTTCTCACTACAGAGAAGCCAGCTTGGGTTTTGCAGGTATCTTGTTGACTCTGTAGATCAGTTTGAAGCATATTGTCATCTTCAATATATCGTCGTGTTCTATAACCATGGTGTGCCTTTTTTGTCTTTTCTTTCTTTATACAGTATTTTGTGATTTGTGGTGTACAGATTGTTTACTTTTTTAAAAAATTATTTTATTTTTTCTTCTATTGTTACTGAAATTTCTTAATTTCATTTCAGTTTGCTCTCTGTTAAGTGTATAGTAATAAAATTGATTTGTTAGTATTGCTTTTTTAGATTCTATTTTTTTAAAAGGATTTATTTTTATTATTTTTTTTATTGGAAAGGCGGATATACAGAGAGGAAAGACAGAGAGGAAGATCTTCCGTCCGATGATTCAAATATGCCAATCCGAAGCCAGGATTCAGGAACTTCTTCCGGGTCTCCCACGCGGGTGCAGGGTCCCAAAGCTTTGGGCCGTCCTTGACTGCTTTCCCGGGCCACAGGCAGGGAGCTGGAAGGGAAGCGGGGCTGCCGGGATCAGAACTGGCGCCCATATGGGATCCGGGCATGCAAGGCGAGGATCCACTTAACCACTTGCGCCACCGCGCCGGGCCCAGATTCTATATTTTAAGAGATTTATTTATTTGAAAGGCAGAGTTATAGAGAAAAAGAAAGTTAGCTATCCATGTATTGGTTCGCTCCTCAAGTGTCTACAACAGCTGGAGCTGGATCAGCCTGAAGCCAGGAGCCTGGAACTCCATCCAGGTGTCCCCTGTCAGGGGCCAGGTCCCCAATTCCCAGACCATCATCTGATGCCTCCAGGTATATTAGCAAGAAGCTGGATTGGAAGTGCAGGGCAGCTAGGACTTAAACCAGGCATTTTAATGTGGTTGTCTGAGCAGTAGCTTAACCCACCTCACTACCACGCCCTTCCATACATGTTTGTATTCCACCCCTGTGAACTGTTTCAGTTGGAACTTTTTCTCCTTTTCATTATTTAGCATATTGTGTTCCCCAATGGATGATGTTTTCCAATCAGTGATGTATCAGCTAACTATACATGGTATGTGAATGGGCCTTTTTTCCTTTATAAATATTTAAATGCCTTCATGTTTGTAAAATCTGTTTCAAAGAGTGTTAGAAGAGATATTCTTGACCCACAATTTCCAGTGTCTGCTCAGAATTGTCCTTGTGAAGATCCCCCTTCACTTTCCTTCCTTCAATTTTCCCTTTATGTCACTTATCATCACCTCACATATCATGCACAAATGTATACGCACAACACGTGTGTGGGAATGTGCTTGCTCTCCATTTCTCTCCAGTGTGATGGACGCTCCATGTGGAAAGTGACTTTGTTTTAGTCTTTGTGGGATCATATTTGCCTTTGGACATGGGTACCCAGTAAATATTTGTTGAATCAATGGTTGGTTGTTTAGAACATGGCTAATTTTTAAAGCAGTTTTTAAAATGTATTAAGATAGACAGATGTTGCACTTCTGGTTTGCTCCCTAAATGTCTGGAACTCCTGGAGCTGGGCCAAGTTAAAGCTAGGAGCTGGAGTTTTAACTTTGGTCCCTCTTGGGTGGTAGGCTCTCCAGTACCTCCCATTGTATATATCCACACAAAGCTAGAATCAGAAGTGGAACCAGGACTCAAATCCAGGCATTCTAATGCTTTTTAAAAATATTTGTTTTTGTTTTGTTTTAAAGAAAAGGAAGTCAATTTCAAGTTTAATTTAGAAAAATACTAAATAGTAGGTCAGGAGGTATGCAATTGTGGCAAAAACTTAAAGTTGTTCGGAATGATAGTAGTTTAGAAGTTCCAACTTACGGAATGAGGAGAGGTGAGATGAAGTTTTTATCATTTTCTGTAAGATGAGAAGTTACCTGTTGGCTCCCAAACCCCCTTGGTACCACAGGTGACAGGTCTCTTGAGGCTCTTAGCCAGTAACATGTGGAATTAGATATAAGTGAGACTGTGGCTCCTATCCCTTGCCACAGAAACCCTCTTGGCAGTTTTGGAGGTGATCTGAAAAATACTCAAGATATTTTGGCTGGCATGGAAACTTGATTTACAGGCTGTATCTTCTTTGCAGGGCTCTGGCTTTGCAGGGAGCCGAAATGACCATGACTGCCAACAAGAATTCCAGCATTACCCATGGAGCCGGAAGCACTAAGGCCCCCCGGGGGACTCTGAGCAGGTAGGTGGTGGAGAACATTGCTGAGGGATGACATCAAGCCAAACAGCTGCAGTCTGCCAGAATGTACATCATGGGCATCATCATGACTGTGACCATCATCCAGCTGCCTGGGCTGGGCCCAGGTCATGCTCCCCATTAAGTAGATGTATTCTCAATATATAAATGCCATTTTTTTAGTTCTATAAGTGTGCAGGTGTTACAAGCAGAAACCCTAGAATAAGCTTTGCCTTCTGCTCTTGGAGGTTCCTAGCATTCTGGGAATAAGGCTACCAAACACAAATAATATTCTTCTGGTTGTACCTTCTTCCAGGGTGGGAAGGTTCTAGGCTTGTGTAGATGTAGGCTGCAGGGTAGTGAGAGGTTGGCCACACTAGGGAAGGGCGACTGGGCAGTTGTGCATATTAACACATGATAAGCAACTTGGGCGGGGGGGGGTGGGTTAGTCTGTATAACCTATAATCCACTTTTCTGATTTTGTTTCCTTTTGTAAAGTAGAACTGCAAAACTATAGAAAAACCATGGGTTTGAGATTCTTTAGAAAGGTTAGTTTACTTTTACTTGAAAGGCAGATTTAAGATGGAGAGAATGAAAGAGAGCCTCCATCTGCTGGTTTACTCCCCAAATGCAATGGCCACAGTAGAGCTGGTTTAAAGCCAGGAGTTTCTTCCGGGTCCCCGACATGGATGCATCCTAGGTGTTGGGTGATAAGTGGAGCAACTGGGATACAACTGGTACCCATATGGAATGCCGGCATTAGGACGAGAGGAGGCATTAGCCTATTGAGCCACTGAGCCAGCCCCAAGTTTTGGAATCTTAAAGAATTGGATTCATACGCAACCTTTACATACCAACTCTGGAGATTTCAGAATTTTTTTCCTGTGCCCCTAAAATCTTGGTCACCTCATCTATAATATATTGATAATAAGGTAGTGCTTATCTCAGAGTCTTTGTGAGGATTAAGTGAGATAATGTATGTCATTGTGTAGCAGAATGGCCAGTCTAAAGCTATTCGGTAAATGTTAGCTCCTTCCTTACAATAAAAGCTTGCAGAACTGGCAAATAGATATACAATGCTCTCTTACCAGACCACCTCAGGTTTTGGCTAAAGCCAGATGCTAATGTGTGAGAAGATCCAGGCACCTATTTAGAGCCAGTTAGCTTTCATAGCCCCTTCTGCTATACCTCAGGTTGACACATTTGGGCTTGGGACCCATAGCCTCTAGGATAGGCAGCTATGAGAAAGATGCTGTGCTTCAGTAGAATGGGGGCTGCTTCCTTCCAGGATATCTGGGCTGTATAGGGCTACACCAAGCTCAGTGGGGTATGGTACACTTAGGTCTGGCCAGAGGTGGTGGTAGATACTTGCCTCGTCGAGTTCAAGATAAAGTTGGGGAAATAGGGAACAAGATGTAGCCCCTGGGGAATTGTTGGCATGGTCGAGGAGGGATTCCCCGTAATATACACATAGGACTTGGTCCCAGTAAAAACATTCTAGATAATCTATGCTAGATAAGCAGGGATTGGTAAACTCTTACAGATGACTTGTTAAGAACACAAGCGTTTGGGGCCCAGTGCTGTGGGGTAATTGGCGTCCCATATGGGTACCAGTTTGAGTCCCACATGCTCCAGTTCCAACCCAGCTCTCTGCTGCTAATGGCCTGGGAAATAGAGGAAGGTAGTCTAAATGCTTGGGCCCCCACACCTGTGTGGAAGACCTGGAAGAAGCTCATGGCTCCTGGCTTTGGACCAGCCTAGCTTTGGATCGAAGATTGACTCTCTAATCCTGCCGTGTAAATAAATAAATCTTTAAAATAAATTAATTAATTAAAAAGTGCTTAGGACGTAGGCAGACAAACTAAACTGAATACCAGGAACTAAACTTCTCTACCAGGAAGACCAATTTTAAAAACCCCTATGCCTGTAACCCTTCTGA
The DNA here is from genome assembly GCF_017591425.1 of Ochotona curzoniae. Classification (NCBI taxonomy): domain Eukaryota; kingdom Metazoa; phylum Chordata; class Mammalia; order Lagomorpha; family Ochotonidae; genus Ochotona; species Ochotona curzoniae. Next base: position 7,414,425 of record NW_024466454.1, read on the forward strand.
TCTATAGTGGTTTCATAGCATACCTGCTTTCCTGACCTGGATGGGGCTGAGATCTGCAAAGACCAGCAACTTCCTAGCTGGACCAAGTGGAGGAACCAAAGTCTTCCACAGCACATTGGTTGGCCAGGCAGAAACAAATCTGGATTTCAGTCTTTGTTTCTCGTTGCATGCTGGTGGGACCAACCTTGCTGGGCCCTCGTGCCTTGTCTTACTCAGTCTCACCATGATTGAGCTGGCAGTCAGAGACTCAGAATTAAGTTTCATATGGCTAGTTGCTTTTTTTTTTTTTTAAACATCAGCCTCCTATAGTGGTGAACTAAACATATGTGACTGCATAAGTTTAGTTTTTATTTCAGACTGATGTATTTCTGATGTATTTTAGAACCTTCCTTGGAGACCACCATGCCCAGAAGCCCTCCAATGCTTTATTCACCTTTTTCTTGCAGCTTGCACCCTGCAGTGTTGAGGTGGGATGGAGTGTGTGGGAGTGTGGGAGGTGCAGTATGTATATCAAGTGTCAAATCAGAATCAACACTTGTGCTAGGAGCCCCAGTTTCTATTTGGAATGCATGCCACCCTGTTTCTAAATGTCTTCAGAAGTTGTTCCTTTAGCTTCCCAGCAAGTGTACTGGGCAGTGTTTGTAAATATATGAGTCTCAGATGTGCCTAAAAAAAGCACCCTGCAGCTTCGGCCTTGTAGGTCTTCACTTGCTTCCTGCCACATTGCTGTTGCTCTGCCCCGCTCCCTCCCTCCCTGGGAACCTGGCCTTAGCCAGAGAGTCACAGCGCTCTGTGGCTAGCCCCACCCTTTTCCCAGAGGCTACCCCTTGGCTGTAGGTGTCAGGTAGGCATTATGGTCTGGTGGTTTCTCCACCACATCCAACATGTTCTTTGGTCTGAGTAAGGCAGTTAGTCACCGATTCATTTAAAAGTCGTTGTCCGTGAACTCCAAGGGTCCTTCTTGGTGCCCAGGCTGTTTGCGACACACTGGGGAAAAAGAAATGATCTGGTCTGTCTCTCCAAGCATTTACAACTTGGATTGCTGATGTGGCACCTCAATTTCCTAGTCTGAGCTTTTCAACTGAGCTGTAATCTGGTGCCCTTTTATTATTGCCAGTTTAGGAATCCATGGAGGAGGTGTGGGGGGAGGCTCCTTGCTGTGCTTGGAGCTTTGGTTGGGGAGGACAGTGGTGCCAGAGCTGTGGAGGGCTGGACCTGAGACTGCCTGCCGCTTTGGGGACCTCCAGGTCATCTCTGTACAGAGGAACCCAGGGGCACTGACAAGCTTTTTTTTTTTTAAGATTTATTTTTATTATTTTTTTATTGGAAAGGCGGATATACAGAGAGGAGAGACAAAGAGGAAAATCCTCTGTCCGATGATTCACTCCCCAAGTGAGCGCAAAGGCCGATGCTATGCCGATCCAAAGCCAGGAGCCTCTTCGGGTCTCCCACGCGGGTGCAGGGTCCCAAAGCCTTGGGCCGTCCTCAACTGCTTTCCCAGGCCACAGGCAGGGAGCTGGAAGGGAAGTGGGGCTGCCGGGCCAGAACCGGCGCCCATATGGGATCCCGGGCGTGCAAGGCGAGGACCTTAACGACTGCGCCACCGCGCTGGGCCCACTGACAAGCTTTTAGTTTAGCGCTTGGGGAAGGGAGAGCTCTGGGACGTGGAGAACTGGTAGAGTTGATCAGATGGGACCCTGCGGAACATTCAAGAGATAAATCTTGGCAAAACTGTATCCTTATTTCCTGAAAGACTTCATCTGGGGCTATAATCAGGCCATTCTGGGTTTAAGGTCCTGGATCCCAGTCACTGGGTTTTCACAGATGTTTCAGTGATGTATTCCCTTCTGTTTCCTTCATGGTCCCACATTGGTTTGGCAGGAACATGGTGAACTGAAAGTGATGACTGCCTAAGTTTGTTCTTTGCTGTGCCTTGGTCTCCTGGAGCAGGTTTCTCTCTTTTTTTTTTTTTTTTTTAAGTGAGGGGGAATGGACATGTGACCTTATAACTTACCTGCAACAGATTTAACTACATCCAGCTCTGGGTTGGGGGATGGGATTCTCAAGGCTCCTGCGGATTCCAGGTTTTACTGTACTGCTCTTGATTGCCTGGGGTGAAGCCAGAGGTCGCTGGGTGACTGGCAAATAAGGAAGTATTCGGATTAGAGCTGATTCACCTGCTTCAGTGGGGTGACCTATGCTGCTTGCTGATCTTCAAGACTAGCAGACAGCATGGGCTCTTCTCAGAAGAGCTGCTTTGTTAGCTGGTTCCTTGCCAAGCTCTTCACTGTGTGTCTCCAGCACCTGGGTCCCTGCCTCTTGGACGTACAAGCTGTCTTGGGTTTAGGAATCTTGCTTCTGGCTATGGGTCTGGAAAACCTGGGTAAGAATATAGGCTTCCTGCATTCTATATTGACATATATTTTTAGAGCCCTGTTTGGCATGTAGGAGAAATGAACTAATGTTGTGGTACAGCGCATTAAGCTACTGCTTATAATGAAGGCATCTCATTTGAGCACCAGTTCTGATCCAATTCCCTAGTAATGTGCTTGGGAAAGCAGTGGGTGATGGTTGCAGTGGTTGGGCCTGAACCTGATGGAGTTCCAAGCTTCTGTCTTTGTCCTGGCCCAGCTTTGACCTTGTGGCCATTTGGGGAGTGAATAAGCAGGTGGAAGGGCTGTTTTTGTCTCCCTTCTATCACTCTGCCATCCAAATAAATTAATTAATCTTTAAAAAGAAATAAATAAAAGACCAGTCAGACCATGGAAAGCTTTACAAGACAGATAAAGTTTAGTGGCCACTTAACCCATGGCACCACCATGCTGGTCTCTGGCCTTTCCTTCACTTTTATCTTCAGTGTCCTCTAATATGAACTTCCCTTTCCTGCTAGTCTAGATGTAAAAATGACTGTCTCCCAGTGTCTTTCTTGACCACACAGCTAAGAAAGTTCCTACACCTCTACTGCATTGGCTTTTACAACCCTTGCTTTGGAACTGCCAAGTGATATTTGTCTTATAGTACCCCACAGGGTGGATATCTGTGTGTCTCGTTTCCTCAGTCACCTGCCTTTGGAGTCTTAGCACGGAACTGCTGTTGGAATGTTGAAGGTAGGAGGGATATTGACAGTTGTCTGGCTTGGTTACTTATCACCACATGTGAGGACACTTAAGACCAAACAGCTAACTGGCACCAAGGCCATAGTTTCAACTCACATTTGAAGATTTCCATGCAGAGGGAGCCGTCCATTTGTGATACGATGACATCTGGAGATGTCTTGAGGTTCCCCAGCCAAAGTGAGTCTAGATTTGGACTCTGGATCTTCGCTTACAGCAAGATGGGAAGAGCTTTCAGAGAAGAAAAATCTGAGTAAAAGGTTGTGTCAGAGCCTGTCTTGGCCATGGCAGGCTACGTGCCAGCACTGAGACCTTCTTAGAGTCGTACCACAGTGCTGCCAACACTAGTGTGGTTGTTTATTCCTTTGTAACAAGTGGCACCAAACTTAGTGGCTTCAAACAATGACTCTTGTTTATTTTGCTCACAAGTGGAGGCTTTGGGGAGAGCTCAGCAGGCAGGTTTGTCTCTGTTCTTGCAGCACCTGTTAGGGTGGCTTGAAGGTTGGAAATGACTCAAGTGCTAGAGACCAGAATCTCCTGAAGGCTTCTATATCTGACAGTTGGTGCTGGCAGACAGCTGGGACCCTCCCTGAGGAACACCTCAGGTTCGTGTGTCCACAGCATGATGTCTGCATTCCAAGAGAAAGCATCCCAGGGGAAGACAGAGAGGCCGGGCGTCTGAATGACCTAGCTTCAGCAGTCTCATGGTGGTCTTGTCTTTTCTATGCTGTGTTGACAAAGGCAGTCACAAAAAGGCACCTGAATTCAGGGGCAGACAGATTAGTTTCTACCACCTGATGGGAGGAATGGCAGCAACTCCTTGTAAGAAGCACGTGTGGGATGGGGTTGTGTTGCCATGGCCAGCTTGGAAAATGCTGCTCTGCAGTCACAGCAGTTCACAGCCTTCCCAGATGCAAAAATGCATGGATATGGATCTGTCCTCTAGGATCCCAGTGCTTGAAGTCTAGGGTCCTGTCACCAAAGTCAAGTCCAGGGGACTGGTTTGTGCAGGTTAACCCTCTCAATGTGATATTGGCACAGCAAGTTGGTTCAGGTTCTGCCTACTCTACACATGCAGCTTTGGCTTCCTGAGAGATTACTCTGGGTAGAGCAACACTTCTCGGGTCCTGCGATCCTTGTTGTCTACAGTAAGCATCCGCAAGTCCTTCCCCTATGGCACTTAGAAGGCCTTTGTCTGTAGGCTTCTATGAGGTAATGCTTTTAAACAATGACTGTATAATTTTTTTTTGCAGATTTATTAAGGGATAATGAAAATACAATAAGCTGCATAATTTAAAATACATGGTTTGTTGAGTTTTCGCACACACACACACTTAATAAAACCCTTATCACAATCTGGAAATTTTTTCTTAATTTGAGAATTTTTTTCCTATCCAGAGACACTAGGAATGAAAAACAATTTTATTTTCTGACTCAGTGAGCTCTTCCTCATTTTTGTCTACTTTAAATTTTGTTTGAGGTGCTGACACTGTGGCATAGTGGGTTAAGTGTCCCCTCTAGTGCCAGTACCCATATATTCACTGGTTCAAATCCTGGCTGTTATACTTCCAACCCAGCTCCCTGCTAATGTTCCTGGCTTGAGTGCTTAGGCCCTTGCACCCATGAGGGAGACCTGGAAGGAGCTCTAGGCTCCTGGCTTCAGCCTGGCATATGCCTGGCCATTGTGACCATTTAGCGAGTGAACTGGTAGATAGAAGATCTCTCCTCACTGTTCTCCCCTGACTCCTGTTCCCTGACACACTTCTAACTCTGCCTTTCAAATAAATAAAAAATTTAAAAAGATTTATCTATTTTTTTATTGGAAAGACAGAGAGAAAGATCTTTTCTTCACTGATTCACTCCCCAAGCAGCCACAATGGCTGGAGCTGAGCCAATCTGAAGCCAGGAGCCTCTTCCGGGTCTCCCATATGGATGCAGATTCCCAAGGCTTTGGGCTGTCCTCGATCGCTTTCCCAGGCCACAAGCTGAGAGCTGGATGGGAAGTGGGGCTGCCAGGATTAGAACTGACACCCATATGAGATCCTGGAGCATTCAAGGTGAGGACTTTAGCCACTAGGCTGTCTCGCCAGGCCCTTAAATAAATTTTTATTAAAAATTCCATCACCACCCTCAAGAAGACAGTAGGTTGGCTATAGAACCTCTAACTTCTGTATTAAAAATATTTTTTAATTGTTGCTTGAAAACAGAACGGTTCCTTTTTAGCACATCTCTTTTCCCTTGAGCAGCTAGAAGTCAGATGGTTCCTTCTGCACTTTGCCTGAAAATCTCCTCGGCTACTTCATCAAATTTGTTAGTTAAAATAGTTTCTATTTTCCATGCTCCCACAAGTGACAGAATCACCAAACATCGTAATGCTCCCAGGATTATCTTCTTTGCTCTAGCTTCTAATAACTTATTCCTAGTTTTCCTTTAAGCCCCTCTTGAGAGCCTCAGAATGAATGTCATAACATTTTGTTTCAGCAGTACCCCACTTACAGGCCCCAAAATCTGCTCTAGTTATTTACTGTGAAATAACCACCCCACCCCCAAAATGTAATTGTGTAGAATTAGCATGTTATTATACTCCCAGACACTATAGGAGCAGCGCATTGCCGGACTGGCCTGGCCCTGTTCCTGATGTCTGGGACCTGGGACCTGATGGATAAAGGCTCATGTCACCTGCAGGTGTCTGAACTCACATGCCTGGGAGTGGATACTGAAAGTTGCAGGGACCTCAGTCACCGCATGGCCCAGACTTCATTGGTCATGGCATGGGAGACAGAAAGCTGCCAGTTTCTTTTGTTTTTTTTTTTTATAACTTATTTTTATTTGAAAAAGACTTACAGAGAGAAGGAGAGAAGAAGAAAGATGTTTTCCACTTGCTGGTTCACCCCCTAGATGATTGCAACTGCTGGAGCTGGGCCAGTCTGAAGCCAGGAGTCAGGAGTTTCATTCAGGTCTCCCATGTAGATGCAGAGGCCCAAGTACTCGGGCCATCCTCTGCTGCTTTCTCAGGCACATTAGTAGGGAACTGGATCAGAAGTGGAGCAGCTAGGATATGAGCCAGTACCCGTATGGATGCCAGCACCACAGGCAGAAGCTTGCCTACTATGCCATGGTACTGGCCTCAGAAACTGCTAATTTAACACCTGGGCCTGAGAAGTGGCACAGCATCATTTAATGAAAAAATACCTCTATCTATCTATCTATCTATCTATCAATCATCTACTAGAATCCCTAACACCCCAGTACTATAGAAGCATGGTCTCCACATTCTCTGATAAACTTCCCTGTCAAAATATGATTTTTTTTCTCTCTCTTTTTTTTAAAAGATTTATTTTTATTATTTTTTTAATGGAAAGGCAGATATACAGAGAAGAGAGACACAGAGGAAGATCTTCCATCTGATGATTCACTCCCTAAGTGAGCGCAAAGTTCGATGCTATGCCTATCCGAAACCAGGAGCCTCTTCCGGGTCTCCCACGCGGGTGCAGGGTCCCAAAGCTTTGGGCTGTCCTTGACTGCTTTCCCGGGCCACAGGCAGGGAGCTGGATGGGAAGCGGGGCCGCCGGGATTAGAACCAGCGCCCATATGGGATCCCGGGCGTTCAAGGCGAGGACCTTAACCACTTGTGCCACCGCGCCGGGCCCTTCTCTCTCTCTAAGGTTTTTTTTTTTTTTTATTGGAAAGGCAGATATATAGAAAGAAGGACATACAAAGAAGATCTTCTGCCTGCTGATTCACTCCCAAGTGGCTGCAGCAGCCAGAGCTGAGCCAATCCGAAGCCAGAAACTTCTTCTGTGTCTCCCATGTGGGTGCAAGGTCCAAGGCTTTGGGCCATCCATGACTGCTTTCTCAGGCCACAAGCAGGGAGCTGGAAGGGAAGTAGAGCAGCCAGGATACAAACCAGTGGCCAAATGGGATTCCAGGAAATGCAAGGCAAGGATTTAGCTACTAGGCTACTGTACTGGGCCCCAATTTCCTCTCTCAAAAACTGGGCTTTGTGATTAGTTAAGCAATAGATGGAGTTGAAATGGGGTGTTGGGGCGCAAAGGATTGCACATTGCTTGTGATGAGCACCTCCCTTATATGTGTGCCTGACCCAGGTCCTGACTGCTTCACTTCCAGTCTGGCTTCCTGCTCATACTCAACCCAGGAGGCAGTAGATGATGGCTGTTTGTGGGCATTTGAAGAATGAGCTAGCAGATGGAAAAGCTGTGTCTCTTTGCCCCATGCCCTCTTTGCCCTTCAGGTTAAATAAAATAAATAAGATAATACACATTTTTTAAAAAGAAGAAGAAGAAGACTGGCTTTGAGTCAAACAAGTATGTACTTTTCAGGGGTGACTAGGTTACTTGATTTATGCTCTGACTGTAGCTGCCTTCCCACTTACCAGATTAGCTGTGGCTGACCTGGAGGATCTATAGACAGTAGCCTACATGTAGCCCCCATTTGGAGCTGAGCCTACCCTGGATTCTGTTAAGGCTCCTGGTCATCTGAGATGAGACCATCTGGGAACATGAAGGCCAAGTTGTGTCACCCTGGCCTTTGGGTTTTTATTGGGACTGTTTTGGAGTGGGAGGTCATCAGGATTTACTGGGCGAGCCTGAATGCTCTGGGCTGGTTTACAAACTCCAGGACTTGCTGACCAATGCCTGGGCAGCCCTCCGGCTTTTCTCCTACTCTGTGTTTGGAGTGCGGCCTTGGGGCCTTGGGTCCCACACTGAGGATGTCACCCTGAAGAAGGGGGACAGGAGGAAGAGCACACTGTGTGCTGAGCCAGCTGGACCTACCTGAATTGAGAATCCTGAGAATCGGGGATGGCCAGCCATAATTGTGTCTCATTAGAAGCAAGCTAGGATGGGCCCGGCGTGGTGGCACAGTGGTTAAGGTCCTCACCTTGCACGCCTGGGATACCATATGGGCTCCAGTTCTATCCCTGCAGCCCCGCTTCCCTTCCAGCTCCCTGCCTGTGGCCCGGGAGAGCAGTCGAGGACGGCCCAAAGCTTTGGGACCCTGCACCCGCGTGGGAGACCTGAAGGAGGCTCCTGGCTTTGGATCGGCATAGCATCAGCTTCGGATTGGCATAGCATCGAACGTTGCGCTCACTTAGGGAGTGAATCATCGGACGGAAGATCTTCCTCTCTGTCTCTCCTCTCTGTATATCCACCTTTCCAATAAAAAAAATAATAAAAATAAATCTTTAAAAACAAAAAAAAAGAAGCAAGCTAGGTAACTACTTGATAGGGGTGAGAGATGTTGTGGCCTGGACCCTGTATTACCTTTACCCAAAGACAGACATTCCTCACAGCACACATTACAGGACCTGGTGCCTCTTTCCTGAACTACTTTTAATGGCACAGGCCACCAAAAGATGTACAAATGGAAAGGTCACCAAGTATCTGAAAGCTGTCTGATTACAGAAGCAGTGTGTGCCATTTGTCATCATAATGATCGGGTGGGTAGGTAGGTGCGCACAAGCCCAACAGTGGGGCTGGACCCAGGGTTATTGGTCCAGGAAGAAATCTGCTTGTGATGCATATGCTTAACGATACAGAGCACTTTGCTGAACTACAAGGGTCTGGCTGCAGCCCCTGTCAGAGAACAAAGCACCCAGAATGCACTCACCGTACCTACAGAGCTCACGGTTGGATTGTCCTGCATACTTGTTCTCCGTGCCACAGAGATGATCCTCCCCTAGGAAGAGCAAACTGTCTCCAAATGATGAGGGGACAGAAGAGAAAAGATATCCCGAAAGAAAGTGACAAAACAATGGTGTGGGAATGAATACAGCATAAAAGAAATGCAAATAGGGCCTATCACAAACGCTCAGGGGCTAAAATCTTTGCAAGTGCCAGGATCCCATATGGGCATTGATTCCTGTGCTGCTCCGCTTCCCATCCAGCTCCCTGCTTCTGGCCTGGGAAAGCAGTTGAGGACGGCCCAAAGCCTTGGGACCTTGCACTTACTTGGGAGACCTAGAAGAAGCTCCTGGCTCCTGGCTTTGGATTGGCACAGCTCCAATGGTTGCAGCTGCTTGGGGGATGAGCCAGTGGATGGACAATCGTTCTCTCAGTCTCTCCTTCTCTCTGAAAATCTGTCTTCCCAATAAAAATAAATAAATCTGTAACAATGCAAATAAAAAGAAAAGAGGTCAACAGTGAATTCTACTACCTTCAGCTAAGAATTTCAGTCTCCCACAGGCAAGACCTTAAGCGCACTGTTCCCAGTTTGTCCCAGGGACCTCAAAGTGACTTATTGCTCTCTGCATGAACCCAGGGATGCCTGGGCTCCAGGTCAGAAGAATTGGCTCCTGTTTCTATCTCAAGTTGTTGGAGCGTGTTGGACTTAGCCTGTGTGGGCAGGCTGGGCAAGGGCACCACCTGCATCCATGTCCTTTGGCAGTAGTGATAATGAAGGTGGGAACATAGAAAGGGCCAGTGTGCCCTGTCCTTCATGGCAGGAGAGAAGCAGATCCAGGCAAAGCAGGCTGGGCACCAAGGAGAAATGTTTTAGCCATGCCAGAATCCCTAAAGGAAATTAAAGAATTACTGATTCTTGAAACATGCAGAGATCCAACAGACCACAGGTCAGCCATCCTTCTTTCCCATCTGCAGGAGCCGTGCCCCATCCTCGCGGAAGTAGTTGTAATTTGCTGGGCTGGTTAAGTTTTCCCTTTGAGGGCTGGGCAGAGCCATCCTTAGGAGAACATAAAGTAACTGCATTGTGGGTAAGGCACATCTAATTTAAAAAGGTTTCCCAGGAGAATTTGAGTCTCCTTAGATGTTTGCCTGTCATTTCCCACTAAGATTTAAACTTCATGAGGATAAAAGTTTTTCGTTTGTTTTTTGTTTTTCTCTGTATCTAGCACCTAGAACAGGGTCTAGCATCTAGGAACTGGTAGTTATTGAATGCATAAATAAATGATACAGCTATCTACTAGATGCATCTTCCCTGTCTTCCATTAAGAATAACAGAGTTCTTTGAGTGGTAGCTCACACACTCATTTGCTCCAGGAGCTGGACTGATAACCTTTCCTTGTGTAGTTCAGTAACATGAGAGGTCTACGGCTTATGTCAGTCAGGATCTGGTGAGGCTTGAGCCTGGCACACTGCCCTGCCTCGGCCTGCCCTAGGGAGGGCTCTGTTCACACCTCCTCTCTAAATGGAGTTTCTCCGGCCATCGGCTTAGCTGGGCACTGAATTTCTCTCATCTGTGCCCATGTTCACGTGGGATGGCTCTTGTTTGACTTGTCCTTTTAAAAACAACTTAAGCACATTGAGGTTTCCTGTTGATCAGGGGCAGCCAGAGGCTATGACCCAACAGGGAATTGGCAGCCAATCTCTGACTCACTGGAGCTCGTGTTTTCTGTGTGTGAGCAGGCAGTGACAGCAGCCTGGCTCAGGAGCAGCTGGCTGCTGTCCCGTGGATGGCATGGCATTCTAGAGCCTGGGAGGCTGGGCAGCTCAGGGTTGTAGGCAGTGTCATTAGGGTCAGGTCGGACTTTGCAGCATGTAGTTTGGCAGAACTTTGCTATCTTCTACCTAAAACCATTTGGAAACATTTGAAAGTTGACTGTGATCAGTCCGGGAGACAAGCTGGAAATGTGCTAGGGAGGAAGAGTGCTCTGGGTTCTCTGCAGTCAGCTCGCCTGTACGTTTTCCTTGCTTTCTCTGTTCATCGCTCAGTGAGGACATTCCAGATTATCTCGCACTACGGGGTTTCTACTGGACTATGGTGTGGGGGTCTTGCATGGTTCACAACAATAACAAAGACTACTGCTGCTGCTTAGGCAACATTATATACAAGTTCATGTCCTCGTCAACTACCAATTGAATGACCTTGATGAGATGTTTAACCTTTCTGTGTGTGATTGCTTTTCATTTGTAAAATGAAGATAATAGAGGGATCAGTGGTCATCTATAACAAGTTGAGCCTCTGCCTGTCGAGGGCATCCCACATTAGAGTACTGGTTGAAGTCCTGGCTATTCCACATCCAATCCAGCTCCCTGATAATGCACCCAAGAAAGTCTCAGAAGGTGGCCCAAATCCTTAGACCTCTGCCACCCACATGAGAGACACCAGTGGAGTGTCAGACATATATGTAAAACATTTACTTTGGACTGTTCCTGGAAGTCACTACAATTTATAAACAGACAAGGGTCTGAGAAATGGCTGGTGCTTGCTAGATGTGATGCCACACCACTGACCTCCTGGTTGGAGAGAGAGTGGGAAGTGCTCCTGATAGTGCTTTGCCAGCATTGTTGCTTCCAAAGCTCAGCCACAGTAAGACTGTTTGCACCACAGAAGCTGGCAGGCGCTGTTGGTCTGTGCTTACAGAGAACTGGTCGTTAGGCACTTGCCAGTGCAGGCTGGGCCTTTGGTCTCCTTTGGGCACAGGTGTATTCTTGAGATACTTCTGTTCATCCCAGAGCAGGCTACTATTGCAGACGTTGTTGGGGAGCGTGTCCAGCTGTGGTTAGGGATCTCCTGTTCCCTGAGGGAGTGCTCTGGGACAAAGGACTTCTTAGCTTCGGGGAACTGATGCTGAGCTCTGTAACCTGGGCCCTCCAGTGGGTGGGCCGTGCACTGCCATCTTCTTTTTCTTTTTGCATTCTGTTTTGTTTTGTTCCCAGGTCTCAGTCCGTCTCTCCACCTCCAGTTCTCTCTCCACCACGGAGTCCCCTCTACCCACTCAGCGACAGTGAAACCTCAGCGTGCAGGTACCCTAGCCACTCCAGCTCCAGGGTGCTCGTCAAGAACTGGCACCTTCGTGATCCTTCACCCCAAAATCCTCAGGAACTCTGCGCAGACACATCACCGCTTGGCTGTGCCCTCAAGGCCAGCAACTTTGGTTCCTTGGACAGAAGCCCTTCTGTGTACAAGAGAGAAGACCAAAAGGGGAGCGTGCAAGACCTGGCCCAGGATGTAGAGGGAGTAGCCTCCTGCCTCCCCCTTGCCCAGAGCACTCCATTCCTGGGACCTGGCTCCCGGAGTGCCTTGCTGACCCGCACTGGCCCCCGGGCCCACAACCTGGGCATCCGGGAGAAGATATCAGCATGGGAAGGTCGCCGCGAGGCCTCTCCCAGGATGAGCATGTGTGGGGACAAGCGGGAGGGCTCCGGCGGCGAGTGGGCGGTCAGTGAGGGCTGCCCAAGTGTGGTGCCGTCCCCCTGCAGCTCAGAAAAGACTTTTGACTTCAAGGGCCTCCGGAGGATGAGCAGGACCTTCTCCGAGTGTTCTTACCCTGAGACCGAGGAGGAGGGAGAGGTGCTGCCCAACCGGGACTCTCTGCACCGGCCAGAGAAGCGGCCAGGCCGGAGTGAGCACAGTGCCTTCCTCAGGGCACATGGCAGCAGGAAGGAGAGCTCAGCTGTGCTGAGCCGGATCCAGAAGATTGAACAGGTTCTAAAGGAGCAGCCAGGTGGGGGGCTGCCCCAGCTCCCCAGCAGCTGCTATAGTGTAGACCGAGGGAAAAGGAAGACCGGAACCTTGGGAGCCCTGGGAGAGCCAGCAGGCAGTGCGAGTGTGAGCGCCAGCAGCAGGGCAGCAGGAGTGGGAGCAGGTGGCGGGGAGGCGGGCCCACCCCTAGAAAGGGAAAACAGTGGTTCCACAAAACCAGGGACCCCTGGAAGTAGCCCCAGCTCCCAGCTGCTGCCCTCAAAGAGCTCCCATGATCCCGCAGTGAACCCTGTCCCCAAACCCAAGCGCACCTTTGAGTATGAGGCTGACAAGAACCCCAAGAATAAGCCAAGCAATGGTCTACCTCCTTCGCCCACACCTGCTGCTCCACCTCCTCTACCCTCCACCCCAGCCCCACCAGTTACCCGGAGACCTAAGAAGGATATGCGTGGTCACCGCAAGTCCCAGAGCAGGTAACGCCAAGTCCCCTTTCTGGGTCTTCTTGCTGGGTATGGTGGCTTCCCTTTCCATGGAGGATGTGAAAGATGTTGGCCTTGTGGGTCACAGTCAGTAGTGCTGTAGAAGCTCTGAAGTGTTGGGTGCCTTTGAGAAAGTAGAGATGAGATGGCTGTGCTGCTTGCATGCAGAAGACTGGAGCACGAGTTGGGAGGGTGAGGTACTTCTTCCCAGTATTGTGCCCTGGAGTTAGGGTCTGAGTGGGGCCTTTGGAGTGGAGCCTGGACTGTGCCCCAAGTCCTGTCAGTTTCCTTGGTCCTCCAGTGGAGGTTCAGAGTTAGCCTACTCTTAGGCGCTTAGCCTTGCTACTATCAGAAGTGCCCACACTAGAAAATGATTCCTCTGAGTGCAGTGTTGTCTGAGTACTGCACTTAGCACAGTGGTGCTGGCCAGTTTAGCAGGAGTTTGTACTTCCTGAGGGCCTCCAGGCTACACAGGGATCCTGGGGCCGCTCTCCATGAGATTGTCTGATTCTGAAAGAGGAGATTGATGGGAAAAGGACTGAAATAACAGTTCACCTGTTTCCTGATCGTATCTGAGAATGACTTGTTCTAGGGTTCCTGTTGGTTTCCAAATCAACCTCCTGGTGCTTGCTTTGGCAGCACATATACAAATCAGTCTCCTGTTTCGAATCCTGGACTACCAGGTCCCTCTCTCCACAGTGATGTGGGCGCTGGAGCTGCCAGACTTGGTGATAGATGCCTGTTGGGCATCTTCTTCCCTGGATTGAGGTGGGGTGGGATAGAAGCCAGCCTCATTCAGACACCTGTGTTCATATTCATGCTGCCTTTCTTATGTAATCCAAAGTCAGGTGGACTTTTAGGGTTTCTTCACTTTGGATGTTCTTCAGTCTGTTTCCATACTTCAGGTTTCATCCAGAACATCCTATCTCATAGACAGACTTTCATCTATGGGCAGAAAGGAAAAAATCAAAGTTCAAGTTCCTGAGTCAGATAAGGCCTTGGCTAAGGGGTAATTGTGGTTTGCTGCATGCCCTTAGCCCTCTCTACCATGCTCACTGGCCCTTTAATTCTTTAGAGGTCTTCTAAGAAAGTTTGCTTTGTCCTTTGCTTATTTGTTTTTATAAACACTATCCAGAGTTTGTGATGCACCAAGCCACGTACTGACCAGGAGGACACAGGCAAGGAAGAGGTGGGTTGTTTCTTTGAAGGACTGCCTGGTCTGGTGCACAGATAAGTCATAAATACTGTGATGTGTACCTCAACCCATGTCTGCACAGGGTGCCACAGAGACCTCAGAAAGGAGAATCTAGATTAGACATGGGAGAGAGAGGGAGAGGAGGTAGGGTCCTCACGGAGGCAGTTGCCGAACTCTCAAGTTTCCATAAACAAGGAGCAATTCACTTGATGACTAACAGGCATATGGGAAGGACTCATCAACCTGAAGGTTGTACACTCCTTCTTGTACACATGGCAATTGTGTATAATAACACAAACACATACACCATCTGTGGTGGAGCCACTGCGTATTAAAATTCACATGGCAAGATTTAATCCGTGCTCTCAAAGAAAAACGGAGAGGCTGTTCAAATAACGTGTAGGCTGTGCTGTCTCCCTTCCTATACATCAGCATGTTCCCCTGAGTCAGGGGGGAGACACGCTGCTTTCTGTGGTGCCGGGTGTGACTTTATATTTAATATGCTTTTTCATCTAAATGAATGCAAGCCAAATATTTCTTCTGGTATTCAGCCAAAGACAAATCTGTTTTAGAAAATCTGAAGGAAAGACTGTGTTGGTCTTGATGCAAGTCAGCAGATCAGTATTCCATGTGATTACTTTCCTGAGAGATTTTCAAGGATAATTTGGCTGAATGCTATTTGTGTGTTTTTAATTGATGCTGGTATTGCCTTCATAAGATGCTGACTCCACTGCATATATCAAGGAAAACCTGGTCTCACACAATCATCAGCAATATAAGCCAAACACTTGGGAACTATTGTGCTCAGCCATTGGGTATTTAACTAATTTTGAGAGAGGTGGGTGTTTGGGAATCATCAAAAAATAGATAGCATTGACGGTGATGGCCCACTGGTGTCTGACTCCTATGAAGAACAGAGTGAGACAGAGTCCTGAAGATCCAGCTCTGAGAACCTGGGACTTAAAAAGCAAGTGGGAAATAAGAGTCCCTCGGCAAGAGTCAGAAATTGCTGCTGGGGAGGTGCCCTGGTCACGTGCCCAGCTTATGGGGATTCCATGTAAACTGGAGGACACTTTTGGTCCCGACTTGCACCCCAGGCGTCTCAGGAGGAGTTTGTTCAGTAAGCAAGCGGGGAAGGACTTCTGGTACCCAACTGAAGCAGGAGGTATTGGTGGATGAGAGAGGACATTCAGTTAGTACTTTGCCTTCTCTCCCTCCCGAGGAGCTTTCTGGGCCTCAGACAGGGTAAGGAGTGTTAGATGAAGGCAGTACCTAGCCATAAAAAGAGGAGTCCCTAGTACTCCTGGAGTAGTACTTCTGGAGTTCAGGGGAAGGTGACTGGGGAGAATGAAAAGGAGCAGGCTCTTAGCTGAAGAGGGGCAGGATCCTGCCAATGGTTTTGGGAGCAGATTTCCCTAGCTCCCCACCTCAGAAGTGTTCTGATTTGCTTTGAGGGCCCTACCTTTCCTATATCTACAAGTCACATGATGTCATCTGCTTCCCCGGGAGCCCTGTCACAGACCTAGGCATGACCCTTCCAATACTGGACCCACCGACTGCTCAGTGTGGCGGGCAGGAAACCCCAAAGGGACGCAGAGGGCTGGGGACCCTAGGGGCAAATTAAGTTACCCATTCCTGTGTTGGCCAAAGGTATTTGGATCTGCCTGATCTGCCTCTGGAGTCCTGATGAGCTTTTCTCACCAACTTGGCTTGTGGGGAGAACCTTTGAGATCTGCTATGGCCATGACCGTTCCCCAACAGGGCAGCAGGGCTATGGCTCAGCTGGAATGACTCTTGCTCTTGTTACCCACAGAAAATCCTTTGAGTTTGAGGATGCGTCCAGTCTCCAGTCCCTGTACCCCTCTTCTCCCACTGAGAATGGTACTGAGAACCAACCCAAGTTTGGATCCAAAAGCACTTTAGAAGAAAATGCCTACGAAGACATTGTGGGTAAGCAGTGGCAGAGGTGCTGGGTTAGGTCAACTCTGGGGGTAGCAGAACAGGAATGAGGGGAGGTGCCCCCAGGCTCACCTGATGTGCTGTGAGCAGGTACAATCCCAGCTCTGGGAGCTCCTCCTTTAAATGGGCTTCTGAGGAGACCTCTCAAAAGAGATGAGGCAGTGAGTGGCTCTAGCCTGGCCATCAAATAAGCTGGGCCCCAACAGGGAGTGCCTGAAGTGGAGGGTGAGGGTGGGGAATGTAATTTTCTTTTCTTTTTTGGAGGCTTGAGAGTTCAGAAGCCTAACTCTTCCTTAGCGTTATGTCCCCAGCAAATCACCTACCTCGTGCCCAGGCTCTGTTTCTCTTATTAAATGCTGGTGATCTGATGACATTAATAACAGCCATAGTAATGGTAACACTCCATAAGGTTGTTAGGATTTGATAAGGGAAGAGTAAGGAATGGGTGGATCCAGTGTCTGGCAAGGCCCTATTTCTAGTTCAAAGCTGTGAGGTAGAAAAGGCAAAGGGGTCCCTGGGGTCCGTTTTATAGGGCTTTTATGAGGCTCTGCCCTCCCAACAACCCCATCCACAGATGCCTACACACTAGAGATTACATGCTCATGGGTGAATTCTGGAAGGACACCGACATTCAGTCCATAGTACACACTGGGTATCATCACCCGCATTGCACAGGTGCAGCATGAGCTTCATGTTCACGAGTCCCACAAGGTAGTGTGGCGGAGGCTGAGAGAGGTTGTGCACACCGTGGGCCATATCCCTGCTCATAAGACCAGCCTGCTCTAAAAGGAGACAGCATCTTTGTCATTCTGGCCAGGAAACCAATCTCCCTGTCTTCCAAGACTTCTTGCTTTAGACACATCCTTGAGAATACAGTTTGGAGCAGTCCCTTGCTCTGTCTAAAGTTTAAGACCACATAGACAATTAATTGTCTTTTAACAAATAAGGAGAAATGTTTTTAGCAAACTTGAGTTCAGGGGTCTTACGCCAGATTAGTTTTGCCTTTTTAAAAAGTTCTAATCAGTGGGGATTGCAGCCTTGGCACAGAAGGTTAAGCTGAACTTGCAGCATCTGAATCCCATAAAGGTGCCTGTTAGAGTCCCAGCTGCTCCCGTTCCAGTAAGGCTCTCTGATAATGTGTCTGGGAAAGAAGCAGAGGATGATCCAAGACCTTGGGCCCCTGCACTTTCGTGGAGGACCCAGATGAAGTCCTAGCTCTTAACTTCAGCCTGGTCCAGCTTTGAATGTTGTGGCCATTTGAAGAGTAAACCAGCTGTTGGAAGATTTCTCTGCCTCTCTCTCACTCGAACTCTACCATTGCAATCAATAAATCATTTTTAAAAGATTTATTTATTTATTTATTGCAAAGTCAAATATACAGAGAGGAGAGACAGAGAGCAAGATCTTCTGTCCAATGATTACTCCCCAAGTGACTGCAACGGCCAGTGCTGTGCCTATCTGAAGCCAGAGGCCAGGAACTTCCTCTAGATCTCCCACATGGGTGCAGGGCCCCAAGGCTTTGGGCCATCCTCTGCTGCTTTCCCAGGCCACAGGCAGGAAGCTGGATGGGAAGTGGAGCTGCCGGGATACGAACCAGTGCCCATATGGGATCCCGGCATGTACAAGGCGGGGACTTTAGCCGCTAGGCCACTACGTCAGTCCCAATAAATCTTTTAAAAATATGTGCTTACTAGTTTATTTGAGAGGCAGAGAGTGAGTGTACCTGCTAGTTCACTCCCCAGATGTCTGCAGTAGCCAGTGATAAATGGGTGTGGGGAGTGGTGGCTCGGCCAGGCTAAAGCTGGGAGCAGTCCTATGTGAAGGGCAGGAACTCACCTGGGTCATCACTGATGTTCACCTGAGCAGGAAACTAGAGTCAGGAGCTGGATCCGGGGACCAGTCCAGATACACTGATGTGGAGTGTGGGTGTCCCAGGCGGCATCCCAGCTGCTGGGCCAGATGGCTGTCCTAGTGTTTGTTTTAGTTCTGCTCTCATTGTCTTCAGTGAGGGACTTTCTGTGGCATTGAAGAGGATGAAGGCAGAGTCCCTGGGTGCTGCCTTGCTCCCCCTGTCTCAGGCCTTGAAGCTAGAGGACGTGATGTTAGTTAACAGCAGAGAGAGAAGTGGCCTCTGTAGAGAGAGCCCTGTGGATTCTCACGAGGCTGGGAGTTGTGAGGAGAGGACCATTCAGTCGCTTGTTTGGCATGAGCTCTCCTTGCCTTGCTTTTCTCCTCCCAGCTGCCAGGCCAGCATCCTTGGTGTACAGCAGCCATGCTTGGGTCCACACATAGGGTGAAACTGTTCTTCCTGGAATGGAGGGTGCAGTGTGCAGCCGGGCACAAGCAGTCAGAGCAGGCAGCTGTGACTAAGCAGGAGTCCTAAACCAGCAATAGAGTCAGGATTGGACCATCCCCCTTACCACTAGGAAAAGGCAGCTTTGTATCACAGGCCACTCAGAGCTGAGATCAAGCACTCAGGAGATTCCAAAGTGAGGACGCAGTTAAAAAAGATGTCCCAACAGCAGCCTTACCCCCCATGCATCCCTAGAGCTGGAACTTGTCTGTCCAAAAGGCTTCCAGGCTTCCTCTCTGTGTAGCAAAGTCTTCTCCAGTGAAGATGCTGTTACCGCATCCTCTCCGCCATCTCATTGCAAAATATGCCCTAGTGTTCTCTGGTTTGATAGGAGTTGCACTGTATGATAGCTGCCTGGGACTCTTGGGAGCACTCCTGGTGTGGTTGCCACAGTGTCCAAAGAGGGCCATTTCTGCTGTGTCCCCACCCCAGTGTACCTCCCTGGTGTCCTGTGATCCTTGCTGCTCTGCTCTCCTTTGTTTGGCAAGGCACAGGCAGCCTTCTGAGCTGTGTTCTTGCATCAGGTGTACCTGGTCCCAAGTTCACAGTTTCACAGTCCATGACCTTTATGTTGGAGCCAGTGTCTAGGGAAGATTTTTTGAGGCACCGTTCCCAGGCCGTCTTCAGACAAGTTAGAGAGAAGGAAAAAAGCAGATGAATGTTGCTGGGCTTATGTCCCTTTGCTCATTAGAAAGGACCTTGTCCCACATGGGATGATGCATGAGCAGACAAGGAAACACCAGAGCGGCTCCGATGCACTGGGGCTAAGGGCTGTGTCGAGGAGGTGGGAGGTGCGTTGGACTTGGGGCATCTTCTTTAAACACTCCCTTCATTTCTGGATAGGAGTCAGAGAAGAGGGGGAAGCTATAAGAAAGAGGCAGGAGGCTACCCAGTCACCTGTTTGGGAGAATATATTGGATATTTGGGTCTTGCTTCCGCCTTTTGGCATGGGAGTGGGTTTCAAGAATCTAAAGTTAGGACACTTGCTTGGGGTTTTGCTTCCTTCCTTCGGACTCCTCAAAAGCAATCTGGATCTCTAGGTCCTGACCAGGGAGGCAAGAAGGAAATACAAGGGAGAATAGTCTCCTCCTGTGAGCATGTGGTCAGTTTACCTCTTAATCCTTCTCTGGAGACAGGCCCAGGAATGTGGAGCCTCCCTCCCCTGTCTTTCCTCCCTCCCCCTCCCCTTCCACCTCTTCACCCTCACCAGGCTTCAGAGGTTCTCTGGTGGTTTGGCTCCGAATGTCAGCTTCACTTTTGGCCTCACAAGGACTAGTAGCTCTGACTTCCTGGGGGTCCTTGCTGTCGCGGCATTATCCAGTCTACATTCTGTTGGATGAAGGTTGTTTCTCATGTTTGCTGGACTGCCCAACCCTGTGCTGCTTCACTTCCACAGGGACAAACAGTGCTTTGCTCCAGGCGTGTGACTGTGGGGGCCTTGGGCAGGGGAGGGGAGTCAAAGAGCAGCCAAGTTGTCTCCTCCCTACCAGCTGATTGTGGCTCCTGAGCTCTTCAAAGCCAAAGCTGAGGGCCAGTGGGTCCCAGGACTAACATGTCTTCATGTCAGCAGTGGATTTAAACTGGGGGCCAAGGGAGTTTGCTGGACCCCTGCTCACCCTGGGCATGATGCCTAGGGTGCTGGGTATAGGGGATCTGCCAAGCAGGCTGAAGTTTATTCTGCTACTGTACAATAGGAAGAGTTCAAGAGGAAAGTTGCTGTCTTGCTGCTTTCTGCGGCTGTTCATTCTTGTCTGTCTAGTTTGACATCTGCTCTCGGAAGATGCTGCTATTCGGCTAAGCCTTCAACTCGTTTGCATTCTCAGTCTGACATTTAAAAATGTACCCGAGGAAGCAGCTTGTTAGGGAGTTATGTAGAGTGGCCTCGGCGCCGGACCAAGGAGACTGAGCTGCATTCCTGCAGATTCCCGTTCCCATCAGCTAGCTCAGGCTGACGGAGAGTTTCCAGGAACTTCTGTGGGATGCAGGCTGGGGACCAGGCCAGTGGCCTGTACTGCAGAGCGTTTTGAGCCTCCACTCTCTGCCTTCTTCTCTCACTCACCACCCAGGCTGGGAAACAATCAGGCACAGAGGGTACCTACCAGGATGGAGGTTGCCACAGGAAACCAAACAGCTAAGAGGGGTTACCCGGGAAGGGGGTTGGGTTGGGAAATGGGGTCAAGACTTGAAGGGTGGGTAACAGCTGGCCTGGTGGGGTTGGGCTTGAGCCTGACTTTTTTTCTCTGCTGCATGACAGGGGAGGAGAATGCTGCAAACCAGGACAGCAAACAGTTGATGGGAACTAGAGTCTCAGGGAAGGAGGCTACAAACTCCAGGACATAGCCATGGGTGTGACCCAGGAAGCTGGGACTGTCCAGTGCGCACACACACACACACACACACACACACACACACACACACCTTCCCTAAGTGATTCTTTTAGGTTGGGGATGGGGGAGTGGGTGTTGCTTTATGGTTACCAGGAGTGATGGGAAGGAGGTGGGGCAGGGCCCAGTGGGAGGATCAGCGCCCAGTGGGAGGATCAGCAGGCTGACTCTGACAGGCCTCTTTTAGAAGAGTGCAAAGCGGACATTCTTGGTGATGCCCTTGCCCCTTATCTCATCAGCAAAGCTGGGAAAGGTTGAGACCCCTGGCTTCCTCAGCGAGGCTGGATGAGAGAGGGCTGCACGGGGCCAGGCCTCCTAGGAAGAGGCCGTCCTCCATGTAGACTGTTCTGAGGAAGTTATGTGGGCAGGAAGGCAGGTGAAAGTCTTGCACTGCCATCTGCCAGGCTTCCTGTCTGTCTTGCTGTCCCCACCAAATCAGCCCCGCACTTCCCTGCCTGCCTCGAGCTTCTTCCAGTTCCCTGGAGCTCTGTTCTGAATACTGTTCCCCAGCTCTGCTGCTCTCCCCACTCTGACCTGTTGACTGGGTGTGTTCATTTGCTCTCGCAGGTCTGTTTAGTAGCTCTGGGATCCCACATCCACCTGGCCTCTGCACATCCTCACACCTCTGCACCCTGGGCATGCCCACTGCCTGGAGATGTACCCTAGAGACAGCTCCTAAAGGGTTACCTGGGGCAGTGTAGGAAGCAGGAGAGACAGGTAGAATGAGGTAGTGAGAGTTTTAGCTGGGGTCGGTGTCAGCCTTGGTTCCTAAAGGAGTCACCAGAGGCTTGGTTCCATCAGAGAGGTACCAAATATTGCTGGAGAAGGAAGAGCCTGGCTTTAGGCCCTGGATAGGAGCCAGCATTTGATACCTTCCTGAAATCAGGGTCCTGCAGAGAGACAGGGCCAGCCTTAGGAACATGCTGCTCACAGCTGTTTGGCCTTGCGTGGTCGCTGTTGTGCCTCAGCACTGAGCGTCAGACTGTTCCTTAGCCTTGGAGCCCTACATTTTGTGATGGGGCTTTGGATTTATTATCAAAATTTAATGGCTCTGATTCCAGGGAAGGAAGGAGGGAGTAAGGAGAAGGGACAGAGGAAAGGATGGAAGAAAAGAGGGTTAGCCTTGGGTTTAGCAGTAGTTGCTAATAGCAGGCAATGACTTTCTGCCTGCTTTTTTGCTTCCTTCCATTCTTTCCATTCTCCCTAAGCCACCACCCCCGCTTTTTAATATTTTTATAATGATTTATTTTATTTATTTGGAATATAGAGTTACAGAGAAAGACAGAGAGGTAGAGACACTAAGAGAAAAATCTTAGATCTACTGATTGACTCCCTAAATGGTCACAATGGCCAAGGCTGGGCCAGACTAAAGCTAGATGCCTGGAGCTTCTTTCAGGTCTCCTGTATAGGTGCAGGGACCCAAGCCCTTAGGTCATCCTCTGTTGCTTTTCCCAGGCACATTAGTAGGGAACTGGATTGGAAGTGGAGCAGCCAGAACTCAAACTGGTACTCATATGGAATGCCAGTATTGTAGGCAGCAGCTTAATCTACTATACCAGCCCCTGTCTCCCTCTCATCCTTGGCTCTACCCCAAAGGGGCTTTGATCCATGTCTGAAGACATTTGTAGTGGTTAGAGCTGAGGAAGTACTGATGTCAGCTAGCAGATTGGATGAACAGGATGGTCCACCACAAGCATTATCCAACCCCAAATGTGCAGAGTGTCAAGGAACCCTGAACTGGAGGGATTGAGACAGGTCTTCACCTTGGTTGTGGCATGATGACAAAAACACTGGCTGGTCTTCTAGTCTGGGGGCATTTGGGTTTGCTGTACTCAGAATCAACCTTCTCCCTATAGCCATCTGAACGGGGAGGCTCTTATCCTGCTTTCCAGGATCATAAATTACATGGACGTCACCACCTCACCCCTGCAGAAGAATGGGATCCTGCAGTGCCTTCCTGCGCAGCCCCCAGCGGGATGGGCTGGAGAACAGGGCCTGCAGTGGAGATGCATCAGCAGAACCACGTTGCAGGGATAAGTCAGCTGCATTTCTGGGGACTCTGCTCAGTGTTGGGCATCACTTCATCCAGCCCCAAATTCTTTGCCACCCAACTTGGACTCCTGAGTTCACAGAGTTGTATTGCTCCTGCTGTTGTCTCTCCAGCTGTGACTGAGATCCTCCCTCCCCCAACTTCCTTTGGGAAGGCATTTCCGAAACTCATTGTGGTTTCTTACAGCAGCAGTAAGATGCCACAGTGTGGTAGAACTTCAGCTATGGACATCGAGGAATCTGAAAGCATATGGGGATGAGTTTTTCTTCACCCTATCTAGGAAAGCTTACTCTCTGAGCAGCTGTGTTTGTATGGCAGTCCTCTAGCTTGCTCTTCTGCCTACTCCCCAAGGAGTGGGGTCTGGGCTCTTCTGGGGTGGCTAGGCACATGCAGGCATATGTAGGCAGATGGCCACGACCCATGCTGCATTCTGCTCTCACCAGGTATGCCCGCTTCAACAGAACCTTACTCTGTGCCTGGTAGCCAGGTCCCAATTCCAAAGGACATGAAGAAGCAAGGCAAGTAAAGCAGAGGACTCTGTCCACTCAAGGTCCGTTGGGCCTTGTCCCTACTGCTGTTATGCCACTAAGACTGGTCTCAGACTGCACTGGTTCGTGATTTCTTGTGCTTTAGGAAAGTCTAGGTGTATGTTGGAGGGGAAGGAACAGGAAGATATAGCCTGTGGGAGGGGTCTGTCTCAGAATCACTCTTCATGGGCAGTCTCTGCTGAGATTTCTAGGTGGTGCCAATATAATGCCAACTGCCAGGAATTTTAGCAAGAACTCTCCCCACCCTTCTTACCCCTGTGCCTTGGCCTAGAGTCCTTCCAAACCTTTCACAGCTCCCTGGGTCACAGCAGGAGAGTTTATTCTAAAAGAGAAATGAGGATGCTTCTTTTCTGCTGTATTCAGCTGCAGAGGAAATGGTCTGGCTTTGCAGTTAGTACAGTTCATTGAGCAAGGAATTACTGCATACACACTATTTGCTAAGCACTTGTTCTAGTGCTGGAGTTGCCTCCATGAACAAGACAAAATCCCTGGACACATTGAACAGTGGAAAACGTGAGAGGGAGGCTTCATCAAGCCCCACCTCCATACTGTTCCTGTCCCTGGTCTTCCTTCAGAAGAGTGATCCCTAGTGAGCTGGGGAAAGGGACAGCCATGTGACCCTCTGAACCCCTTTCCTGCCTAAACTCCTTAGCTCTAGGACTTTAGCAGCCAAGGAAAAACTCCTGGTGTTGGCTTTGTCCTTCGACTGGGCACAGGCAGGGGTAGCTGAGCCCAGTCTTGTGCAATCTCTGCATTTATAAGGCAGAGTCCCGAGGAGGCTGAGCTGAGCTGCACTGGAGGTGGGGGCGCTCCACTTCTGGACTTGGAGCCAGGATCTGTTTGTAGCCCTCCCACTGCAGATGGGCAGCTGTGTGACTCATGAGCTGCAGGGGCCAGGCAGAAGCCATTCTCTTTGGTTTGGAAGACTTCTGCCTCTCTCTCTCTCTGTGTGTGTGTGTGTGTGTGTGTGTGTGTGTGTGTGTGTGTAGTTCCTTCTTCCCTTCTCCCACTTCTCTAATCCTTCCTCCTCTGCAGGAGATCTGCCCAAGGAGAATCCGTATGAGGATGTGGACTTAAAGAGCCGACGAGCAGGCCGAAAATCCCAGCAACTGTCTGAGAACTCGCTGGACTCTTTGCACAGGATGTGGAGTCCTCAGGACAGGAAGTACAACAGTCCACCCACGCAGGTAACGCAGCCTTGACGTGGGCTGGTGGGGTCAGCCTGAGAGTGGCAGCCAGGTCCTGTCTGCTCAGGTGAGCAGCCAGAAGGCAGGGTCCTGGTTGGTATTCTGCAACTCAGGGGTGACCTCCAGGTCAGCCTTTAGGGATGGGTATAGGCCCTAAACCAGACATACAGAACCAGGCAGGTGTGTGCAGCACCGGAAGGAAACCACTTTCGCTTGAGGAAGTATGAATCCATAGAAAATGGACTGAGACAAGGCAGAATAGATGCTAGTGTAAAGGGTGAGTTAGGTTCAGTCTGGTCTTGTACAGGAGCTAAGAGGAAGTCATTCCAGTTCTCTGCAGATGAGGGACCTGGATAGTTACCACATTGGCCAGAGTGTCCAAAAATTATTTCTTCTGCCTTTGGAATGATATAATTTCTAATACTAAAGATGTATTTATTCTTTATTACAGTTCCAACAGGCTTGCACTGAATTTGTATTTCCAGAGCAAGGGTAGAAGGAGGTTATTGAGGGGTTGGAAGGAAGCAGGATTTGCTGACAAGTGGCTAAATGAGGAGAGGCAGTTCAGATCCAGATAATGGGTGGACATCTGCAGGGACCCCCACCTGCCCAGCTGTGATTAGGGCCCACCACAAGCAGAGACGCGGGAGACAGAAAATAGATCAGGGTTGAAGCCCTGGGGCAGCCCAGGATCTCACATCTGGAGAGCCAGTCAAGGGTGAGGCGTGCCTTGCCCAGTATTGGTCAGAGCCCAGATTCCTTGGGCTGTTCCAGGAAGAAGTCAATCCTGGTTACCAGGCTTACCCAGACAGGCAGGCCTTAGTGAGTGGCAAGTATTAATCTAATCCTGATTGGCAGCTCAGATCTGACAAGGGCAATGTGGTCAGTGGGAATCCAGGGGAGGACAGTGCGAGGATTGGGGCTGGGGGTCAACCAAGTCGCTTGGTTCAATGATTCTTGGGACCCAGGCACTCTTATCCTGTCTAGTTTGCCAGACCATGGCTTCTCTGTCAATGTCCTAGCATCAGGTTCTGGCAAAGGAATCCATGGTTCCTCCTTGGCTCCTCCATCATATCCTCTCTTTCTCATACCAGCTCTCCCTGAAACCCAGCAGCCAGTCCCTGCGCAGTGGGAACTGGTCAGAAAGGAAGAGCCACCGGCTGCCACGATTACCCAAGAGACACAGCCATGACGACATGCTGCTGCTGGCTCAGCTGAGCCTGCCGTCTTCTCCCTCAAGCCTCAATGAGGACAGCCTCAGCACCACCAGTGAGCTGCTGTCCAGCCGCCGGGCCCGCCGCATCCCCAAGGTAGTCTCCTAGAGAGTGTGCAGGGGCTGGGCAGGTGGGCAGGCAGGCAGGCAGCTCTCTGGCCCCTTCTGTCCTTCCTTCCTTCTGTCTTTCCTTCCTCTCTCTGTGCTGCTTCCTCAATTCCCTTTGAATGAGGTTAAGGTCCATGACTGGATTTTCATTTAGTTCATTTCCTTTTCAAACCAATGAAGATGCATCCACTGATCTTGGTACTCAGATGTTAGAGAAAGGCTGGCTGAGACTCTGTGTCAGTGAGGGCAGTGTAAAAATGTTGGGGGTCTTTGTGCACACGGAAACATTTCCAGACAGTCCCAGGAGCTGGGATCCAACTATGATCTTCCTTTCTTTGATTCCCCAAGATCTTAAAATAATTTTTAGCAATGATTTGCACATATGGACAGTCAGGCTCAAACCCCCAGCCCAAAGCAGCAGGATTTCTCCAGCTGGTATTTATAGCCTGCAAACAATGCTTGGGTATATTGGGAATTTAGCTTCTTCCTGTCAGGGCCCCAGGTTATGGCCCAGAGGGGAAAGGCTAGAATCCTTGTTCCTGTTATTGCATCTGAGAAGCTCTTTGTCTCAGTTGGTTCAATGACTCTTGGGACCCAGGAGCTCCCATCCTGTCTAGTTTGATCACAGTTCCTTCCTCTGGGGAGCTAAGTTTAGTGTCTTGGTCTTGGGGCAGGAGACCACTCCTAGGGGAGCAGGCAGATGGAGAGCAACCAGGCATGGCTGGTGAGTCTCTACTGGAGGACAGCTCATTAGGAGGACCAATGCTAGGCCCAGAGCTGTGGGGTACAGAAAGCTTGCACCAATTAGAGAGTGAAAGGAATGGACAGATTTACCTAGTTGGAGACTATTGAGGTCACCTCACCTTCCCTCCTTTTCTCACCCAGCTTGTTCAGAGAATTAACTCCATCTACAGTGCCAAGAGGGGAAAGAAGAGGTTAAAAAAGCTCTCTATGTCCAGCATTGAGACAGCATCGCTAAGAGGTAGGCTGCATCTGAACCTGTTCAGGTGTCTGGGGCCCTTGGGCATGAGGAAAGGGGAGTATAGCATAGACCGGCCTCACTCTATGGGCCAGTCCTAGGGTCTTCCTGTCATCCAGGGCAACAGAATCCTTCCAGAAAATACCCACGTTAGAAGGGTAGGCCAGAGAGCACAGAAGCTCCTTGCAGATGAGGTCCTTTAGGCTTCAGGCTGTGGGGCCTGGGGTCAGGGGTAGGTGTGGAACTCTGCTTCTGGCAAAAGAAGTCAGACACAGGGCACAGCGGTCTGTTTGCCATTTCATATCTTAGCCACCCAGAGGCAAGGCCCTGGTGTTTTAGGCCTGTAAGCCTCTCAGCTGGCTCAGTTCCCC
This sequence comes from Ochotona curzoniae, assembly GCF_017591425.1. Classification (NCBI taxonomy): domain Eukaryota; kingdom Metazoa; phylum Chordata; class Mammalia; order Lagomorpha; family Ochotonidae; genus Ochotona; species Ochotona curzoniae. Next base: position 7,441,766 of record NW_024466454.1, read on the forward strand.
TACCTGATCAGGCCTGGATAGGGATTTACAAATAGATAAGTACCCACAGTTTGGATTCTGATGGACCCTGAGCCCAGTTCACTCAGCTGCCACCCACAGATGCCTGACAATGGGCCCATAGCAACCCAGCGTGGGTACAGGTCCTTCCTGTGAAAAAGAGTTGGGAGGGACATGGAAGAAAAACGCAACATGCACTCCTGCCATTCCTTTTCCAGATGAAAACAGTGAAAGTGAGAGCGACTCCGATGACAGGTTCAAAGGTGAGGCCTGACTCCCCAACTCCTTCCCAGCTTTGGCTGCAGGGGATCCGTCCGCCCCTCCTTCACATATGCAGTTCCAGTGTGCAGCAGCCAAAGGCAAGATAACCAGGCCTACAAAACAGGGAGCTGTAGGGCATTCCATTCTTACAGATGTTTGAGCTCAGCCCTGTAAGGTTAAATCCACCCATCTCCCTTTGCCAAAGTGAAGGCAAGTGATCCTGGGAATCATGTGCTTAATTTGCATGGTTAATGTCACTCTAGAGGGTCAGAGATGGGTTCAGATTAAAAGCACCTCTTCTGGTTGCAATAATTGTAATCTCAAAGGCTGAGGAAATCAGTCCTCTGGAGGCCACCCCATAGATGACCCCATCACCAGAGGAGAGATCACTGCCCTCCCTGAAAAGGTTCTGTGACCTTCCCATTCCTGGGGACCTGGGCAGGTCTCTGCTGTGAAGCCCTGCCTGGCCCTGCTCGGGTGATTGAAGCGATACAAAGCTTGCTCCCTCCTCCCTTCCTTCACTATTGGGCCCTAGGCAGTTGGGCAAGTGGACTTCTGAGGGACAGAAGCCAAGAGCCCAAGGTCAAGGACTCTGGTAGGAGCCCCGGGCTGAAGCCTCCGCAGATATTTATATTGTCCACCTCTGCTGGCACTGGGATAGCATAGGTGCAGTGACTCATCCCTGGGCTTGCCTGTTTGGGCAGTCCTGTTGGCCCCAGTTCAGCCTCCAGCAGCTCCAGAGGACTAAGCTAGTGACGTCCCATTCAGGGACCTAGCTGGGGAAGGGGAAGCCCGGGAGGCTCGTGTGCTTAGAGAAAATCCACAGGGAAGAGCCCTGGATCAGAGCAGAGTGGCTCCTGGGAGGCTGTGAGGGGCCAGCCTGTGTGTCCCCTGATGTGTGACCTGCCCCCAGCCCACACACAGCGCCTGGTCCACATCCAGTCAATGCTGAAGCGCGCGCCCAGCTATCGGACCCTGGAGCTGGAACTGCTTGAGTGGCAGGAGCGGGAGCTCTTTGAGTACTTTGTGGTGGTGTCCCTCAGGAAGAAGCCATCCCGAAACACCTACCTCCCGGAGGTCTCCTACCAGTTTCCTAAGGTAAGGCGCCTCTGCCCCTAAAACCCTGCTCCCCCCTCTGCAAGGCCCAGCAGGGGAGGACTAGATGCTGTAACTTGTTTCAGCTGCTCATTCAGCTGCAGCCCTGAACTAGCCCCCTCCCAACTGGAGGGCGGGCTGGGCCTCAGGGGAGCAGAGGAGCAGTAGGTGGGTGTGGGCCGGTGCTTACTCTGAGGTGCAGGGCTGAGAGACCCCCACCCCAACCCCGCCCCATCTCTGTGCTTCCCATGAAGAGCAAGTTATTTGCAAGGACTTCAGGGTCCAGAGGGAGGACCCCAGCTCCTTTTCCCACTTTAGCCACTTCATTGAGATAGAATTCACACACTGTACAGGTTGCTCACTGGAAGTGTAAAACTCGGTGATTCTTAGTGTATTCATACCACAGTCAGTCCCACAACTTCTCTGTCACCCCTCAAAGAAAGCCAATAGCCAGCAGCAGTCACTGCCTCTTACCCACCGACCTTGTCTGTCACCTACCAGCGGCCTGGCCTCCTTGTCTCCCTCTTTGCCCTTGCGTCAGGTCCTCCCAGGCACCCAAATGCATGCACCCCCTGCCCTGCCCTGCCCCCTCTGCCCCATTACTGTGCTCCTTGCCCTCATGCACTTCTGAAATGCTATTGCTGCTGTCCCTCACCCCTGACCAGAAGGAGCAGGGCAAGGGATCTTGTCTGTTTTGTTCGCAGCTGACAGTCCCAGCAAACAGCACATTGTCAGGTACAAGGCCTGTGTGAGAAGCAGATGTGGGCAGGTTGGCCGAGAAGCATGCCCATCAGTGGGCTGCTCTAGAGCTCCTGGGAAGACAGGCTTCCCAACCAGTGCACCCTCCCCTGAAGTTCCAGGTGGTCTTTTGGTCATTTGTTCCCGATCTCCCTCTTCCCTGCAGCTGGACCGACCCACCAAGCAGATGCGGGAGGCAGAGGAAAGGCTCAAAGCCATTCCACAGTTTTGCTTCCCTGATGCCAAGGACTGGCTCCCCGTGTCCGAGTATAGCAGGTGAGGTTCAGCCTGGCCTTACTGGAGGGTGGAAAGGGGTACATAGCCTTCCTGCCTGCACAGTACAGGGCAGCCACGTGGGGCCTGCAGCAGCTTGGTCCTTCTTCCCACCCCTGAGGCTACAGTTTCTGTTCTTGGGACTGTTTCCTGGGTCCCCTGAGACCTCCCTGATTCCAGGCTTCTCCCTGTTCCAGTGAGACATTTTCTTTCATGCTAACCGGAGAAGATGGCAGCAGGCGCTTTGGCTACTGCAGACGCTTACTGGTGAGTAGGCCCATTGGGTCCTTGAGGGCTGGGCCAGGAAGTGTGTGTGTGTGTGTGTGTGTGTGTGTGTACACGCACTTGTACATGTGCATGTGCATAAATGCACCTTTTGGCGTTTCAGCTTGTGTGAAGTCCAGCGTTGTGAGGCCACCCTTTAGCTGGGCCCCAGGATGCAAGAGCATCTCCAATAGGAAGAGAGAGTGGACCCACTTCTATGATGCTGTCAAAGCTTTTTTAGCCTTTCTGTGCTTTTCCTTTTCATTCAGCTGTCTTGGAACCCTGAGCTGTGGTTTCAGGGTCCTGCCACCCCAGTAGTCCATATTCATGCATCAGATTTGGTGGAGGACGATCTTTTTCACCCCCATAGCAGGCCAGTCTGGTCTAAGGAGGGGTCCTATCCTTGGCCTCACCAGGCTAGAGGTCAGACAGGGACAAATGCCTTCTCTGGGAGAGACAGCCTGACCTTATGAGAAAGGGATTTGGTTTTGAATACAAGCTATTTTGTAAGGAGAGAAGTCCTTTTTCATCTGCTTTCCCTGAAAAATAGATTGAGGTAGAGTCCTGAGTGCCAGAAAGGACCTGGCCCAGATCTGGGCTGTTGTTGCACACTCCTCTGGGGCTCCTTGTTTGGGCGACCAGCGGTCTAGGCCTTCCAGGTCTCCGTGCAAGAAGCCCTCAGCAGACACCAGTCTAGGGACAGATGAGGAGAATCCTAGACAGGTGTACTGTACAGCAGGAAGCCTAAAGGAAGAATTCCAAGGCACTGATTCATCAGAAACACACTTACACCTGCTAAGGGTCAGGTTCTATGATGAAGGTGTGTAAAGAGCCCACCTGCAGGGAACGTGAGATGGGCTAGTAGAGGAGGCTGGATTTTGAACCTAGAGGGAAAGGGTTGAAGAAGTAAACTTTTGTTAAGACCCTGTCATGTTCCCAGAAAGATACTCAAGCGTGTCTTTTCTGTTATTCTCACAATAATTCCAATGGGTTTCATTATCCTTGATAATGAAAGTGGGAGTCAGAGGTGCAGTGACTTGCTCAAGGTCACACAGCCAGCATAAGACAGAGTCAGAATTGACCTCAAGTTCTTGATTACCGGTCATATAGACAGTGGTCTGGGGGCAAAGGATGATGCCCAGTGCATGAAGACAAGGAAATGCAGAGCAGTCCCAGGTGCCAGATGGGGAGCAAAGCAGAGGCCAGCATGCTCCATGTCCCTTGGGCCTATGGGGGAGCATTCCAGGCGCTGCCTTGGCCAAGCCCCCATGGGGGAGAGCTGCTGCTTTGCAGCAGGCCGGCCGCCCCCAGGGAGGAGCGTGTTTGTCCTGGCGCTGTCAGAGAAGGCCTGGGCTGGGTCCCTGCCATGGGGGCTGGCACTAGCTCGGCATTCCTGCAGATTGGACACAATGATTCTAACCCAAATCCCACATACTTGATTTAATCACTTGGGGCTTTAGGAGAGGCGGGGGAGAAGGAAAGAGAGAGGAGTGTGTTTCAGGCCAAATATGGACAAAAACAGATCCTGCCTTCTGTTTAGATCTGGGACTTGTGGCCAGCAGGTTTAGAGACTGAAATAGCTGCATCTGCATTTGCTTAGCAGCCTGCACAAGGGGCCAGCACCTGCTGGTCTGTTCCCTCCCCACTGGGCCCTGCCAGCCCCTTCCTGGAGAAGAGACTTACCCAAACTGCTTCTGGGGGCTTGAGGCCAGGACAGCCCCATGCATACAACTCCTCCAAACTACCTACCTTTTCTTTTTTTTTTCCCCATTGTTCCTCTCTATACTGTAGCATTCCTCTGTCCTGTGTTTTGGGTCTCCTTGCACTTCCTTCTTGTCAGAGTGCAGCTTGCTTTGGAGGACAGCTTTGGAGGCCAAAGCAGACCCTGGCCTCCTTGACCACAACTTCCAGAGAGATACTTGACACCTCAGACAACAGCCTAGACTCTTTTAAACTCAGTTGCCTCAGCTGGAAGACGGGGGGAGTAACAATGTGTCTTCTTAAGTTATTTGGTTGATTTGTTTTTGTCTGAAGCCAAACCCTAGGACTCATAATGTAGTAAACCTTCAAAGAACAATAGTTGTGTGCCCTTTTCTGTTTTCCGTTTGTCCTCTTAGAGTGAAGGTGGGTCAAAGAAAGGAGGACAGAAAAAGCAACCAAGAAAAGGGATGTTTTCTAGACTGTCCCCTGTGGGGGCCTAAGGCCACACTGCCTCCTCCAAAGAATGTACACAAATCCTCATCAGTGTCACATCTGCTGAGGCCCCAGCCTTAGCACAAATAACTCCGTGGCTTTTGTCAAACTGCTCCATCCTTCACCAGCCCTCTCCTGGGAGGATCAGGGCGCCTGCACAGAGCTTCGCAGGAGTCAGGGCACCTGGGGGGCTGAAGCCTGCGCCTGTCCTTTGGCAAGGGTTTGGGGGGTAGGGGTAGAGTTTAGAAGAGGCCTGGTGTCTTCCTCCACTAGAAGGGTGGTCCTTAGTCCTCAGTTCCCAAGGAGAAGGAGCCATGTAATGATTCATTCTCTGTCTGTCTCTTCTTGTCCCATCCCGGTCCAGCCAAGTGGGAAAGGGCCTCGGTTGCCAGAGGTGTACTGTGTCATCAGCCGCCTGGGCTGCTTTGGCTTGTTTTCCAAGGTAAGAGGCTCTGGCTCAGTTCCCTCCTGCTCCCCCACCCCAATCAGCTGACAGCTTTCACAGGAGTTTGTAGAGGCAGCTTAGATGAAAAAACCACCTGTGTGTGAGAGCAGGCAGGAGAAAGAGGACACAAGAGCCAACATAAGTAAACTCTGTTTCCCTGCTGATGCCGAAGCCTGGCTCCCTACCTGGCTGGCTGGCATTTCCCTAGCTCCTGTGTTGGCAAGTGCCTGTTCATGTCACGACCCAGTCTGGTAATGGACAAACCCCAGAGTCCCTGGGGGAAGCCAGGAGTGCCCCTGGGAGTGTGGGAGCTGACTTTCAGATGGTATTTCCTCTACCTGACTGCTCTCTGCCTTTGGGGACTGAAATGAGGCCAGCCTGGGAACAGAGCTGGGCGCTGCTCAGGTGTGACAACCATGGCCAACTAGTCCTCTTGTCTCCCAGCATCTGGCCAGATGCCAGGCTCCCCTCTTGCCTGCCCAGGAGGTGAGGAGAGCCAGCCTCCTGACACGCCTCCTTTTGTGGGCACAGGTGCTGGATGAGGTGGAACGCCGGCGTGGGATCTCTGCTGCCTTGGTCTATCCCTTCATGCGGAGTCTCATGGAATCGCCCTTCCCGGCTCCAGGCAAGACCATCAAGGTGAAGACGTTCCTGCCAGGGGCTGGCAATGAGGTGGGAATTCGTGCTGCCTCTTCGCTTGGACTGCAGGGCCGGGACAATCCAGGTTGCAGTAATTGGGAGGTGACACAGCACACACCACTCCATTGCCCCTTTGTCTGATACCTAATCCACAGAGGGTGGAAGCGTTGCCAACTCTTGCTCTTCTGAGGGGCTTTCCTGACTCATTAGGGCTGAGCTGCATTCCACCTGCTTTTCTTCTGCTGACTCAGGAAATACTTCTGAGTCTGTGCTCTTCTCACAGCCAGAGGATGTTCCAGACATTGGGGCAGAGTCAGAAAGTTAGAGAGGGAACACCACTCTCTCCTTGTGGAGTTTGTAGTGTAGGATGAGGGTGGGGGATGTTTTGTTTTTCTGCCAAGGGCCACTTGGAGGCTTATGATGTCATCTGTGGGGCCTACAAAGTTGTCAGCATAAAAATTAGACTGCTATGGGTTTATTGAATTTCAGGTCCCACCTGGGATAGCCTTGGCAGGGCCAGACCATACAACTTCATGGGCCTTATATGGCCTGCAGGCCAGATGCTAGGCTAGAGGGGCATGCTAGTATTGAATACATCTCTCTCTTTCTCTCTCTCTCTCTCTCTCTCCATAATCTGTAATGTGTTAAGAGGTAAATGAGGGAACACAGCCTACTGAAAGTATGTAATGAGAGACCTGCTTTAGGTTAGAGGTCTTGGGAGGCCTCCCCGAAGAAAGTGACAGGGAGTGCCTGGGGAGAAGACATCCTGTTGATTGAATAGCAGATAGTGAAGGAGAGTGGGAGGAGGGAGACTGAAGGAGGAAGGTGTGAGAGTGTGGGTGATCCCAAGTGGAGGAAGCAGCAAAGGCAAAGGCTGGGAGAGTGGTAAAGCAACTAAGGAAAGGCCCAGATGGCTGAAAGCGTGTGGAGCATGGCGGTGAGGTAGGCAAGAACCAAGCCCTCACCAGGTTCCCTGTTCCTGCAGGTCCAAGATCAGGACTTTAGATGTTATCGCAGCACTGTTAAGATAAGATCTGATTCATGTTTTTAAACTTGCTGTTGACTGCTCTAAAAATAATGGCTTGGAATGAGTACAGAGAGACCAGCTCAGATACTGTTGCTGTAGTAAAGGCAAACGATGACAGTGGCTTGGACTGAAATGTAGCAGGAGAAATGAAGTGGATGAAGTGGAGATGTAGTTTAGCAGTAGGAGCAACAAAACTTTGCATGTGCTTGGAAGTGGGGAGTGACTATTAACAGTGCTTGTAAGGTTGACTCCCAGTTCTGTGGCATGAACCACACAGGGTAGGATGGAACTATGTCCAAAGATGGGAGCTCCAAAAGCAGAAGCAAATGATAAAGAGGAAGAGTTCAGTTAGGTGCATGTTAGGTTGGCGATAGCCATGAGATGCCTACGAGAAGGCATTTAGTAGAGAGAAGTGTAGCTAAGGAAGGCAAGAGAGCCCAGAGCAGAGTACTCTCCAGCCCAAGGAACCCAGCAAGTAGATGACATAGCAACACATTCAGGGTGAGGGGCATACTCGGAAGCCATGGCAGCAGGTACCTCCTCAGGAGTGGTGGGGCCCATGTGGGGTGAATTGAGAATCTTGCCAAGACTTTTGAAGAGAAACTGGGAAGGGGCACCAGGTGAAAGCCATGGTGGAGCCGGGGAGTGTTTGTGAGGGCTGGTAGGCATGGCTCCAGCAGAGAGAGAGGGTAACCACACTGCACTGAGAAAGCACAGGGCAGGCTGCATGCAGACACTGGTTGTTGGCCAAGAACAGGAAGGGGTGCTGGCCATCAACTAGCGGCTTTTGGTGTTCTCAAGTTAGAACAACAAAATCAACCTGTGAGAGTCAGAGGCCAGCCTTGGATCCTGGGAGGGGGAAGAAGGGATGAATTTGTTGTTGCAGAGTGGGCAAGGGGACTATCTAGAGAAGCATACTGGGCTGTTTGACAGGGGTAAATACCCACCTGGGATGTTTTTTGGTTTTGTTTTTTACCTGCTTCTCCCCTTCATCATTTGCTATGGGGATTGGACAACTGTCCCATCCTGAGACCCCATAGGAATCCTGGGGGTCCATTGGGATCTGGCCCTGGCATCCTCACCATACTCACTTCTCATCACTCTAACACTCCCTGAGCCCCCATTTGCCCAGAAGGCACTGTCTGCTCCTCTCTTTGGGTACTCCAAGTCCAGCATCCTGTGCACCACAGTGCTTACCTGACCCCACCTGATTGTTGTCCTCCCCAACACCTCCCAGCTCCTGTGTGGATCTTCACCATATCTTTGTCCTGTCCATCTTAAGGCTGTGCTGTGGAGGCTCCTTGAGCCTGCTGGGCTGTGGTCTCCTGCAGGGTCAGGGAAGGAGAAGCTCTCTGTCACTGGGTAGCCAGACACAAAGGGTAGTGGCAGTGTAAGGCTGGGTGCTGGAAGACAGAGCTTGTTGAACTGTACAAACAGGGCTTTTAGGAGACAGGGTCGGTGGGCTTCCTGTTAGGGTTGCAGAAGCCTCTGACATGACTGTCAACGGCATTCCATCCTCCATGTCCACTGCAGCAGGGGCGTAGCCAGAACTGCCAGTCACTGAGCCTCCTAGCCATTCCCTGTCCTGCAGGAAAGGCAGCCTGGGAAGTCACAGAGCGATCTGGGGACTGGAGGGATCTCTGGTGGGTTGGCAGTCAGAATCTCTTCAGAGATCCTGAGAAAAATGAAGGCTATGTGGGGTAGAAGCCTCTTAAGAGAGTTAACTCTGATAGAACTATAAGAGAGCATTGGCTTCCCACTCCAGTTCTCAAAGGCTGCAGGGCCAGGAATGAGGCTAGGGAGGGTGCAGTTCATGTTCTCCCTGCTGTGGCTGGCGGTTGTCATTCTCCATCCTCACAGCTGTGCCCAGAGAAGTGGCTGCTAGAGCCATAGCACTGACCTTGGGAATGGCCATTGCAGGGAAGAGAGCTAGGCCTGGCTCTACGATGAAGTCAGTCCTGCTTCCTGGCAGGACCAAGGAATGGCCAGCCCTTTCCTCATGTTGTCTTTGTCCCTGATACAGGACGGGGTGATGGTGATAAGGACCAGGATGACAAGTAAACATAACTTCTGGAAGGAAACTTTCTAGCAGGAAAGGGAGGGGACATGGCAACAAGGACAAGCAACACTGCCCATCCAGAGATGGCTGAGAACAGAGGTGTTGGTCTTCCGGTGGGGTCTGGTCAGGCTGGGAAGATGGACAAGAGGACCGGCAGGACCCTACAGATAAGGCAGGCTGTGTGGCTCCTCCTCCTTTTCATGGTTCTCCTCCCCTTCTTCACAGAGCCTCCCCAACTGTCACAGGTAGCTCTCTCACCCCCATAGTGGTGGTTGGCTAGTGTGAAACAGAGCTGTGGTCTGGGAGACAGAGCCTGGCTCACATTGCACAGTATGGCAGAGCAGAGGTCCTTTTCCTGAGGGATGGAGGGGAATATAACCTCTGGGTACTTTTCCTGGGGCCCCACTTTCCCCGTGCCTCTCCTGCAGGTGTTGGAGCTACGGCGGCCCATGGACTCACGACTCGAGCATGTGGACTTTGAGTGCCTTTTTACCTGCCTCAGTGTGCGCCAGCTCATCCGGATCTTCGCCTCACTGCTGCTGGAGCGCCGGGTCATTTTTGTGGCAGATAAACTCAGGTGGGGCCCAGCAGGGCAAGGGAGAAGGGGGAGATCGGATCATACACCCTCAGATCAGTTAATTCCACAAACCCCACTGTGTGCCACATATGAAGTAGAATTGGTGTGTGGGGTGGGGGTGCGCTTGCACATGTGTGGTAAGATAAAGCCTGTATGAAGAGGGGAAGGTTGGCACACTGGGGCAGAGAGGATGGCTGAGACACACGCAATGGCAGGAATGAGAACCCAGTGGAGGACTTAGCCTGAAGGAAGGGGAGAGCCACGTCTGTCCTTGCGGGGGCCAAGCACGCAGGTGCAGGCAGCCTTAGAGAAAGGTCAGCAAGTGAAGTTTGTGGCTGAGGGCTGTGTTTTCACTGGAGGGGGAGGCAAGGCGAGGGGCATCGTGGTGGGCCGCTGAGTTGGGAAGGAGCAACAGAGTTCCAGAAGAGCTGCTTTGGGAGGCACCGAAGCAGCCAGCGAGAGAGCCCGAAAGAGGTGTGGCCTGGAGCAGGCAGCTGATGGGAATGAGTCAGAACTGAGCACTCTGAGAGTTGTAGAGGAGGAGGGGTGTTGAGGGTGCAGCTGCAAGGCAGTTGGCCACAAAACTTGGAGGATGATCTCCAGAGTGGTCGGCGTGGGAGCAGTAAGGAGAGAGTTGGACAGATGGCCAAAACTGGACCTGAGCATCTGTGTTTATGATTTCAGGGGGGGAGGTGTGAAGGAGGGAAGAGGTGAAAGCTATCCTAGGCAGTTGAAGACTTACAGAAGAATGTAAGGGGTGTGAAGAGGGGAATAGGCAAGGAGAGACGGGACCCTGATGTCCAAGAATCCATCACAGATGGTGGCTTTTCCAGATTGGTGATTGGGGGAATTAATTCAGTCATTTAGACAACAGCAAAGGTTCCTGATCTGTGCCATGCCATGTCATCTGCAGAGAAGAGGGAACTAAAGGAAAATTCTCTTCCTGGATCAATTTCCAGTATGGGGGTGCTCTAGTAGGGCCCTGGGGCAGGAGCCTAGGGATGGAGGAGTAAAACCAGAGCTGCTGGCTTTTCCAGAGAGGCCCTGGTTTAGAAATGAAGCTGCCCCTTACTTGTTCCTATCACAACCTCAGTGCCTCTGTATCTCACTATTCTAGATGTTTCCCTGGGCCCCTTTTGTAGGGGCCGCATGGCAGCGGGAACTAACAGTATCTGGTGCCCACAGTGGGCCCCGGCTGCCCAGACCTCAGGGGCCTCTAGCAGGACCTGTCCCTGGGGTTTCTTCTCCTGAAGGATCCCACCCTGCTGGCCCAGGGTTGTGCCTCCTCTATGCCCCAACCCCCTAGCTCAGCTCCTGGAGGATTGTGAATGCAGCCATTGTTTGCTGTGGCCATAGCTGCCTCTGAGCACATTCCAGGGCCATTCTAGGAGGAAAACACCCCAGGATGCTGTTCTTGGCCTGCTCAGACCTAAAGCTGTGCCAGGCTTGGTCTTCACTGACTCTCCTACCTGAGGCTGGCCTGTGTCAGGACAGGGGAGGGACAGGCAGCCCCAGAGATGGCGCATGGAACTGGACTGGGATAGGTCCAGCCAGCTCAGGTTGTGTTGCTTGTGTCTGAGGTTTTCATGTCCTCAGTTCCCCTGGACCTTGTTCTGCGTATAGTGGTGGGTCTCCCAAGGCCGGGGGTCATGGAAAACAATGTGTCCCCACCCTGGCAAAGCCTTTTGCAAGCCATGTGTCCTTGAGGGTATGAGGAGCTGCTGTCCCCAGGGGAGGGACCATCCAGGCCAGGGCACCCATGTCCAGGCCCAGCACCATGTTAGATGTCTGAGTTGGCAGGAAAGCCAGGTGAGCACTGACAAATACTTGGACATTCCAGAAATTCTTTGAGAAAAGGAAGTTTATTCTGTCTCAGAAGGGATCCGTGTTTTGTCATATGCTCAAGTCCCTGCTAGAACACCTGGCACTTTGATGGGTGATTGTGGGGTCTACGCTTGCTTGTGGCAGAGAAATGAGCCCAGAAAGTGAGCTGGGCTTGAGGCCTCTGTGTTCCTATCTGTGATGTCATCCCTGAGAGAGAGCCTCTGACTCAGCCCCAACACATGGAGTCCAGCCAGGCAGGTCTCCAGCATCCCCTAGAATCTGCTCTGCCCCTCAGCACACATGGGGACACATGTTCACTTCTGTCCATCCCAGCTGGCGCCGTTGGGATTGTTCTCCCTTTGTCCCCTCAGTCATTCTGTTTGGCGGCCAGGCCCAAAGAAGGCTGACCTTTCCCTTTACTTCCCTCCCCCAACCTGCAGTTACTTTGAGAGGACAGATAGAAGGTGTCCCAGCCTGGCCAGGAGGGTGCCGACCACCTCCCCGTGTGATTTCTCTGCACTCCTTTCTCACTTCCAATGCTGTGTCCAGTGAAGCAAGAGCCACAGTAACACTGCACTCTGCTATGGACGACTAGACAGGCACTGGGTGTCACCCCAGCTGTGCACTGTAGAATGGATGCAGTGACACCTCTGGGAATCTATGGTCAGCTCCTGCCTGTCTCCCCTTCTGTTCTCCCTGAGCTGGTCCTTACACACCTGCTGAGGCCATGCTCTGAGCTTAAGTGTGTGATTTTGTGTGTACGCAAGTGCTGAGGCCTTCCTTCATGTTTGTAAGTGAGGATCCCCCACAGGAAGGTCCTGTTGTCCTTGTGGCCTTGAGCAACAGCAGCTGGGGGCTTCACTGGCCCAGGGGGTCCACCTGGATACCCAAGCCCCATAAGCATTTTTGTTGTGCTGGAGGGTTTAATATCAGATGTCCTGAGCCCTTGGCGAGCTCGGACAACACTTCCCCAGAGCTGCTGGGCCCGGGCTCAGGGGTCTGTGTCTGTCCTTTGGCAGTACCCTGTCCAGCTGCTCCCACGCCGTGGTGGCCTTGCTCTACCCCTTCTCCTGGCAACACACCTTCATTCCTGTTCTCCCGGCTTCCATGATTGACATCGTCTGCTGCCCCACCCCCTTCCTGGTTGGCCTGCTCTCCAGCTCCCTGCCTAAACTGAAGGAATTGCCTGTGGAGGAGGTAGACTGCCTGGGGACCTAGCTTGGGAGAAAGGGGGAAGGAGGGGAAGGGGGAAATCAAAATCCCTGGGAAGGAAGGGAGGTGGGAGAAGGTGGAGAGGCTCCTGGGATCTTATCTGTGGCCTGGGGTCCTCTCTTCCTCCTGCAAGTCCTTTCCTCCAGTGCCACTCACCCTGTTCTGTGGCCCTAGGGCTGCGGGGAGTGTGGAGGCCTGGCAGAGGATGCTGAAGGACTCAAATCCTGAGCCTTGTCACTAATGACTCCTTTTCTCCTCAGGCACTGATGGTGAATCTGGGATCAGACAGATTCCTCCGCCAGGTAAGCGTGGCACGCCTGCACTAGGGTGGGTGCTTCTGGGATACAAGCTCCCAGCATTCCACACCTCCTTCGCAGAACACTCAGCCACAATTACCTTTGTTGAGCTCTGGACTCCATACTCTAGTCCTTCACTTCAGGAGGATCATGCCTAGTCAGCTTCCAGAAGTCAGTACAGGAGCACAGCCTGGATGTCCAGACCTGACCTCTGGGCTCTGCCCGCTCTGAGCCATGTGGTCCTGGATAGGCCTCTGGATTTCCCTGAGCCAGAGCCCTTGCCTACAACAGTAATGGTGATAACAAATGCTGGGAACCCTTGCTGAAAGATGGGGTGAACTACTGCGGCATGCTGACATGCTACAAAAGCCTACAATCTCTGCTGTTCACCACTGAGCTGTGGCTAGTCATGGAAATCCTCCTGGCTCTCCACAGAGGAGCGCAGCTCAACACGAGCCCCTCTGGGAATGGACTCTGCTTCCACACCGCTGATGCAGCCAAGGTCTGCGGGTGCAAGGCCCTAACCCAGAACATAGAGACAGCCTAAGCTTCCCCCGGAGACTCAGGCTATAACTCAGCCTCTCTGCCCCGAGCAGAAGCGGCTGAAGGGGCCAGAATCATGGCGACTTCATGAGGATTGTGGGAATAGGAACCCAGGCTGGTCCTGGTGAGAGTGGGTGGTGAAGGCCACTGTCCGCTGTTTTTTATCTGAATAACTTTGGACAAGTTTCTTAACCTGTGCTTAGTTTCTCGTCTTAAAATGAAGCTGACGGTTGTGTCAGAACTATTGGGTGGAGTACATGAGATTATGTATTTAAGGTATTCGCACCCAGCAGATGTCTGCTCATCACTGCCCACTGTGACAGCTGTCACTCCTACTGCAGATGGACGATGAGGACACGTTGTTACCTAGGAAGCTCCAGGCGGCATTGGAGCAGGCTCTGGAGAGGAAGAATGAACTCATCTCCCAGGACTCGGACAGCGACTCCGACGACGGTGAGGGAGGCCAGCCTGGGTGCAGTCGGCTCTGGTCCCAGATGCCTTCTGCTCTCAGTCTGGCCCTCATGGGGGCTGGTACGATGCTCTTGTGCACCTTACCCTTTCAAGCTTACGAGGGCCCAGGTTTGGGACCCCGCTTTAGCATCTTCTCTACTCCAGGAGATTTGGGCAAGACAGCCCAAAAAGGTAGCAACCACTTACGACCTTTGTTGCTGACAAGAAACAAACGATTCCTCTCTGTCAGGCCCCATCTCAAGCCTGATAAATGGAACCTCCTTGTCCTGGGAAGGCAGAACAGTCACTTCAGGCCAGTGGGAAAAGTGGTGTTCTGGTCTCTGATTTCCCTTTCGTTCACCCAGCAAGGATTATTTGCCAATTCCCATGTGCAAAGCAGAGCAGCGGTGCTGGCCGCCAAGTGTTCTTGGGGAGAGGGAAACTGTGCCTGTTGGGGTTGGGAGTGCCTTGCAGGCTGCCGAGCTGCACCCAAGAGCCACTCTTTCCCTTTCTAGAATGTAATACCCTCAACGGGCTGGTGTCGGAGGTGTTCATCCGGTTCTTCGTGGAGACTGTCGGACACTACTCCCTCTTTCTGACGCAGAGTGAGAAGGGGGAGCGGGCCTTCCAGCGCGAGGCCTTCCGCAAGTCTGTGGCCTCCAAAAGCATCCGCCGTTTCCTTGAGGTTTTTATGGAATCACAGATGTTTGCTGGCTTCATCCAAGACAGGGAGCTGAGGAAGTGTCGTGCAAAGGGTAAGGCTGGGAGAGCTTGGGTGGACAGCTACAGGCCTTCCCTGGATTGAATGAGTAAGCCCTGTGATGGAAGCTGGAGGGTGGCAACGAGCACCACGCTTTCTCTGCTTAGAAAAACTTCCAAGGAATCTGTTTTTCCTTCTTTAGTCCCAGTGAATGTCTCCACAGAATAAGTCCTGCCCAACCAAGATCAGTGTGCCATCAGTGCCCATCTCCTCCCCAAATGCCCTTCTCATTCTTAAGAGACCAGCTGAGCAGTTGGTGGGGCGTGGGATTCTGAGAACCCAGGACTTGGGCAGTGCCTCAGGGAGGACCAGGCTTGAAGTCCTACTTTGGTGGCCATCCCTATTCAAGGCACACTTGATTATGTTGTCTTGCTGTTTCATCAGTTTCATTCTAGAGTTTTGGAGTGTCAGGGTTGTCTTTCCTGTCCACTAATACTAAACATTTAGGGCAACAAATATAACTGGAACCACACGGTATGAGTCTCCTGGAGGCATGGTTGTTAAGATGCCACTTGCTTCAGCCACATCCTGTATTGGAGTGCTTGGGTTTAAGTCGCAGCTCCACATCTGGTTGCACTCCGTGCTGATGCATAGGCTGCAAGCCAGTGAGTGATGGCTCAAGTCCGTGGGTCCTTGCGTCTATGTGGGAGACATGGATTGAGTTCCTGGTTCCTGCCTTTGGCCTTACCCAGGCTGGTGGGCCTTTAGAGATTGTACTGTGAATGGGAGACTCTGCCTTTCCACAACTCTCTGCCTTGGAAATAAAGGTTTTGGTTTTGTTTATTTAAAAAGTGCTCTAAAGAAGCTCAGGTTTTCTAGTTGGGGCTGCTCAGAAGCAAGTGGCATCACCACCACACTGCGGTTCAGGACTGCGCACTGGGACTTCCTGCTGTGTAGAGTGAATGTGAGATGCCGCTGGGTATCATTTGGATACACTGGCCTAAATTTTGATATGATGCTGCCAGTAAATGAAAACCCCAAGTGTCTGATGTCTTCTCCTTCGGCATCCATGCTCCAGGATCCCCCTCCTTTCCCCAGTGACAGTTCTGCTTGTCTTCCTCCTGATTCCCAGGTCTCTTTGAACAGCGAGTGGAGCAGTACTTAGAAGAACTCCCAGACACTGAGCAGAGTGGGATGAATAAGTTTCTCCGAGGTTTGGGTGAGTAACCCTGTGACAGACGGAATACCTGGCAAGGGGACCTATATCCCCGACTGCCCTCAGGCAGTACCAACAGGTGTCTGTAATGGGGCTGCAGCTAGAACAGGAGAGACCTTGGTGAAGACACTGTTCCCTGCCAGTGCTCTGGCAGCATTTAGTGGAGATTCTCACAAAGCTCAGCTCCCTGTGACTGCATTCCTCTCCTGGGAGTGTGAGAGCTGTTGGAGCCCCTGAACTGTCCTCTGGACCACAGGGGTCCACACAAGTCCAAGGGGTTGAGGGCACTTCCTGTGAAGTTCCTGGAGCTCAGCCAGCTACATCACTGGATCATAGTGTGTCTTCAAGGGAAACTGAGGCCACACAGGTTAAGTGGCTTACCTGAAGCATATAGTGACAGGTCCTAGCATCCTACTTTGTTTTCACTCCCCTGGATCACATCTGCCACAGCTGTGCTCAGTCTTTCTAATCCATAGGCTCCTGCCAAGATGGTAAAGTAGCAGGAAGGAGAGGGTTGGGAGGTTGGAAGCCATGGCATTTGAAGCCTTCTCACTTTTGCCCTCTCTGGCCCACAGGCAACAAAATGAAATTCCTCCACAAGAAGAATTAAAACTCGTGTCCCAGGTCATGGACTCCAGTGCCTTGCAGAGCCTAGAGCCAGGGGAGGGGGCCCAAATGGGGACCCTTGGGACTGCCCCTTCCAGGCCAGCCCACCTCTGCCTCCACTATTATCCCAGGATACTGTTTGTAAATAATCTGCTGTAAGCTTTCTTAACTGTTTTATAACAAGCAAAAGAGTCTGGTAAATATTTGTATATTCCCAAGGGGCTGGGTGCTTTCCGGCCCTGCCTGAGCACGAATGAAGTTTCATTGGGTGCTGGTAACTGGCCAGTTCTGTGCAGCTGACTGTCTCAGCCAAACCACTGACCTTCCGGGAGCCTTGGCCTGCCCCCCGCCTGCCTGCGACCCCTGCTGCCAGTCTTGGGTCCCTGAGAGCAGGTGCTATCTTGTGATGTACAGCAAGATTTTTTTTTAAAGTCTTATTAGAGTTTCTATTTTTGTCCTGAGTGGCCCCCTCCCCACCCCCTCTGTTTTAAAAGTCAAAAGCCAATCAATCCACATTTGCAGCATAGCACCAAGGCTCCTGGGCCTTTCTGAGATGGTCAGTGAGTCCCCAGAAGCCCACCCTACAGCTCTGCTAGTGCTGTAGGCTCTGTGGGCCCAGCTCCCAGTCAGCAGTGGCCATGATGCGGTACAGGGCATCCCCCCTCTCTCCCACCTTCTACAGCTGTTCTCAATAAACAGTGTACAGTTGTTGGGGCCCAGAGTCCCCCGTGTCCTTTGGCTTTATTATCTATGGAGTTCCCTCTCCAGGAAGTGGCCCTGAGAAAGGCCAATCAAGGGAGTCCCCACCATGCGGGTAACTCCATACTTCAGTCAGGGTCTGGCTTCAATGTGGTTCGCCGGCCTCCCCTGAAATCGAGTTCTCTGGGTTGATTTGCATGACTGGTATTAGAGTTAGAAATACTAATCACTGTTCAGCTTTGCTTCCCTCTGGTAGCCAGCTGTGCAGACTAGTTAAGTATTTCTAACAATGGAAAAAAATGCTCTTTTCCCTCTGCCTCCATTATTGGGTGAATGTCAGCATTGTTTTCTGTCTGAACTTTACCAGTAGGCATGCTGAGTTGGGTACAGTGAAGCCCAGCTAGTGCCAACCTAAGGCAGAGCCCTGACCCCACTGCCATGTCACTGTATGGATAGTGTTTTTCATTGGAACTCTACATTTACATGCAGAATGTTCATCCACATTCCATGGAAGAAAGAAGCAGCAGGGGGAAGTAAAGGTTTTAAGGTCTTGAGTAGAACAGAGAACTTAAAACCTCCTAGAGGTAAGGCGTGAAGCTAAACACTCCTCCCTGGCAGTGGGTCAGGCAGGATTTGAATGGTGAAGGTTGCTTATCTTTCCACTCTTGCCCGTGGAAGAGGCATTTCATCCTGGGCTGCTTGCTTTCCTCTATCCATGCTGGAGCCAGTACAGTCCTCAACCTCCCTCATAGAACGAAGGAGAATGTCGGCCCTCTTGGAAGACAAAGTCATCTCCTCTGGAAGAGCCTCCTGCATTGCTGGCCTTGAGTGTTTGTCAGCAATAGGAGGGCAGGGATTGCGGCCATATGCATTTCAGTTTCCAAGTTGGAGAAGGAAGATTTTAACTAGAAAATTTAGAACTGAGTGTAGCTATCTCGAGAACTCATCACTGTTAACTCATCCTGGGTTGGGCTTTTCTCTGAATGGCAGTGTTGACTAACAGGCAGATGCCTTCATCAGCCAGGTCTGGGCCAGGCTGAAGTCAGGAGCCTGGAACTCCAAGCCACGTCTCCCACGTGAGTGGCAAGGGCTGCAGTGTTGGGGCTGTCCTCTACTGCATCCTCTGGGCACATTAGAAAGAACTGGAAGGGGTCTGGTGTGATAGGCTAGTGGCAAACCCTCACCTTCCAACTGCTGGGATCCCATATGGGTGCTAGCTCATATACCGACTGCTCCACTTCCCATCTAGCTCTCTGCCTGTAGCCTTGGAAAGCAGTCTAGAACAGCACAGAGGCTTGGGACCCTGCACCTGGGCTGGAGACCGACCCAGAAGAAGCTCCTGACTCCTGGCCTTGGATCATCTCAGCTCGTCATTGCAGCCACTTGGGGAGTGAACCAGGAAACTAAAGAGCTTTCGATCTGTCTCTCCTTTTCTCTGTATATCTGCCTTTCCAATAAAAAAATAAAATTGGTCTGGCACAGGGGCACCATGGATTCATCTTCATCTGTGATGCCAGCATGCCATATGGGCATTGGTTTATAAACCGGCAGCTCTGCTTCTGATCCAGCACTGGGATAGTCTTGGGACCGTGCACCCATGCCAGAGACCCAGAAGAACCTCTTCCTGGCTCCAAGCTTTGTATCAGCTCAGCTCTGGCCTTTGGAACCATTTTATTTTGGGGGAGTGAATCAGTGAATGGAAATTCTCTCTCCCTATTTCTTCAAGTAAAAGCAAATCTTTACTACTTTTCCAGTTTTTTTTTTTAGAGCATCCAAGACTAATCCACAATGCTGCCTGCTTCCGAAGCGAAATACTTAAGTTTCCCAGTTGTCTTTACCCTCTTTTTAATGTGGCTCTAAAAATCAGTTCCCAAAGCATACAAGTGTAAATTCCTTTTCGGAGGGCAGGGGGTTAACTGCTATCTTTAAAATACTAAGATACTTGAACTGTATGGAAAATAAAATAACAGGGCTCTGCAACGTCTCAGTGGCTAAATCCTTGCTGTGCAGGCACCGGGATCCCATATGGGCTCCTGTTGAACTAAAAGATCCCGGTGGCCCATGGTCTTCCAGAATGCCCCCAGGCGGGCACGGCGTTTTCTTCTTTAGCTCAGGATACCCAGGGACATGACGGAAACAGTAAGAATTGTTTATATCCTCACCATGCTTGTCCTTTACGAAGGGGAGAGCTCCGAGGCCGGCCGGCCCGGAAATGCCTCTGCGCCTGCACAGCGCGGGAAGCCCCGCCCACCCCCGGATGTGGTTGAGGTTTCTAGTGACGTCGCTTCCGGTGGGGAAAGGTCCGTGCCCCGGAACCAGAGCGCGGAGCCCCCAGGAAGTGACTCTGGGCACGCCGCAGTGCTGTGTGGACCCTGCTGGCGGGAGGCCGCGCCCCTGCAGCTACGGAACCCTCAGCTAAGGGGCCTCTCGGGCGGACAGGCCGGCTGTGCAGCGTGGCCTGCCAGCAGCCCAGACAAGCACAAGCCCCTCGCTGTGGACAGAACCTGATGGGCTCAGCCCAGTGTCACCGAGGAACCACCACCACCTGGACTAACCAGCTAGCTCAGCTATGCCTGCGCAGGGAACGGATGGCCCGCGCTCTTGTAGCATCCGGCTGCAATCTGTAATAAGCCCACTCCCAGCCAGCCAGGAACCAGGTGTGCTCAAACCCTACCGTTTTCTATGCTAATTTTCACTTTCTTGGTCTTGCCAGGCCCTTAACTCCAGTCACTATTTTAAACTCACTTATCAAGTCCAACCCACCTCTCATATCTTAGAAAGCCCAGGTTTATTGGCAGCGGTAATGGTACACAAACCCAGGTGACTCGGACAAGATCATGCACCTGGGTCCTTGAAGTTTTGCTTATTCTTAGACACAACTTTGACAAATTTACCCCACAACCAAGCTCCCCAGCCCACATACAACACCCAGCAATATCAAGTATCACATTAACTTTTCGCCCAGTATTCTAAATTACAAGTCTTAAGAGCCTTTAAAAAAAAAGGCGCAAACCCGCGTTGCAATCCCATGCACTGGCTGAACATTAGCATGGTCGTTAAAATAGGAAATACTAAACCCAATCAGACCAGATCAAGTTCTAACACGAGGATTTTCTGTGGTGCTTCCCGCTAGGGCTCACTCTGCAAGGTGACGGTGACTAGCATTGAGCTCTGGCTTAACCTAAGCCTGGGATAGATATGGCTGCTATAACCACTGGGAGTAACCCAGCAAGACACCTCTCCTCTTCCCGCACTAAAGGAGCTCTCCTTTCCCCACACATGGAGCTGCTGGGAACGGCGAGGTGGGTTTCTGGCAGAGAAGTGAAAGAAAGCGCATCAGACCAGCAGAGAAGCACTTTAATGAACGGTGGCCTCAAGCCACCAGCACACAGGCTCCCCCAACGCCCTTAATCTTCTCCTCAGCTCTTCTACTGAAGAATTTGGCCTTGACAATGACTGGGAGCTTTGGGAGCTTTCCTTTTCCCAGAACTTTGTAGTAGCCCTGGAAGAACAAAGGAGGTTTGGAGAACACCCCACACCCCAGCAGGCACCCACCAAGTCCTGAAAGGCGGAGTCCCCTAACCCACCCCTTCAGGCCTGTCTCTGATCTGGGCACTAACGGGCACACTGCAGGCCCCCGCCAGTGAATCAAGACCAGCAGATTCTCTCCGAGAACTCTAGCACACCAGGACAAGACGTGTCGGGATGTGACTCTAGTCTCGGCCAACCTAACCCTCCTTTCCTGCAGTGACAGCAACAGCTGTGCACGGGGATCTGGTCTCTGCCTCCCTAGGACCACAGCTCTCCACGGAAGATCCTTCCAAATGCAGCCAAAGCCTTCTGATTACAGGAGCCCCATTCTGGCCATAATTGCCCATGGTAATCCCATGAAAAGGTGAGTGATCTGGTGGGCATCTAACCAGGCAAGTTAGGTAGTCTGTGCGGGAGGGCACGGCAAGGCACTGCAGAGGACAGCAAACATGCACTCACCGACCGCACTACGTCGATGATGGGGGCTGCTCCTGTCTTGTTCTTGGCAGCGTTCACCCGGGTCTGCTCACTGACCAGTGTCCACAGCTTATCCAGGTTGACAGTTGGGCAGAAGCTCTGGTTCCGCTTCAAGTGGTAATGCCTCATACCAACTTTCCCAAAGTAACCTGGGTGACTGAGAGGAGAAAGCCACTGCTTTCATAACTCACTGAGGTTAAGGCTGACCACCTGTTCTCCCCTCCCGCCGCAGTATCAACTGGTGTATTAGAATGCAGTTTATAAATTTGCTAAGTCCCTCAAGGGGTACCAAGTAGAGCAGGCTAGCGTTATTTCATGAAGCACATCACTAAGGTCAGAGGGCCGGGTCTCAATCCTGCAGCACACGGGAGACAAGCATGTGTCACTAACCTGGTGACTGACCGTGCCACGAGGCCCACAGCCAGTGAATAAGGTCAGCAGTTACTCTCCGAGGACTCTAGCACACTAAGGCAACAGCCAGTACCCAAGCGTGACTCTAGCCTCGATGGCAGGCTCGCCCTCCTCCACTTGCCGGCCCACACACTCACTATTTGTCGAAGTTGATCCTGTGGTGATGCATGCCGCCAGCGTTCCCACGGCCTCCCGGGTGCTTCCGGTGCTTTCCTGCAAAGACACGGAGCTGGGCGGCTCAGCCCGGGCCAGCCTGTCCCCCACAGCCCGCGCAAACCTGGCTGCTGCTTCAGCACTCGGGATTCTCATCACAGCACTGCCCCGGGACCCACTGACGTCAACTCACGCAATACTGCACCCCAAATGCTATCCCTTCTGATATACAATTCCCTAAAGCCGTGTGCGCGGGAGGAGCCAGGGAGGGGGAGCCCCGGCGTCTGGACTCGATCCTACAAGCGCTGTAAGCCTCGCCGGGAAGGGCGCGCGCACGGCCCACCTGCAGGGCAAGGCCGAACTCACCGATGCGGCCGTGGCCATGGCTCACGTGGCCGCGCAGTTTCCGCGTCTTCCTCAGTCTGGATGGCTGTACGGAAAAAGCAGCTTGGTGGCAAGGCCCGCGGGAAGAGGCAGCACGGCGCCCGGCGCTTGGCACTCGCACGGGCTGGGAATACGGCGGCCTCGCGCCCCGTCCGCGAAGCCCGAGACCCGCACGCCGGGCCCAGCACGCGGCCCCCGGCTCCCGCCCAGGCCTCCCATCCCGCTCCCCGGTCGGCCAGGCGCTGCCAGGAAAGCTCGACCCGCGTCGAAAACCAGCGGCCGCGGAGCGGCGGGAACAGAACCGGACACCCCGGCCGGCCCACGAGCCAAAGGCCAGAAAGCTCACCTACCATGTCGGCTGCCGAGCGGAAAGAGAGAGGGCGGTGCGAAATCTCGCGAGGTAACGAGCTCGGGGCGGAGCCACGGACCTCACGTCCGGCCAGGGAGCGGCGGGCAGGGGCGGGGCCTGGCGGACTTCTCTTCCGGTGTGTGGCCGTCGTCATCACGACCGACCCAGTCCCCGGTGATGGCGGGCGCTTTGTGTCGTGGGCTGTTCCGCCCTCGGCTCGCGGACTAAGGGCTGCTGAAGGATGCGGGGTTTGAGGAGCCACGATTCGGAAGCTTCCGCGGTCGAGGGTCCGCTTCGCCGGCCCTCGGCTCCTTCTCAGACGCCGCTGCCTGGAGCGGTGCCCCGCGTCTCCCCGGGGTTCTCTTAGTGTTCTGTTCGGGCCTGGCCATCTGACCAGGCGTCTTAGGAAATGCACGTCCCCCCCTTGCCGGGGCTCCCCTCTGCCACACTGCTTTCTCCTTTGTCCTTAAGCTGCTTTTGTAATTGAAAGGGTGTGCGGTGCTTCGGGGAACGAATCGCCATGTTTGAATTTCTTCCCCCGTATGAGAAGGCCACGGTCCAGCCTACATCCAAGTGCAGACATCTTTCTGGAACCACCTCTCGCTTCCCTCCTAAAACACTCAGCTTTTGGAGCGCCAACCTGTGTGCTCACGGAACCTATTCACGAATAATTGTGAAAGGAATGAACTTAACTCTTAATTGTAGTGGAACAGCCATCCCTCATTTTTTCTTTAATTTTTTTAAGATTTATTTCTTTTTATTAGAAAGGCAGATGTACAGAGAGGAGGAGAGACAGGGAGATCTTACATCCGCTGGTTCACTCCCCAAGCTGCCGCAACGGCCGGAGCTGAGCATATCTGAACCTAGGAGCCTGGAGCCTCTTCTGGGTCTCCCATGTGGGTGCAGGATCCCAAAGCTTTGGGCCGGCCTCAACTGCTTTCCCAGGATGCAAGCAGGGAGCTGGATGGGAAGTGGAGCAATCAGGATTACAACTGGTGCCCATAAGGGATCTGAGCGCGTGCAAGGTGAGGACCCTAGGCACTAGTTACTTCACCGGATCCAGTCACTCCTTGCTTGAACTGGGTCCTTCAGCCAGCGTCTAATTCTTATTCAGCGTCTTATTCCCTCACTTATTCTGTGTGTGAGTGGGCATTTGTTCCTGATAAAATGTATTTTAGCTAAAACGTCTTGGATTCCCTGTTGACTACTAACTACACTTGCTCCTTACAGCCATGCAGACTGTAAGTGTGGTCTGCACATCTTGTCTGCTCACTTACTCCTGTTTAGGTGTCAGCCACACTAGATGCTTCAAGGAGGTTGCCCTTCCAGCGTCCTCAGGGCACCAGCTGCTGACTTGAGCGAGCTCTTCCCCTGCTATGTGTGTTCTTTTAATTGACCTTTACTCCTTTGAGGAAAACCCTGGGCCTTCCCCATTTCTGTAGCAGTTCCTCTCTTTTCAAGTTTTTCTTTGTCCATCATTTAAGTGTTAGTGTTCTTCAAATTCCTGTCTGTATGTTTTTTTCATTCTAAGTGAAATTTATTTTCATGCATATAATATATGCCAATTTATTTAACAAAATTCATATATGCCACGCATGGCTTGTAGAAAGTTTTTAATTTACTTTTTATTTGTATTATTATTATCATTTTATGATACAGTCCATATTTCTAAACTCCACATTTTCTGTAGATTGTAAATATTCATTTGGAAGGTAAAAAGAGATCTGCTCTTTCACTCCTCAGAGGACCCCAGGCCCAATCAGGAGCCTGGACCTCCTCCTGGTTCTCCCACATGGGTGTCAGGGACCAAGGGCTTGGGTTGTCTGCTTCCCCAGGCACATGACAGGCAGCTGCGACTGGAACTGGCACACCTACATAGGATGCGGGCCTTGCAGCAGGCTCCAGCTTAGCTCACATGCCACAATTCTGACCGCCTCCTTTAATTTTATTTATTTATGTATTTCATTTCAAAGGCTAAATGAAAAAGGAAGACATACAGATAAAGTCTGGACAAGTCAGATCCAGGCTAGGCCGAGGCTCTGAGCCAAGCATGCCCTGCCGTCCCCTACCCCTTCTTCCTTTTAAGCCCTCCTGCCACTGGTTTCATTCAGGCCCTCGTTATTTCTCCTGGCTGGAGTTTGTCACATCCTCCTGTAGTTTGCTTGCATTCTGACCCTTCCCCACTCTATCCTTAAGCTCTATCAGGTTGGTGTTCCTACAGGACCTTGATTCTTCTGCACCCCCTTTTACCAACAGTGCAGTCCACCTGTCCTTCCAGCTTTGCCTCAGCTTTTCTCCTACACAAGCATTTTGCTGTAACCACACTTGGGACATCCACGCTGTGAGCCGTTTCTTTTGTGGTCTCTTCCTGACCACATTTTCTTAAGTCATCTTCAACCTTCAAAGGTCCACCTCATTCATCCAAGAACACTCTAGTTTATAGTGCTGATAGTATTTTTGGAGCAACTTGCACTTTGCAGTGTCTCTGCCCGTCTTAGTTGATGTTTGAGAAAACATATGCAAGATTGAGGAACTGAGCTGGGGTCTCAGCCAGGGGTTGCGCCTAACCTGTGGTCTGTGTCTGATTCTCCTTTGTTTTTACCTCAGTGACCACGCCCCTCTCTGACTTCATACATGATGGCCATCATTGGTTCAACCTTAATCACAAATTGCCTATGAGCAGCAGTTAGGGGAGTCTTGAGAGAGAGTGGGGCCAAGTGTAAGACCGTCCTCTCTTTGATGTCAAAACCAGCCAGCAAGGGATGTACAAGAAACTGCCCTGGGGAAGGTGATCTGTCGATGATGGTAAGCCTGGCAGAGTCTTGGGGTAGGGGTGAGGGTAGGGGGAAACCTTTTCTGAGTGGCTTGCAGAGTTGCTTGCTTGTAGAAGAGCTACATCTTGTCCCTCCAGCCAGGTGGCTGAAACAAAGGCCAACTCGAGTAGACCCAGTATTGGGTTGGAACAGAGTTATAGAGTCATAGAACCCAAGTTGGGTTCCATGGTCACCTGACGTTTTTCTCATCAGTGCTGTGATCTCCAGGGTGTTGGGAGTGCCCTAGGCTTTCTGATTTCCCAGCCAGATCCCTTTCCTTCATAAGGCTACTGTGTCACTTAAGCATACTTGGCGCTTGTTCAGTGCAGGGCAGTTTCACTAGGTTACTCAGCTCTGAGAGGGCAGGTGCTCTGAGTACTGTTGCCCAATTGGATAGCAGCCAGATAATAGGCATTAAATGACTGCCCCCTCCTATCAGGCACACAGGGCGTGGCTTTGGACACGACCCCCAGGAGGTGTCCCTCTCTGTGACATCTCTTCTGCCACAGAGCACGGCCTTGTGATATCTCAAGAGCCTCATAAATGACCTGTGAGGTGCACGGAAGGGAGGCCATGGCACACAGCAGCCTGGTGAGACACGTAGATACAGGGCTGATTTTTTTTTTTTTTTTTTGCCACCCTAGGCCTCTCTCCAGGTGTTCTTGAGGACACACTACATCCCTGACATGGGATCTGCTGCTCCCTCTCCTTTCCCCTCTCTGGGTTCCTGAGTTTGCCATCAGGCCTGCAGGAGCCAGCCTTATTTTCCTCCTCTCCGTCTACACACTGGACACTGGGATTATGCTACGGCGCTTTCCTTTTTCAACTAGAAGACTGTTAATTTAAGATGAGAAGAGCCAGGGTTTCTGTTCTTTTCTATGAGTTAAACTCAGAAATTCAAATGTATGTCAAAGAATTAGAAAATTTGGGGCCAGCACGGTGGCACAGGAGCCCAGTTCTTGCCTGTGGTGCCAACCATCTCAAATGGGCACTGTTTCATGTCCCGGCAATTCCACCCATCCAGCTCTGATTGTGGCCTGGGAAAACAACAGAGCACAGCCCAAAGCCTTGGGACCCCACACTGACGTGGGAGATCCAGAGGAGGCTCCTGGTTACTAGCTACCAATCACCTCAGCTCTAGCCATTATGGCCACTTGAGCAAATAAATCAGCAGATGGAAGCTCTCTATCTGTGTCTCTCCCTTTCTCTCTATAACTCTGATTTTCAAGTAAAGTTTGAAAAATTTGCAATTGAAAGGATAGTATAATATTAAAGAAAATTTTCGAATTATACCATCCAACTTCTTTGCTTTCATTTCATTTGTTCCCTTTTTTTTTTTTTTTTTTAAATTGTCTGTTTGAAGGGCAGAGCTACAGAGAGAGGAAAAAGAAGAGACCCATCTGTTAGTTTGCTTTCCAAATAGTTGCAACAGCAAGTCCTGGGCCAGACTGAAAACAGGAGCCAGAAGCTTTCACTGGATCTCCCAAGTGGGTGCAGGGGCCCACACACCTGAGAAGTCCTCTGATGCTTTTCCAGGCCCATTAACAGGGAGCTGGATTCCAAGTGGAGTGCCTGGGAGTTGAACAGGCAGCTGTTTAACCCAGTATGCCACAGTGCTGGGCCCTCTGTTTTCTTCTCTGTCTCTTTCAGCTTTTGTCTGTGTAGCGAAGCTGGCCTGCAGGATCACAGTGATCATAGCAAATGCATCCTTTGGGTTCTGCTTTTCACGTAATGCCATCGCTTAATGTCATGGTATTTTTCTATATCATACTATCTACTCTTCATGTTTACTATTAGTAGCTGGAGTAGTTCTTTGTCACCATATGCTATAATTTAACAAGACATTTCTTGTTATTGTTTCCATAGTTTTGTTCTCCTTGTATTCTTGACTATCAGAGACAATGCTGCAGTATTTGTATCTCAAGTGTTTTTTCTTCTTCTGTTGAATAACTTGTAGAGGATAAATTCCCAGGAGTGAGCTTCTTAGTTTATTATAGAGTATAAACACTTTTTTAAGATAACATTTTGTTTATTTTTATAGGAAAGTCAGATTTACAGAGAGAAGAGATAGAGAAGAAGATCTTCCGTCCACTGATTCACTCTCCAAGTGGCCGCAACGCCTGGAACTGAGCTGATCCCAAGCCAGGAGCCAGGAGCCTTTTCTGGGTCTCCCGCATGGGAGCAGTGTCCCAAGGTTTTGAGCCGTCCTTGACTGCTTTCCGAGGCCACAAGCGGTGAGTTGGATGGGAAGCAGGGCTGCTGGGATTAGAACCAGTGTTCATATGGGATCCTGGCCCATGCAAGGCAAGGACTTTAGCCACTAACCTACCGTGCTGGGCCCTTTTATGATTCATTTTATGTTGCAGTATATTTTCCCAAGTAGATTATAACAGTTTATGCACCATCAATAGGTACAGTTACCAGTTGCATTTCAGCTTTCCAGGCTTGGAATTTTTTGTTTACTGTTTTTTTAATTTTTATTATTTTTTTATTGGAAAGGCGGATATACAGAGAGGAGAGACAGAGAGGAAGATCTTCCGTCCAATGATTCACTCCCCAAGTGAGCACAACGGGCTGATACTATGTTGATCCGAAGCCAGGAGCCTCTTCCGGGTCTCCCACGCGGGTGCAGGGTCCCAAAGCTTTGGGTCGTCCTTGACTGCTTTCCCGGGCCACAGGCAGGGAGCTGGAAGGGAAGCAGGGCTGCCGGGATAGAACCAGCGCCCATATGGGATCCCTGGCGTGCAAGGCGAGGACCTTAACCACTGCGCCACCGCGCCAGGCCCTTTTGTTTACTTTTATGGGCAATTTTTTACATGGCATTCAGAGAGAAGTACATAGGATCACAAACTTCTTATCAACACAAAGTATGAATAATATAATTTCAGAGTTAGAAATTTCTTAGACTTTTTCTTAAGTTGGATGGATTTTTAGAAAGGTCTCATTTGTACTACATGGAAATTATATGCCTAGAATTTTTTCTCAGGTTATTATTCAATTTGTAAGTATTGTACAAATTCTAATAGTTTAAATGGTGTATATGACCAATAGAGACTTGCATGACGCTTGCTGGAGTTGTGTGACCGCACTGGTTTGTCAGACTCCTTTTCCTTGCTATTGAGAATGACCTGGGTCTCCAGGAGGAGTGAGGGTTTACACTGTATAAAAAATGGCACTCCTTTAGTTTCAGGAGCATTGTTGATTATTTAAAAATTAGGAAACTATCCCCATTGTTACATACAGAGAAACAGTCCCAGAGCGGTTCCATACCCTGCCTTAGGTGAGCGACTGAGTGGAAAGCCAGGATCCCAGTGCTGTCTCGCCCAGGTTGATGCCAGAGTGGAGGTTCAGTGGGGATGGGAATCTAAGGGATTGACTCCTCTGACTCCAAAGATGAGGCAAGTGCTGTTCCCTGCGAGGCCCTGGTTCCAGCTCAGCAGGTCAGGGAGGACAGCAAGGAGCTGGGCAGCAAGGAGCATCAGTCCCTGACCCCCCACCTTATGATCTGGCAAGCCAGAGCTGATCACTTGGCTGGAAATGCAGTCAGGTGCAGTTCTGAGTGGAAGCAAGACCTGGACTGGAACTCTTCTGTCGACCAAAGTAGAAGGAGCCCAGGGACAGACAGGGACACTTGGTGCCCATATGCTAAGTAGTTGGAATTTAAGACCTGCAGTACCTGAGTCATCTGTGTTCTCCATAAACGACACTGGGCCACCTCTAGCCTAAAACAAGGATTTAGGAGTGTTCATGATAGTGAGCTCCCAGGAGCAAAGGAAACATTGTGTTCAATGGGCCTGCCATCTGCGCTTCTCCCTTAAATGGGGATGGACTCAGACAGTAAACTCTGGAGTTTGTAAAAAAACAAAAACAGGGCCCGGCGTGATGGCGCAGTGGTTAAGGTCCTCACCTTGCGCGCCCAGGATACCATATGGCCACCGGTTCTAATCCCGGCAGCCCTGGTTCTCATCCAGCTCCCTGCTTGGGGCCTGGGAAAGCAGTCGAGGATGGCCCAAAGCTTTGGGACCCTGCACCTGTGTGGGAGACCCGGAAGAGGCTCCTGGCTTCAGATTGGCTCAGCTCCAGCTGTTGTGCCCGCCTGGGGAGTGAGTCATCGGACAGAAGATCTTCCTCTCTGTCTCTCCTCTCTGTATATCTGCCTTTCCAATAAAAATAAAAAATAAATCTTTAAAAACAAAAACAAAACAGCAGCAAAACTTTTTTTCATCTATCTGAAAGACAGAGATCTTCCATCCACTAGTTCTCTCCTCCGTTCCTGCAACAGTCATGGCTGGGCCAGGCAGAAGGTAGGAGCTTAGAACTCCATCCAGGTCTGCCATACAGGTGGCAGGGGCCCAAGCACATGAACCATCATGTGCCTCCTGGGATGTACATTAGCAGGCAGCTGGATCAGAAGTGGGGTACCCTGGACTTGAGTCCTCACTCTAAGGTATCACCTTAACACACTGTACCACAGTGTCTGCCCCATTTTTGGTTTAAATTTGTTCTATTTGAGAAATGTAAGGACAGAATCCCTAGAATTTGAATAGTTAAGCCCCAGTAAAGAGAAAATCACAGTAGGGGTTGGGGGCAGCAGCTAACAGTGAGTGGACAGCAATGGACAGCTTACTCCATGCTAATGACTGCATAGCCCTGTTTCTTACTCAGCGCAAAGTGCGCCTCCCCACCTTGCCTTCCAAACTCTCCTTCCTGCATTGCCACGCCAAGCGTTTCAGCATCCGGCTCCCTCTCCCTGAGGTCCCCTGGCTGCAGTCTGTGGTGGGGGACACTGCCATGCAGGCAGCTCAGTTGGGCCTTAGCTGCTAGTCCAAATAGTCCTTGGCCTGCAGGATTGTCACCTCATTGACTTAGTCATAAAAGTGAACTCAAAACAAAACAAAAAAAGCAAAACACATCCTTCTGCAGAGCCTGGATGCCTGCCTGTGCCTCACCATATCACGTGTGATGTCCTGTAGACAGGGGTGTGGTGTGCTGCATCTGTGAACAGCACACAAAGTTAGGCAGCTTGGAGCCATATGTCTCTGGGAGGCTGCCAGCCACGTGGGTGGCATAGT
Organism: Ochotona curzoniae; assembly: GCF_017591425.1. Classification (NCBI taxonomy): domain Eukaryota; kingdom Metazoa; phylum Chordata; class Mammalia; order Lagomorpha; family Ochotonidae; genus Ochotona; species Ochotona curzoniae. Next base: position 7,472,070 of record NW_024466454.1, read on the forward strand.
GTTCATGCTTTGGGGCTTCAGGGATGCTGATTGAGGTGACAATTGCTCCAGGAACTGGCACTTGTCCATAGACTCCACACGGATGGGGTGATCCCGAGGCCTGTGGGTCTGGCTCTGCCCCTGTTTGCCTGCAGCCCAGCTGCAGGCCAGTTCTCCAGCCCCAACACAGCTGCTACTGCCTTAGCTTGTCTTCTGTCACTACCCTTCTGCTTCCACCCTCTGCTTCTACAAGTTCTGTTGGGTTTAAGAATGAAACCCCAAGCCCCCACTATTAAACTCAGAATAGCAAAACTGTGAAGAGCGGAATTCTAGGATATCTAAGAGGAGTTTATCTTGTAATACAAGTGAAAGGAAAGCTGAAGATTGGTTTGATTTCCTAGTTGTATTTTTACAAACCAAATGAGAGCAAACAAAGAGCATATTGTCTTTGAATCTGTTTTCTTGTCTGTATAAAAAATGGCACTCCTTCCTTCATTTTCTAAATATTTATTAAATGTGTACTGTGTTTTAGCTGGTGTATAGGTGCCAGGTAGTGAGAGGCAAGTACAGTGGTGAACAAGAAAGACCCAAGTCCTGCCCCAGACTGTGTCTAAGACAGAAAATGAACAAGCAGGCAAATGTAGCGTGTGCCACATAGTCCTTAAAAGAAGGGGTGCTTTGTTGTTACCTAGTGTTTTTTCCTAAAAAAAAAAAAAAATACTATTTGGATTATAGTGAGTTCTGTAGATCTCTGTGAAGAGTTCTTGAAGGGTTTGCTCTCTGCATGCTCTGGAATGACTTGTTCCATTATTCCTTGGCTAATTTAAAGAAATTCAGTAGCTGATACCCTTCCCTCAGATTCCAATGTGGTATGATGTTTAAAAAAAAAAAAAATGGAGGTGTGTCCTGTGTGCGAATGTGTGTTTTCCCTTTTTCAGGGATTCAGATTTCTCCATACGGTCAGAGGCCAGTTGCTGCTAGTGTTTGTTGTTTGACTCACACTATTTTCCAAAATTTAATTAGTTGCTGGGCCCAGAGTGATGGCTCAGTTGGTAAATCCTTGCTTTGCATTTGCTGGGATACCATATAGGTGCCAGTTGATGTCCTGCCTGCTCTACTTCCCATCCAGCTCCCTGCTTATAGCCTGAGAGAGCAGTAGAGGATGTCCCAAAACCTCGGGACTGTGTACCCACATGTGGGACCCAGAGGAAGCTCCTGGCTCCTGGCTTCGGATCGGCACAGAACTGGCTGTTGTGGTCACTTGGGGAGTGAACCAGTGGATGGAAGATCTTTCTCATTGTCTCTCCTTGTCTCTGTAAACATGTATTTTCCAATAACAATAAGTAAATCATGAAAAAAAAAAAAGGAAAATTCTGAAGCCAGGAGCTTCTTCTGGGTCTCCCACACAGGTGCAGGGTCCCAAGGCGTTGGGCCATCCTCCACTGCTTTCCTGGATGGGAAGCAAGGCTGGCGGGATTAGAACCGGCCACCATATGGGATCCTTGTGTGTTCAAGGCAAGGACCTTAGCCACTAGGCTACTGTGCTGGGCTCAGTGTGGGGTATTGTTACTGGATTGACATTTGCACTAATGGCATCAAGGTGTTATATATAAAACTACTGATGGTTCAGCCAACAAACCAGAAGAACATGTTGTATTCTTCACCACGAGGCATTTGCAGGGGGAGTAATGAGTTGGGGAATATCCTTGATGAGTTCTTCCTTTCCACCTTGAACCCTACAAGATGATACCCCAAAGAATGGTGCGGAGAAGAAGGGCTGTTGTGCCATCAACAAAGTGGTAACATTCAAAGGGAATCCATGGAGTAGACTTCAAGAAACAAACTCCTCAGATACTCAGAGAGCTACAGAAAGTTGCCATGAAAGTGATGGGGACTTGAGACATGCGCAGTGATGACAAGCACCACAAAGCTGTCTGTGCTCAAGGGCTAAGGAGCATCCTGCAGCACACCCACTGGAGACAGTCCAGAAAACGTCCTCAAGACGAGGATTCACCAAGCAAGTGCTACACTTTGGTCGTCTCTGTACCTGTCACCATTTTGAAAAATCTGACGATGTGAATGGGAAGTAACTACTGATTAAAATTACAGAACTGCAACAAATTGCCAGAACTTAGACAATTTTAGGATGATGTTGGAGTTGATATTTAAAAGTGTGATTTTTCAATATTTGGAACATCTACCTAAGTCATTGAGCAAATACTTCCAAATAAAATTCTACAAAAATTATAAAATTAGGGCCTGGCGTGGTAGCCTCGCGGCTAAAGTCCTGGCCTTGAATGCGCCAGGATCCCATATGGGCACCGGTTCTGATCCCAGCAGCTCCACTTCCCATCCAGCTCCCTGCCCATGGCCTGGGAAAGCAGTGGAGGATGGCCCAAAGCCTTGGGACCCTACACCTGTGTGGGAGACCCGGAAAGAAGTTCCTGGCTCCTTGCTTCGGATCGGCACAGTGCCAATCACTTGGGGAGTGAATCATCGGACGGAAGATCTTCCTCTCTGTCTCTCCTGTTGTCTTTTCCATCTGTATGTGATGCTGTGTTTTCTTTAATATTGTAAGCAAAATAAAATATCAGGTTGGCTGCAGAAGCAGGCACCAGAATTCACTTGTCTATTACTGAGTTAGATATGAAAATATGAAAAAACAGTTTCACTGTAATCTCTATATTTATTTTTTGAATAAGGTTACTTTTCCTGAAAGTATGTTTCTCATGTCACTGTATATAGCAAGTTTATTATTTAAAAAGTAAATTAATTTTACATTTTTTCAGTGTCAGTTTGTAATGTGAAAAGCAGCAGTAACTATAACACATATAAACAAAACCTCTTAAGGTTCCTCAATAACATATAAAAAACTCTAAAGAGGTTCTAAGACCAAAATGGTTTGAGAACTGTTATTGGTCTAATGACCTGGGCTTAGCCGTCCTTAAGCCTTGGGATAGCGACCCGTCACCTCAGCTGGGGCTGCTATCTGAGCCGCACATTACAATCCAGATTTGAATTCAATCATTTTTATTTCATTTCTTAAATAAATACAGATAAAAAACAGGCAAAACTCTTCTGTTTTTTAGCCTGTATAAAATTCAAAGTGTGATAGTTTACAAATTCTAATTATAAAATTAGATTGCATCAAATTAATGATGTTGATTTCAGATGTAGATACTGCTTTGCTAAATTATATTGCCAGTGTGACCTATATGTGGTGCTCCTCTTGGAGCGAAGTTCTGCAGGTTGTAAATGGTGGCTGCATTATTCCCCCTCCTTTCTCTATTCCAAACACTGAAAACTTGGAGTAGTAACATTTAGACTTCCCCTGGTGAAATTCCATAACTTACGTTTTGAGTCTGGCCCTCTCCTCATTAGCCTGATACAAGTAATGCTCATTGCGAACTACATCCCAAGTTTTTAACACTGCATCTAAAATCTTACTGTGGTTGAAAACATGGATGATCCTTAATATTTGTACCTGAAACTCTCTTTATATCTTCAAACTTTTATATCAGAAGGAAATACTGATTTTGAAAGTTTTGGTAGAGAACGTAAGTGGACTACCACTTGAGGACATCTCAGTAATTCCAAGTGTGGAGTCCAGAAGTAGATTCACCTGGAACTGAGTTTGAATTTTTACTGGCTCACCATACATCACCCAACCCTCTCCTCATTTTTATTTTCTCTGCCTGTCCTTCATGTTTAATTTATAAAAGTAACATAATCTCTGTTTCACAGGATGATTGTGAGGATTGAAATGAAGTATTTGTCGTGAAACTGGCACTTACTAAATTTCCTTCCCTTTCCCAAATGAAAATCTTGGTTCGGTCTCCACTACCAAATAAGGAGGGGCCACAAGTGAATCTGGGAAACTTTGGAAAGTAAATCAACCCTGTTAGAGGCACACAGCCCAACCTACACTGCCAGTCTTCATTTTCCCCAGCAGAGATGTCATTTATGGCTGGGGCATGAACCTCCAGGCCTGCATAGACACAGTTCAGATTTCTGAGGCCTCATTGGCCTGTCCAGGAACTTCCTCTACTCCCAAAAAAACCTCTGATTCTGCTTTTTGCTTCATTTACAGGGAGTGGAGCTTGCTCGCTCTACATGCTGCTTCATGCTTGAGGATATCAATGGAAAAGGCCAGGGCATGGACATACAGATGACCATGGGCCTGAACTTTATGTGGCAGCAACTGGTTGACCAGAAACATAGCCCTAGGAATGGACAGATAGAAGCTGTGGTGCTGAGCTGTTCATTGTGCCAGCAGGACCTGCAAAAAGTGGGCTCTCTACGGCTTCCCTGCCAGCATTTGCTCTGTAAGGACTGTTTCCAGACCCTCATCCAGGAGCTGGGGCACATAGCCAGAGCTCACGGATCTGTCTCAGATGGTAAGTACAAGAGCACCATAGGTTCATCTCCTTGTGCAAAATAAGTATCTTTTTGTTTTACAGGAACTTAATTGTAGGTGCACAAATAATCAGAATTTAAATGCCCAAGAGGTATTATTGCTAAAAGCAACTGTTTGGGGTCTCAGTGAGACAAATGCAATCCTCCTGGTGTCTAATATGTATGCTTTATAAGCCAAGACTTCTCATGCTTGGGGGTTCCTTAAACTGGCGATAAATGAAGAAGCCCAGATTGGTTCATGGTTTGGCTGACTTGTGAAATGACAGAGGGTATGTCCTCTTTGAGGAAGAATGGCTGACTGTGTAATGTTGCTCAGAACTGATTCTGAACTGAACCACACTAAGGTGCTGTGCAGTCTGGAAGCTGGGCCCAGCAGGTGGGGAGCCTGTGTCTTGACTCCTAATGTCTGGTTTCCTTGGAAATAATTCTGTGGAGAACTCTGAAATCCTTGATGACAGGAAGCAGTTCCCTTCATTCAGCATTCTAGCACAGGCCATATAACAGAGGTACAGGTTGGTATCCATTTAATGAAATCGTGCATGAGAAAGTTAACTGTGTGGCACTAGTTAGAGACAGTTAAAGTTCATCAATCCACTCCCCAAATGGCCCCAATGCTTGGAGCTGGGCCGATTTGAACCTAGGAACCAAGAGCTTCTTCTGGGTCTCCCACAAGGGTTCAGAGCTCCAAGGCTTTGGGCCATCCTCTCCTGCTTTTGCAGGCTACAAGCAGGGAGCTAGAATGGAAGTGGAACAGCTGGGACATGAATCAGTGCCCATGTGGGATGCCACACTTGGAGGTGGAGAATTAACCAGTTGAGCTATTATGTTGGCACCACTTTTTTGTTGTTTGTTTTTTTTAGATGATGATTTATATAGTGGATCAGGGTGGGAAGGATCCAGGTTAGGGAAAAGTGGGTGTGATCTTTGTTTCCAAACTTTCTATTTCTTTTTCCCATTTTTTTGGAGATGGAGGAAATAAGGGAAGAAGCCGTACCCAGCTTCCCAGCCACCCCAGTACCCGGGGATGGGGAACAACCACCCGATATCAACACAGGGTCCTGATGTGTGTGCATGCCGAAGGTTCTGCCCAGGTGGATGTGATAGTTCTGAAATGCTGTCGTGCCACCGATTTGTGGACGAGAAAACCCTTTTGTTGTTCATTGACTGACACAGTTGACCTTAGTGTCTCTGTTTGCTGAGATATATGCTGTCATTGTTTGTCTGGAGGAGTTGTCCAATACATTCTCTTCTCTATTCTCTTTATATGATACCAGATGTCCTCTGCAGGCCCCAATGAGCTACCATATCCTCTTTGTGCACCAAAGCCTGTCATACACCACTCTGTTTTTTATACTGAGGAAGATTAGTTCTCACAGTTGAGCCCATGGACCCAGGCCAGGTGATTAGGGCCCTACTGTACCCTTCACCCCAGGGTTCATGGACGCGGTACCCACCATGCCAGCGGGCTCAAGGACCCGGGCCATACCTGAGAGGTGGGTGCTGGGTTCATGAGCCCCAGGGGTAGGGGATACAGTGGGGCTTGGGTTGCCTGACCTGGTTCATGGGGCTGGCCTGTGAAGTGGGTGCGAAGTTCATGAGCCCTGGGGGTGGGGGTTCTGGCAGGGCTCACATTGCCTGGGCCTGGTCCTTGGTCCTGCCCATGAGTGAAAATGGCATAGTAGTAGACGCAGATGCTGATGTGCATGGAGAATACAGCAGCCCATTTGGTACCATTACAGAGGAAGGCGAACAGAGTAAATTCAACAGCTACCTCTGCAAACAATGATAGCAACCAATGGACCTTGGGAGGGTTTCCTCACCCTTGCATAAGCAAAATCAACAGCATTTCAGAACTATTCAAGCCACTTGATCAGAATCCTCAGAACATGTACTGTAGCAGGACCATGGGTTGATATTGGGTGATGGTTCCCCATCCTTGGGTACTGGGACATTTGGGAAGCTGGGTGTGGTTTCCCTCTTTATTTCTCCCCTTCCCCGGGATATGAGAAGAAATGGAGAATTATGAAACAGTGATTTCACCCACTTTTCCCTGATCCTCGTTCCTTCTACCCTGGTCAACCCTGTAATCACCATCAAATAAATAAAATAAATTTGGAAAAAGGACCCAGGCCAGGTCACCTGGACCCCCTGCTGGACTCCCTGCTCCTGGGGCTCATGAATCTAGCACCTACCTTGGATCGAGTTGAAGAACCAGAGACAGATGACCTGGACTCCACTGGACCCTCTGCCCCTGGAGTTCATGGACCCGGTACCCAAGGTGCAGGTGGCCCTAAATACAAGAGATCAGCTAGGGGCCCGGCGCGATGGCACAGTGGTTAAGGTCCTCACCTTGCACGCCAGGGATCCCATATGGGTGCCAGTTCTGATCCCAGCAGCCCGCTTCCATCCAGCTCCCTGCCTGTGGCCTGGGAAAGCAGTCGAGGACGGCCCAAAGCTTTGGGACCCTGTACCCATGCGGGAGACCCGGAAGAGGCTCCTGGCTTCGGATTGGCTCAGCTCCAGCATCTGCTGTTGCTATCACTTGGGGAGTGAATCATCGGACGGAAGATCTTCCTCTCTGTCTCTCCTCTCTGTATATCCGCCTTTCCATAACAAAATAGAAAAAAAATCTTTAGAAAAAACAAGAGATCAGCTAGGACAGAGCCAGGCGTAAGCCAGGAAGCAGGAACTCAACCCAGAGCTTTCAAATGAGTGGCAAGAATCTGATTATTTGCATGATCACTGCAGTTTCCCAGGATTGGCATTAACAGGAAGCTGGAGTCAAGAACCAGAGGTGCAAGACTTCAGTGTCAGGCCTGGCGCAAAAGCGTAGTGGTTAAAGTCCTCGCCTTGCACACGCGGGGATCCCATATGGGTGCTGGTTCTAATCCTGGCGGCCCTGCTTCCCATCCAGCTCCCTGCTTGTGGCCTGGAAAAGCAGCAGAGAACGGCCTAAAGTCTTGGGGCCCTGCACCCACATGGGAGACCTGGAAGAGCTCCTGGCTCCTGGCTTCGGATTGGCTCAGCTCCAGCCATTGCGGTCACTTGGGGAGTAAATTATCAAATGGAATATCTTCCTCTCTGTCGCTCCTCCTCTCTGCATATCTGCCTTTCCAATAAAAACAAATAAATCTTAAAAAAAAAAGACTTCAGTGTCTCAACCTGCATCTCAGCCATTAGGCCAATGCTTCCTCTATTGATTCAGCTTACACTGAATATCATGATGTTGTGAGCAATGCTTCAGTGGATATGCAGGTGCAGATGTCTGACATATTAATTTTATTTCCTATTTCTGAACCAAGTGCAAATCCTTAATTAATACAACTATAGCCTAGTTGAGATTCTCTCTTGCTGCTCCAGGACACTAAGTCTGTATCACCTATAAGGGTCTAGGAAGACTGGCTGGGCATGATCTTCAACAGCTGAAGGGGTGGCAGGGATCATGGCACAGGTGTCAGTATGCTTGGTACATAATGGCTTTGCCATATAGTTGGATGGCAGGATCTGCAGACTGTGCAGAAGGACTAATGATGGAAGTTGATCTACACAACCACTGAGAATATTTATTTGGGCTGCTCCCTGTTTAATACACTGCAATTTATGATTTTTTAAATGTTAAGATTCTGTGAAAGAATACCCATATTATCATTCTGGGTTTTTATTTTGTTTTGTTTTACTTTTAATAAAGTTTTCAGTAAACCACATAAGACATCCAATACTTTATTATAAACTTGTGTTTGTGTTAGATGGTTCTATCCAACTGAAGGTTGATATAGTGTTCTGAACACATTTGATATAGGCTTGGTTGGGGCTGCCCTCTGCTACAGCAGGTTAAGGTGAGGCTGAGACACTGGCCTTGCACACAAATGACAATTTGAATCCTGGCTGTTCTGCTTTCAGTTCAAATTCCTGCTAATGCGTCTGTAAAAGCAATGGAAGATGACACAAGTACTTTGGTCCCTGCTACCCACGTGAGAGACCTAGATGGAATTCTAGCTTTGGCTAAGGCTGTGACCATTTGGGGAATGAATTAGCAGATGGAAAAATATGACTGTCTCTCCCTCTGTAACTGTGCCTTTCAAATGAAATCTTTTTTTAAAAAAAGGCTAAGCAGTAATATTCAGTAGGTTGAGTGTATTAAATGTATTTTCAACTTAATGATATTTTCAGTTTAATATAGACTTATCAAGACACAACTCTAGCATAAGTTGAGTAAGGTATGGATATACTTTTAAGTCTTAATTGTAAATGATTGCAAGTCAAATTCTATCTGGAAAGTTGGCCATTGAATACTAAAGTGATATGTTAAATAAATGCAGCAAGCTCTGAAGGGGTCCCTGGTGTCCTTGACATTGACATCTAGTATGTACCAGCTCCACCTTCAAGATTCTCAGGGTTCCTGTGATTTTGTTGTTTTGGGTGATGGGGGAGGAGCACAACTAGTTGGATATTTCCTATGTAAGTAAAGCAGGCATTTTTAATTTTCCTTTTCAGGTAAACTGAATGTCAAATGGTAGCTGAGAGACTTTGATTCTCAGATCCAAATTCTAGAATATATTTTTTAGTATTTTCCTTATTTTCGAAATGGGAGATGCAGTTGGAATGGGAAGAACCCTGGTCTGGAAGTCATGCGGACTCCAGCACTGTCTGGCTGGGCAATCCCTGGTCCTCTGTGGCTTTCAAGGCTGGCCTTGATGAACTCTGAAAACTCGAATAACTACTGTTAGCCCATCCCTCTGCTGAGAGTAGAGGGGGACAGCATGTCTCTGGTATACTCAATGCTGAAAGGGAAAGTAATCGCTCTCCCTTGGTGGGCTGCCTTGGGGCTTTGGGAGGATTCAAAGAGAGGGAACTGATGCAAGATGCTACAACCTCGGAGTCAGAGAGGAAACACTATCTTAATGAGCAGCTCAGCCAGCTCAGCCAGAGGGGCTGTCACGGATTCAGATGAGAATAGGAGGCTGGGGGTAAAGTCTCAGCTTCTGAAACGTGGAAGGCTAGTGACTGCTGTTGTTTCTTTCCAGGTGTTGAAAAGCTTGTCCAGCTTTGGTGGGATATACTGTGGGCAGTGACCTAGGTCTCCCAGCTGGAGGGCAGCTGCTGAACTGGGCTGCGGGTGTGCAGCAGGTGCGGAAGCCAGAGCTCTGGAGCCCTATCAGTGGGGCAGCTTTTTTAGTTCATGTACGTTTCTCTCACCTTAATTGGCTCTCTGGGGCCCTGCGAGTAGTGCTGGCACCTCAGAAAAGCACACGTTACTGGGAGAGTAATTCCCCTGGTGTTTTAGGAAGGAGGCAGGCTGTGCTGTGGGGGATGTGTGTATTGGTGCCAGTACTGCTTGTATGTAGCCAGTAACACTGCAGCTAGGATGGAGTTGAGCGAGGGACTTTGAGGTGGTTGTAACTAGTAAATGGTGTCTGAGGGGGTCTGTTCTACTAGAACACTTGTTCCAGAGGGATCTGCCATGGTTGAGGCCTGTGAAAACCAGAGAGCAGGAAAAGCCCATAGAGCTGATTTCCAATTGCTGGCCATGTAAGTGAGGTGTTGGATTCCCAAAATGGATAGGATTCTGCTGATGGTTGCATAATTGCTCACTTGCAGCTCTAGGAAAATAATGCAGTACCCTTTCCTAACAGTACAGGGTTTGACTATGCCTGAGGCCAGCAGAAACTGCGATATTCTCTGTCTCCTGGCATGGTTGGAAATGTGGTCAGTGCATTGCATGACAAATGTCAGTGCATCAGTTTTGGGGGTGGTTCTTGAGATTGGGAGTAAAAAGAGCTAGTAGTGCTGCTACCTACATCAGTGAGAGCCCATTATATGAGATGAGCTCAAACTCAGGCTCTTGTACCTTCTCCCTTCCACTGTGGATATTCTCTTGGCACGGAAAGGCTAGTTAACAGCTAGGTGGTTCCTGGGAGCATGAGCTCGGAAGGCTGTGGACTATGTATCCATCTTCAGCCAGGCATCTGGCTTCACACATCTGTTCTGACTCTTGGCTCAGTTCTGGTGTTGGCCTGCCTCTCAGTCCCTGAAAACTCCTACCTGATCTCAGTGAAGTCTCTATACCTGTTTCCACTGTGGGTTATGCTCAATTCTGATCATTGCTTCTGTGCTTCTATTTGCTTAAAGTTTAAAACAAAAAATTAGCTCTTCCCAATTTCCCAATAAGACTTTTTTTTAAGATTTATTTTTATTGCGAAGTCAGATATACAGAGAGGGGAAGAGATAGAGAGGAAGATCTTCCATCTAATGATTCACTCCCCAAGTGAGCGCAATGGCCAATGCTGCACCTATCCAAAGCCAGGACCCTTTTCTGGGTCTCCCATGTGGGTGCAGGGTCCCAAGGCGCTTGGCCATCCTCCACTGCTTTCTCAGGCCACAAGCAGGGAGCTGGATGGGAAGTGGAGCTGCTGGCATTAGAACTGGTGCCAATGTGGGATCCTGGTGCATTCAAGGAGAGGACTTTTAGCCACGAGGCCACCACGCCAGGCCCCCCAATATGACTTTTAACTCGTTTCACATAATCATTTCCTGCCGTTACTCTGCATGTTTTAGCCTTCACAGTGTTTCCCTGAAGAAAGCTCACATTTTGACATTTATAATCCTCCGTTCATGCCATTCCTTCCTTATGAATGTCCTATTTTTGTTGATAATGTCCTCAATCTTGAAGGTTCAACTCAGTTGTGTAGCAGATTTCATAGTTCACAGGCCTGGGAGTAGGCTTTGAAATAAGCAAGGCCACAGTTATCAGACTTGAACCTCAAAGGGAGGAGTGAGAATAATTTTAGAAGCTGTTGCTTTGGACTTGTTCTGTAAAGGACTAGATAGGAAGGATCTTTGGTTTTGCAGACCATAAAGTCCCTGTCAAAACTGTTTACCTCTGTCATGGTAACACAGAAACAACCAGAGACATTATGGAGATGGACTGGCAATGCTGTGTTTCAGTACACTGTGTTCTTTATTTACAGAAACAGAAAAGCTGCAGTTTTAACCCTGTTTTTTAGGCTCTATTTGGGGAAATTGAATGGGTTTGAACATGTGGTTGGCATCAGGTAGGATTAACTGTGCAGGAACCGTACAGAGCCAGAAAAATATAGAAGAGAATCCTAGCTGGGGTGTGGTATGAGCCTCTGGCACTTGGAGGAGAGGCAATAGAAAATATTTGGAATAAGTTAATTTTAGGGCCTGACATGGTAGCCTAGCAGCTTAAGTCCTTTCCTTGCACGTGCTAGGATCCCATATGGGCACCTGTTCTAATCCCAGCGGCCCCATTCCCCATCCAGCTCCCTACTAGTAGCCTGGGAAAGCAGTGGAGGACGGCTCAAGGCCTGGGAACACTGCACCTGAGTGAGATTTCCAGAAGAGGCTCCTGGCATCTGGCTTTGGATTGATTCACTCCAGCCAATGTGGCCACTAGGGGAGTGAATCAGCGGACGGAAGAGCTTCCTCTCTGTTTCTCCTCCTATCTGTATATCTGACTTTCTAATAAAAATAAAATAAATCTTAAATTTTTTTTTAAAAAGTTAATTTTAGGGTCTAGTGTAGTGGTGTAGTAGCTAAAGTCCTTGTGTTGCATGTGCCAGGGTCCCATATGGGCACTGGTTCATGTCCCAGCTTCTCTATTTCCCATCCAGCTCCCTGCTTGTGGTCTGGGAAAGCAGTAGAGGATGGCACAAAGCCTTGGGACCCTGCACCTGCATGGAAGCTCCTGGCTCCTGGCTTTGGATTAGCTCAGCTCTGGCCATTGTAGCCACTTGGAGAGTGAACCAGCAGATGGAAAATCTTTCTCCCTGTCTTTCCTTTTCTCTGTAAATCTGACTTTCTCAAAACAAAACAAAACAAAACAAAAACATAAAGACAATAAAGACAAATCTTATAAAAATCTTCAGTGTATCTCAAAGCCCACACAACAGCTTATCTGGGCTAAGACCCTGCATAAAATTTCTATCTGAAAAAAAGTTCCCATTTCCCTTCTGTAAACATCTCATACCACAGGCCTTCCAACATTAACTTTTTAAAAAGTGAAATATGAACAAGTATGTATTTAAAAAAATAGTTATCCTGGCTCAGTCTGAGGGATTATTAGAGGAGGCAGAACCTGACAGAAAGTTCCTGTAGCTGTCCAGACCATTCAGTTAGTAGACTTTGAACAAAACCTGGCCTCAATGCCTAAGGAGTGTTTGGGGAACTTGTTTAATACAGTACCTAGTCTGCAACCACAAGAGACTTGGATCAACAAACGGAGGATTTCTAGCAAACCCTCCAGGTTTTTGGTCTGGGCAAAAACAGAATGAGGCCTGATTTATTTTTTTGAATATTTGCTTTTTCGAACATCAGAGTAACCTAGAGAAAGTGAGAGAGACAAATATACATCTGTCTACTATTTTACTTTCCAAATGGCCGTAACAGCTGGGGCTGGGCCGAGCTGGGCCAATGCCAGGAGCCAGGAGCTTCTGTTCTGTGTGGGTGGCAGGGGCTCCAAACCAGGCACAACAGTAGCGAGGTTAATTGGAAATGGAACAGCCAGGACTCAAACTAACAGCTGAACCTGCCGTGCCACACGCCCACCCTGAGAGCTGAGCTCAGGTGGGCATGGTTCTTGAGAGAGTAGGACATAGGGAACCTGGGATGTGGCAACTGTGGTCTTCCTCCTGCTCCTCTTAACTGTACCTGCTCAGAACAACCTACTAGTTGGCTTTTTTTTTTTTCATACCACTGCTATATATGAGCATCCTATTTTGATCACATCCTTTTGGTTTCTTTTGAATCAACTCTGCATCCGTTTGTTCTGATGCTGTCCTCGTTCAGGAGTCCGCTAATGTTCATTTGCACAGGTTTCTTCCCTGACCTCCCTCTTCCCTAGTTTTTTAAGATAGAAAGTTCAGCTCAGCTACTTTGCAGAACCTTATTAGGCTGTCTTTCTGCCCTTTCCACCCACAGCACGCCCCACAAGCTAGAATTCATGTTCCTTAATGTAACATTCAGGGTCTTTCAAGAGCTTACCCCCTTGACATTCTTTATAACGTATCCCTTCCACCTCCCCCAATCCAGTTGTTCTGTGATTTTGAAATTCTCCTGTAGATGCAGTCTTGTCCCATTCTGAAGCTTTTCCTCCCAGTCAGCCCTGTTTTCCTTCCCTTTCTTCCTCCCTACTAGTGTCTGACTGTTATCTCCCTGGGGGGTAGATTTGCTGCCGGGAGACACCTCCCAGGACCTTTGTGTGTCTCCCCTATCTGAAGTCCTAATCCTCTGCTTGTGACGGACAATTGGTCACTATGGCAACTGACTGTGACGTCACAGGAGAAAGACTTCAGGTGAAGTGGCAGGAGCAGGTGAGTGTGTAGGAGACAGATCTTAATGTCTGTCGCAGGTATTCCCCCCGACCCTCACGCCCTCCTTCAGTGCGGGGGGGTGGGGAGTGGGGAACCTGGAGGGATATCTCGGGCTCCTGCTGTTTTTTAAAATGATGCAGTGAGAGTGTGTGCCTGGCATCTGCGTGCTGCAGCAGTGTGGGGCTGACAGAGTGTGTCAACTTGAGCTCTGGCTGTGCAGGCACCGCTGCTGTGCGAGCCTGTTAATTCCATTCTGGATTGCTATTTTGATATCCAGATTGCATCATTCTTCCTACGTATAAACAGGGGGTCCCCAGGGCCCTGCAGCTACTCACTTCTCCACCACCACTGTTGTTATGATGAGCTCTATTTAAATGAGCTGCCGGATCGGGGCAGGTTCCAGCCACACATGAGCACTGTCATTTTGGGGAACATGGAGGGCTGAAGGATTTTTGGATCGAGTCCTAAAAGTCTGAGAGTGATGGCCTCCTGAGCTGTGCAGAAGGCGGCAGAGCTAGTTCCTGAAAGTTGAAAATCTTGTTTTCTTCCTTCTGAGCCTCTATTCCAAGGCACCCAGAGGATTAGGAAGGAGATGCAGCTAGGAAGAGAGTCGCCTCTTTGAGGTCTGCCTCTTGCTGTTCAGTTTGGGAAAACTGCTGCAGAGCCTTCGAGATAAACAGGAACAGGAGGAGTCAACCAAGCTCTTTCTTGAAGGAGCATCTCAGGTGAGCTAGAGAAACGCAGCCCTGGCTGAGGGTGCTTCAGGAGGAGAAGCTCCAGGCTGCTTCCCCTACCCCATCCAGGACCCAGCTCCCTGAGGCATAGGCCCTGCAGCCCAGCTGGCTGCAGCATGCGGGGCGGGTGTTGCTGGGCACTTTGTATGCAACATCCTCCAGGACCTGTGGTGGTCTCACCTGTCGCTCCTCTGACATCTCTCCTAGGTGTTGTTCTAATCCCAGGACAGCAGGGCCACAGGTAAGCCTGCTGGCAGCCAGGGGCAAAAATAGCAGTCACCTAGCTGTATGTCGTGTCAAAATCTGTCTTTCCAGCAGGGACTAGGCATCTGGTGGATGGGATGGGGGCATAGTGTTTCTCGAGGGTGATGTTTCTCTGCAAGCTTCAGGGGCATGTGTGGTGTGGGGCCTTTATCTGGGGCTGCCCTGGGCTGGGAGGGCAGGAATGGTTAATGAGGGTGGCTAGCCTGCCAGAGGGTCCAACCAGGTGCTCTCTCCCCCGCCATGCCGCCATGCTTAGTGCCTGGCAGAGGCTGAGGGATGTAGAGTCTTGCTTGTGACTACAGAAAGGATCCGGGACGGCTCAGTGATTCAGATACCATCTGTGCTTTATGAGGGCTCTATGGCTTTTGGCTAAGCCTCTCCCTCTTGTGGAGACTCCATGCCCCTGTCTGTGTGGTAGGGAGACTAGAGGAGCAGTGAGTCTTGGTCCCTTTGGCTCTGCAATGGGAACCAATGGAGGAGCTCAGGCTGCTCCAGGAGACGGCGCTGCTCTTGTGGAGTCCCAGCTACAAGGTTTTTTGGAGCTATGGACAAGAGCTGCAGAATGAAGGGCTTGCTAACTTTGTTAAGTGCTGGACTAAGGCTTCTGCGTTTAAGGTGTGTGTGTCTTCACATGTTGGCCTGAGTTGACCCATTGCCTGCTTTCTGAGAACTTTTTGGGATAGTGCCCATGTTGCCTTGGCCTGCTGTGCATGTCTCAGTGGTGGGCTATGCGGTCTGGGCCCCTTTCCTGGCTGCCCCACTAAGTCCTGGGTTCAGCAGTTTTGCTAGGTCTGAGCTTTACTCTTACTGCCGAATTTCAGCACGTACCCTAAGCCTATTTTGGTTCCTTTAGTTGAGCTGAGAGCATGGAGGTAAACTCAACACCAACCTCCAGGTACCGGGTAGCAGGATACCATTCTGGCTTTTGGGAATTTGCCTTGCTTGCCAAAGTGAAATGTGTTTTGTGGTTATGTTCAGAGTTTTTCTTAACTTGGAGCCTTTTTAAGTAAAAAGGCTATCAGACCATCTTTTTCAGCTTTACGGTACAGGGGAAGAGCTCTGAGGCTCAACCTCGGAGGAGGTGTTGATTTTCTCAAGGCTACTGGTCCTCAAACTTGTCATATGTTGTGATCACTTGAGGATTTTTCTTTTTTTGTAAATAATGCTGTCTGGACTCAATCTCCTGAAACTAATTGATGTGAGGATAGACTGGGTGTCAGGATATTTAAAAGCTCCCCTTATGATTTGAATTTATAGTAGCTAGAAAATAAAACTGCAAATTTATTTTCTCTGGGCAGGAAAACTTCACCTGTTTTTGTTCCAAAGTCATAGTTCTGAAAACCTCCAGTAAAGCTGGAGCTACCTCCAGCTTTAGTGTTCTCAGAGCTGAGAGCCAAGGACCAAGCTGTTATTATATTCTGATCATTGAGATGGAATATGTTATTTTTATTTTTTAAGATTTTTTTTTTATTGGAAAGTCAGATATACAGAGAGGAGGATCTTCTGTCCAATGATTTACTCCCATGGTGGCCACAATGGCTGGAGCTGAGCCTATCAGATGTCAGGAGCCAGGAGCCTTTTCTGGGTCCCCCATGCCGTGCAGTGTCCCAAGGCTTTGGGCTGTCCTCAACTGCTTTCCCAGGCCACAAGCAGGGAGCTGGATGTGGAAGCGGGGCAGCTGGAACATGGACTGACACCCATATAGGATCCCAGTGTGTGCAAGGCGGTCACCTAGCCATTAGGCTACCACGCCGGGCCCAGAGATGGAATATTTTGTTTATAATCAAATGGTTAATTAGAGGGAAGTTATCTTGTTTGTTTACAATTGAATTAGGAATACCACATGTTAGAAAGGACGTGGGTTTTTGAGACTGTATTCTTGGGTTCTAGTCATGGTTTTGCTTGTGTCTTCTCTGATCTATGATGGGTGACAGCTTCTTGGAGCCTGAGTCTCTCCAATTGTAAAATTAGGACAAGGCCTATCACTCAGAGAAGGTTTGATAATTCAAAAGATAACATCTGCAAGGAATCTGGTATAGAAAATGGTAGTAAATGGAATTGAATTTGTTCCCTGTCTGCCAGGGATGAGAATCTTTTACCACTGTGACTGATGGATTGGATTTCCTCAGCTTTCTAAGCTGTTCTCAAGGCCTACCAGGAGGCGTTCTGCTTCTGTGATGTCCTCATTTTGGAAGCAGAAGCGCCGCCTCCATTGAGGAGAGTCATGTGACTCTGCTTCTCAGTATTGATGTTTCTTTGTGGAAAAAAAAAAGCTCCAGGCTGTTGATTTGCATCATCCAATTGGAAAGAGAACCCAGTACATGTTAAGTTTTTTATGGTATAATTTAAAGATGTACTTGTAACTAAATTATTATTATTATAAACAAATGTTGGATAATTTTATATGTGTCAGTATATATGAAATATCCCTGAGAGTTTATACTTTTTTATTTATGTTACCTGAAAAGAAACTTCATTTGGGGATCCTCAGTGAAATATGAGAAAAAAGCCCATTGACACAGCTTGATGGGGGAGAGGGGAGCCTCTGCAGGAAGAGGAGACAGAGCTGTGTATGACACAAAGAGCACAAGTCCTCTGTGTCCCTCCTGGCCCGCAGCCTCCCTGGGACAGTGCCTGTGCTGTCGTGTGATGTTGCCTCTTTACCCTCTGCTGCAGCTGCCCCTGTTCAGACGAGTGCCTGTTCACAAGCAGCCTGCCCCTCAGCCATAAGCCTGGCCCCTAACCTTCTGGCGAGGATCATAGCAAGTGGCCCAGGGGGATATTTATGAAGCATGGCTGCCATAGGCAGAGACAGATGATCCAAAAGTTCAGAGAAAGGGGGTGATTTGCTCTAGGTTTATGCAGTCATATGGACCAGACCTGGACTAGAACTCACAAATCTCAATGCGTAGCATTTCACAAGCACCGTACTTCTGTTTTCCTTTATCATCCTGGGCTGGATTATTTTCCATCACTCAGAAAATTTCCAGGTGGCTTCTTACTACTTTTGGTTGCTATGAGTACAAGAAATACACATGAAATGCACAAATCCAAAAGAAACGCAATTCTCCAATCTGTTGAAAAACCAGCCAGCATCCTTTAATGCCAAGTGCGAGTTATTTTTGTGTACAGACATACGAATGAATAGGTAAAAAGCAGTGTGATGTTTGTTGTACTAGAAGGATGTTCAGGGCATTGTGGAGTCCCAGAAGAGGGATTAATTAGCTTGTCTGGTGGGAAATCAACCCTGCTTCTCAAGGGTGGAACATTTGACCAGGTTTGAAAGGATGAATAGGAGTTTATCTGAAAGGGAGGAAAGCAAGAAAGAGTATTGCAGGGAAAGGCACTGCACTTTTAGAGTCATGTAATTGGTATGTTCAGGAGATAGGAATATTTGACACTGTAAAAATAGGTGTGTGGCAGATGAAGTTAGAGGTGAGATAGGGCTAAATTGGAAAAGGCCTTGTGTGTGCAGCTAGGGATTTTGGCTTGAAGGTCAAGGGAGGTAGTAGATGTGGAAGGAGGCCTTGACTGAACTTTTTCAGTTGCTTGCTCCTTCCTTCCTTCCTTCCTTCCTTCCTTCCTTCCTTCCTTCCTTCCTTCCTTCCTTCCTCTCTCCCTGAATGCAGGCATCTGAGGATATTTTTCCATTCCACCACTCAGACTGCCTGACTTGAAAACTGAAGTTATTGCCTCACCACGAATGAGATGGTGAGAAGTCCTGGATTGCTAGTCCACATTCATAGAGGACTGCGCAGTTTTTGAAAATTGTATGTAATTTAATCCTTATAACAAGTCTTATTTTCCCTTTCTGGTGTCTATAAAGAAACTGGAGAAGTAAGGTTAAGTGATTTCACCCAAGATCTTTGGATGATAAACATGGTATTTTGACTTAACATTTGTCTGACTGCAAGTCCAATGTTATCATTATTTTCAATTTTGATGAGATGAGGCAGAGAAGCCTGCAGTGGACCTGATGCATTTACTGCCCAGGCCAGCCCCTTCCTGGGTCATCATTATCCCAGGACACAGGTGCATTGTTTTGTCCAGGAAGCACAGTTCCATGTTCCCAGTGGGCTGGCTGCTCTTGGGGTGGACCTCAAGAGTCAGGCCAGTCTCCATTGTGGCAGTCTCATGACGCTTCTATAGTTCAGAAACACAATGCTGAAGAATGTGTTAGATGGTTATATTTTTCTCGGGGAAGGCATAGGTCTAGCTGTCACAGGTGAAATACACCTCTCCTGCCTCCTGGGAAGATTGTCCAGCAGAGGACCAGCTGAGCCCCAGGGGCAGGTGGATCACTCCTGACTGTTCCAGAAGAAAAATACCTCCTCCTGGCCCGGCATGATAGTGTAGTGGTTAAAGTCCTTGCCTTGAACACGCCAGGATCCCATCTGGGCACTGATTCTAATCCCAGCGGCTCTGCTTCTCATCCAATTCCCTGCCTCTAGCTTGGGAATGCAGTTGAGGACTGCCCAAAGCTTTGGGACACTGCACCCACATGGGAAACCTGGAAGAAGCTCCTGGCTCCTGGCTTCGGATTGGCTTAGCTTTAGCCATTGTGGCCACTTGGGGAGTGAGCCAGCGGACAGAAGATCCTCCTCTCTGTGTATCTGACTTTCCAATAAAAATAAATACATTTAAAAAAAAAAAAAGAAAAAGAATTCCTCCAGGAGCGGGTCGTTACAGTCTCCTAGAATCCCTGGTTTTGACAGCTTTATAGTAATCCTGCTGTTTGGTAATCTCAATGATCCGAAACTGTGCCCTGGGTTAAGCTGACATTCTGGAGCTTGGTCAGTGATGGGAGCTAGGCTCTCAAGGTGTGGAATGAGAAGTGGGAGAGAGCAGCAGAAAATTATCTGGTTGTCAGAGCAGAGTGGAGATTGAGCCTGTAGTAAAATGGCTTGGTGAGAGAGGAAGAAAGGTAGGAAAGGGCAAAAACAAGGGCATGAGGAGATCAGATGGGGCAGGCTCCTGATAGGATGGCCATGTTCAGAGCACCTATGTGCACCTATGTACAGGCTGTGGTATGGAGTGGAGCTCATTGTATCCCAAATGAGTCTTGACACATGCCTTAGTGTGCTTTGTACCAGAAAGCCTCCTGCCTAGGCTTCAGGTACAGTCTGTGGTGTTGTCTTGATTCTGCTTTTTCTCTTCCAGAGCTCATCTCCTGTCCAGGGTGCAAGCAAGTATTTCTTACCAGGGATGTAACTGAGGATTTTTTTCTGCAGTGCGTTGCTACTGGGCAACCCAAGATGGCCAGGGTAAGTCCAGATGGGGAAAGCAGGAGCTGCTGCCTTTCAGGTGTCTCCGATGCTTCTGTCCGTATGTCTGGCTTCATACTCTCCAATCAATTTGCCCAATCATTGACCCATCTTTCTATCTAAAAGAAAATGAAAACTTTTGAAATGGGGATAGCCAAATAGGGGTTTTTTATTAAGTGAAAATTGCAGGCTGTTCCATTTTTGTTGTTGATGATGCCCTGAACAGAGGGGAAATATATCTCAAGGTATATTAAGTACCACTTACTATATCTGAGTGTTTTTCGCTCTCTTAAAGCTCTTACTGAAAAATGCCAGTTCTGGGCTTTTATTTTCTCTTTTCTCCATCTAAATTGAAACTCATGTGAAAAGTTGGATTAAATGAGCTCATAAGTCTTGAATCCACTTGACAGTTACGTTTGTCCCAAATTTCTTAAGTTTCACATTCTACACTGAGTGATGCCCCTTCTGTTACTCTCTGCTGTGGTCTCCTTGCTACTGTAGTTTGTTCACTCATTGATTTACTAATTTGTTCCATGTCTAATGATTATTGAATGTGTGCCTGTGCCAGCCCCTGTGCTGGGTGCTAAGATGGTGCCATGTACCATAACTTCATGGAGTTTAATTTGTAAAACTTTGAGAATCAGCATCAGTTTGGTGGTCTGTATGACTCAGCTGTTTCCAGATCTCCCCCTCTCATGTTTCTGCATTAACTCTGCAAGATGTTTGCTAACCAAAAGAGCAAACACTCAGACAAGGGACTCTTAGGTCAGGAAGACCTCAGGTGTGGGAATGCAGCTCTGAAAATTGATCCGTACTTGCTCTTTCTTAGCTGTATTTGATCATCTCTCTGACTCCCATGTCTGGGACTTTCTCCCCTCTGCAGGCGGGTTGCTTTTTCTGCATTGACCTGTGTTTTGCCCCTTTGGTAACATTGTCTGCCTGGGAGTCTACCTGTCATCTAGTATTCAATTCATATGTTACCTGTTTCTGGAAACTTTTCTGGCCACTGCTAGACAGTTCCAGGAAGTTACCTTTGCCTTCTTAGCACTTGTATCCTTTAGGGCTAGTTGAATGGGTACCACCTGCCTAAGCTGTATGTCCTTGGGGCAGGTCTTTATTCATTTGGGTAGCCTCTGTTTCAGAATGGGACATATGTAACCAGCTCTTCTACAGTCACTGCTCATTTAGTTAGGAAAGGATGCTTGGCCTCTCAATCCCTTGCATGCCATTCCCAGGCAGCTCTCCAGAACAGACTGTATCTCAAGGTAGTAAAGGAAAGCCATAAAGGACTGGAGCCTAGAGAGTTGTCATTTGTAGAGGTGGGCCATAGTGAGGAGACATTATCAGTAATTCCACAACTCTGCTTCCAGAATTGCTCCGAGTGCAAGGAGAAGAGGGCGGCGCATATCCTGTGCACATACTGCAATCGCTGGCTGTGCAGCTCGTGTACCGAGGAACACCAGCACAGCCCTGCTCCTGGGGGCCCACTCTTCCCTCGGACCCAGAAAGGAGCTCCAGGTACCACTGCTGCCACACCCTAGATACATGCTGACGCTATAAGCCCTGGAGAATAGCTCTGACCTTGTTTCCCTTCTGCGAAAGAAAGTAAGGTTAGGCTTTTCCCAGAGGAAGTTTCTTTCAGAGACTAGCCTCTTCCCTTTTGGGAGTGGGGGTGCATCAGTCTGATGAAATGGTGTATGGAGAATAGTTCTGAATTACCATGGAGGCTGGGTGGGTTCCATGTGTTCCATTTCTCTTTGTAGCAACCATGCCTCATTTCTGGTTAGTTACTTGATTAGCTCAGCAGGGCTCCTCCATTTTTCCACTCGGCATTGTCTGAAATGACAATCTTCCTGGAAGTCTTCCCACATGGCTCCTGAACTGTGGGAGGGGTCTTACATTTGTCAGACACATGGGAACTAAGTTTGTGATCTTTATGATGTGGCCCAGATCTTGGCCAGGCTGATAGCTGTTTTTAGCCCTGCAATAACAGAATCCTGATTAATAAAGAGATGTACTTTAGGTATGAAAGACTCGGTATTCTGCAGTAAATCCACATGCATCAGTAGCAAACTGTGTCCTCACCCCCTGGCAGGTGGTGGGATGCTGGGACTTTGACAGGACAGCTGAGCAAACCCACCTAAGCTATACCTGAATTCCTTATAGTGCTCACAGACCCTCACTGCCAAAGATGGGCATCTTCTCTCAGTGTCATCTTCCCACAAGCTCTGTGTTTGTGCAGTGCCCATTAAGAACCAAGGGCTGTTTTACAGGATCTAGCTGCAAGATCTACCCTCACTATCCCCATGTTCTCCGGCAGGAGTGAATGGTGGTTCTGGGGACTTTGCCTTGTACTGTCCTCTGCACACACAGGAAGTGCTCAAGCTATTCTGCGAGACCTGTGATGTGCTCACATGCCATAGCTGTCTGATGGTGGACCACAAGGAACACAGGTAGGGTTGGTGACTGCCTGAAGTGTGCTTGGGAGGGCTCTGGACTCCCGGTGCGTCCAGATCTTCTCTCTGCCCAGGCCAACTTGTAGCCACTAGGTGAAGCTTTGCTCTGCTCTTGTAGACGTCCCTGGAAAATCCCTAGCAAGTCAACCTCCTACAGGGCCTTTGGCCTTTCCTAGATGTCCCATGGCCTCCACAGGCCTGACTGAAGCAGTATGCTGTAGGGTGTATTCAGATTGGGACTCAGGTCTCCTCTGCCTCTTGCTTGCCTCCTCTCTAGGTGCAGACATGTTGAAGAAGTACTGCAAAACCAGAGGATGCTTCTGGAAAGTGTGACTACACAGGTGGCCCATAAGAAGTCCAGTCTACAGACATCTGCTAAGCAAATTGAGGACAGGTAGCACAGGCTAGTCCTTTGCTGTTGCTAGAAATACTATTTTCCCAAATCCTGGGTTCAGATACCAGACCATTAGCTGTAGTGCCTATGAGGAGAATGTGTGTGTGGTTAAGCCGGTGTAGCATGTATCTTAGAAGACATATGTCATGACTGTGGAGTCTCAGGGCCCTTAAGTGGTCCTCAGGGCATGATTTGGTGATTTAACCCAATGTACATCAGAGCAGTTGGAGGAGTCTAGGCCATAGTGTGTGCCTTATGACTGAGGCAGGATTAAGTGCTTGAGAACAAGAATACAGGATAGATAATACAGGAGAGAATTCTGTTTATTGTGCAGGTGTATAGCAAGTTCATAGCAGTCACACTTTCCTGACATTTTCCATACAAATTTACAAATCATGTGACTTTGTTGACATGTTTTTTACAGGAAGAGGGATTATTATGTAATGATAGCTCATCACGTGGCATGCACTGGCTTGAGCATCATATGTGCAGTCTTTTGTTTAATTCTTTCAGTCAGGAACAGTCTCTCTTACAGACAAGGGGACTAAAATTCAGAGAGGTTAGGTGATTTGACTGAGCTGGGCCTTAAAGCCATTGTCTATGGCGACTTCAAAGCCAATGCTTCTTTTTGGTAAAAAAGAAAGGTCTTCCTGGTGTACTTCTCAAATGGCCACAACAGCCAGAGCAGAGTCAATCAGAAGACAGGGCCAGGAGCCTCTTCCAGGTCTCGCACAGGGATGCAAAGTCCCAAGGATTTGGGCCATCCTCTGCTGCTTTTGTCGGCCGTAAGCAAGGAGCTAGATGGGATGTGGAGCAACCAGGACCAGAACTGGTGTCCATATGGGATGCAGTGGAGGATTAGCCTGATAAGCCACCAGGTTGGCTCCCAAACCACTTCTGAAAATGTACAATTCAGTGGCTTTTGCTATATTCACAGAATTGCATAATCATACATAATTATTATCTGTTTTTAGAACATTTTTGTCCCTCCAAAAGCAACCCCATAAACTAGTCACTTTCCATTTCTGCTAATGTTTCCAGTCCTCAGAGATCACTAATCTGCTTACTGTCTTTTTTTACCTCATGGCATGGTTATTGTAGTGTCTTCCTGGTTCCAACAGGTAATTACAGGACCTCATGCCTTCTGTGTTGCCTCTGACTGATGAGCCTACTGCGTTGACCTGGATAGGGGCTTGAGGTTTATGTGGAGGAAACCCAGTTGTACTTAGCCTACTTAGAGCACGTGTGCCTGGTTGTGCCAAGGATAGGGAGGATGAGGAGTGTTCTCTTTATATTTGGTGCTTGCTAGGCCCTGCGCTAAGTGGGCAGCCTCCTGGTTGTAGACTGGTAGATTTGCTTTATCTCAGCCCTCACAGGCTGGATGGGAAGGGTTCACTGTGTTTATTATGTTTACAGGATTTTTGAAGTGAAGCATCAGCACCGGAAAGTGGAAAACCAAATCAAAATGGCTAAGATGGTGCTGATGAATGAGCTGAACAAACAGGCCAATGGACTCATAGAGGAACTGGAGGTATAAATGCACACATGGAGTGGATGGGTGGGTTCTAGGCCCTCTATGGGCTGAGAAACCAGACGCATTTCAGACTGGTTGTAGGTCCTGGAATTCGGATTTATAATTTTCTGTAACTCTCTACTGCTTCTTGTATCTTAAAAAGTTTAGCCTAATTATGGGAGGGTGGCTCACAAAAGACTGGGAAATCAGTTCATATTCTTATCAGTACTGTGGATCAGTACTTACCTCTTTGACTGTGTAGGGTTATAGTCTTGGAAGATGCAGTCATGAAACAACTGGCCTTCAGAAATTGTGTTCAAGAGACACAGACATTTGTTCATGCATCATGCATTCCCATACTTGCCCTGTAAAGTCTTCCACCATCTCTCCCTCCCCTCCTCCATCCAACAGCAGCTCATGACAACACACTCTGCCCTGCTAACCCCCTTCTCAGGGGTACAGTCTCATCCTATTCCATCATCGTCCACACTGATTTCACACAGGTCATCCTACTTTCCAAGCAGGTAAACTGTCCTCCAGGAACAGGAATCAGGGACTCTATCTTCTGTCTCTATACCCAGGGCATAACTAATGAGAGAAAGCGGAAACTGGAGCAACAGTTACAGAGCATCATGGTTCTCAACCGTCAGTTTGAGCATGTGCAGAATTTTATCAATTGGGCTGTCTGCAGCAAAACAAGCATCCCTTTCCTTTTCAGCAAGGAACTGGTAAGAGAAATCCCCAGCTTGAACCTGTTGGAAGCACCATCTCTGTCACAGGGATATTAAGACTGTCCTTGTAAATGCCCCTTTCTTACGTTGGAAGGAGGAATAAGAAAGCAGCTCCATCCATTCTTCAACTTTATACATTGTTTCTGGGTTAGAATCGCATCTCCTTGCAAATCCCTTAAATACAAAGAATTCAGTAGCTGAAATGGTTCTGTCTCCTTCCCAGTAACTCAGCTGGGAAAATATGTAGTTCTTTGTTTTAGCTCATGGGTTCAGATGTTATCCTGGACATGAACAATGTGTTGAGTATTGCATAGATGCTGCCATAGTCTGAACAGGGGCCTAAGAGGGAAGGAGGAGTTGAAGATGAGGTTGAAGGTGAGGAGTTGGAGGTGAGGTTGGGCTTGGAATGATGGTGATGTCCAGGACAAAAAGGAGGAATCTGGGTGAAGTTGGTGGGGTTTTTGTGCCAGTAGAGCATCTAAAAGGATTGTTTTATTTAGATGGGTCTGAAAGTCCAGGGAGACTTTTAGTAGTCACTGAGATATCAATACTGTTATGGTGGGAGAGTCTGTGGAAGAAGAATTTGAGAGGAAATCTCGAATACCGTAATTTCATCGTCAAGGAAGAAGTTGAAGGAAGTACAGCTGGAGGCAATGGTCAGAGGTTGGTTGGAGGAAAGACAGAGAGGGTGGTGCACAGACGGTAACTGATTCTAATTTAAAGTGGTGGTTGTGGTCTGGGATACGCAGGCGAAAGAGGATAAATAGTAAAGAGAGGGCTTAGATCTTGGAGTCACTAGGTCCTTGATGATCTTTTGAAAGAAGTTCTGAGACTTTAAGAGAACCAAAAACCACAACAGGGAGCCTAAGGGTGGGAGATGAGGGAGACACATAAATAGAAGGGAAATACAAATAGCTTGAGAAGCAGGAGAGTTGGGGAACTTTGTATTCATCAATATGGGAGAAGAGGTTGAAAAAAGAGATGAGTTGGCGGAGTGAATACTCTGAAAAGGCAGGAAGAGAGGAGACATCTAGAGTGAACTGGCTGACAAGAAGGGAACAGTGTAATACAGTTAACTTTGGAGGTAGGAAGGGTACACACTAGGGGGAGTTTTTCCTTTATGATGTATTTTTTCCTCTGTGAAGTGGGAGGTAATAATAAGAGGCACTGAGTAAGTGGCACTGAAGTGAGGATTTAATAAAAATATAGGGCAGTGAAAGAGGAAGCTGACAAGAAAATAATTGACAAAAAAGAAGGACTGAAGAGTCCATTACTTATCATTGAGATGTCCCTAGATAATGTGACTTTGAGATGGCAGGATTGGTCAGGGGTAGGAAGAGGTGATAGGGAGAGGATTTGAGTGCTATTGATGTGTTAATGAACAAGATAGAACGCTGGGAAGACCCTGTGGCTGGAGGGGTAGGGCTGGGAGAGTTCAGCGAAAGTTCATAATTGAACTAGTTTTGAGCAGGGAGTAAGTTGTTGGACTTTAAGGTCTCATGGGTATGGATGGTTTTAGACAATGAATAGGATAAGGAGATGGTGACTGAACTGAGCCTAGAGTTGAAGGTGATTAGGAGCCGAAGGAAATTAGAAGCCAGGATATTAGTTAACTAGATTATGTCAGGATAAATTGGACACTTAGATAAATGAGAGCCAGTGGTGGGAAACAGATGAACGTACTGAGAGAGGAAGATGAAAATTGGTAGGTGGAAGGATACCAATAGGACACCTGGAGAATATCTGCCTTATCTAGGCTTCTGAATTGAAGTGATTGTAGAATGAATGAAGCTGCTAGGTAAACGATGCCCTGGGAGAGAATTAGAAATCACTTGTGGCCTGGAAGAAAAAAAGATGATTAGCAGTTCTGAAAGCCAAGATAAGGGGGAAGGGGGATCTTGTGAGAGGCTCAGCAAGCCATGATAAGGGGGGGGATCTTGTGAGAGGCTCAGCAAGAAAGAAAGAACAAATTGAGGCGGGGGGGGGGAGGTGGTGGTGCCCAGTGCAGTAACTTAGTGGCTGAATTCTCGCCTTGTATGCACTGTTATCCCATTTGGGCGCTGGTTCATATCCCAGCTGCTCCACTTTTCATCCAGCTCCCTGCTTGTAGCCTGGGAAAACAGTAGAGGATGACCCACAGTCTTGGGATTCTGCATCCATCTGAAAGACCCCGAGGAAACTCCTGGCTTCAGATCAGCTTAGCTCTGGCTATTGTGGCCAGTTGGATAGTGAACCAGCAGACAGAAGATCTTTCTGTCTCTCCTTTGCTCTGTATATCTGCCTTTCCAATGAAAAAATAAAATGTGGAATAAATTTTAAAACAGAACAAATTGGAGGAAGGGGGGTTTACAACAGTGTTAAGTATCTGTGACTTTGAACCCTTTAGCTTTCCCTAACTGAGGGAGAGGGAATTTCATTCAAGCATAAGATATGCAAATAAATAATCTTTGGTGGTGTTGTCAGATTGTGTTTCAGATGCAGCGATTACTGGAGACGAGTTGTAACACAGATCCCGGCTCCCCTTGGAGTATTAAGTTCACTTGGGAACCTAACTTCTGGACCAAGCAGCTGGCTTCCCTTGGTGAGTCAGGGCCCACCCTGTAGCCTCTGATCTAATTGCAAATAAATATAGAAGAGTAGGTGTTTGGCCTGGCAATTAAGATACAGGTTAGGACACCCGTACCCCATGTCAGAGTACCTCAGTTTGATTCCTGGTTCTGGCTCTGACTCCTGACTCCAACTTTTCACTAATACCGTCACTAGAAGACAACAGTGATGGTCCAAGTAACTGGGTTTCTGCTACCCACAGACAGTTGTAGGCTCCCAGTTTTGATCCAGACCCGCCCCTTGCGGTGGGCATTTGGAGAGGTGAACTAGTGGGTGAGATTTGCCTGCCTGTCAAAGAGATTAAGAAAAAGAAAAAAATAATGGCTATAGAGCATTTGCTAAACTTACTGGGTAGGTCAGCATGTGCTTAGGGTTAAACACATCTTAAAATTGTCAGTGGTCATGAATTCACTCTGTAAGCCATATTTTAGGAGTGAATAGCAGTGAGCGAGTAGCAGTATCAGTACAGTACTTGGTGATAGGATCATTTCAAATATGGCTTTCGCATTATACACAAGTGTCCCTGTTACCTTGGTCATGCAGTTATATGTGTGTAGACACCAGTAGAGGTATGTAAGCAACAGTGAGGGCATGCATGTATGTGGTATGTGTGTGTGTGTGTGTGTGTGTGAGTGTGAGAGAGTGTGATACATACTTCCTTTGGAGTTGAGATGTTGGCAGATTATTCATGACCTTGTGCATTTTCCCCCCTGCTGCAACATTTCACTGCCATTCATCTTTAAGCAGTGTGTAGACAACTCAAAGTTGTACCTGTGTTAACATTTTAGTGAGCTAGTTAAACTAATAGCTAACTGCTGTCTTCATTTAAAGCTGTTAATCTTACTTGAACTTGAAAAGTAATGGATAAATAAATTATGTTTAGGTTTTTTGCTTGTTTTCCTCATCCCTTTGATCCAGTTCAGCAAATCTTTAAGGGGCACATTCAACAAAGGTAAACAAAGTACACCCTCTGCCCTTTAGGAGTTCAGTCTTCCCCTAGGTAAACCTCCTCAAAACAATGAGGTTAAGAAGCCCTTAGAATGACATAGCCGTACATACAATCTGCTCATGCACCAAGGACCTAGAAATCTTAGAGGGTGATGCTAGTACCTGGCACTGGAATTCCTTTTCTCTTTCATCCAGTTAGTGTGAGACATAGTTCCCTAGCCCCGTACCTGGAGTCTTGTATTTGGAGCACCTGCTCATTTGTCCCAGGGAGGACTCTCCATCGTTGGCTACTTTACAGCTCACTCCTTCCCCACCTCTGTGTATTTATGCTTTTTGTTTTGTCACAGTTTCAACTGGAGTGTGATGTTACAAAAGGAGCAGGTGCTATTTGCAGGAGCCCAGGCTTTCCCTAGTGGGATAGAAAGGTTCGAGGCTGAGCACCTGGGTAAAAGTTGAGCTAATTTCTCAAATGGTCCAGGCCCCCAAAGCAGGTGCATACAAGTGCTGTTCCTGGCAGCATCTCTGAACTGAGTCCTGGAGATCAGGGGTGGGATTTCTTAATGTCTGGGCCTGGTAAACGCTTGTTGAATGACATCCTTTGGTACCAGGAGCAAGCAAGAGCAATGAAAGAACAGCTGCTGGTTACCTTTGGAACAACTCTCTATTTTGGATTTCCAGGCTGCATAACTACAGAAGGCGGACAGCAGTCTCGGGCAGACACTCCTGCTTATGGAGGCTTACAGGGGACACCATCCTTTTATCAAAGCCACCAGTCCCCTGTGGCTCAGCAAGAGGCTCTCAGCCACACTCCTCACAAGTTCCAGGCTCCGACACTGTGTTCCTCATCTGTGTGCTGTTCCCACTGCACCCCAGTCTCACCCTCCCTCAAAGGTCAGGTGCCCCCACCCAGCATCCACCCAGCCCATGGTTTTAGGCAGCCCTCTGAGATGGTGTCCCAGCAGTTGGGGCCACTGCAGTGTCCCACCCTGCAACCTAGGGAGAAAGAGCTGACCTGTGGTCCGCATCCACCAAAGCTGCTTCAACCCTGGCTGGAAACCCAGCCCCCAGCAGAGCAGGAGAGCACATCCCAGCGGCTGGGGCAACCACTGACTTCCCAGCCCGTGTGCGTCGTCCCCCCACAGGATGTCCAGCAAGGAGCCCCCGCCCCACCCACCTTGCAGACACCCTCTATCCAAGTCCAGTTTGGCCACCACCAGAAGCTGAAGCTTAGTCACCACTATCAGCAGCAAGCACAGCAGCAGCTGCCACCTCCCCCGCCTCCGGCCCCGCAGCAGCCACCCCCGCCTCTGCCTCCATCCCAGCACCTGGGGTCTAGTCAGCATGAGGGCCCTCCTGGTCCTGCCTGTTCCCAGAATGTGGACATAATGCACCACAAGTTTGAGCTGGAGGAAATGCAGAAAGACTTGGAGCTTCTCCTCCAGGCTCAACAGCCCAGCCTGCAGCTGAGTCAGACCAAATCTCCTCAGCATCTGCAGCAAACCATTGTGGGGCAGATCAACTACATCGTGAGGCAGCCTGCGCCCGTCCAGTCCCAGAGCCAGGAGGATACTGCTCAGGTGAGGTGCAGGGTGGGGCTTGTTTTCTCATCCTCAGGAGGCATTTCCTCCCCAGGCACAGGGTGTCATAGGGACAGTTTCCTCATCTTAGAGTGCCCTTCAAGTCATCTCATGTTTTAAAAGTCACCTGGACCCAACTTCTCACCTCAGGAAAGCTTTAGAGAACACAGACCTGGACCCAGTGAGGATCTGGTCTTGGACATCTCCCCCCCACCCCCCCCCACACACACAGAGGTGTGGCTTAGCTGCTCCCTGTCATTATGGATGACACTAGGGATCTTGCCCATAAATAGCATCTTCTGAGTTGTCTTTATGGCCTCTCAGACTCCCTTTCTGGGAACTTAGGAATCCCAGATGTGGTGAAGGGGCATACTTCAAGAGTGGATTGAGGGAATGCAATAGATCCTGAAGGGGTCATACTGTTCAGGCAAAGACTTTATTTCACATCTGCTGAGCTAGATAGAGGAGTTTAATGTGTGCTGTATTACTGATCCTAACAATAGCACTTTGAAGCATTATCATCTGTGTTACAGGCACAGAAGTCAGGGTTAGGGAGGACAAGCCATCTGCTTAGAAATCATCCAGCACTGGGAAGTAGAGCTAAGGCTTGGATCCAGCCTGCTGGCTGCCCTGGAAGGCTGCAGAGGGGCCTTGTTCTTTTCCTGGAGGATATTGAATATTGCTCCTCCTTTTTCTCATCTGAAGGACAGTTGAAAATGTATAGTTTGTACCTTCGGAATCTTGGAAGCATTCCATATTTTCATTTGTAGCTTCTGCTTATTTTTCTCCCCAGAACCTTCTACTGTAGTCTTTGCTCCCTACCATTCCCCCACCTTTTTCCTCAGTATTGTCTTGTTTAGATCTATAATCATGTATATATTTTCAAATTAGTTCTGGAGACTTTTGCTTTGTTACAAAATGCAGTGTCTCATGTTTACGCTTCATCACTGACAACTTCAGATAATGCTACAAATGTTTTCCCCTGAGGCTTCCTTAGTTCCTTTGAGGGAATATTTAGTAATCTCTCTCATTACACAGGACGGGCTAGGGTTCATGGAGAACGGCAAGCTAAATAATAATAATAAAAAAACAGTTATGATTGCTCAAGTGAATGTGATCAATGAGTTCAACGTTCTCCTAGGTTTGGGTTCAATCCTGATACTGTCATACTAATATTGATTCTTAAGAAAAATTTCGACAAGAACATTTTCTGCCAGTGCGTAGGTAGTGACAGTGAGCAAGGCAAGGGGACTAGCCTGCCCTCACTGCTGCTTATTGTGTCTCTGCTGCTCTCCATGGTGAAATACACCCAGGTTTGTATTTTTTCTTCAGGCTGCAGATGAGTCCCCTGCCTCTGAGGGCCCAAAGCCAGCTCTCCCAGTTGACAAGAATTCTGCTGCTACTGCTGCTGCTGCTGCCTTGCCACAGGCACCTGGGGAAGAAACTCCTCACATTGTCCCCCCAGGGGATGGCACCATCCAGCACTCCTCTCCCAGTGTGGTGAGAAAGGTACTAACGGAGCCTGCTTTCCCTGATCACATGGAACCCACTGCCAACCAACACCCCAGGCCCCTGGATGAGGCTGATGGGGTGGGGGGTGGAATGTCCCCATCGCATCCACGGATGCTACACAGCCCTGACTCATGCCTTCTGTCCTAATGAGTCAGCTGTGTGGGTCCTCCTCCATCCCTCTTCCCACTCCTACATGTGTGCTTAAAATGAACCTGCTGGGCTTCACTTAGAGTAGAATGGGAAAGGGAAAGAGATCTAATTTGTTGAGCCCTCATTTGGCATGTGGAACTGTGTATGGTGTCTCACAAGCATTATCTCATTTAATCCTTCCAACATCTGTGTAAGATGGACTCTGTATAGCCAAGAAAATTGAAGTCCAAGGCCATACTACTAGTGGAATAGATAATTGAGATACATTTTAAATGAAATAGGTTGAAATAAAGAGCCTGGACTTTTTTTCTCAGTAATGAAAATGGGGGAAATATTTTATTTAACTACACAACCTGAAGTTGCTTGGTTTAGAATTTGAATCAATAGAAGCTGCTGGTGAGTGGTCTACAGGAATATCCCCATAGAGTTTGCTGAGCATCTAGAAACATTTAGATCTCTTGAAAATGAGCAATTGGAGGTATTTCTATTCCCTTCCTTTCCAGCTTACTGAATATGTTCATTTATTCTGGTAAGAACTCCAAATTCCTCAGTTGTCTGTTCTCATTCTGCCCATTAGCCCTCAGTTCTGTGATTTTTTAGCTGGGACTTCGGCACTGTGATATGATATCTATCTATCCCTCCCTAGGTTTCTTGGTCCTGTTCTAGTTAGACTATTGCCTTCTCTGGCAGGTTAACCCGAGCCCTCCTGATATTTCCATTCAAAATACGACTTGGAGCTCTGTTAGCTATTTGATACCTTCCCAAACTATACTATTGACTTTGCAGTGTCTCTGTGGTCTTGTAGTCCCAACTCTGCTGGCTACTCAGTGGCTACCCCTTACCAAGTTTCCCCAGCAATAGCATGGCCATTTAGGAGTATGTCTTAGATCACATAAACTTAAGAATCAAGTTTAGAAGAGGAAGGGATGGTACTGACACTGTGGCACATTGGGTTGGGCCACTGTTTGCAGTACCAGCATTCCATATCAGAATTTTTTTAAAAGATTTCTTTATTTTCATTACAAAGTCAGATATACAGAGAGGAGGAGGGACAGAGAGGAAGATCTTCCATCTGATGATTCACTCCCCAAGTGAGTGCAACGGCCAGTGCTGTGCTGATCTGAAGCCAGGAGCCTCTTCCGGGTCTCCCACGTGGGTGCAGGGTCCCAAAGCTTTGGGCCATCCTCAGCTGCTTTCCCGGGCCACAGGCAGGGAGCTGGATAGGAAGTGGAGCTGCTGGGATTAGAACCAGTGCCTGTGTGGGATCCTAGTGTGTTCAAGGCGAGGACTTTAGCCACTAGGCCACGCTGCCAGGCCCCCATATCAGAATTTGATTCCCAGCTGCTATAATGTACCTGGGAAGAGTAAATGGTGACCCAAGTATTTGGACCCCTGCCATCCACGTGGAAGACCAGAATGAGATTTTTGGCTCCTGGTCTAGCCCTGGCTATTACAACCATTTGGGAATGAACAACAACAACAAAATGGAAGATATCCGTTCTTCTCTCTCCCTCTCCCTTTCCTTCTCCCTCACCCTTCTCCCCCTCTCCTCATTACTCTCTGCCTCTCTCCCCACCAAAGTAAAGAAATAGAAGGGTTAAGGCCCAGCGCAATGGCTCAATTGGCTAGTCCTCTCCCTGCAAGCTCTGGAATCCCATATGGGCACTGGTTTATGTCCCTGCTGTTCCACTTCCCATCCAGCTCCCTGTTTGTGGCCTGGGAAAGCAATGGAGGGTGGCCCAAAGCCTTGGGACCCTGCACCTGCATGGGAGACCTGGAAGAAGCTTCAGGCTTCAGATTGGCTCAGCTATGGCCATTGTGGCCATTTGGGGAGTGAACCAGTATATGAAAGATTTTTCTCTGTCTCTCCTTTTCTCTGTAAATCTGCCTTTTCAATAAAAAATATATATAAAAATAAATTTTTTTTTTAAAAAAAAGAAGGGTTAGCATAAATGACAACTTGGCAGTTCCTGACAATGCTTGAAGTTTCAAGAAGCCCTAATATAATTAATAGCTTTTTTTTGGTACCTGTCCTTGAGGTTTAACTTCTTATATTTGACTCAGCCACCTGTCAGCCCATTTATTTATTTATTCAATGTAAGAAATGTGTTGAGTATCCTTCATTCAGAAAATTGGGGATTTTGATTAAGGATGAGACCCAAGTATAAGCACAAAATGTGTTTTGTGTATACCTTTTTAAATTAAAAAAAAATTTGAAAGGCAGAGTTAGAGAAAGAGAGAGAGAAGAATCTTTATCTACAGTTTATTTCCTAAATAGCCACAAGATTATAAGCCAAGAGCCTAGAACTCCATCCAGTTCTCCCAGATAGAAGACTGGAGCCATCTTCCACAGCTTTGTCTGCTGCATTATCAGGGAGCAAGATTAGAAATGGAGTAGCTGGAACTCAGACTGATGTTTATATAGGATACTGGCGCTGGAGATTGCAGCTTAAGGTACAATGCCACAAAGCCAACCTTTCATGTATGTACCTTATACACATAGCCTTAAGATAACCTTATATAGTAAAAATACTAAAAATAGTTACCTGTGTTTTTGCTACTACCCATCATATGAGATTAGGTGTGAAATTTTCTATGTGTGGTGTCACTTGGATTTTGTATTTTTGGATTAAGGCTATTCAATCTACATGTGTGTCTGTAAGTATTTATGTGTACACACTAACGAATAAAATGCTCATGCACTGGAGCTTACCATTTTGTGGGAAAGGGAGTTAACTAGGCAATAGCAACAGACTATGATAAAGTGCTATGATCGTCATTGAGGTGTACCCCAGTGGTGTTCCTCACTGTGAGAGAAGAGGCTGTTCATGCAAGATGTGCTAGAGAACATTTTTGTTTGTTTTTATTATTCAGGAGGCATAGAGACAGACAGCTGTCATCTGCTGGTTCACACCTCAAATGACCACAGTGGTTGAGCCCAGTCCAAGTCAGAGCTGGGAACTCCATCCATGTCTCCCACTTGCGTGGCAAGAACCCAAATCCTTAAGCTACCACGACTGCCTCCCAGATTGCACTGGCAGGAAGCTGAAGTCGGCAGCTAAAACTGAGTATTAAAACCAGGTACTCTCATGTAGGATGTAGGGGTACTAACAACTAGGTCAAATGCCTAACTGGAGGAAATGCTTTTAAACATATTATTGTGAGTGTGTGTGGCATTATGGTATAGTGGATTAACTTACTGCCTGTGATGCTGGCATTCTGTATAGGAGTGTAGTTTTTGAGTCCTAGCTGCTCTGCTTCTGATCTGGCTCTCTCCTAAGGCACACAGGGAAGGCCTTGGACCTCTGCCACCCTGTGTTGGAGACCTGGATGGAGTCCTTGGGTTCTGGGAGACTTGGATGGAGTTCTTGGGTTCTGACTTTGGTCTGTCTCAGTGCTGAACATTGTGCTCATGTGGGCAGTGAACCAGTGGGTGTAAGATCTCTCTCTCTCTTTCTGTGTCTCCTTTTCTTATACCCTGCCTTTCAAATACATAAAGCAGATATTTTTTAAAAAATGAGAGGAGGGGAAATTGGCTTAGTGAAGAGGGAAGAGATGGGAATAAATGGTTGAAGGGGAAGGCAAGTAGGAATGTCCAAAAGTGAGAGAAAGCCTGGAACACTTAGTGGAATTTGGATAATTTAGCTTGGAAAGAACAGGTAAAAACCCTGGGGATGGAGAGTGATTCAAACTGGAGAGGTTGGAAGACCTTCTAAATTATGCTTTGAAGTTGGGCTTCAGTAGTAGAGGCTATGAGTGAATGAAGAATTTCCAGCAAGGAGGGACATGGCTTAATTTCAAAGGTTTCTTGTGCTGTGCTGAGGGGGGTCAGAATATAGAGGAATAGAAGACTAAATGCAATTGGTAGTGATAGGAATGGAGACGAGGATCTCAGCAGGTCAGGTCCCAGGAGCGTTGGATTGTGTCTGATGATAGGAGATGAGGCAGAGGAACTACTTTTAACTCCGCACTCAGGTCTCTCTTGATGGGAACACGGGGGAAAAGGCATGTTTAAGACAGACTGTGTTAAGTTTTAAGCTACTTGTGTCACCTCATGGAAGACATCTCAGAAGATGACTGGAAGGATATAGTTGTAGCTGTAGGTGTTGGTAGTTCAGAAGTAAGTATGGAGCTTGGCAGTGCTCAAGGGCTCATGGAAGCCATGCTCTAAGTGATCATCTGATGAAGCCCAGTGGCCTTCTGGCCCACAGTATGGAGGGAAAGGGGTGAGGGCTTAGAAGCGTGGAGTCTGTGCTGCCTGTGTGAGTGGTCCACAGTACATTCTGAGCAGCAAGGGTTGACCATGGGGTCAGCAAAAATCCTGGATATGAAATTCTTAGTTTTTGTTGCCCTTGATCTTATTGATTCAAACTCATGCAGAGGGCTGTAGATAGCCTGATATGTTTCAGTTGCTTGTAGGTTTCTTCATGGCTTGGACTCCTATGTTTAAGGAAGTTTTGTGGCCTGGAGGACGCTTTGCATTAAGAGGTCAGCCTTGACAGAGAGCCACTGGTTATATCCAAAGTGACTGCATTGAGAAGAAGGGCTTGGAGCTGGGGCCAGGTAGAGGTTTGAAGTCTGAGGCTACCTAGCAACATTTCAGAACCTCTCTTCATGGAATGACAACATTTTGTGCAGTATTTTTCTTTTCATTGGTTTTTACATAGATTATTCCATTGCATTTCTTTGTGTATATTAACATGACTGTGAGGAAGCCACCATACAATTCCCTTTTGAAAGATGTGGAAACTGAGACACAGAGAGGTTAAGTGACCCAACTAATGTTACACAGCAAACAATGGGCCATGTTAGAGCCAGGAACCAGACTGCATTCCTGCTTCAAGCTTGTGCTCAGTGCCTGGGTTAGATTGCCTCTCTGTGCACTGCAGTAGGGGAAGTAGGGCTCCATTTCGTCTCCCACCTGCTGGATTTTCCTGTCTTTATATGAATCTTTAATTAGCCTGAGACCTTGCTGAAGGGAGATCTTAATACCTAACATCTGGTAGGGGTTTTTTGATCTTCAACCTGTGTTGGCCTCTGAGTGTTAGGAAGTCAGACACCTGTCTAAAGGTCACAGACCGGAGGAACAAGTGGCCCCGACGTGTCTCTGTGTGTCCACGCTAGCTCCCTGTCAGCACAATGGAGGCTTTGGTTAAAGTGGAATATCTCCCTGCAAGTATGTTGGAGCTGGTTCTGAATGCTCATTGGTGAAAATAGATTGTGACTGAAAGCGGGATGTGAAAATTCTCGAATGTGACATGAACTTTGAAATCTCAGGAGAAGCTTATCCCACCACTTTGCCTGAATCCTACAGGATATTTTTGCAATGAATTTGGACATTTTGATTATACTAGATATTGCCCACACCTTCTAGTCTTGGTTCAGCCACTCTGAAGGAAAATCTTGGTTACAACTGTACAAAAGACTCCCTCACAGTCCAAATGAAATTAGAGGACATTTTGAGAGCTTCATTTATACTCATGAACTAGTCAACTACTGAAGAATACACCTGATTCTTTATCAAAGCTCCCATGAAACAAAGCTGTATGCATCACAGAGAGCTGCGCCTGAGCCACAGTTCAGCTGCGAGAACGGCCTCTCCTGCTGCTCATCCTTTAGCCCCAGATCGTCAACAGAAGACTTTGGGACTTGCGAGAAGCTGTGCATTGCTCAGGAGGAGTCTGGAATCTACTTCCAGTAGATAAAAGTAAAGTGGTAGGATTCTTGTGATGCAGAATATTAAGAATGATCAGAAGAGGAAAGGATGACGACTGAGGTAGATGGTGTTTTATGCCTGGATGCCTGAGCTCTTCATTTGCCTCTTATGACAGCTTAGTGAGATTCACATTAAATCTGTTGGGGTAGGAAATTAAATCCCAGAGATGTGGAAATGACTTGAAACTCATATGCTGAATCCTGACGTCTATGAGAAAGTTCTTGTGTTGAGTATCTTGCCTTCATAGTCTCCAAATACCTGGCTGCTGCCAGGTCTTGTCGTTCAAGGACTTAATCATTTAATTCAGTTCAGCTCTATCCTTGTGTCCTCATCTATTTCCTCAGCCAGAGTGAAGGACTTCACTTTGTTTCCAAGGCACAACTCTTAAATCTTTGGTCCCGTCTCCCACTGCACTTTTACCCACTGGAACGAAAACCTGAAGCCAGAGGTGACCAGGAAGAATTTGGGAACAACAACAGACACAGATGTCATCAATTCCATGCATTATAGTCCGTGTGAGGTCATAAGCCCCTGTCAGGTACCCAGTCAGCCTTATTGATCCAGCCTGCTTTAGTATATGGTTCTCTTTGTAAATTTCTGGTTTTCCTCCATTATAGAAACAGCATGTTGGAAGCGTGGGGCTAGGACTTCTATAATAACAGATAACAACAAACACCACCTGGGAAAGTTCCATGTAGGATGAGGTCATTCAAGGAAAGGATAAGCTAATGCCTGGATTGTGTTAAAAAGCAGTTCAGTAACACTGACTCTTGCAACGCTGATCAGATGGGACTGGAGTAAAGCTTATGGGGCTTCAGCTCTCTCTCTTCCAACTTAGTTAATACACCCATCTGGGAGCTAGACACCAAGCCAGGTTCCAGTTAGCAAAATGATAACATTTCCCAGTGTTCTCTAAAACACTGGTACTTTCTAACACATGTGTTCTGTAATCCAAATCATGATCAGCAATCATTTTTTTGCTAAAATATATTCTGAGGGAACAGAGAGGTAAGTTAAGATTAATTGTCATTATAAAAAAAAAACAAAGAAGGGGGGGAGGACAACCTAAGCTCTGCATTCTGAAGTTTCCAAAAGCATCATTGAATTACTTGGTAGTTCAGCAAAACTTCATGATGTCACTCAGGAATATCCTCACTGGGCTCGATGTACTCTATTTATTAAGACAGGATAGTAGATGAAGTGTTTTAGAAGTACTCCCATTTAAAATAATGTAAGCCATTTGTATTTTGTGTTGAGTTATGTTTCAGATATCTGCAAAGCTAATTTCTGTGGAACACTGCTCTACCTGCACTACTTTATCCTCGGCAACATTATCTAGCTGTAAGAATGTGAAACTTACATTAAACTCAGGGCATGTGCACTAAGTGTCTGTTTATTGACTTCTCAATTGTTTCTTACTAAGGGCCTAGCTTTCTCGCTAGTGGCACAAAATCAGCCAGCAAAGTTTCAAGATTGAGTCTGGATTCCCAGTGTTAGGCTTGTGTGAGTTTGGGAGATCTGGGTAATTGCTCTATGTCTCAATTTCCCTTCCTGTTACACATAGAAAAAAAAAAGAAAGAAAACAAACCGCACAGTATCCATTTCTGAATTTTGGAAATGCCTTTTGGTGGCAGTCTTTAGAATAATAATGTCAACACATAGAACTCCAAAAAGGTGCTGAGAGTAAGGAACAGAACAGCAAGTAATAGAGCACAGACCAGCTGGAAGACAGCTTAGCTAGAGGAAGGGTTGCACGGGTAACTGGTAAAAGGAGTTGAAAGACAATTTAGGGAGGTTATAGATCGGGCAAGTGATAAATACAGGTAGGTGGAGTAGATTATAGGTGAGAGAATTAACTCAGGCAAGTGACAGCTTAGGAGAAAGGGATAAACATATGAAAGAGAAGAGGAAAAAGAGAAAGAGGAAATGGCCAGTTAAGGGTGGGAAGAGGAGGCTCTTTAGGCTCCAGCGGTCTCCTTCATCCCCCAAAGATGACCTGAGCTGATTATCAGTGTGACTTTTTTTTTTTTGACATTTTGACATTTTGATACTTCTGTCTGAACTAGGGAACCATTTCTTGTTACTTGGCAAACCTCAAAATACATATTCTCCTTCATAAAATCTGAAGGTTTTATACATGAAGGTGAAGTCCGTGCATCAGTTGCATAGTTGATAACTTGGAAGGGTCAGTGATCCCTGGATACAGACCTTAGAGCTAGAAGCACACTCCGGTCTGCTCCCTTGTGACCTCTGAGCAGTGCTGGTGCTGGACAGCAGGGGCGGCAGCAGCATCCTTGGCAGATGAACTCCTTCTGTATGTGAGGTACCAGATGTCAGCCACTGTGGCCAAGTTCCAGGTCCTTCTCCAATTTTAGCAGGTCTCCAGAAGTCCTTTCCTTATTTCCAGTTCTTAGAGTCTTAGCTTGCTTTCCTTGCCCTAAGAGTTGGAACTACCCTTGATCCCACTCACCTTTAAAACAAAATGTATTTTAGAGAGAGACTCAAAATGAGAGAAAGAGAGGGAGAGAGAGAGTTTCAGCAGGCACTCTCATTCATCGGTTTATTCCCCAACATACCTGCAACAGTA
Source organism: Ochotona curzoniae (assembly GCF_017591425.1). Taxonomy (NCBI): domain Eukaryota; kingdom Metazoa; phylum Chordata; class Mammalia; order Lagomorpha; family Ochotonidae; genus Ochotona; species Ochotona curzoniae. The sequence continues at coordinate 7,512,250 of NW_024466454.1, forward strand.
ACAGGCCTGATAAGAGCAAGGCTGGAAATGCAATCCGGTATTCGCACGAGGGTGTCAGGAACCTAGTTGCTTGAGCCATCACCCTTGCTTCCCAGAAGAGCTGCATGGGTGGGAAGCTGAAGTTAGGAGCCAAAGCCAGGGATTGAATCAAGCATTCTAATGTGGGATGTGGGCATCTTACCTGCTACGCTTAAGGTTAGCCTGCTCCTAACTTATTTTGTAGCCCTGACAACAAATATGATAGAGACTGTTCTCTGTTTTTTTTTTTCCTGTACATTAAAGAAATGCTATGTTTTCAGTAGTTTAATGTTTTGTAGCGCTTCACTGCAGAGCCACAAATGAGGTAGCTAGGATAATTACAGACAACAGATTTGATCAGTAAATCCTGTTATGTTTATGTATATCCCACAGAAATGCTGGAGTGAGGCAAAAGAAAGAAAAAAGAAAAAGGAAGGAAGAAAAATTTTAAAAAATGAGGAAGGGAGGAAAGGAAAAAGGGAAAGAAAAAGGAAGTAAGCAAGGAAGGAAAACTCTTGAATCCCATCTCCTGTGGCGGTTTCTGATTCCTGCTGCTTCCACCTGCACTGCCACACCCCTGATAGCATTGACTTCACTGTAGATGTGAAGACGAAAGAGATCAGTCCAGTGTGATCTGGTTTACACTGTGTTTCTGACTTTATCCTGTCTTCTGAGTGTTACGGGAGCCGTTTCATGCTGCTTATCTTAGATTAAACCATGGCAGGAGTGAGTGTTTGGCCTAGAGGTTATTCCCCCAAATACCTGCTAAATTTGGAATCCCACATCCCATGTCAGAGTGCCAGACTCTGCCTCCTGAGCGCAGCCTCTTTGCTAACACAAGCAGCAGTGACAGCTCAAGTAGCAGGGTCCCTGCCTGGATTGAATTTCTGACACCAGTTTTGGCCTCAGTCCATCCCTGTGCCGTTGTGGGAAATTGGGGAGTGAACCAGTGGGTTAGAGTTAGTGTGCTCTCTCTCATAAACAAATTAGTCAATCAATTTATTAAAAACCAAAAGGTACAGCGTTTCAACAACACAGTTTGCATGTCCTTCTCCTTTCTTGTGATATTTATACCTATCTCATGATATGCAAAAATTAACCAAGTTATGAAAGTTTCTATCCCACAAATGTGATCATTCCTGCTTATCTGGGAAGTTTCACCCATTGAGATTTTATTTGGTGCCCGAACTGTGATATACAGTGCCAAATGTTGTTATTTGGGTAGGCTCAGATGAATCTTGAAGTGTTAGAGCAAGGATTGTACCAAGAGACATCTATGTGTACATGAAATGAGCATCAGAATTGCATTAAATGTACACATTCAACAGAGAAAAGACGAAAGAATCTGGCTCATAGGATTAGACTATTATATATTGTGAAAGGGAATGCAGTCATTGTTATTCTCATACATAGATATGGAACTTACTGTAGAATTTTAAGAAGCTATGGCATCATACAACCAGGAGAGCAAGGGGAATGCCTGGGGATGCTTTCTGGACATGTTTGCCATGACCATTTATTTCTAGACTCAGTCCCTCAAACTGAACTGCATGCTCCATTTACCCAACTTGGATTGAGCATTTTTATCACCCCTCCTTTTCTTCAGTCTTTCTTATTTTGGAGCATAGACTAGAGAGAAAATTAAAGCCTTTTTTTTTTAATTGAAGACTATTGAACTGCTAAGGAAAATATTAAAAGCAAACCTTTCTCTGGAGAAATAAATAAGAGGTATTTAAGTCATCTGCTTTTAAAATAGGGAATTAAGAATAGAAAGTGTAAGCTTGACTAAAGTAGTTAATAAGGAAAAGGGTGAGCAGACAGGTAAGAAGGAAGGAAAAATAGGAAGAGAGAATGAGAAGATGTGAGGTAAAGAGGAAGATGAGGGAAGGGTCAAGAAATTGTAGAACAGAGAATGAGAGATGGTGAAGGGTAAACCCAGGGAACAAGGACAGAGACACACAGGGCAGAGCTGAAGGTGACCTTGGCACCATAGAACTAAATTCTAACTTCACAGAAAGTCTATATTCAGTATACTTTGTAGTGGAACATTGAAAGGGGCCTTTGAAAACAGAAATGAGACCCTGCTGCCATCACTGTTTCTGTTCAGCCTCATTTAAAAGTCTTAGAGAAGTGAAACAAGAAGAACAAGAGTAAGGAAAGCAAGAAGTCACAGATTACATGGCTACGTGCACAGAAAATCCACAATAAATTTTTGGAGTGAGTTTATCAAGCTTACTGAGTACAAGGTCAACCTGCAAAACCCAGTTCTATTTTTGTACTAATACAGTTAGTCATACAGGCACAAGTGAAGGCAAATGTAAATTTGCAAGATCCTGTTTTATATTAGAATAACAAACCATATGCCTTTCTCAGCTTCACTTTTCCCCCTCAAGTATAAAATAGGAGCCACAACAAAATATCAGTGACCTTGACAGCAGCAGTAGAAGCTGGGATTGAGTACTTGCAAGATTCCAGCCAGTGTTCTAAATGTTTACATGGATTATTCCTTTTAACCTTCACAACAGCCCTTTTATGGTTATTGTGAGGATTAAATGAAATTAGTATATGTAAAACATTTAGCAAATTGCTTTGCCTATAATGTATTCTCCATATATTTTAGTTATATAAAAATAACCGCTACTTCAGAGAGACTCATGGACTCAGCTTTTAGTAGAACTAAACTGTTGTTCATTTGGTTTAAGATTTGTGGAATAAGCAGTCACATATTGTTATTTTGAAATTTTAAGTAGCTCATTAATTCATTCATTCAGGCACTGCTCTTGCATAGACAAAATAGACAAAATCCATGCCCTAGGGGAATTCACATTTTAGTATGGAAAGAAGCAAATTAACCAAAGGATATCAGAAATTGTGCTGTGTGAGACTAAAAGAACAAGTACAAGGCATTATGAAAGCATCAAGGGGAAGACCCTAGTGTGGCCAGAGAATGAAAGAAGGCTTTGTCGCAGAAAATTGCAGTTGAGCTGAGTCCTGGAGGCTAAGTGGAGTGGGGGGTAGAGGGGGAGAATGTTCCACACACAGGAAATAGTCTCAAGAACTGGGGGTTCTGGGTGGCGGGAGGGCTTGGCGTGGTTCAGGAGCTGAGTGACTGGAATTCAGAGAAAAAGGGTTGTTGTATGAGTTGAGGCTACAATTGGGGCTGGGGGTCAGGTCACTGGTAGCCTGGCAATCCTTGTAAAGCATTTTTACAGTTCTCCTAAAATGAATGGAGTGCTCTGCATGGTTTTATGGAAAGGAGCAATGCCATTATATTTGCATTTTTAAAGTAATTTTCCACTGAGAGGCTTCTGTTGTTGTCTGGGGAGACAGAAAGACAGGATAGACCTTCAATAGAGAGAGGAATCTGGTGGGTCTATCAGAGAAATGTTTAAGGGGAGAGTGGTTGGAGCTTAGGTATGGGAAGAAGGGTGCTCACCTGAAGGCTTCCTCCTGGGAAGAAGTAACGTACTGGACTTGGTAACAAAGTGCGATGTCCACTGAGCTGAGGACAGTTTCTCTTTGCCGTGATGCACCTTCACTATGTACTGGTTTGAAGTGTGCCTTTTACTATGGAAATTTGAAGACCTCATACATGGGGAAAAGAATGGCCAATTGGTAGGGATGTTAGAAGCTTAGAGGTGCTTGCTCTCTATTTTTTCCATTTGATTTTCAGAGATACCAAATTGTTACTGCCTTTTAAAAAGAAGGGCAGAGTTATTAAGTTTAAGCATTCCTGAAGATTCTGTTTAGAACCAATTACCCACTCCCCTCCACCAAATCTGTTTCTTTTTCCTTAAAGATTTATTTTATGTGTTTGAAAGGCAGAGTTATAGAAAGACAGAGAGAGGTCTCCCCTCCATTGGTTCACTCCCTAAAATGGCCACGGTGACTGAGTTTGCCCCAGGCTGAAGTCAGCAGCCAGGAGCTTTATCCAGTTCTCTCATGTGGACACAGGGCCCAGGTCTTGGGCCTTCTTCTGCTTTCCTAGGCACATTAGCAGGAAACTGGATTGGAAGTGGAAGCAACCAGGACTTGAATTGGTGCTCAAATGAGATGGCTTAATGCTGGCTCTTAGGTCTGTTTCTTTTTTCTGAAAATCGGTCATTTCAATGCAGAAATCTATATCTTTATTGTCTCTATCACCCTTTATCAACCAGTCTTTTATGTGATAAGTAGTTAGGTGAGGAGAGAATTATCTCCTCCAGTGATTGGAATCATATTAAAATGCGACAGCTCTGAAGTTCACTGCTTCAGACTTGGAGTGCCTTTGTGCCTGTACACTAGGCTAGAACATACTTTCAGATGCCTCAGTTAGAGCCTGCATCAAATGCTTCAGGTGCTTGGAATTGGTATGAATAAGCCTTTCAAAATGCCCTGGAGTTGACCTAGATTCCCTAAGACTGATTGGGACTCCCTGAGTCAAAAGGTCTTGAAGCAGGTAAGAATGTGAGTCTTTAACCCCTTAGCATTTTTCTGTAGCATAAAGTATTCTATAGGTCTCCTTAAACGGAAGGGAAGCTACTAACAGTATATTAAGAGATGAACATGAAATTAGAGGGTAGTCTGATTTTGACCCTTAGTACACAACTGGGAGTCGGGGTGTGTGTGGCTGGTGTGTATACACATACATCCTTCAGGTCAGATCACAGTGCCTCTCCCAGCCCATTTACACACACACCCCGCCCTTCCACATCTTTGGCCTGTGCCTCCTGTTCTGTGTCAGAGCCTAACAGCCTCCTTGGTGTAAGGAATGGAAATAGGACTTTCCAACTGCTTCAAAACTTCTGGACTCTTGTGGGCAGGGTCTCCTTTCTCCCCGCCACCCACCTTTCCCAGCTGCCATCTGATTTCATGCTGTTTGTACTCCTGCAGCATTCCACCTCAGTCAGCATCATGGGCTTCTCCAACACTCTGGAGATGGAGGTGTCATCTACCAGGCTGGCAAGGACTGTGGAGCCATCACAGATCAAGGCTGGGAGCAGCCTCACCACTGCACCTCCCCAGGCAATACCAAGCCTGCTGAGTGGCACCCCTCATTCTGTGCCAAGTCTGATGAGTGTTCAGAACCATGCCATGCCGGGCCTGACAACCAGTCACCTACAGACTGTGCCCAGCCTTGTGCGTGGCACTTTCCAGTCCATGCCTAACCCAATGAGTGAGTCCCCCCAGGCCACTGCAAGCCTCAGAAGTGATCACTCTCAGACCGGTTCCAGGCTGATGTCTGGACACATGCAGGCTGTGTCCAGTTTGGCCAGCCGTCCTCTGCAGAGCGTGCCTCCAATGCCTGAAAAGCAGCCAGAAACTGGGTCCAGCTCCAGCTCCAGTCCTGGCTCTGGTCGACCAGCAGGGAGCCTGTGTCCGGGGGATGGGGCTGACAGCTCCCTAGTGAATGCCCTGTGTAAGGTAAGTCTTGGGGAATGCCATTCAACTTCCCCTGCTTGTCACTGGGTGAAAGGCTGGCCATTGAAGGCTGAATCCTGGCCTTAGCCTAACCACTCTAAGATTGCTTATGGCAAAAATGACTGACTTTGATTCTTCTTGTTGTTTTACCTTTGAAAGATCGAGAGTGAGGATTCTACCAGCTTCACTGACTTAGCGGGACAAGGCCCTCTGCCTTCTGGACTGGCTCTTAAGGACTTGGCTATTTCCTCAGAACTGGAAGAGCCAATTAACCTGTCTGTGAAGAAACCTCTCCCAACCCCAGCGACCAACACATCCACGGCTTTGCAGCAGTACCGGAACCCAAAAGGTGAGACCGACACCAACAGCCTGCCTTTCGTGTGGCCCATAGGCTTAAGCAGTCAGACTCATCACTTGCAGGCGAGATAGGGGCCAGCAGACAGGCTCCAGGCCTCAGAGAATACTGTTCCTCTGGAGGCTAAGTTCCAGTCTCTTCTTCACAAGTCAGGCTCTGACACCTGTTCACTCATTGTTGCTGGGTGGCTCCTTCGTGACCTTACCTAAGTAGGAAGTCCTGGGGGGGGGGGGGTGTGGGTTAAAGTTGGGGCAGGGGAAATGCAGATTGTTCTAAGAGAGCTAGCCCTGGGGGAATGTTACAGGGAGAAGAACATGGCAGACTTGCCATTGGAGGGGTTATTATTTCATGGAGAAGAGTGTGTGTGTCTTAGAGCCAGATAGATCTAACCTTGAAAAACAGCTTTGTTTATATTTGATCCTGGGCAAGATACCTAAAATCCCTGATCTGTTTTTCTCTGTGAGTGGAGCTAATCTTACCTACTTCATAGGCTAAGGGGCACAGATTACTGCAGGGAAATCCTTTGATAACCTCTTGTGTGATAGCAAGAATTTTCCTTCTACTTAACAAGTTGTGTTGCTCCTCATTGCAAAGGGAGTTTAGACCACTGGAGACTGGCTCTTTTCTTTCTTTCTTTTTTTCTGTATTATTTTTGCCCCTTCTCAAGTAGGAGTATACTAAGGTTTCTCTCTCTGGTCTGATTGGGAGCTTGGAAGGCAGCTACCTAGTATCCATTTGAGACTTGTTCAATTCATTGTGTGATGTGTCTTTAATTTGTAATGACCAGTTTATTTACTATACATCTAATAATTATAAACTAAAGAAATAGATTTTTTCCTATTTTTTTCACACTAGAAGACAAAAAAATGATTGATCCTTCCTATACGCAGTCCTGTATAATTAACTCTCATCCACGGCATTTCAATGTTAAAAGACTCTGCTTTCTCTTGATTGCTGCCAAGATGCTGGCTGTGAGGCCTTTCCTGAGCCTCCAAGTGGGACGGTAGCTTAGCTAGCCCTTGTCCTTGCTGCGAGGGGCCTGTGAATAGGCTCAGGCAGTGCTGTTACCTGAGCACTTGGCTAAACAGGCAAAGCCTGGACTGGAGGATTCTCAAGCAGGTGGCGCCAGTGTGCTGGGAGTGATGATCTGTGTGCTGATGGTGAGGGTGAGAAGCTGGCCCCACAGCGCCTGATGCTGCACTTGCCTGTAGGCAGCCTGAGTGTTATCCGTGCTCACCTTTTTAAAAGCAGGAGGCATTTCCCCTCTCTCAGGAAGGAGATCCATGCTAGGAATATTACCATGACGAACGACTACAATGTAGGTAAGAATTTGTGGCCTGAAGTATAGACAGCACATGCTAGTGGAAGGTGTGTGTGACAGGGCGTGTCATCACAAATGCATGTTATGAATATTTATTTGTTTATTTGCCTTAGAATTTGAGAATTTTGAACAAGGAGCCCTAGAACTGGATACAAAAAAGAACCAGAGCATCAGGTAACACAGAGACCCTGAGCCAGCCTCGCTCTGCTGCCCCCAACTTTAGGTCCTCTGAGGCATGGGAAGTAAGCATGCTGGATGACTTAATGAGAAACAGATGTCAGCCTCAAGCTGTCTTCCAAAATCCTGAGGCTCTTCAGTGGAATGCCCAGGGAGGGGTGGGAGGATGTCCTGGCTCCTGCTCTGTGAGGTATGAGCCCTGGGTGCAGGCCTGTTTCTTTAGGGAGCTCTGTTCTTTGCCCGGAGGCTGCCTCAAAGGGCCTCAAGTGGCTGATTGGGCCCGGCCAGGCAGGGCCTGGCAGCAGGGCAGAATGTGGGCCTGCAGAGGGCTGGATTGAGGAGATCTTGAATGGGGGCCAGGGGTGAGCCTGACTTACAGAGGGTGGGGCCAAAGGAGGCCCCCATGGAGATTCAGGGGTGTGTCTCTTGCCACAGAGCCTTCCACAGTGAGCCCAAGATTCCTTATGTGAGGCTGGAGCGACTCAAGATCTGTGCTGCCTCCTCAGGAGAGATGCCTGTGTTCAAGCTGAAGCCACAGAAGAGTGATCAGGATGGGAGCTTCCTGCTGGTTATTGAATGTGGCACCGAGTCCTCCAGCATGTCCATTAAGGTGCCACTTCCCCAGTCCAGTAGCCTCTCTCTTTTCTGGGATTCTGCTGTGGGGCGAGCCTGGACCTCTTGAGGGGGGCTGTAGCATGGCCAGACTTTATCCCTTACTGCCAGGGGCCTGTGAGGTGCACATTAGGAGGAAGCTGTCCATGCAATTAGGAGCTCTCAGAGTAGGTGCTCAGGGCCTTTCAACTCCCACCTTGCCTCTTTCAGTGCCTTCTTTCTCTGCTGTGTTCTGCCTCTCAGATGCCCTTCTGCCCCCAGGTCAGCCAGGACAGCCTGCCTAATGCCATCCAAACTGTAGGCCTGGGGGGCAGAAAGGTCACTGTCACTTCTTTGACTGGGCAGCGGCCACCAGAGGTGGAGGGCACATCTCCTGAAGAACATAGACTCATCCCTCGAGCCTCTGGAGCCAAGAAGGGACCCCCAGTCCCAATCGAAAATGAAGACTTCTGTGCTGTGTGCCTCAATGGGGGGGAGTTGCTGTGCTGTGACCGCTGCCCCAAAGTATATCACCTCTCCTGCCATGTGCCAGCTTTGCTCAGCTTCCCAGGGTGAGTATTGCCCAGTTTGGGTCACCAGCTGCTGGCAGGGTTATTTTCCAGAGGTGACGACTCCTGGCCGGACCCACAGAGCTCCCAGAATGGGCTCACTCCCCTCTTGTGGGTATACATGAATTGTAACGTGTCAGTTAAAGGGCCCTACTACACTGTGTCTTCTGCACACAGGCGTAGATACTTGTCTGACTTTGCTTCCTCTGTTCTCAGCTTCTTCCCTCATATACATTTGTCCTAATATTCCTGCCCCAGCCCCTTCCTAACTCCTATCATTCTGGGTTCACTAAATCCCGAGTTTCTAATGTTAGCTGGGGACCCTGTTTCCTGTGCTATCGCCATGCCTTTGTCTCAGGGCTGAGGGACAGGGAAGGGTGCTCTTGGGTACCGTATTGAGGCCTAACACAGCTTCCCCTGCCCGCACAGGGGAGAGTGGGTTTGTACCTTGTGCCGCAGCCTGAGCCAGCCAGAGATGGAGTATGACTGTGAGAATGCCCGCTACAGCCAGCCTGGAATGCGGGCACCTCCTGGCCTGAGCATATATGACCAGAAGGTAGGGAGGTGTGTGAGGGGAGCAAAGTTCCCTTCCCAGGGTGGCTGCGGCTGTGCCCATAGGGGCAGGGGGCTTTCAGCGGGGAGGAGAGGTCTCTGAGGACCTTTCTCGGGGGCCATATCTGACAATTTGGCCCGTGGGGGTTTGTGTGATTTTTCCTTCTCTCAGTAGTTTCCCTCTAGCCTGGGAGACTGACCTATACTTTCTGCCAATTCTGATTTCCACAGAAGTGCGAGAAGCTGATCCTATCCCTGTGCTGCAACAGCCTCAGCCTGCCCTTCCATGAACCCGTCAGCCCTCTGGTAAGGAAGGCCTCCCTCTGCCTCCCTGGGCTCAGAACATGGCCACTGGCTGTCATGACGGCGTTAACTGTGGGCCATCCAGGGAACCCTGGGCGCCATGACCACTCCAGCCAGCCTCCCCTCCACAGCTGTGGCTACACCAGATGTAACAACTGACCTGGGATACAGTCCTGCTTCTCTGTTTCTCTTTGCCTTCTTTCTCTGTGCTTTTCTTCCTGCTGCTCCTCATCTTTCTCCTGTTTTTCTTTCACTTACATTCTGACTCACTGTCCATCTCTCCTCCCTCCAATTCTGAGGGAAACTTTTGCCTCCCTCTCTGCCTTCCACAAGGCCCGGCATTACTACCAAATTATCAAGAGGCCCATGGACCTATCCATCATCCGGAGGAAGCTGCAAAAGAAGGACCCCGCTCACTATACCACCCCAGAGGAAGTGGTGTCCGACGTGCGTCTCATGTTCTGGAACTGTGCCAAGTTCAATTATGTATGTCTTGTCCATTTCTCTCCTGCTCATCTCCAGTGACCCTAAGGCTAGTGTGGCTGGGTAGCGGTGGGTGGGTCAGTTTTGATGCTGGGCCACCATGAGGACCTGGGAGCAGACTGCTGGGCGTACTGTGACATGTATTTAAAAGTTTGCTCCCATGCCTGAAATTTGGCTTGGACTAAGAGCAGCAATATGGAGGTGCTGGTGACTGGCCATCTTGAGCTGCCTTCTGAGGTCACCCTAGGAGCTGCTGCCAAACTGATTACTCTGAGCCCTGGGATAAAATACCTGGCTGCAGACATCCCAGGATGAAAGGGCAGGATGGGCCAGCCAGGTCTTTTGCTGTCAGAATAGCATGTGAGGGAGCTGGAGGAGAGGGGCTGGTGGGACCAGGCCAGACCTTCTGTTCTCCTGTCCCATCAGCCCGATTCAGAGGTGGCAGAGGCCGGCCGCTGCCTGGAGGTGTTCTTTGAGGGCTGGCTGAAGGAAATCTACCCAGAGAAACGGTTCGCTCAGCCACGCCAGGAGGATTCTGACTCGGAGGAGGTGTCGAGTGAGAGTGGATGTTCCACTCCCCAGGGCTTTGCATGGCCCCCTTGCATGCAGGAGGGCACCCAGCCCAAGAGGCGGCGACGACACATGGTAAAGGTGGGCAGACAGGGGACTGGGCAGGTGGGAGGACACCTGAGCAGCACATGTGACCCAGAAGTGAAGCCCCTCAGGTAGCATGAGAGAGAGCAGTGCTGATGAACCCTCATTCCTAAGCCCTAGAGTATGAGGCAAGTCAGGACAGCTCAGGGCCCCTTAACTCTAGTTACTATTGAGGGGCACAGTTACCACCCCGAGAGGCCTATAGTACCCTGCAAATCAGCAGAACGAAGAGGTGCCCTGACTGTAGGTGGGTGCTGGTGTTATTGCGCTGGGATGTTCATGCCCGTAAGAGAAGCACTTGGTGCTAGTGTCTGTTGTCTACTTAGGTTTAAGGGAGAAAAGGAGGATTTTTTGAAATGTGTTACTGAGGCTGGTGCTGTGGCACAGAAAGGTAAGCCAGGGCTTACAATGCCAGTGTACCATGTTGGAGTACCTGTTTGAATCCTAGTTGCTCCATTTCCAGCCCATATTCCTGCTAATGTTTTTGGGGAAAGCAGCAGATCATGACCCCAATGCTTTTGTCCCTGCTTGCCTGGTCCTTAGCTATTTGGTCAGAAACATCAGTTTAGTGCTATTAAATTCTATGATACATAGACTGCCTCCTATGTGCCAAGGTTGGATCAGCCCATCCCAATTCTTTAAGATACTATTAGCATATAACACAATGACTTTGGTGAGTTTTGTTGTTGCTTTTGCTGGTGTAGAATAAAACCATGTTGACCCTGGAGAATGTTCATCTTGACATTTAGCCTTTTCCTGTCACCAGATTGTACATTTAGCTGTGCTAATTCCAATGATACTTTTTTTTTCTTTCAGGAGAATGAGAAAGCAAAGAAAATGTCTTTCCGCCTGGCCAACAGCATCTCCCAGGTGTGAGGAAGGAGCCTGAGCACTCTGGTAGCCAGCACTCTGTCCTGTTGACTATTTCTTCCCATCTTCCAGCTTATTCTCTTCAGAATGTGGATATGACATGAGTCTTGTTGAGCTGTGTAGTGGTCTTTGCCATGTGCAACTAACAGCAATTATTTGAGAACCCTAGTTCATCTACTACCAAGAAGAATTCAATAATAAACAGGACAGAGGGAGGCGTTCCCTACCACCATAATAATCAGATGTAGAAGATCCAGTGGACAAGAACACACCTTTTCAGACCCAGGAGGACCTATGCTTCCTTGGGAATTTTTTCTGCTGAGGAAAGCAGAGCTTTCTTACCTTTCAGTGTCTAAGGCTCAGGAACAATACATACATTGGAGCTCTTCTTGGGCTCAGAATGGGATAGAAGAAGGGACAGAGGTTTGGACATATGGCAGGCCTGTGATTCCTGGCCCAGCCTCGCCAAAGACTGCCACTGTTTGCCTTTGCTTGTCCTGTTGGGGCGGAGGCACTTGCTGGTGGCAGAGTGATGGAGGCTTCTAGATACCATAGGTCTCAATTGGTGCCTGTTTGGATTCTAACGGTTTTCAGGGTATTTGTTTTTGACACCCACCCCCATTTCTTGTGTTAATTTAGGTGACGTCTGTGAAAGTGCTATGGGTGGGCTGGTGTTTTAAACAGCTGGATCAATTTCAGCTGAGATTTCACCTTCAGGGCTAGAGACTTCAGCTTCCAAGTCTGTCCTCAGTGCCACCTGTTGGGGCTAATTGCTCTGCTTTGGTGTCAGAACCTGCCTCCCTAGAGGTGATTGTCAGTAGCTGCCTCTTCATCCTCTCCATTCAGAGACACAGATCCTGAATTTTGTCTGGGAAAACTGTGAGGCAGCTGCTGTCTGCTTTAGGTACAGAGTTCCCTGGACAAGGAGAGTGACTCCCAGCCAGCTCACTCTGCTGGAGCTCTCCTCCTACTTAGTTCTCAATGTCTCTGTCCTCACCGAGCCAAAGATCTCAAATCTATCTTCTGAACAGTTTGCTTCCAGGCTTCCTACGGTCCAGAAGAAGCCAGCTCTTTGTTGATCTGAGAAAGCCACAGAGCCCAGCAGGTACAGACCTAGGCATTGGTGGGGAAAGTTAGAACTGAGTTGAAGGAGCAGAGAAAGTAAGATAGGAATCCAGTGTTCTTTAGTGTCCCTGAAGTGGGACTTGGTTCTCCTAGAATGTAGAGAAAGGGGTTCTAGAAGCCTTGGAACTTGAGGTCCAGGCTATATGTCTAATGAATCCTCATGGTCCAGGCAGGATGTTTGTGAGGTGGGGTCATGGGCACGTATTGGGGGTCAGGCCACCTTCCAAGCAAGGGCTTGGCTGAGAAGAAATCTGTGGCTGATATTGTATGGACCTGGCTTTAGTGACATGGACTGGAGGTAGCTCTGCCTGGTCTTGTTAGGTTCTAGTTAATTTCAGGGGAGGCTTAGATCATGGCTTTATTTTTGTGAAGGAGTAGAGTTTAAGGAAGTTATTATTTGTAGAGCTTTATTCATAAGCAATTTTTAAAAAGATTGTTTGTATTTGAAATGTAAGGTTACAGAAAGAGAGAAATAGAGATCTTTCATTCACTGATTTACTTGCTAAATGGATACAATATCCAGGGCTAGGCCAGGATGAAGGCAGGAACCTGGGCCTTCATCAGAGCACAGGGGTAGGGGCCCAAGCACTTGGGCCATCTTCTGCTACTTCTGCTACCTGCCGAGGTGCATTAGCAGGGAGCTGGATCAGAAGTAGACCAGCTGGAACTTCAGCTGGTGCCCAGATGGGATGCCAACGTTGCAGGTGGTGTCTTTACCTGCTGCAACACATGTTGGCCACCATGAGCAGTTTTTTGTTTGTTTGTTTTTAACGTATTTTGAAGTAAGGGTTATGAAGAAAGATAGTTGCAAAACCTGGGCCAGGCCAGAGATCTGGGAGCTTCTTCCAGGTTTCCCACATGGGTGACAGGGACAAAACACTTGGTCTATCCTCTGCAGCTTTATTTCCCCAGGCTGTTAGTAGGGAGCTGGGTTGGAATAGAGCAACCGGGACACAAACCGGTGCCCATATAGGATGCTGGCATTTCAGGCAGCAGCTTTATCTTATACCACAATGCCAGACCTAAGTAATTCTGTCTTACTCAGAACACATTTTTCCATCTCCTTGTGAATTGACGGTACCTGCTCATTTTCTTCTCTGCCTAGACTGAGAGATCATCCTCATTTCAAAGCAAACTGTGCTCATTGAGTTGTTGTTCGCTTAGCAGCATACATGGAGCTCTTGTAAGTGCATGAGCTTCCATAAGCCTGATTTCTAGTTTGGAGTTACTACGTCTTCTGTGTACTACTTGGTCAGGCAACCTTTGGGTATAGGCCTCTGTTCTTTGTCATACACTGACTTTGTAGTTTGTGCTCTGGCCATTTCTTTAATTTTTTAAAAATATTTTTTCCTCTGATTGGCTTGACAAGGATTCCTCTCTCACCAGTTCCTGCCTGAGTCGTCTTTCCTTGTGTGGCCCATATTCCCTTCACCCTTAAAGAGCTTCATCATGTTTGGTGGAGATTCTTCTACAGGGTCAACTAGAGATCACAAATATGAAGCAGAAATGCCTGGTTCAAATCTTGTCTTCCCAACTGTTAGCCACTTTCCCAGCTGGGGGTGGAAGCGATGTTGCATGCTGAGCTCAAGGATCAGCCTGCTGAGCCAGGGGTCTTAGTAGTGTGGTAGAACCATATATCCCTCCTCCATCATAGGGACCTTGCATGCTGAGAGGCTCCCATGCTGGGAAGGGTGGTCTGAGCCCTAGCTACCACATTGTTCCAACAGTGATTATCCTGTGGCACTGCCTTCTCCCTGCATTTTTCTGTATACCTAGCACTGATGGTGTGGGTCAGGGTTTTATTTTATTTTTGCATGCAGAAAACAGAACATGAATTTTTAGCAATTAAAAATCCTATTGGTCAACTGATGGCCTCTAGTGGCTCTTTGCTAGTATTTGAGCAGATCCTGCTTTTGACTAGTTTGCAGAATGGCCCCATTTTGAATCAATCAAGTCCTTTAGTTTTTGATAAAAGTTCTGCAATAGAAATACAGTGAATTCTGTATTCTTCAGGTATAGCATGAAGTCCTGGGAAAGCAGTTGGCTTCTTTGATATGCTGAGAAATAGACCAGTAGAGTAGCTTCTGTTGATACAAAGGGGATTTTAGCATGAAGATGTATACAGGGTGAACTTGGGGAGCATTCTTCCACAGCATATGGTTGGTTCTACCCTGCCTGTCTTCTAGCAATCAGTGATTACACATCCTGCCAGCCTCTGGTCCCGCCTCTGTACATGGGCTGTGTGCCATAGCACTCCCTGCCAGCAACCCTGGTGGGCATTCCGGGTAGCAGGTCTTTGCCTGGCTCTGAAGCCCCAGGCCCTTCCTGTGTGTCCCTGGGCTCTGCTCCTCTCACTCCATGTTGCTGGCTGCAGTCTTCTCATGTGGGCTCCAGGCCCAAGGCTTTGCTCTCCAAGCAACACATGCTCTTCCTCTTCTCCTGCTCCCTCCCTCGCTGCTGCTGCCATTGCCCTGCTCCTTCATGCCATTCCTGTGACCTCTCCCTTCTCCAGTCTTTTAGCCCTCTCCTAGACTTCCTCCTTTTTCCAGCCTGAGCCCATGACCAATCACCTCCTGACATTTTTATTGAATCTGGAACCTTCCCATCCCCCTCTGTCCCCCACTTTGTCTGCACTCCCCACATCACCCTTTTTCCTGCTTCCTCTTTTGGGCTGCTGATCATGACAGGTTCATAACTGGTAGCCTTGTTTGGGCGTTCAGTGTTGACTCGATGTTCTTTAATTGCTGTTCTTCTTTCCTACCCATTCCGCTCTCAGCAAATGACTGATCTTGCCTGCTTTATAGATTAGAGTTCCCAAAGCTGGGACTTCCTTGCTCCCTGCTTCTCTTCCCTCCCATGTGTCCCTCCTCATCCCATCTCCTCGTTCTCCCTCTTAGTTGTCTGTTTCTTGAATCCCTCTGTATGTCTTCTAAACTTTGCTGCCTCATTTGTCCCACTCCTCCTGGTTCCTGGGGTCAACAACCTCCCTCTATGTTGGGGTTACCTCCAAAGAGTCTGCAAACACGCAGTTAGCCCCAAGATTAAAGAAAAATTTTGGAGTCTGCTGCCCCCTATACCTTTTTCCTTGTTAACCAAGTTCTTTTAAAAAACATTTCCACTGATTCTTCTTCGTAACTCTTTTTTTTAAAGATTTGTTTTATTTTAATCAGAAAGTCAGATATATACATTCAGAGAGGAGGAGAGACAGAGAGGAAGATCTTCTGTCCAATGATTCACTCCCCAAGTGAGCACAATGGCCGGTGCTGAGCCAATCTGAAGCCAGGATCCAAGAACTTCTTCCAGGTCTCCCACACAGGTGCAGGGTCCCAAGGCTTTGGGCAATCCGTGACTGCTTTCCCAGGTCACAAGCAGGGAGATGGGTGGGAAGTGGAGCTGCCGGGATTAGAACCGGCACCCATATGGGATCCTGGCACATTCAAGCTGAGGACTTTAGCTCCTAGGCTATGGTGCCGGGCCCTGATTCTTCTTCTTCGTTATTCTTTAACGCCCTGGAGTCATTCATCAAAGTCATCAGTGACCCTCTAGTTGCCAAATTAAATGAATACCTTTCAGTCCTCAGCTGGTCTTGAACTCCACACAGGGTTTCACCCTATCAACCACTCCCTCCATGAAACACGCTCTCCACATGGGCCCTCTTACTGCTTGGCTGCACAGGCTGAGTCTTTTTGACACGCAGACAAGAGGACACTTCTGAGCCTATCTGTTATTTCCTCTTTAGAAGTTGGGAAGCCAAGAAGAGGCACTCCCCTCATGCTTCCCTCTGCCCTGGTCCATTTTCTTCGAGTCCTTTCCTTTTCCTAGACTTGGTTCTCATGCCAAACATGTTGAGCTCCTGCTAGGAAGAAAGCACCAGGAACCTCTTCCCAATGTTCCCCAGTACAGTTTAGAGACATATTGTAGTCATGTCTGCTAGGAGGCCCCATCTAAATCAGTCCAAGAGCATGACTTGGGTCTTACAAATGTGAGCAGCAATCTGAGTAAACTGTGTTATAAGGCTGCTGGGCTGCTGATCACCCATTGCAGCTAGACTCTGCTGTTTGTAAGGAGCCTGGAATGCAGTGCAGTGTGATGCACACATGCCTCAGTGTTACCCACCAGGAGGGAAATCATGGCTGAATGGGTGTCTGCCTCTGATAGCATTCTGTTGCCAAGAGACTGGAAAGTGCTGTGGTTCCTCATGTGCTGGCTCCAGCTGGGGTCACTCTAACTCCCTGCAGTAGGGTCTTTCTCACTGGGCTGTTCCTTGCTACCTGTTTGTTCCTGTTCCTGGAGCTGAAAGCAGATGTTGGCTGCTTTCTTAGAGGTAAGGAGATATAGCAGAAAAACACTTGAGCTGTGAGACCCTAGGGCATAGCTATAAAGGTGTTGTGTGTGTGTGTGTGTGTGTGTGTGTGTGTGTGTGTGTGTGTGTGTGTGTATGCATGCATGCACACAATGAGAACAGTGGTTCAGCTTAAAAGGTGATGCTGGTGCCTTTAATGCTGGCGCTTCGGCCCTTACGAGGAGCATGGACATTCTCGTGGTGGAACACAGAGAAGGCTTCACCAGGGCAGGGCAGAGGAACCACAGGCTACACTGAATTGCTTCAGGGAAAGTCTCCATCAGCTGAGGCTGCTGCTTGAGCCGTGTGCCTGTTCCTCAAGCTGTACTCACTTGCGGGATTTCTAGAATGAGTTCCTCTTAGGCCTTTTCTTTAAGCACTGCATTGGCTCCAAAGTGGTAAGGGGCAGGAGGGAGGAATAATGTAAGGGTAAGTGCCACATTTTAAAAAGACCTACACATCCAAGGAGAAATAAAACAATAGCATTTTTATTTACCAACAATTGTGTCCTGGAGTGTTTTTCAGCGAAGACTGTTGAATCTACTGTGTACGATTTTGCCTGTGGACTTGAGTATCACTAATTACAAGGTGGGGCTGCAATAAACTGGTTACCCTTTTCTCTAAGGAAGAACTTGAACCTGTCCTCCTCCTCCTCATCTTCCCCATCCTTCCTTGTAAATTTATTTTATTTGAGAGGCAGAGAAATCAAAGAGCCCCCCACCACTGATTCACTGTACAAGTGCTCATAATGCCTGAGGTGAGCCAGTGCCAAAGTTTGGAACTAGAAGCTCAATCCAGGTCTCTCCTGTGGTGGTATAAACCCATTTTCTCACCATTGCTTCTACATCAGCAGAAGATAAAGTTAGAGGTTAAAGCCAGGAGTCAAACTTAGGCATTCAGATGTGGGACGTGAGGGTCTTAATTGTGAGGTCAATTTCTACTATCCGCTATTGGCCTTTTTTAAAAAAATATTAATTTAGTTGAAAGGCAAAGTTATAGAGATAGAGAAAAAGATCTATCTGCTGGTTCATTCCCCAGATGGCCGTAATAGCCAGGCCTTGGCCAGGCCAAAGCCGGGAGTCAGCTTCATGCATATGTTCCACCTGGGTGAAAGGGTCCAAGGAGTTGGACCATCTTTATGCTTTCCCAGGCTAATTAACAGGGAGCTGGAAGTGGAGCAGCTGAGACTTGAACTGGCTTCCATACGTGATGCCAGTGTTGCAGGTGGCAGCTTAACCTGTTGATGAAAGTCATGGACCTCCTCTTCTGAGCTCCATGCCCACATATCCTGTGACCTTCAGATACCACTTGTCTCAGTGTCACTTGACACTGGACATTCTCAGGCTTCATTAAAATGTAATCTTTGTATATTCCCTATTTTTACAACTAGGGATGATTGTTATGGAGAAGATAATGCTTCAAGAAACAATGTTTTAAGGAAAGATGATCAGTTTTCATTTTATTTGTAAATTAGAGCAATCTTCCACTGGTTCACTGCTTGAATGGCTAAAGCAGCTAGGGCTGTACCTGCTAGGAATTATCGCCACAAACCCACATGCCAGACTCAGTGAGTCACACAGGAGGTCTTTATTAGAGCTGAGAAAGATGGCCAGGGGAAGAGAGTACATGAGGGAGCATGCGTTTATGCAAGGGTGTTGGTATCGGGAGTATGGGGAGTATGTGAGGGACTGGTGGATAGGGCCATATAGAGGTATCAGGGTTATGGAGCCTCAAGGGATTAATGGCTAGGGCTGTAGGATACTGGGCCACAAGGTTACAGCAGATTGGTGGAAAACAGGGCTACAAGGTTCAGATATCTAAAATGGCACCTGACCTAAAATGGCGTGAGTGCTGTCAATCTTTGGGGCTGACATTTGAGCAACTCCTCACAGTACCGGGCTGAAGCCAAAAGCCAGGAACTCCATCTAGGTCTGTGGTATTCATGGCAGGAACTCAAGCATGTGGGTTGTCTTACACTGCCACCCCAGGAATGTTATTATTGGAAGCAGAACAAATGGTACTTGAGCTGGAACTCCAACAAGCTGCAGGCTGTGCCACAACACCAAACCCTGGTCATCATTAATGTGTGAGACAAGATCTCAAAATCACTGACCATCACCCTTGTCAGACAGGCTCAGGTACCTGAAACCTTTTCCCTTTCTGCTCTTTATGTTTTTGTTTGTTTGTTTAAGATTTATATTGGAAAGTCAGATATACCAAGAGAAGGAGAGACAGAGAGGAAGATCTTCTGTCTGTTGATTGATTCCCCAAATGGCTGTAACAGTCCATGGCTGGAGCTGAATTGATCTGTAACCAGGAGCTTCTTATGGGGTCTCCCACGTGGGTACAGAGTCCCAAGGCTTTGGGCCCCTTTGCACTGCTTTTCCAGAACACAAGTAGGAAGCTGGATGGGAGGCAGGGCTGCTGGGACATGAACTGGTGCCCATATAGGATGCTGGTTCAGTTCTTGTAAAGCAAGGACTGTAGCCCCTAGGTTATGGCACCAGGCTCTCTGTTGTTTTGATCTTATTATTGTTACTAGATCCAGTGCTTCTGTGGGACCCAGGAACACAGTGCCTCTACTACCATTCCTCGTGCTACACTGGAAGCTGCAAACTACACTCACTCCCCAGGAGAGTCAGTCCTGCCATCACAGGTAAGTCTGTAGCCTGGTCTTTTCTTCTTTTATACCTGGTCAGTGGGTTATTTATTTGGCATGGAGTTTTTTGTCAAGACTATGCAAAGTCCTGAAAAAAAAAAAACTATAAAGTGATAAAGCAAACACCAAGAAATGTCTAATTAGCTACCTAAACTGTACCATTATACTAAGCCCATTATATGAAGTGCTATAAACATTTTTTGTTACGCTCAAAAATAAGGTTCTCAATTAACAAGAAACTGTAGGTATTTCAAGTGATTACTAAGAATTTGAAGTTAATGTACATAAAGTGAATGACTATAAGTCCTATAAACTAAAAAGCAATTTATAAAATAAATTCAAAGACAATAAAAACATCATGCACTGACTGTGGCAAGTGCATGTTTATGGTTGATGTGTGTGTGGTGTTGTAGGGCCTCCTTGATTGAGAATGCCTGGTCTCTGGGGGGAACCTGCATCCAAAGCCCTGGTGCTGTGTGGGAACATGACTTTGTCCTGCCAACACTGACTCCTGAAGGCCCTGTCAGGATATGGTATGGGAAATGACACTGTCTAAGGAGTTCCTAGAAGCAGTTGTAGTGACCACTTGATTTTTGCCAGTGTCAATCTTCTCCTTTTACTTTTTTGTCATCATCATCTCCTTTTCCTCCTTTTAAGAACATTTATTTATCTGTGAGACAGAGTTAGAGACCCACAGAGAGAGGTGGAGGGAGAGGGAGAGACCAAGCTAGCTGCCATCTGCTGTCTCACTCCCCCAGATGGCTGCAAGGTCAAGTCTAGGAGTTGAGGGGGTCTTCATGTGGGGTCCTCATTCAGATCTTTCATGTGGGTGGCAGGGGCTTAAGCACTTGGGTCATCTTTTGTTGTTTTACCAGTGCATTAGCAGGGAGCTGGACTGGGAGTCAGGCAATCGGGGCTCGAATAGACACTCCTGGGCTGCAGATGGAATTGCAGGCAGTGATTTAATCCCACAATGTTGCCCCACCTCCATTTTTTCCCTTAATCTTAGTAATGGTCCCTCCCTCTGTTTTGTAACCTCCTCTATAGCTGAATGTTGTTTTTGGTGCAAGTTTCAGCTGAGGGGTCATAGAAAGCAGTGATAACTTCCAGGATGTTTTCTATGGTATTGTTTATTCTCCAGACCCTCTCTACCTCTTCTTTCTAGATGCTAATGGTCCTCTGTGATCACACAGATGAGGGTGATATTTTGGACAGTGGTAAATAAGAAATTAGAGGCTCATGACAAGCTCATGAAGCACAGCTATCCACCTGCCTTGAACAATCTGCTTATCTCTTTTGACTATTGCCTGTGGAAAAAATACCTTGGAGTTTGTTTCAAAGCCATTTAATTTTGAGACTTCTTGTTATTATAGCAGCTAACCCATACAATAACCAGTATTCAAAAAACAGAGCATTATTTGCCCACTGGACTTAGAGGGTATTCCCAAGCTACCTAGGAAGTTGCTGTGGAGCTGGCGTCCGGCTCTGTTGGAAGGTTAAGATGTGCTGAGGCCACATTCAGTGCTGATTTAAAAGCTCAGTGTCTGCCCCCTGCTTGTGGCCATGCATGCCACAGCCTCAACCTTGCCCCCACCTAGTGAAGCAGTTGGACTCATCTGGGCCTCCCTATTTGAGCCAGGGATTCCCAAGTGAGGCATGGCCCATTGATAATGTCACTTCCTGGCAAAGGTTTGTCCTGCACAATGCCTCTGTAGCTTCTGAAATATATTAGTTTAATGAAACCTTCAACCTTCATTGTGAATTGAATCTCTGGGTAACCAAATAATTGATGAGGGTAAGTTTCTCTTTTAGAAGTATTCTACTAATAATTAAAGAAGGCATGACAGATTTGGAATCTCACCATTTTTCAGCTCCTGGTGAAGTAGTAGGTCTAGGCAATGGCCGTCACTGGCTGCTCATCTCACAGAGAGAGACAAATGGATGTTATTATGTTTCCTGAATATGTCACCTATGAAATGCTTCCAAACAAATGGAATGCGAGCCTAATCAAGTCCTACATTTAACCACCTGTTTACAGGTTAACTTCTGACTGATAGGAATGCAGACAATAGAGAAACTCCTTAAATGAACTCATAAATGTCTGGCAGCCCAATCTAATCCATGAGAACCAGTCAGATAAATGGCCTGCTTTACAATGCAAGGAAAAAGCAGGAGTGAGGTGCAGGGGAAATCTACAGATTTAACATGCTTGAAAAGCACAGGAACCAATTACAGTACATGAACTTACTTATATGTTGGTTTAAACATACTAAGAACATCAAAAGGATAATTGAGAAAAGTTGGGAATTATCTGTACATTTGGTGAAATTAGAATTTTTTAGGTGTGATCAAGGTGTGCAATGGTAGACAAATAGAGATTGAAAAACAGATAATGATTATACAGTAAGGTAAAATGTATAATTGTGTTTGAGGACTCTATAGATTTTTGCTTTAAATGAGACAAAGTCTTTGAATTAAAAATACAACAGAGAAGTACAATAGTAAATAGAAGGCAATTGCAAAGTCCTGATCTGAGAAACTTCTCAAATATTTTTAAAAAGTACAGGTGTCAGATTTGGTAATTACCAGAACAGTAATAAATTAAGACAACCAAATTGGTAGATTAGATTTCCTGCTCTAATTTCTGTGTAAATTTTCATCCCCTCAACCTTCGACAGTTGGATAAGCTTGTCTAATTTATTTTTATTTATTTGTATTTACTGGAAAGGCAGATTTGTAGAGAGAAGGAGAGAAACAAAGATCTTTCATCCACTGTTTCACTCCCCAAATATGTAACTGCCAGAGCTGAGCTGAACTGAATCCAGGAGCCAGGAGCTTCTTCCAGGTCTCCCACACAGATACAGGGTCCCAAGGTTTTGAGCCATCACCCACTGTTCTCTCAGGCCACAAGCAGGGAGCTGGATGGGAAGTGGAGCAACCAGGATGGTAACCAGTGCCTGTTTGGGATCCGGCACTTGCAAGGAGAGGATTAACCAATTGAACCGTTGCGCCAGGCCCAAGATTGTCTAATTGTTTAGTGGTGTTAGAGTTGGCTGATTTTCATGAGCCATTAGTGTGGCCAGAGGTTTTGAGAATTAACCCTGACATCTTGTAAGTTAACTCAAGACAAAATTGCCTGCTGAAGAAGCAGGAAGTGTATACAACATAGTACAAGGCAGCTAAATGAAATACCAGGTCTTTGATAGACACTAGATCAGGAAAAAAAACTGGTTCCTTTCTCATTACTGGGCCAAATGAGAAAATTTAAATTTAGACAATGTTAAATGATGGCTTGGACCAGTGTTACATTTCCTGGGCAGAATTATTTGGACTGTGGCTGTGAAGGGGTTGGTCTTGCTTGCAGGAAGTACCCACAAACCAAAGCGTTCAGAGATGAAGGTTTACGAAGTCCATTGCTACTCTAAAAGGCTCAGGCAGTTCAGTGCCAACTGAGAAGTGAAGGTGTCATGTTTACCTCCAGAGTAGCTACATGGAACAAGCTTGTGAGATAATGCTGAATTTAAATAGGCAGAACGTAGGCAAAAGAAAAGCGATAATACAGAAACAAACATACTGAAACAGTACTGGTGAATACATTTTCCTTTTTTTCTCCGAATGTGGTGTTAAAAGGTTATACTGCCTTCAGATTTACATACTTGTCCCAAGTGGCCACAATGGCCAGAGCTGAACCCATCTGAAACTAGGAGCCAGGAGTTTCTTCTAGGAATCCCACGCGGTTTCAGAGTCCTAAGGCTTTTGGCCATCCTCTACTGCTTTCCCAGGCCACAAGCACGAAGCTGGATGGGAAGTGGAGCAGCCAGGATATGAACCAGCTCCCATATGAGATCCCGGTACATGCAAGGTAAGGACTTTAGCCACTAGGATACTAAACCGGGACCTAAATTATTTTTAAGATATTTGTTTATGTACTTCAAAGACACAACAACAAAGTGACAAAAGGAAAAGGGTGAGCCAGAGGGAGAGACAGAGAAAGAATCTTCTAAATGCTGGCTCACTTCTCAAATGGCCAGGACACCCAGGGCTAAGCCAGGTCAAAGCCAGGAATCACGAAATCCATCCCAAGATCCTACAAGGGTGCAGTGCCCCAAGTACCTGGGCTTGGGCTGTCTTCCACCACTTTCTGAGGTGCCTCAGCAGGAGCCTGGATCTAAAATATAGCAGCTGGGACTCAGACACCCCAATATAGGATGTGAGTGTCACAAGTGTTGGCTTCCCAATCTGCTACAGCACACCAGCTCCCACAAGATGCTTTTAAATCATTGCTGCCCTCAGGAAGATAAGAGGGATTATAGTGGGCAAAACAGTCTGAAGAACCTAGGGCCAAAATACTATTCGACCCTCCCTACTGGGAAGCAAGATAAATTTTCAAGAAAAACAAAACCTGTAAGCTGAAACTGGAGCAGGAGGTCGGAGCTGCAGACAAGCTGAAAGGCCAGTGTCCCTATGAGCAAATCTTACTGCCAGCACCAGATGCCAAAGCCAAGCTCATGCCTGTCTCAAGGTGGGAGAGCTGAACCCTGAGAATTTACATTAAATCAAGACCCTGAAGGCAGTGAGCTGTAACAGTCATAGCCTCTCTTTTGAGTAGAGGTGAATGTAAACCAGGAGGGAAGTAACACAACCCTCATTTCCAAAAAGTATAAACACTCACCAAACTCTTGACTAGCCTACACATGGAAATAAGCCACTGTGGGTGAGAATTGAAGTAATAATGAACCCCAGATGTGAAACCTGATAAGGAAGAGTGATTAAGAGTTAGAGAGGGGACAGCAGCACAGTAGCCTAGTGGCTGAGGCCCTTGGCTTGCGTGCATCAGGATCCCATATGGGTGCCGCTTCTGTCCCAGCTGCTCCACTTCTCATCCAGCTGTCTGCTTGTGGCCTGGGGAAACAGAGGAGGATGGCCCAAAGCCTTGGGACCCTGCACTCACATGGGAGACCCAGAAGAAACACCTGGCTCCTGGCTTCAGATTGGCTCAGCTCCAGCTGTTGCAGCCACTTGGGGAGTGAGCCAACAGATGGAGTCTTTTTCTCTGTGTCTCCTTCTCTGTAAATCTGACTTCCCAATTAAAAAAAAAAAAAGAGTTGTAGAGGGTAGAGTCTCTTCTCACATGTTTACTCAGTACAAAAAATTGAAGAGAAACATTTGAAGATGCAAAACTGCCCAGAAGTGATGAATGACATGAATTTAAAGTTACAAGATGTAGAACTAAATGTTCTAAGGAATAAAGATAAAAAGAAGCATGTAGGGCTTGGTGCAGTAGCCTAGTATCTAATGTCCTTGCCTTGCATGCGTTGCACACGCCAGAATCCCATGTGGCCACCAGTTATAATCCTGGCAGCCCCACTTCTCATCCAGCTCCCTGCTTGTGGCCTGGGAAAGCAGTTAAGGACTGCCCAAAGCCTTGGGACCCTGCATCCATGTCAGAGGCCTGGAAGAAGCTCCTGGCTCCTGGCTTCGGGTTGGCTCAGCTCCAGCCATTGCAGCTGCTTGGGTGTGATCTTCTCTCTCTGTCTCCCCTCCTCTCTGTATGTCTGACTTTGCAATAAAAATAAATCTTTTTTTTAAAAAGACGCATGAATTGTAATACATGAAACTGTCCAACATGGAAGAGAAATGTTCCACTCAAGCAGAGGGGTGATTAGGCATGTCCTGGGCCAGTGTGTCAACCTCGTGTGCTTCAGTGCCTGGGTAGATGCCACCATGTCACACTCTTTGTTTTAAGTGTATTTGTGAAACATGATTTGGCTAATGAACTGCGAGGGGAAGAGATGTAACGAGTAGGATGTAAAAACCAGTGCTTGGCTCTTTGTTCTTTTCCTCTTCCCAGCTCTGAGAACATGAATTGAGATGAAGGTGCCTGAGGTTCAGCAGCTAGCATGCTGTGCTGCTATGTGAAGAGCACATGCCTTGGAGTGGGGCCTTGGTGTTGTGTTAACTCAGGGAGAGTTGTGTTTCATTACTGTAGCAACCGACTAGCCTCATATGTACAAAGAACCTTGGTTTTCATTGTGGGAAAAAGCAAACAGAAGTGAAACACTGAGTTCCAAGGCACTGACTTAGGTAGTGGGAAAGAGGCAGAAAACAACATGGGTAATGTGTGCTGATTTTCTATTGTTTAGTAAGATAAATCAAAACAGTTCAGAAAGAACTGGCCTGCCTGTAAGCAGGAGGCAAGGAAAATGGAATTCCAAAATCCAGGGACTCAAAGGTTCTTAAGAGGTTAATTGCTTCTTGACTGCAAAGATATAATTGGATAAAAGATAAAATTGACAGAGCCTTTGCATATTGCAAGCCCATGACAAGTCAGCCCTGAGACAAGGATCAAATTAAAAAATATGGACATTATTATAAAACTTTGAATGGATTAGAGTACTTCAGAGAAAGTATCAAATTAAAAGTTCAGTGCCCAATAAAATCCTAGTTGGAAAAAATTCTGAGGAAAGATGTCTGGGATGTGGGTTTTCCACACGGAAACCAGGGAGGAAGGCATAAGAGATAAGAAAGAGAGGCACTGGCCCGAGAACCAGTCCTCAAAGGTTACCACAGGGAGCACCTTGGCCCCGGACGCAAGGAGAGCATCGTTTCCGCCTTCGTGGAAAAGATTGCCTTGCTGCCTGAGAACCCTGAGCCTAGACCAGCAGGAACAGCTGCTGTTTCCTTGAACTTGAGATGATGCTCGGGTCTCCCACCACCTGGACTGGGAACACGTTTCCCACCCGCCTCGCCAGCAGCTGGAACCTGGAAAAGGGATGACAATTGCAGGGCTGAACCAAGCACTGTGAGCAACCTGGACAGGGACCAGAAGTGGATAATAACAAAAAATCCCATGCTGCCCAGCTGGAGTGCAGAACTGCCCCCAACCAAGGGCTTCTCCAGGTCCCCCATTCTTCCTTGCTCATTTTCCCTCTCTCTCTCTCTCTCTCTCTCTCTCTCTCTCTCACTCTCACACACACACACACACACACACACACACAACCTCTTCTTGCTACACTTCAGGAAGTCTCTCCCCACTAGCCTCAACTTCCCAGAGAACCAAAGATCTGAAAGTAGATAATGTATTGAAGACCTAAACATCCTCCACTCCTTTCCCTCTGCACCAAAAAGGGCTTGGAGCCAGGCTAGGTGCCCTGTACCCATTGTCCTGGCTCAACCTCCTTCTCAGAACCCCTTCCCGGGGCTTGGAGCAGTGCCTGCACAGTTGCTCAGCAAAGCTTTGTTGAATGCACATACCTTAGGCCCTCATCACCCTGTGTCATTGTGATCCCTGAAGCCTGGAGAAGTCCTTCACTGGGGTTCCTCACCAATTAGGGGCTGCGTCAGAACTCGAACCCTAGGCTGCATAGACCCTTCTTTCAGACAGCTCCCACCAAGCAGCGGATACCAGGCAAGTGGTGGGAAAGGCCCACGTTCTTGTCAGTTCCCAGGTTGCAGTCCACCTAACGCTCCAAAGGTGGCGCCAGTGGCACTTATTTAGGTCCAGAGCTTGGGTCTGGGCTAACTCGTCAGGGAAATCTTGATGAACAAATTACATGCAGTCTGCAGTGGCTTGTCCAAGGACCATTCATTTGTTAGTTGTAGGGAAAAAGAAGTGAATGAGTCAGCATCTGGGCTGTGTGAACGCATAAGCAGGACGAGGTGGGCGGGGGGCGTACTTACCGCGCGTGGAAATGATCCCCTGAAGAGGACTCCTCAGCTACACAATACGGTGAACAAGGCTCCTGAATCTAATCACGGAGAAAGAGCCATTAAACAAAGAGGCATTCTAAATAAGGCAGGGGCACATGGCACTGCATTCTTCAAAAATGTCCCTGTCATTTGAGTCAGAAGCTGTGAACACATGGCAGATTACAGGAGACTAAAGAGACCTGACTACTGAGTGCAGCCCCTGATCCCAGACCGGGTGCTGAAGTGAGGTGGACATGCCATAAGGCCGTCACTGGGTCCGTGGGCAGCATCGGGATGTGGATGGCTGGCAGCGGATGCGCCAGGGTTAAATGTGCTGAGGTTGATAGCTGTGGTTATGTGGTAGAACACCTTAAGGGAATCAGAAAGAAAAGTATTTACAAGGAAATATTGAATATATAATACTATATTATTTAGAAGGAATAGTTCACACTTGACAGAACTTATTCTCAAATGGTACTGAGAAAAATTCTATAGAATTTCACTAATCTTGCCCCTTCAAGTGCTGAGATCCCATATGGGCACCAGTTTCTGTCCCAGCTGCTCCCTTTCAAATCCAGCTCTCTGCTTATAGCCTAGGAAGGCAGCAGAGGATGGCCCAAATTGGCCTTCAGACCCTGCACCTGTGTGGGAGACCCGGAAGAAGCTCCTGGCTCCTGCCTTTGGATTGGCTCAGCTCTGGCCATTGCAGCCATTTGGGAAGTGAACTAGCTGATGGAAGATCTTTCTCTCTTTCTCTCTATAAATCTGCCTTTCCAATAAAGGTTGCCTGTAGCCTAGTGGTTAAGATGCAGCTTGATGTGGCCAGCATTGCTGGTGCAACAGGTTAAACTATTGCTTTTGAAGCCAGCATCCTATATGAGAGTCTGAATTTGAGGTCCAGGTGCTTTGCTTCCAGTCCAGGGCCCTGCTAATGGCTTGGGAATGCAGTAGAGGATGGCCCAAACTCTTGTACACTGCCATGCAGGTAGGACACATGGACGAAGCTCCTGGTTCCTGGCTTGGCCTGGCCCAGTCCTGGCTGTTGTGACCATTTAGGGAGCAAACCAACATTTCTGTTCCCAAATCAAAGTTTAAAAGATGTGGATGTGTATGTATAGCTACATTATAAATATTTACAAAATGGTAGTAGATGAATCTAGAGAAAGGATGTGTGAGCATACTTTTCACTATTTTTTGTTTTTGCAACTTTTCTGTAACATTGGAATGAAAAATTAAGGAAACAAAAATGAAAAGATCGTGATTCCAAGTGTCCCCTTTGCCCATCTTCCCCTGTTACACCACAACTCAGAGCTGGTTCCCTGCCGAACTAATGTGTGTGTGTGTTTATTTTAAAACATTTATTTGAAAGGCAGAGTTACAGAGAGAGTGACAGCAAGAGGAAGGGAGGGAGAGGGAGGGAGAGAGAGACACAGAGATAGAGACTCTTCCATCTGCTGGTTTACTCTCCAAATGGCCACAACAGCCAATATTGGGCCAAGCAGAAATGGCTGGGGCTGGGCCAGGAGAAAGTCAGAAGTCAGGAACTAAATTTGGGTCTCCCCCTTGGGTAATATTTTCCCAGGCACATTAGTGGGGAGCTGTATTGAAAGTGGGGCAGCTAAAACTTGAATCAGTGCCTATACAGGATGCCAGCACTACAGGCAGCTGCTTTATCTGCAATACCACAGCCTTGGCCCCTCAGTGTGTACCTCCTGTTGTCCCCTCCAGGCATTTCTGCTGTGAAAGGCTTGTGCATGGTTTCCTATCCCCAGGAGAGGCCAAAGCCAGATTGGGCAGAGCTGTTGTCTATGACTAGAAAATGCTCTGAAATGAAGCATGAATGTAAGGGAGTTGGGAGAGGCAAGCAGCATAAGGCGGGGTCCCCGACAGGTAGCTGGTGGCTGAGGGGTCCAGCAAGGTCAAGTGGGGTGAAAGCCTTGGCAGTGTGGGGACAAGGAAGATTTCTCTGTCCTTGCCTGTGCTTTCAGGTTCTTGGAAGTGACATAATCCATCTTCTCTCTTGAGTCTGAGCATGCTGAATGCCTCTGAGTCCTCAAGAATCCTTCCCATCTTCCAATGATTTATTCTTCATTAAATCAGCAAAATTGGATGATAAGGTGACAAGGAGGGAGAACTTCTGATGGCTTCCCTCTCTTGCTCCCTGCCTGGCCTTCCAACTCTTCTCCTGTGAATAGAAGGCACTTTGTCCCTCTGTCCCTCGGTCCCTCTGCTGGATTCCAGCATCACCTGACCCACACCCAGCCTTTGGGCCTTTAACCAACAAGGTCAACATACCCTGGAACAAAACGTGCTGATTGCCTCAGTGTTTGGTTATGTTGACAAACCTCAATTCTGACTTCTCTTCCTTAAATGTCAAGCAGCTTGATATGGCACTTTAATGATGTTACCATAGAGCGTGCCAGTAAGCAGCATATAACACGAGTTGCCGTGATGATGTGACTACTTACAGGATCAGAAGGAAAGCAGACCATTGGGTGTGTAGCAATGACCCAGAATGAGCCCTTTGACTGTGTGAAGAGTTGCCATGTTAGTGGCTGTGCTGGTGCAATCATTATCTTACTGAAAATCTATGACTTTCGCTGTGTTAACTAGCCACAATATTTAATGTGGCTGCCTTGAGCTACCTGAATATTTTTAAAAACACTTTTTTTTTTGGTCTAAGGTTTTACTTTCCCAAGTTTCTTTTTCTTTTAAAGATTTATTTATTTTTATTGGAAAGGCAGATTTACAAAGAAGAAGAGACAAAGATCTATCCATTGGCTCATTTCCCAAATGGCCACAGTGGCCAGAGCTGAGCTGATCCAAAGCTAGAAACCAGGAGACCTCTCCCAGGTCTCCCACATGGGTGCAGGGTCCCAAGGCTTTGGACCATCCTTTACTGCTTTTCCATGCTACAAGCAAAGAATTGGATGGGAAATAGAGTAGCCGTGACAGTAATCAGCACCTGTATGGGTAAAGATTTAGCCATCAGAGTATCATGTTGGGCCCCCAAATAAACAAATCTTTAAAAGCAAAAACTGATATGTTTCTCCCTCATGAAGAAAGCAAGTCATGAGATGGATCAAGTTTTTCTTTTCACCTGGCCATGCCAGGCTGGACCTCAGCACCCACTAGTACATGTGAGATCCGGGAAGGAGGGGGGCGAGCCTGCTTGGCCACTGCTCCCACTGACAAACCTGAGAACTGGGACGGGGGAAGACCATACTGGGAAGGGCTACTATACTTATTGGCTTGGGGATAGGGGGATAGCCAGGCTGAACTAACCAACTGTATTCACTGCAAGAGTCAGAGTAAGGGCAGGCTGGTTGGGCTTTGCAGCAGGACTGGCTGGCAAGTGCTGGGACGGAGGGCAAATCCTATCAAGGTAGACTGCAGAACCACTTGGAGAGGCTTCATCTCCCACCAGTGAGCATGATAACCCGGTCTGGGGGTGAGTTTGGCTAGACAGGACAGTACCTCTGGTGTGAGTATAGGCTGGATACTGGGGTCAGTTGGGTTGAACTAGGCTCCAATGTGCACTGATGTGAATGAAAGCTGAGTGGGATGTGAGACAGAGTGCTCACCTCCTGGCAAACACAGGAACCAGGGCTGGGGTGAGCCTGGTGGGAGTTAGTGGGGGTTTCTCCAGCTAGGCTGCAGTTCACGCTGCTGTTTGTGAGGGCAGAGTGTGTAATGGGTTGGGTTGGTCTGGGCCATGGTATCCATTGTTTTGCATAAAAAATGTGACTGGGGGCCCCAGCACAGTAGCCTAGTTGTTGAAATACTTACCTTGCATGAGTTGGGATCCCCAATGGGCACTGGGTTGTATGCTATTGGCCCCTTTTTCTATCCAGCTCCCTGTTTGTGGCCTGGGAAAGCAGTTGAGAATGGCCAGGGGCCTTGGGATTCTCATATGGGAGGCTCAGGGGGAGCTCCTGGCTCCTGGTTTGGGATTGGCTCAGCTCTGGCCAATTGCAGCCGCTTGAAGAGAGTGAATCAACAGATGGAAGATCTTTTTCTTTGTCTCTCCTCTCTGTATATCTCACCTTCCAAAAAAAAAAAAAAAGTAAGCCTTACAAAAAAAAAAAAAAAGAAGAAGATGAATGTGGCTAGAGAATAAACTGACCCAGCAATTGCAACTAGCAGTGTATGCATAGGCTGATGACACTGATGGACTGAGCCAGACCCCATACTGGCAAGTACACACAAGGGTCAGGTCTGGGATCAGCTCAGACAGAGTTTCTTTGGGGATCTCCCCACAACTGAACTGCTAGACTGAGAACTTGAACCAGGGTGAGAACTGCAGGATTGGTGGACTGACCATGAAGCGCATATGTCAGAACTGGGCCACTGGGTCAGTGGATGGCATGCCCAGATGCACATGGAGGATATGACAGTTCATTGGGGCCTGCAGAAGACATCTGGCACCATAGCAGAGGATGAAGGACAGAATGATAGCAAATATCTGGGCGAATGGAGACTGTAAGGTGGACTATGTTAGCCAGTGGACCTTGGAAATATTTCCTTATCCTTAGTGTGGTGAGCTAGACAGCATTTCAGAACTATCAAAGCCACTTAAGCAGAACTCTCGGAGCATTTTCCACATTAGGGACCCTGGGTTGTTATTGGGTGACGGTCCCCATCAGTGTCCCAGGCACTGGGGCAGTTGGGAGGCTGAATGCAGCTTCTCTATTTGTCTCCCCCCTTCCACCAAATATGGGATGAAGAAAAACAAAATTTGGAAACAATAGTCTCATCCATTTTCCCCTAACCCCCCTAACCCTCTATCCTTCCCACCCCAATCAACTATGTAAACATCGTTTTAAAAATGAAAAAAATTTACTAAAGAGGCCTTCCCACTTGCTTGAGTTGTCATTGGTTCATCTACTCCATGGAATACTACTCAGCTATTAAAAAAAACAAAATGCAGTTCTTTGTGGCTAAATGGGCACAACTGGAAACTATAATGCTAAGGGAAATGAGCGAATCCCAAAAGATTAGATACCACATGTTTGCCTTGATTTAACCTGTAATTTTTTGTTTGGTTGTTTGTTATTTTTTGAACCTGTCATTGATACTGTCTCAACCCAGATGTTTCGAAGAATGGAACTTGCATTATTTTTAACATATTGTTTACCCAATACTATGTCAATTAATTCCATAATGTTGTATATTGATACTGAGGCCTTGTTGGGGCTTTTAACTGACCGGATCTTTACTCTGTTAGACCTATCTTCAGACCATAGAAGGTCTCCCCAAGAGGCCACTGAACTTATCTGGACAATAAGACGCTGAACTTTATGCTAGGCATGTGTTTGCAAGCAATGAATCTCAACTGAACTTGAACTATGGTTATGCAACAAGGTGGAGGAATCCACCATGGGGGGAGGGGTATGGGAGGGGTGGGGGCAATCCCCAGCGCCTATAAAACTGTACTACATAATACAATGTAAACAACAATAAATAAAAATTTAAAAAAAAAATGAAAAAAAATTGTACTGGATGCTATGATAGGATCATGGTGCAGGTTGTAATAAACTTCATTCTTAAAAGAATCTCTCAGGAGAAGGCATTGTGGCATAGCAAGTAAAGCTGCCACCTGTAGAACTAGCATCCCATATGGACACTGGTGCGAGGGCTGGCTGCTTCACTTGCGGTCTTCTTTGCACCTAATGAGCCTGTGAAAACAATGGAAGATGGCCCAAGTGCCTGTGCCCCTGTGCCCACGTGGGAGACCGTGAAAAGGCTTCTGGCTTCAGCCTGACACAGCTATGGCCACTGGGGCCATTTGGGGAGTGAACCAGCAGATGGAAGTTCTCTGTCTCTCCCTCCAACCCCTTCTCTGTTTGTCTTTCAAACAAAGCAAATCCCTTTTTAAAAATCTCTGGTAAATGCAGAAATATCAAGAGAATTTTATAAATTTAATAATGTCTCTTGCAGTAACTCCCTAAATCATTAGATGGCATAAGGCTGGAGCATGGGTTGGTGCAGGCCTTTTTGCAAGGGTGAAGGCCAAGCTGGTACAAACATGAGCCTTTTGATTACCAAGCTTAATCCTGGATGCAGGTTAGTCTAGTGATTTCCAGTTTGGTTTGGTAGCAAACTCACTTGAATTCCTTTTAAAAATGGTTTCATGGGTTCTATTTACTCAGAATTGTGGCCAGAGTAATCTGAGAGCCTGTGACATGTCTCTGATGCGCATGTGTGGGCAGGCTCTAGAATCGCTGGGTGCAGACCATGAGCTGCAGACCCTGCGGAGCAGAGGTCCTCACCCCTTTCCAAGCAATTATCTCTAACTGCAGTTTCTTATATCCAGCTTTTCTTAGGCCAGGTAGGTGCACTCACTTCCTGGAAAGGGGCTGCTTGTGTAATGTCAAGTTGTGCCCAGCTTAGCTAAGGGAAGCCAAAGGTAGAGTTTTGCCCCCTTTGTGGTCATGGTGGCACTGACACCCTGGGCTGGAGGATCATGGGGCAGAGCGAGGAGGGTCATCGCAGAGGGACTCTTGCGAGACAACAGTCCTCAACCTCTCTGGTTGAGATGTGGCCAGAGCCCCACAGGTCTACAGGACAAGGTCGGCTGGGGGAATTATTTGTGCTTGACACAATTGCCTAACTGAAACCACATAGTGACACACACCCCTACACCTTTGCAGAACAGAGCAAGGATGAAGTGGTTGCCAAAATGAACCCCTATCTTTAAGCTGCAAAAGGACTCTTCACTCCGCTGCACTAAGTTACAGGCCATCACTCAACGGCATTTCAGAGGACATCTGCCTCCAATTGTTAGTGTATAACCCGGGGGAGTTTCATTCCCCCTTTCCCGCAAGAGCTGCCTGCGCCCCGGAGCCAAGCTGGAAAAGCCATTGCTAGTTGCAGTCAATAGGTACATTAGCATACAGCTGGAGGCTGTGATGGCAGGGGGCGTTCACTCCCCTCCCCCTCCTCCCGCGGCCCCATGGAGGTTTATGTTTGAGACATATTCCTGGGAATTGTCTTCTGATCTGTCAGGAGCCTGCTCGGCCTCTGTGGGACGACAAAAACTCTTTGGTATTTTTAGCCCAGCTCCGCAACCACCGCCGCACCAGGCACGCAGCCCCCCTCAAGCTTCTACCGGCTGGGCCTCTGAGTGCGAAGCCTGAGGTGGCCGTGCGCTCAGCACCGCGCGACGGCGGTTATAAAGCTCCCATTGTATGGCACCGGTGGGCCTTGAGACCGGATTCTCGGCTAGGCGCTTCAGGAGAAGGCGCGAGGTCGCCTCGCACTGCGCCCGGGCCACGTGCGCGCCGTTGTGCGCGCCCCGCGCCTCCTCGCCAGCTGGGCGGCGGCCAGCAGGGGCTGCGCGCCCGCCGCCGCTGTGTCCCCGCGCGGCCCCCGTCCACTCCCCTGCGGGTGCGCCCGCCGGCCGAAAAGTTTGTCTAAGGTGCGGGATTCCGGGCTGGGCCGCCGCCGGCGCTGAGTGTGAGTGCGTGTCCGAGGCCTGCCCGCCGCCGCCCGGGGTGAGTGGTCCCGAGGGTCCCACGGGAGGGGGCGGCGGCTTGGAGCGGTGTGCCGGGCTGTTGCTATGGCGACTCGCGGGGCAAACGGGCCTGCGAGCCTCCCGCCACGGCTTGGCTGGCTGCCTCCTCCCCGGGCTGAGGAGGGACGGGCCCAGGCCCCGTCGGCCCCTCCACGGCCCCGTCGCTGGGACCCCATTATTCCCTGGGGTCCGGCGTGTGGGGTGGGCCGTGACTGCCCACGTTCCTCTTGCCCTCACTTCCACCCCGATTTGGGACGTGAACCGTTTTGAAATTTGAAGTCAAATGTTCCACAAGGGTGAGTGTGTGTGGAAAGTCACACGTGCCAGTGGTCTGAGGTTCTGTTTTGTTGGCTCTTAGGGCCTCCTTCTGTAGTAGTTAGGTCTGTTCCTGCACCCAGTGGGTGCACACAGGGGGAATGGGATGAAACAAGAGCAGGTCCCTCTGCGTTGGCTCTGTGGATGGGCTAGTTAAGCATCGTGTCTCGGTTTCCCAAATGTAGATGGAGAATTGTGCTTGAAGCCATCAGCAAGCGGGCCTTGTGATGGGCCAAGGTCGAGGGTTGATTGAGTCCATCCACTGTTAGCTTCCCAAATGGCTGCCAACAGCTAAGGCAGGCTGGAATGCCATCCACTACTTTCCCAGGTGGGTTAGCAGGAAGCTTGCTCAGGAGCAGAGTAGCTAAGATGGGGACAGGCGTTCTGACAGGGGATACCAGTGTGGTCCACAGTGGCTTAGCCCGCAGTGCCGGTATTGGCCTCATGCCACCTATTATTTTTTTCAATAGGAGAATTTTTCATTTTTGTTTATTTTACCTTGATTGAAGAGGCAAAGAAACAGTGGAAGAGAGGTAGAAGCAGATGGAGAGGGCTTCTGTCTTCTGGTTCATTCCCAATTCCCTAGAACAGTTGGGCTGGGTTTGGCTAAAGTCAGGAACCGGGAACCCAACCCAAGTCTTCTGTATGGGTGGCAGGACCCAGCTGCCTCAGCCCTCATCTGCTGCCTCCCAGGAGCAGGAGCAGGAAGCAGATCAGAAGTGGAGTGGCCAGGACTTTACCCAGGCACCCTGAAGTGAGATGTGCCTGTCCTGAGAGCCACCTCAAGACTGCACCCAGCACCCAACCCATCCCCTCATCTTTGTTGTCTCCATAGTCAACACTATGGGTGCCAAAAGATTTCCTTGAAGCTTACTTACTGCTGGGGATTTGTGTTTTAAATATAAAATGTGACAATGAGTAGCTTTGCGTTCACATCTTTTCATAACATCTTTATTTCTAAAGATTCATTCTTAAAAATGAATTACTGCGTTCAAAGTGCAGGAGCATTGTTAATGCTGCAGAAATATGGGATCTTGTTGCCATACTGTCTTCAGCAAGCTTACACCAACTTACAGTCTCACCTTCAGTTGTATAAAAGCCTTGTTAACATTGTTATTATTTTTTAAAAACCTTGCTAATTGCACAGATCAAAACTATATCTTTTTAAAAAAGATTTGTTTATTTTTATTGCAAGTCAGATATACAGAGAGAAGGAGAGACAGAGAGGAAGACCTTCCATCTGATGATTCACTCCCCAAGTGACCTCAATGGCCGGAGCTGCACCCATCTGAAGCCAGGAGCCATGAGCTTCCTCCAGGTCTCCCATGTGGGTGCAGGGTTCCAAGGCTTTGGGCCATCCTTGACTGCCAGTAGGGAGCTGGATGGAAAGCAGGGCTGCCGGAATTAGAACTGGTGCCCACATGGAATCCCAGTGTGTTCAAGATGAGGACTTTAGCTGCTAGGCCACCACGCCGGGCCCTATATCTCTTTCTTTTAATTTACACCTGTCATTATTAATGTGTTCCGTCTAGCATTAAAAACAAAACAAAGAAACAACAAAAAACCAAAACTCTTGTCGTCAGCTATTAGATATTTCTTTTCTGAAACAGGTCTGTGTGAGCCCTCTGTTGGTTTTTCTGTAGGTGGCTCTTTTGTTCTTACCAATTGTTTAGCTTGTTTGATTTTTGCCTTCCCTAGCCAAGGCAGGAGCTGGTACACTGGGCTTCTGCCACTGTTAGTTGAACAAGGTGTCTCTGGGGCCTGGGGCAAGTTGTTACTTGCCTGCAGGCTGCCAGACCAAAGAGAAAAGGCATTTCAGGGGCTGGAGCTGGGAAACTGCTGGCATTCCTGACCGTGCTGCCTGTTCCTCTGGACCTGGCTCAGACAGAGCTTGGAGGGAACAGGGCCTCAGGTAGGAGGCGGAGGAGAAAGGAAGATGGCGGGAGGCACCCTGAGCAGGAACCCTGTGGGGAGAGGTTGTGGGGACAGGGCGTGGTGGAAGCCGGGAAAGCTGGGGCCACTGCTTTGTGATACTCGTGTTTGGCCTGGCAGGTGGGGCACTTCTCCTGCACTGGCCTTTCCACCTGGTTTATGATTCCTGATTCATAGAAGTTAAAATAATTTCAGTGTTGTCTGCCTACTAATCTTTTCCTTTGGGATTCATTGCTTTTTTACTTAGAAAGTTCTTTTCTTGCAGAGACCAGTTTCCTTTTAAAAATGTTTCTTTAAAAATGTGACTTTGTGATGTCAGCAAGTCAAGAGGTAATGGGACTAGGTAAAAGAGAGGCACGTAGTTTGATAATCCACTACAAAACCTGAAAGATGGTGGTACAAAGGCTGACACTCATGCCATCCTGTGTTTCTTTGAAGAAAGAAGAAAAGCGAAATCGAAGAATGCTCGATCTCTGCCAGTGTCTGCTGCACACTGTGAACTTGTAGAATGTTATTCGCAGAGACTTCTAGAAGAAGTGTTTTTCTAAAAGGGAAGATGTGACTTTGGGAGGGTTATTCTACTTCTCATGGTCCTAGCATTTCACTCACAGTTGATAGAAACTGGGAAATCATTTCCCTGCTTTTTAAAAAGGAGGCTTAAGAGTGTAGCAAAATCAATGACCAAGTTTGTTGCCCTTGATAAACTGGTGTATTTTAAGATGGGTTTCACTGGAATCTTCCTTCCTGCTGAACTCTATCCTGTATTAATGTGGCTAATTGTATTTTTGCTTGAATTATTCTTAGGGTTCTAGAATGTGAAGAATGGACACCTGTTGTTAAACTCTATTAATGCATTAATGTATATTTTTAAAAATTAGAGTCTATTTTTCCAATTAAAAGTTTAAAAAATTTTACTTTTGATGATGTTTACTTTCCTGTATTTAAACAAAAATTATTTCAAAGGCAGAATGACAGAGTAAGAGACACTCAGAGTGAGAGATCTGTGTGTGGCTTATTCCCCATGGTCATAAAGCTGAGACTGGGTCAGGCAGAAGCCAGGGACTGGTAGCTCCACCCGGCTGTCCCATGTGGATGGCAGAGGGCCGGGCCCGCGGGCTGTCACCCCCGCTTTTCCAGGCACATGAGGGAGCTGGAACAGACTGAGATGCCTGCACCTCAAACCAGCAGTCCAATGTGGATGCCGGGGTAACAAATAGTAACTCAACCTGCTGTGCCACAGTGCTGGCCCCTTCTTAGTCTATTAACTAGAATAAATTGTAGAATGCATGAAAGCTTTCAAATCCTTGCAGTTTTATTGACCTGAGTTGTTTTAAGAAAAGTTCATAAGGTGAGGGCTAGTAACTTTAGTATTAATTAGGATATCTTTTCTACATGTACTAGACTGTATCTTTCTGTTTTACTATTAATGACCATGTGATATTAATATTACAATAAAGTGAAGAAAAAATTTTTCTGTTGATGAAGATAAGTTGATTTGGAAATATTGTTGTCTCATTTTTAATCTAAATTATTTAACAAATGATATTAACTATTATAAACGTTCCTTTGGCATTGTGATGTGCCATACAAAGGTCTAGAGTATTGCTATCTTTCCAGTTTTATACTCAACTCTGGTGTATGAAAAGTTCGTTTGTTATTCAGCATTAACTTAAACTTATGGTTATTTGGAAAAATGGTCATTTGGACTCACAAAAATACTTCAGGGACAATTGAAACTATTATCAGAAATGTTTGCTGAGTCCCCAAGGCTGAGCTGTTGGTTGGTAATTCAAGATTCTTCCTAGTTGCTTGGCCGTATGGTGGCCATTGCCCATCTGCAGCTCAGAGCTCCCTGGCAATGCATTTACACTTCCCAAAGGTGGCACCTGCTAGGCTCAGGCTCCTAAAAGACCTGCATTCTTTCAGGTTTGATGTTGTCAGAAAATCCAACATAGAGGCATTTTTAACCTTAGATATTTTACATGGAAATATAGTTTTCTTCTTAATGTTCTTTGTATTATATTGCTCTTCAGTTTATGGCAATACAATTCGGTGTTTTTTGAATTTGTTGTGAAAATAAACATCAATGTTCAGCTGTGACTTTAAAGCTAACTCTAGAAAAAAAAATCTATTTTTATTGGAAAGGCAGATTTACAAAGTAGAAGAGACAAAAATTCTCCATCTGCTGGTTTATTCCCTAAATGACCACAATGGCTAGAGTTGAGCCAGAGTTTCTTCTGGGTCTCCCACATGGGTGCAGGGACCCAAGGCTTTGGGCTGTCCTCGACTGCTTTCTCAGGCCACAAGCAGGGAGCTGGATGGGAAGTGGAGCAGCCAGGACATGAGCTGGAGACACCTATGTCATTTGATGGTATCCCATAGATCCTGATCATTTTTTAAAGTTCTTCTTCTTTTTTTAATCTGAGAATTTTCTAGAAACACAGTAATACAAGTTGGGTGTGGTGTTGCTGCTGTGGCTGCTGTCAGTAGGCAGAGTGGATGATGGATCTGGGCATTGTGTTCACAGTGTCAGTCCTGGTCACCAAGTGAACCAGATAATGCATGGTCAGGAGTGAGCTCCTGGTTCCTGCACGCCTCACTGCCCCAGGTCCACTGGCCCACTTGGTAGTATATCTCCCCCCGCCCGCCATGAGATCTGTCCCCAGCTCACAGGGAACTCTTAACTTTGCAGTTAGGTCGTGTGGTTGTATAGGAACCCAGACACAACGAGTGTCCCTCTCAGTTCTTTGGCTTGTGTGCAGAATTCCCACAGTCCCAGGGGTCCAAGGATCTGCTCCCCACTCTGTGAGCTGCCCCATCCCTCACACCAGCTGCCTGCCATTCCCTGAGTCAGCACAGAATGAGAACAGAGATGGGCTGCAACTTCCCCTCAACACACGGAGCGGGGAGGAGAGAGAAGCAACATGGTCCCTCTTCACTGGGTATTTTCTCAGGTGCTGCCAGTTTCCCAAGCCCAACTCAAAGCCAGTGAGGACCGTGGCATTCACCCCAGTCCCAGCCACCAGGACGTGGGCTGTGGCAGCCTGTTTTCTTGGAAGACGGTGCTGTCCAGCTGGGCTCCGGGAAGTGTCCATAGGATTCCTTGGTGCTCTGTGCCAGCGGCCCTGTGACTTCCTCACACTTCCATGCATCACCAAGTTTGTGTTCTGTTCAGTGCCCTGGGGAACATGGCCTGTCCTTTATGTTTCTGGGACCTGTCTGTGGCGGAGGTCCCTGTGGCTTCTCCCTGTTTGGCCACCTCAGATCTCTCTCAAGTTCATTTTTGTGTTGGGATGCCCAAAATAATTGATTTTTGTGTGCCTATACAGTTGCCCCAGCACTGCTTCCATATGTCCTGCTTAGCTAAAGTCAACTGGCCAGTCATATCTCAGGGAAACAAAATGTGGCTGATTCTTTATCCTCCCCATTAGACACCACCATCCTCCACAGAGGACATTTAGACGAAGAATCATTCTTTCTGCTGGACTTTTGGCTCACTTTTTGCTTCCCTCAAAACTCATTGTTTTGAAGTCTGTCCAGTGTGATGCTATATGGAGCCTTTGGCCGATGGGATGTCTAGGAGATAGTTAGGTCTTGAGGGTAGAGCCCTAATGAGTGGTGTTTCTGCCCTTAGAAGGCATCACAAGAGCACAGCTTTCCGTTCTGCACCATGTGAGGACACAGCAAGAAACTGGGCACCTGCTAGAGTCTCCTCTCTAGATCCCAATCTGCCAGGACTTTGGGCTTGGGCTTAGCAGACTCTGCCACTGTGAGGAACAAGTGTCTGTTGTTGAAGCTACCTGGTCTGGAGTTCTGTTAGAGCTGTATGACCTGGCACTGTCAGCCTGTAGGCGAGGTGAGCGTCAGAGCTTCTCCTGATCTAACTTGAGTCCTCCAAGGAGACCCACTGCTTCTTCGTCATCTTCTCTGAATAGCATAACTGGACTCACGCTTGGCTTCTTGGGTACAGGGAGGAACAATCGACGGGCTGCCTTCTCCCAAGGCAGGGGGATCTGCCTTCCAGCTCCCTGCTGGGAACAGACGGTGCCAAGGGGATTTTCCCACCAAGAAAGGTAGCACACCAGTAAGGGAGGACTGGACTTTGCTGTCGTGATCCGTTCTGCTGGAAGCCCCTGCCCTGGGAAGGTGACCCAGTTGGGCCTTCCCCCACCTGCAGCTCCTGCGCCTCCCCGGAGAAGCTTTGGAATTGGGGTTGGGTTTCCTTGGGTTCAAAGCATGCCTAGCTTCAGTCCCTTTATAAAAGTGAGACTTATAATTCTAGTTTTCCAGTATTATGAAAAAAAAATGTATGTTGAAGTTTCTAAATAAGTGTAGAGCCCTTCAGTAAATGGTAGTTTTCTTTTTCTTCCCACATTACTGGGAAATTTGTTTAAGCGCAGTTTAAAAAGAAACTCAGAATATTAGCCGTGGAAGGGATCTTCATCCTCATGTCTAATTTATCCACTTGGTTAATCAGGTTTTTTTTTTTTTTTTTTTTTTTTTTTTTTTTTTACTGGTTACTTCCTGTGCTTCAGACACTGCTTTCCGTGTACCTGTTGCGAAGTCCTGGGGGAGAAATGTGAGCTGTCATCATTCAGAGCCAGGCTCAAGGCTGTCACTCGTTGCTCCTCAGTCTCTTTGTTTGATTCATCCACTGACTTATAAACTGGATGCTGTGCTAAGCTTTTGCGATACAAAATAAAGAGAATTCCTGTAATGTGTTCTGGGGGAGTGCTGTGCCCGACGCCTGGCTTGGTGCCGTAGGAAGGGGAGGTGGGCACTGGAGGGAACGGGCAGGAATCTGGGGCTCACGGCGCAGTGGGCTCAGCAGGCTGGGGTGGGAAGTTGGTAACAGGAGAACCATGGGAGGCAGTGACTAGACAGGCCAGCCCTGCCAGCGTGTGAAGAACCTGTCACACTGGGCTGAGGACTGAGGTTGGTTTGGGTGAGGATGATGGAAGCCTGATTTATAGGTAAGACTTAACATTTGTCTTGGCTTTATTGTTATTATAAGACCCCCCACCCCCACTTTTTCTCTCTCTAAGATTTATTTGAAAGGCAGAGTGGCAAAGAGAGATCACCCATCTGCTGGTTCACTCCTCAGATGGCCGTGACAGCCAGGGCTGGGCCACATAGAAACCAGGGCCTTGACTCTCCACCCAGTTTTATCACGTGGGTGGAGGAGCCCAAGCACCTGGCCCATCACTGCCTGCTTTCCCGTTGAAGCCTAGGTTTTTTTTTTTTTTTTTTTTTGAGGTTTATGTTATTTTTTGAGGTTTATGTTATTATACTGTTTATGAGATTACGTTATGTTATTTGAGGTTTATGCTGTAATGGAAAGGCACATATACAGAGAGAAGCAAAGACAGATTTTCATCTTTGGTTCATTCCCCAGTGGCTGCAATGGCTGGAGCTTAGCCGAACTGAAGTCTGAAACCAGGAACTTCTTCTAGATCTCCCATGTGGTTGTAGGGTCCCAAGGCTTTGGGTTAGCCTCTGCTGATTTCCCAGGTCACAAGCATGGAGCTGGATGGAGGTGGAGCCGCCGCCAGGACACGAACTGGTGTCCATATGGGATCCTGGCACGTTCACAGCAAGGACTTTAGCCACTAGGCTACTGTGCTGGGCCCTAAACCTTGCTTTTTAAAAATGTCCTTTTGTCTTTAACATTTTTCTCAAGCATTTGTTGCCTTCCTGATTCTTTTCTTGTAGTGTCTTACCCCTTTTCACATCATCCTCTTGGGTTGCTTGCCCATTTGCTTTGGGGTTATGACCTCCTAACTCAGGGAGCGCACGATGTTCTGATGCACTTTGTCTAATAGTCTCTCTCTCTGTTTGGAGCAGCTGAAGGTTGAGGCGGAGTCCCGCAGCTCAGGAATTCTAGTCTTCTTGGGGACAGCTGTCATCTGTGTGTCCAGTAATTTGTCCCCTAAGGGCATGCCTAAGCTGTCCTTTCAGACATGAAAGAATGTGTCTGAAGTTCCAGAGGTCAGTTAGGTAGGACCTTGTTCTCGAATCATCGAAGAAACTGGCTTTGAAAAGGTTGGGTAGAGGTCAGAAGGGAAGGTATGACAGCTGTTCTCAAATATTGTAACGAGTGTTCAAACATAGTGGACAAATCCCCAGTTTTTGGTTTTAAATTGGGGACCTGCCACTTTCCAGTTTTTCTTTTTTTCATCCAAATTCGTTTCAGCCAAAAATACTTCTGTGATTAAACATAACATGCAGTGATTTTTCTGATTAGATAGGGATTCTTGGGGCAGATCGGGCTGTAGCATTTTAGCTAGAGTTCAGCCACCAGTGGATTGACATTGTAATAGCTGTATTTATTTTACTCAGAGCTGAATGAGTTATTAATAAGCTATTCCTTAGTCCCACATTATCTCTGCTTTACAGACTAATTTTTAAATAGGATTTTCTTAATTGTATCAAATGTTTCATTCCTAGGATGCTTAAAATGTCTGATTGCTATAATCTCCAGGGAAACTTAAGTCTTAATTACATCTCGTATTTTTTATGTCATCTGATTCTTTAGATGAGATTAGACATAACTTACTTTAAAGGCTATGACTGCTCTCCTTGTGATTGTGCTTCCTGTCAATTTAGGAAGTGTTGATCATCTTACATTAGATTGCCATTCTCTCCAATGATCTGGGTTGTGGGTTAGCATATAGGATGGTTATTAACTTCTTTCAGAATGAATACCTGAGGACACTGTTTTTTTCTTTTCTTTCTTTTTTTTTTTTTTTTTTTTGGCTACCTTCTCTCTATTTTCCTTATCCTTTTCTCTGGATAGCACTGATTTCTGTTTCTCTGCTAATCTATTTATTTTCACAGGTCAAGGCTTGCTCCCCAGAAGGCACAGTGTTCTTCCATTTGACCCTTTCCCGAGTAGCAGTGCATGTTGGTGATCATTTGTGGCCCAAGGCTTTTAGTTCTCAGTGCTGCTTTTCAGGAGTGATATTGACAAACGCAGTTTCACCCAGAGGATGAAGGGATTGGGATTGTGAGGGTCAGCAAATGAACTGCAAGAAGGCTGAGGATGCTGGAACTGTAGAAAAGATGATGGATGTATGACTAAGTGGTCCTGTCTAGCAGGCTGAAATCTGTGAAGAAGGTCTAGGTTTGTCTGTAGGAGGAATGCATACGGGCCTGACTCATAGAAAGGAGAGGATTTGGGTTCATTAGGAGAAGAAAACTGTTATAGGTGTCCAGCGACATCCTGGAAACAGTAAGAATGCCTTCCTGTGCCTGGCCAACCTGAAGCAGTTTTCTCGCAGTTTCCGTCTGATCTCTGTGAAGGAAACCTCATACTGTACCAGGTGCCCGCGGATCCTAACTCCAGTTCCTGGCTTCCGTGGTCGCCTTGGCCTGGTGCTGGCATGCGTCTACTTTCCTACTCGGGATTCTGCCCTGGGGACCCATATTCCTGATCATTCTGTAGCCAGGTGGGCTGCGGTGTGGTAGGTCAGAGCTGTCTGACATTACTTTTAATTTTAGATAATTAACAAAGTGAATAAACTCATATGTCATGGGTTCAGTCTG
Organism: Ochotona curzoniae; assembly: GCF_017591425.1. NCBI lineage: Eukaryota > Metazoa > Chordata > Mammalia > Lagomorpha > Ochotonidae > Ochotona > Ochotona curzoniae. The sequence continues at coordinate 7,556,666 of NW_024466454.1, forward strand.
TTTACATGCATACACACATTTGTCTCGTAGCGTTACGTTGTCCTTTTTAGTTTTGTTTTCTGTCCCTGTTATAAACGCTAAGAAGCTGTGTACTGTAGTGATCATTGAGTATCATAGGAATATGGTTCCTTATCAGATTGATTTTTCTTTTTTTTATGAAAAAATAAAGCTCAGTTAAGTCTTTACAGTGGAACCCCTCTGCCTCTTGAAAGAGAGCCTCTGCGGAAGGAGGAATTTAACAATGTTGGCTTTGTTATGAGATTATTTGAGAACGATCAATACATAAAATAGTATGGATATTCAATTAGTAGCTCAGATATTTAAGAGTAGGAAATAGGAGCTTGATGGTCATTTTGGGAAATTGTGTTTTCAGAGTCACTCACTGATTGGATTGCTGAGTACTGCGTGAGTGTTTTCATGTAGCATCACATTTCATGGCCGTTCTGACCTGAGGTAATAGATGTAGAGGTAAAGTGAAATCCATCTTCCCCAAGAACTAACTGCTGGTTGTATGAAATGATTAAATTTGATTTTAAAATAAAGCACAAAGTGCAGACCACTAAGAGTTCAAAAAATGACTCACAGGTCCCATGAAAGACGATTGAATGCATTTAGCTTCCAAACAGTTTGCTCATTGTAGATGAAATGCTTTTAAATTGATGCCAGTTTGCTCATTGTAGATGAAATGCTTTTAAATTGATGCCAGTTACCATGCCAATAAATTAATAGGCTGGGGAAGTTACTTGTCTTCCTCCATCTTTCAGGGACAGACTTCTCTTTTAGCAGACTTCCTTCTGAAGTGGTAAGATTGCATCTCAGTGTTTGACCTCTTTTTCCTGAGCTAACGGAGGAATCTGTTATCTGGGATGTTGAAACCTTGATTTGGTACTGTGAAAAGGAAAGTCATCATGCTGGGAAAAGTTTCCTTGGTGACAAAGATACAGGTTTTGTAGAACTTTTAAAATTCTTAAGTGCTTGTTACTTTAAGCGCCTCAAAACACTTGTGACTATAGCAAACTATGTCTTCAAGATGGCCCTGCAGCCTGAGCCTTTAGTAGCAAAGAATGTAGGGAGTGTCTTCACATTCCTGGAGCGTTTGATAAATCCTTGGCAGCCTTGGGAATAAACAGATCTATGTCTCTGCTAAAAATAAATCTTTATCTTCCACAGGATAATCTTTTCATCTAACCCCAGCCTGAATGTTATGCAGTGTAAATAGTTATTTTTAATGTTGAAATGATTGTTTTTTTAGATATTTGAGTATCTGATACGAGTACTGAACACTACTATTTTCTGAACATTTTAGAGTAACATTGCAAAGTAAAAATATGACCAAGTTTATGTTGATCCTATCTAGCAGGGATCAGCAGCATCTAGCATGGGTGTTGGTTTAAGGCCTAGCTGCTCCACTTCCCTTCCAGCCCCCTGCTAATGGCCTGAGAAGTCAGCAGAAGGCTGGGTGCCTGCCAGCTGTGTAGGAGACCTGGGAGAAGCTCCTGGCTCCTGGCTTTGGTCTGACAAAGCCCTGGCTGTTGTGGCCATTTGGGTAGTCAACCAGCAGGTGGAAGATGCTTGCTTGCTTCCTTCTTTCCTTCCCTCCCTCCCTCCCTCCCTTCCTTCCTATTTATTTCTTTCCATTGGAAAGGCAGTTATACAGACAGGAGGAGAGACAGAGAGGAAGATCTTCCGGCGATGGCTCACTCCCCAAGTGGCCGCAACAGCTGGAGTTGCACCAATCTGAAGCCAGAAGCCAGGAACTTCCTCCAGGTCTCCCGTGCTGGTGCAGGGTCCCAAGGCTTTGGCCCGTCCTTGACTGCTTTCCCAGACCACAAGCAGGGAGCTGGCTGGGAAGCAGAGCAGCCAGGACACAAACTGGTGCCCATATGGGATCCTGGTGCTTGCAGGGAGAGGGTTCAGCCGATTGAGCCATTGTGCCTGGCCTAGGTATCTCTCACTTTAAATTGCCTGTGTGCTTCTGCATAAAGTGTATTTTTTTTTTCAAGTTACGAAGCTTGTTTGTTGAGTGCTTTCCTCATACAATTCAAACTCTTTAGCTGGTTCTTTGGGTACAAAGCCAACATCTAGTAATTATAAAATGGATAGCCATGGCTGAATTCCAGTAACTTTTTTTTTAAAGATTTATTTATTTTTTATTTTATTTTTTATTTTTATTGGAAAGGCAGATATACAGAGAGGAGAGACAGAGAGGAAGATCTTCCGTCCGATGATTCACTCCCCAAGTGAGCACAACGGTCCGATGCTATGCATAAAAATCCGAAGCCAGGAGCCTCCCACACAGGTGCAGGGTCTCAAAGCTTTGGGCCGTGCCATCCTCGACTGCTTTCCTAGGCCACAAGCAGGGAGCTGGATGGGAAGCGGGGCCACCAGGATTAGAACCGGCGCCCATATGGGATCCCAGGCGTGCAAGGTGAGGACCTTAACCACTGCGCCATCACACCGGGCTGTCCAGTAACTTTTGAAGTAACTAACACAACTTGTACATGGAGAGTAAGAAAGGTGAATAGGGCTGTGGATGACTGTCATTTTGTGATTTTTCAAGTCTGCAGTATGATTTAAAAGAGAGCAGCAAGTAATAATGATTATGCTGATTGTGTCATGAGTTTAAATTGATTTGTTGCTAATTAGTGACCATCACTCACATTTTGCAGATGAGGCAACTGGGCTTGGAGAACTTGCCTAGGATTACACCCTGGTGAATGGCAGAACGGGACTTCACCACAGATCTTCGCCACAGAGCCTCCTCATGTAACTATAACCCTAAGTATTTAAAGTTTAGTTTTTAGAATAGGTAGTAGTTGTTCTTGGAGTCTAATTTAAAACCAGAAGGCTGAATATAGTGGGAAGAATTTGTTTTTGTCCATATATCTTTGACACCAATTTCCCCTGCCTGTGGACAAATAGCACTAAGATGTTCTGTAAGTGTAAATTAAATATACAAAGATATTATGGACATGGCAGTTATGAATAGATTCTGCCCTTGTTTTGTGCAGATGATAATACACTGTCGATATTACCACACATCTTGATTTTTTTTCTTAAACATGTCTTGGGCTTTGTTTCAGTTATTATTTAAAAAATATTTCATCATTTCCAAAAAGGCTGCATAATATTCTGCTGTGCTGATGACCACAGTTTACACAGTTTAATTATTCTCCTGCTGAAGGGTACACGAACGTTTTTGTATTTTGCTGTTACAAGCATCCTGTAATGGATGACACTGAATCTGAGCGATTATGATACGTGTGTAATTTTGCTGTATATGCTAAACAAGAAACCATGGGATTTCTGAGTGTGGGTATTTCACTGTAGGGAGAGCTATACTTATAACTAATGCAGAAGTTGTAAAAATTGTAAATACAGATGCATGATATACTGTAAGTATGTGAGTATTTTTCTATCAGATGGGCTCCATAGCATGCCCTGTGGTCTCTCTCTCTCTCTCTTTCTGTCTCTCTCTCTCTCTCACACACACACAAGTTCTAGTAGAATTCAAACATGAGAAAAAGGAAGATTATGGCATAGTTGACCTACAATGAGAGTTGTCTGCATATGAGCAGATTTTTCCTAAACAGCGAATCTTCCATTCCTAAGTAGCAGTGACATTACCAGGTGGAGGGACTTCTCTGGAAAAGCACGGGTACGCCGGGCGGGTATAAGGATTACGGTGTGGTTCATGCTCAAGAGACAAGGCTGTGTAAAATGGGCTGTAACAGCTCTGTTGCCAGGGAGTGTGTCCAAAAAATGGGACAAATGGAATTAATATTTATGTAAAATGGGAGACAACCACAGTAGGCATATGTGAAAGGAGGCGTAGAATTGCAAGATAGAAGAGGATGCGAGTGGCTTGTACTCTCATCTGCCTGGCTTCTGCGTCAGTGGGCTGTAAGGTGACCATGAAGAGAAGTTAATATTGTAGCACTTCACATTTCTGCATGTTATTGAGTGGAAAATTGCTGTGTCCAGGTGTGGTTCTAGGTATGTTGAAGAGCACATATGTGTAACAGAAAAATAATACACACCCAGATAAACAAGCTCAAAGAATGTGACCTGGCACTCAGCACATTTAAGGTTATTCTTGCAGCATGTTGCATAAGCAGTCGATGATAAATCGAATTTGTGAGACGTTAACTATAGTTTTTTTTTTGTTAGTTTTTAAAGTCATCTAGATTTTTAAAATGAGTTAAAACTGAGTTTGATTTTACTTCCTAGTGATCTGCTTTTTAAATGGTGCGTTCTTGAAACGTCAGTCGAATTTCTTCTTGGCTGTTTGCTGTTTTGTTTTTAGCTGTAGAATCAGTGTTTCATGAATTTGATACAGAATAAACCCACCTTCGTTATTAAAATTCTTATTTTCCTTTATCTGGAAATAGTTGTCCTTAGTTTATTTGTATTGTGTTTGGTACAGCGCAAATGCGTGTAAAAGAGTGATGCTGCCGTGTTTTTTAATTGTATCATGTTATTTATTGCAATAGTCTCTGATAAGCCTTAAGTAGACACATTTTAGGTTCCTGCACTCCTGAATTTTCTTCTAGATAGATCTCTGTCTCCGGTAGTTTCACTGTGTCATACCTTAACGTTCCTGTCGATGTCCAATACCTGCCTTGGAGTAGGGTTGGCAAACTAACTTGTCCCCTTTTCAGCAGTTTAACGACTCAGTGTTGTTTGGTTCATGAAAGTGCAATGATTAGATATGCTCTTTGTGTAACACTTGACTGTGTTCTAGAGCTACTACTATTTTCTCTCTGAAGTTACTTCTCAATCTTTTCTTCCCTTCTTTAAGACTTACTTCTTTATCTTATTTATTTGGAAACTCTAGAGAGAGAGAGAGCTTTCATCTGCTGATTTTCTCTCTAAATGGCCCAGGTTGGGCTGTGTAGAAGCCAGGAGCCAGGAACCCTATGTGCGTCTCCCATGTGAGTGGTGGGAACCCAGGTACTTGGGCCACCATCTGCTACCTTCCCAGGTACCGGGCAGAGGGCTGGATCGGAAGCAGATCAGCCAACACTCGAACTGGTGCCTTGATGTGGAATGCCGGTGTTGTAAGCAGCAGCTTAATTAAACCTTCATGTTTCAACACTTACCTTCAGCATCCTCTTCACCTGGACGGAAGGTGGTTGTGGTGTTTTATTTGTTTTTCTCTTGACTTATCTGTGTCTTTACTTTTTACTTTGTATGTTCAGCACATTCTCTTATGCTGAAAAAGGAAGGAATAAAATATGAATTCCCATCCAATTTTAGAGTGTAATCACAAGACAGCTCATTGCTATTTCATTCAAGTTTTGTGGATTGTGGCTTTCCTATGGAATGCTCACATTTATATTTGGTCTGATAACACATTAATCCATTTATCAAGCACTATTAAATTAACAATCATTACAAGATAACCATGTCTGAGTCATGAGTTATTTATTTAAAGATTTATTTATTTTTATTGCAAAATCAGATATATATATATATAGAGAGAGAGGGGAGGAGAGGCAGAGAGGAAGATCTTATGTCCAGTGATTCACTCCCCAAGTGACTGCAACGGCCGGAGCTGCACCAATCCAAAGCCAGATGTCAGGAGCTCTTCTGGGTCTCCCACACGGGTGCAGGGTCCAAAGGCTTTGGGCCGTCCTCGACTGCTTTCCCAGGGCACAAGCAGGGAGCTGGATGGGAAACGAGGCTGCCAAAATTAGAACCAGTGCCCGTATGGGATCCTGGTGCTCTTAAGGTGAGGACCTTAGCTGCTAGGCCATGGCACTGGGCCCATATTATTCATTTATTTATTTTAAGATTGATTTATTTTGATCAGGAAGGCAGATTTACAGAGAAAAAGATCTTCTGTTCACTGGTTCACTCTCCAGGTGGCTGCAAAGGCCTGAAGCCAGGAATCAGAAACCAAGAGCTTCTTTCAGGTCTCCCATGTGGGCACAGGGTCCCAAGGGCCATCCTCTACTGGTTTTCCAGGCCATAATCAGGGAGCTGGATGGAAATGGAGCAACCAGGACATGAACTGGCACCCAGATGGGATCCCAGGGCATACATGGTGAGGTCTTTAGCCCCTGTGCTACTGTGCCAGACCTCAGGCATTGATTTTAATACAGTAGAGAAATAATTGAGCTTCTATTTTGATATTCATACTGGTATTTAGCTATAAAGTGGGAAACACTAAGAGTTTGGAGTTGGACAAGCAAGAGCTCCTGGAATTGACTTGGTACGGTAGCGTCAGTGCGGCCTCTTTGATGAGCCTCAGCACCTTGTGTGCTCCACTCGTTGGTGGGTGTCATGCTTCGCAGGCTGCAGCTCGGGGCTTAGGGTGCCGAGGGGACAAGGCTCGCTCAGGGTTACCCAGTGTTCAGCAGCACAGCGCAAGTGGAATCAGAGTGTTGTTCCAGCCACAGGATTGTGTTTCTCTTTGGTTAAGTAGTTTTAGTTATTGCTATTTAAGTATCTTCTTTGTTCTTTGTCAGTTATTATTAATCAAGAAGTAGTATGAACCACAGTAATTTGTATAAAAATTTTTATTTACTTGAAGTTAAATTGCATGGAACAGTATCACTAGTTTCTTTCTAATAAATTTGTCAAAGTGACATAAATTTAAAAAAATTTTTTGTTTTCTGACACCGTTTAATAGACATTGGGGTTCCTCCTCTTCTCCCCCCATTGCTCTCCGCTCTGGTCTTACACTAGGTGTCTTCCGAGTGCCCTCAGAGTCCATCATACTGCCCCTGAGCTGTCTCCCAGCAGTGTAGGGACTTAGCTGTTGTTTCGCTGTGAGTCCATCCTTGTACAATTACAGGGATAGACTTCTCTCTGTATATACTTCTGCCTGTGGACATATCAGTTCCTACTGCACTTCCATTATACCTTCCCCTCCTTGGGTTGAGAGGGGAAAAAAAGAAGGGAAAATAAGTAAAATGAAATAGTGACTCTTCATCTCCATGGTGTTGTCGATTTAAAAAAATACAAGAGTCTAGGCTTATTTTTGCTATTCTCCCCAATAGCTTTTACATTCTGAAACTTGGGAGATATTTTGACTTTGCAGTTAAATTAGCAATTTTACCTCCTAGTTGTAACAATGCTTTTTAAAAGTATTTAACTTAGTGATTAAAATGTTGTTAAGGGGCCCGCATGGTAGCCTAGTGGCTAAAGTCCTCACCTTGCATACCCCAGAACCCCATATGGGCACCAGTTGATGTTCTAGCTGCTCCACTTCCCATCCAGCTCCCTGCTTGTGCCCTGGGAAAGCAGTCAAGGACGGCCCAAGGCCTTGGGACCCTGCACCCACGTGAGGGAGACCCAGAAAAGGATTCTGGCATCTGGCTTTGGATTGGTGTAGTTATGGCTGTTACGGCTGCTTGGGGAGTGAATCAGGCTTGTGGCCTGGGAAAGCAGTTGAGGACCGGCCAAAGCCTTGGGACCCTGCACCCGCGTGGGAGACCTGGAGGACGTTACTGGCTTCTGGCTTCGGATCAGTTTACTCTGGCTGTTGCGGGTCACTTGGGGCGTGAATCATTGGACAGAAGATCTTCCTCTCTGTCGCTCCTCCTCTCTGTATATCTGACTTTCTAATAAATAAATAAATCTTTAAAAAAAAGATTTATTCTTATTTTTAAAAGATTTATTTTATTTTTATTGCAAAGTCGGATATATAGAGGAAGGAAAGACAGAGAGGAAGATCTTATGTCCAATGATTCACTCCCCAAGTGAGCGCAATGGCCGGTGCTGCGCCGATCCGAAGCCAGGAGCCAGGAACTTCTTCTGTGTCTCCCATACGGGTACAGGTTCCTAAAGCCTTGGGCCATCCTTGACTGCTTTCCCAGGCCACAAGCAGGGAGCTGGAAGGGAAGTGGAACTGCTGGGATTAGAACCGGCGCCCATATGGGATCCCGGTGCGTTCAAGGTGAGGTCCTTAGCTGCTAGGCCACGCCGCCGGGCCCAGAATAAATCTTTTTTTAAACATGCTGTTAAGCTGTCTGTATTCTGCATTTGAGTGCTTGGGGGTGACCCCTGGTTCTGGCTCTGACTCCTACTGCAGCTTCCTGGCAGTGCATACCCTAGGAGGTAGTGAGGGGTGAAGTGGTGGTATTGATGCCACTGGTGTGGGAGACTTGGCTTGACGTCCTAGCTCCTGGTTTGGCTCCAGCCCAGCCCCTGTGGACATTTGAGGAGCAATCCAGGAGATGAGAGTGTGCTCGCTCGTTCTCTCTTCGCTTCTGGATCCCCCTCTCTGCAAACCAAACATTTGCCCCAAAAGAAAAAGGATACTGTTAACCTTGTTTTGTTATACAAAACAAACAAAAAGCCTGAAATTCTTGTTGTTTCTGTTGCTGTTTCGCTTGCTTGCTTTCAACAGTATCATTGGCTGACAACTAATTTTCATTTTTTTAAAGATTTATTTTTATTATTTTTTTATTGGAAAGGTGGCTATACAGAGAGGAGAGACAAAGAGGAAGATCTTCCGTCCAATGATTCACTTCCCAAGTAAACGCAACGGCCGATGCTATGCCGATCCAAAGCCAGGAGCCTCTTCCGGGTCTCCCGCGCGGGTGCAGGGTCCCAAAGCTTTGGGCCGTCCTCGACTGCCTTCCCAGGCCACAGGCAGGGAGCTGGAAGGGAAGCGGGGCTGCCGGGATAGAACCGGCGCCCATATGGGATCCCGGGTGTGCAAGGCGAGGACCTTTAACCACTTGCGCCACCGCGCCGGGCCCAGACAACTAATTTTCAAATGATGATGATTAAAGTACCTTTAGAGTTAGATCACAGATTGAGATTACAGATAGCTCTCATCTGACAAATGCATATTTAGTAGTTTTTCTACCTAGAACCCTCAGGGTGCATTTTGTTCTTTTTGACCAAGATTAGTTCTTAGATTAAATCAGATGGGTTAGGGCATGCAATTGATTGAAAGTAGCTTGGAACATTCTGATGCTTCCTGAACAAGAACCTAGCATTTACTGCATTATTTACTTTTTTAGAAAACTTTTTTGTTTTGAGATAATTGTATAGTTACTTGCAGTTATAGGAAATAATGCAGATTAAGCTTGTGTTTGTAAAAATAAAAGGAAGAAAGGAGGGGGATTGAAGGAGGTAGAGAAACAGGGAGGGAGGTATGCTTATCTTCTTAGAATTGTGCTTATGAAATAGGTGAAATCTATTCTTGTTATAGTCATAAAAACAAAAAATAAGGTTACAGGAGTTGATAAATATAACACATGTGGCAAGTAATACGGAAGGCGAGGACATCTAGCCTGCACTTTTCACCTTGGAGTGTCTGGATGTGGTTCCCAGCTCTGGCTCCTGGCTTCAGCTCCCTGCCAACGCAGATCCTGACAAGCCGAGTAGTTGGTGACAGCCCAAATAGTTTAGCTGAGTCCTTGTGTCCCATATGGGAGACTTGGATTGAGTTTCAGTCTCCTGGACTCCGGCCTGGTCTTGCCCTAGCCGTTGTAGCTATTTGGGAGTAACCCAGGGAATGAAACTGTTCTCTTGCCCTTTCTCTCAATTGAAGAACTTTTTTTTTTTAAAGGGGTCAGCAGCCTATCACAGTAAGTTAAGCCTCTATTTGCAGAGTGGGCATTCCATATGAGTGCCAGTTCTTGTTCCAACTCTTCCACTTATGGCCAGCTCCCTGCTTATAGTCTGGGAAAACAGGAAGTGATGGTCCAAGTCTTTGGACTCCAACACCCATGTGGGAAACTTGGAGGACTGCTGGTTTCAGACTGGCCCACTGCTGATGGTTGCAGCCATCTGGGGAGTGACCCAGAGATGGACAGTCTCTCTTCCTGTGCTGTTCCTTCTCTCTCTGTAAAACTGCCTTTCAAATACATATAAATAAATTTTAAATAATTAGACCTTGATCATTTACATGACTTGTGATATCCATAAAATTGGACTGTTAATTCATATGCCAGGTGATAGATAAACTTTTATTAATGATAGAAAAAGAAAGAATGAAGAGAGATTCTCTGGCCCTTCATTCAGTTTCCTTTAATGGTAACATCTTATGCAGCTCCAGTGCAGTGTTCCAGCCAGGAGCTTGTTTTTTTTTTCACATTTTACATTTATTATTATTATTTTATGATACAGTTCCATAGGCTCCTGGGATATCCGTTATCCCAGCCCCAATTCCCTCCCCCACGCCTAGTTCCTCTATATCATTAAGTATAGTTCTTCATACTCAGTCATATGTCCATCATTGCGAGCATGGACAATGGCAGAGAGTCTACCATCCTATTGTCAAGATATACCACACAATTTTATTGTAAGTCCTTCTTTGTCTGGAAGTAGAAATGCATGCTACATTGTATCCTCACATCTGGATATGTTAGTCTCCATTTCACAGCTACTGTACATCCCCTCAAATGAAAAGTCATAATACAAAATCAACAATAGAAAGAAAAATATAAATTTACAATGCCATGAAGTTAAATGACATGTTACTAGATATGACAGTCTTCATTACACAGCTACTATACACCCACTTAAATGAAAAACTACAAAACAAAATCAACATCAGGAAGAAAAAAGAAATTAACAACACCGTGAAGTTAAATAACATGCTACTAAATGACTAAAGTATAGCTGAAGAATTGAAAATTAAGAACCTTCTTACAGAAAATGATGCTACTATATGATGTATGAGTCATTGAAAAATTTAATCAGAAGAAAGTGTTTTGAAGAGGTGAAACTAACGAAAACATCAAAACTCATGCGATATAGTTTCCGCCGATTTTTTTTTTTTGGTGAAATATGTCTCATTAGACAACAAATAGATGAGTTTTGTTTTTTAAACCAGTGTACTATTCCATGATGTTTGATTGAGCTTAAGCCATTTACATTCGGGGTTAACATGTATGGGTGGTACTTTGATCCTGTCATTTTAGGAATGGGTTGTTAATTGATTTAGTCTTCTGTTGTCATTTTACTGGGATGTTCTTCCCATTTGCCTTTGGTTTTGGTGGGTGCTATTCCTCTTCACTGTCAAGAGAACAGCTTGAAGTATCATTTGTAGGGCAGGTTTGAAAGAGGCAAATTCTTTTAACTTTTCTTTACTGTGAAAGGATTTTATTTCATCTTCAAAGACAAAAGAAAGCTTTGCTGGATGTGTTATCCTAGGCCAACAATTTTTTGCTTTTAGAATCTGGAATATGTCACTCCATTCTCTTTTGGCCTGTAGAGTTTCCTGTGAGAGATCTCCTGTGAGTTTAATTGGCCTTCCTTTATAGGTCAATTGATTTTTTTCACATGCACATTTAAGGATCTTTTCCTTATGTTGGACTGATGAGAGCTTGATGATCATGTGTCTTGGTGAAGATCTCTTTTGATCAGGCCTGTTGGGAGTTCTGTGCCCCTCCTGGATCTTGTTTCCCAATTCTTTCTCCAGATTAGGGAAATTTTCCTTTATTATTTCATTAAATACATTTGCAAACTCAGCTTTTCTCTTTCTGCACCTTCTGGGACTCCCATAACTCTTATATTTGGCCTCTTAATAGTGTCTTTCAATTCTTGGATACTTTTTTTGGTCTGATCCAGCTCTGCTTCCAGATTTTTGTTTGCTTCCCCCTGATGACAGGAAATATCTTCCAACTCTGAGATTCTTTTTTTCTGCTTGCTTCATTCTATTTTGGAGACTCTCCATTGTACTTTTAATTTGCTCTACTGTGTTGTTAATTTCTGATATATCAGCCTTGGTTTGCTTTATTGCTGCTATTGCTTTTGTAAAATATTCCTTGAATTCTTTGAATTCTTGTATGTGCTTCTCATTGTTGATCAGAAGCTGTAAAATGACTTGCTGAATTCTGTGTCTCCCATTTTCTCAATGTCTTCCTCAGTTAATTCTGAGGTTGGCATAGGGTTTTGATCCTTTGCAGGGGAGTTTTCAGTAATATTCATTGTGCCTTTGTCTCTTCTTTTGCTCTTTGTCACTGTACTTCTGTTTAGCAAAGTCTTCTCCTTGGGGCAGGTTTCTAAGCTGTGTCACCTACAGGTCTACAGTTTGATGTTACTTAGTGCAGTTGGTACACAACTCTTTGCTTGCAGCCAATTGTGCCACTCCCTCCAGCAAGTTCCAGGTCTGAGTTCTTATGTTAGATTTCCACAAAGAACTCCATAGCCCCAACTCCTGGTTCACCAATCTCCACCTCCTGTGGTACCGTGCTGAGGCTGCACCGTTGTCTCTGCAACCTTTCTACCACTTCTGGTTGGAGCAGTTCCCAGGATTAAGAAGACATCAGGTGTCCTATATAGCTAGGTTGTTGTTGGTGGTGATCTTGCTAGAACCTGTTGGACGTTAGGTCTGGGTGCCACACAGACTTATTTTGACCGGTATGATGTCATTGTCGGTATTATTTTCCTGTGGGCCCAGTGCAATCCACGAAACTCAGTGAGTTCTCCCGAGCTCAGCACATGCACAGTTCACTGTTGTCCCCTGCAGTCCTAAAGCTGTTGCCACACTGTACAAAATGGCACCTAATGTACCACTACTAGAGTTCTTGATCTGCTGGCAGTCAGGTCTGAGGGCTACCCAGACCTGCCTTGGGTGGAACCTGTAGAATGGCATGTCAGTGCAGTTCACTGAGTCAGAAATGAGCTCACTCCCAGCTCAGTGTATGCTCAGTCCTTTCCCTTGCCTTTGCCTCCTTCGCAAAATGGCACTCAATTCAGCTCTAGGGGGCTGCCTGGGCTATGAAATGCATGCTGTTCTTGCACTGTCTGTCTGGGATCTGCTGCTCTGTCTCTGCTCCTGGTCAATCAAATGGACCAGCAAGACAGACAGTTCTTTGTCTGGGTTCACCTCCCAGGCTCCCAGTGAAAGTCCCTTCCTGCTTGGTTGCTGGTGCAGTTCCAGCTGATGGTGGAGTTCAGATCGCCATTAGCTGAATGCCACTGGGATATCAGTCAGTGCAACACCACACCGTTGTGTCTGCTGTTTTCTTCTGTCAGTCCAGGTACCCCTCTGCTGTTGTTCTGTCCTCTCCTATTTCCTGGAATGTGTCCTCTCTGCTTCATCCTGATTAGATGTTTCTCCGTCTGCTTAAATGTGTCCTACCCTATTCTGCCATCTTGATTCTCTCTCACAGCCAGGAACTTGTTAATACAACCCCATCACTGGAGTCAGGTATCATTCAGTATATCTGCTTTTTCGTGTGTGCCCAGTCTCTCATGCCATTAGTACTTCCCTCTCGTCACCTTCCAAATCCTCCAACTGTTCTCCATCTCTGTAAAGCTGCCATGTTGAGAATGTTGTACCTGTGCAGCTTATTATTTTTCTGTTTCATTTGCATGGTGTCTCAATAAAAGAATGAATACCTGAAAAAGGACAAAAGAGTCTTAGTATTTACTTGTATATTATTTGGTGTTTGGTTTAAAAAGCTATTTTAATGTTTAGCAGCTAAGTTATTTTCCTTAGATAAATTACAGTTTGCATATACTAAAATGATAACATATTCAATTTGTATAGCCAACACACTCAGAGATACCTGTAATTCACTTTTCAGCTTGAGCATCAACTTTGATGAGAGACGTTTACAAATGTATTGTTTCAGAGGCAGGGATACAGAGACCAAGCTTTCACCTGCCGGTTATTCCCAAACACACCGACAGAGTTGAACCTGGGAGCAAGAGCTTAAATCTAGATCTCTCATGTGGGTGGCATGGGCCCCTCGACTTGAGACGTCACTGTTCCTGAGGTCCATAGTGACAGGAAGCTAATGTCAAGAGCTGGAGCTGACCTTGCAGCCCAGGCTCTATGACAGCCCACGCCATGCGTGCTGCTGGCAGCTTAAGGTCCCGCCCCGAGCGGCATGTGTTGGTTACTCACACTGAAACCTCTCTCTAATTACTCCTCATGTCCATGGTGTCTTTGTCCATCTCTCTCTCTTCATCCTTCCCATCCTTAGGAAGTAAATTGGAATCTTATTTATGTTTTCACTTTTTCTGTCTGGTACCAAGGTGCTCCCATACATAAAATGTTGCTGTTGAATGAAATATTGTCATTCAATAGAAGAGAAACTGAAAATCCATTCTAAATCTGATTTTTTTTGTTAAACTTGGATCATATATTTTAATTTTTATGATGTGTAGTACTGAAATCACTTTGAGAATCATATTCTGTAACATAGTCAGCTATGTACTTTTTGCACCGTTTAACCCACGGAGGCAGAGCAGCTCTTTCATGCCTTATTCAGGGCTATTCCAGGTTATCCGATGATCTTTCGTGAATTGATGAAACTTCAGAGCATCTGTCACTTGTTTCATTTTTTTATAAGCACACTTCTGTTAGGAATTTGGCTAGCTGCAGGTTTCCTGGTTTTAAAGCCATTTCCTGTCATTTGTTAGCTGTGTAACCTTGTACAAGTTACCCAACCTCATCTCTGTCTTAGCTTTATCATTTGTGAAATGGGGATAATGATAGAACCCATTTTATAGTGTTGTTACAAGAATTGAGACAATATCCCCAAAGTACTTAGCCTGGCACGCGAAAGATGCCTAGTAAATGTTAGCTGTTATATTCAGTATGAGGAAGTTAATATCTGGCATATTCACCCATAAAAACAACTGAAATAATGGATTTTGTGGCATACACGTAATCAGGAAGATGGTAATGGATCGTAAGAATTTTTTCAGTTATCTGAATGAACTTCAGGTTTGTTTATTTCCTCTTACTAAATTAAATGGTTTCATAGACTTCAGATAGCTTGGAAAGTGCTAAAGGAAAATAAAATGTTAAAGACTAAATAAAAGAATAAATGTCTTCAGTTTGGATTGTAATTCCTGTTTTGAATGAAAAAGGTTGCCTCAGAACTTGTGCCTGGGCTGTTCTTTTGTGATCCATGCAAGCTATGATGCTTTATGACTGACTGCCTGAGAGGGGTCGACCCTGTGGTTTTCTGCCTTCATCTCCCCTCGCTCAGATGCCCAGCGTCTGCCTGATGCCCTCTGGTGCACATTTGCCGCACGCCATCGCATCTGAAGATGTCACTGTGTTCCTGGTTGGCTCACTGATTGAGTTAACCACCTTGCCGTCTGCCTTCTGACGCCTTGGCAGGGAGTCTGTTAGTCTCCAGGCCTGAGCTTCCTGAGGCTTGTGAAGCAGGGCGGGACTTAGGCTCTGTCACCCCCTCAGCAGTGAGACGGCCTGTTGTTACGGTGAATTACTCTAACATTTTTAAATGTTAAACCAACCATGCAGTCCTAGAGTGAACTTTATTTGGTCATTATGTATTATTTTTTTTAAATTGTGGTGATATATATTTAATCTCTCTTGATATGTATGTTATATAATTATATGCCAGTTTAATTACTTTCACTCATGATTCAGTGACATTAATTCACATTCTTTTACTCTCATCTCCACTGTTTTCAACATCTTGAACAGAAGCTGTAACATGAAGCAATGACTCCTAATCCTTGTTTTCCTCTAGTCCCTGGTCGCTGTATTTACTTTCTGTCTCCTAGAGTTCGCCCATTCTAGTTGTTTTGTATTGAGTGAAATCAGACCACGTTAGTTCTTTTCTGTGTATTCGCCTAATTTCACTTAGCCACGGTGTTTCCAATGGTCTTCTACCTTCTGCCTTGCACACATTATCAGCTCTTAACTGGAGACTCACGTGGACTTTTCTGCACATTTCAGGAATTCTCTTTTTCTGTACAAATGACCTTCCCACTGTTAAAGTGGCTTTCTGGACCTTTGGCAGCCTGGGGGTGGGGGAACCTCCTCCCAGGGCTCTAGGTGAAAGTTGGTCTAATAGAACTCATTGTTCGTTTTCTCCTTTCTTTTTTCTAACTCTAGTTATAAGTTATATATTTGTATATCTATATGCACAAACACATATACACAGAATGACCATTTTCTCATATTCTCTGACTTTCCTAGTCATTTTATTAATGAATTAAAGGTCTTTTGGGGCTTACATCACAGCTCAGAGTTTAAGTTGCCACTTGTAATGCTGGCATCCCACATTGGCGTGCTAGTTCAGATCCTGACTGCTTTGCTTCCAAGGTAACTCCTGCTGCAGCTCTTGAGAAGGCAGAATCTGGTGGCTTGAGTGCTTGGGCCCCTGCAACCCTGATAGAATACCTAGATGGAGTTCCTGGCTCCGGGCTTTAGCCTGGCCCTGGCCCTGCCACAGCTGTTACAGCCGTTTGGGGAGTGAACCAGCAAATGGGAGATCTCTCTCCCGCTCTGTCACTCTGCCTTTCAAAAGGTATTTTTTGAAGATATTTTTTATTTTTAGTGGAAAGATTTGGAGAAGGAAGGAAGGAAAGAAAGAGAGAGAGAGAGATCTTCCATTCATTGGTTTACTTCCCCTGTGGTTGAAATGGCTGGGGCTGGGCCAGTCTGAAGCCAAAAGCCTAGGAGCCTCTTCTGGGTCTCCTATGTGGGTGCAGGGACCCAAGACCCTGGGCCATACTCAGCTGCTTTCCCAGGCCATAAACAGGGAGGAGCTAGATCAAAAGTAGGAAGATGATGGACACACACAATCATCCACATGGGATGCTGCTACTGTAAGTGGAGACTTACTCTACTATATTATGGCACCTTCCCCATCAGGAAAATATTTTGATGAATAAATAATGAACACTTCTCCTTAAAGGACCTTTCTGTCTTTTTAATCCTTTTAAGGATTTTTGTTTATTTGAAGGGTAGGATAACAGAGAGATCAATTTTCTATCTGCTGGGCCACTGCCTCCAATGGCTGCGATGGCCAGAGCTGAGTTGATGCAAACTGGGAGCCCGGAGCTACTTGCAGGTCTCCAAAATGGGTGCAGGGGCCCACGGACCTGAGCCATCCTCCGTTGCTTTTCTAGGCCATAAGAAGGGGGCTGGATGGGAAATGCAGCTGGGACTCAAATTGGTGTTCATTGGGATATTTGTACTACAGGTGGAGGATTAGCTTGCTGAGCCATCACACTGACATTTGTTGTTTCAATCTTCAGAACGTAAGTGCTGATATTATACAAGAAAAGTAAGAGGGCAGTATAGTGAAGAGTGTCAGAGGATGTGCAAGATAATGAGTTTCCTTTGTAGTGTCAGACATGATACAGAGATTAGGGAACTATTCAGGGTAGTTCAGTGACTATACTTAGCAAAGTACCAGGTGCTATAATAAGTGTCTGCTTCATTTTTGTATTTTCTATTGTGCATTTTCTAAACTTTAGAGTCTATTTTTTGCTATCTTGAAATAGATCTTGAGATGTTCTAATAGTGTTGCATTTGATAGTAGCTGAATGAATAATTACAGTATGTATAATGCTTTTTTTTTTTAAGAGAGAGAGACAAACATTGGGAGAGTGAGAAGGAGAGGAGAGGGAGGGAGAGAGCAAGAGAGCGAGAGAGACAGACAGCTATGCTGTTTCACTCTCACTGCCTGCAATGGCCAGGGCTGAGCCAGGCTGCAGCCGGGGGGCCTCAGTTCACCCAGCCAGGCCCAGCCGGGGGTCTGCTGTGCAGGTGGCCGGGAATCAGCCCTGTGAGCTATCAGATGCTGCCTCCCAGGGTGCACTTTGGCAGGAAACGAATCAGGAGCTGGGTGTGTCTTGAGCCTGAGCACTCGAGTATGGGATGCAGGCTTCCCAAACTGCATCTTCCCACCTCCCTAGATTATTTAAACATTTTATTGAAATACAGCACACATGCCAACAAATGTATATACATGGACAGTTTTTGAGTTTTTGGTTCTCTGAATAATAGCTTAATAAAAATAAAAAAGACTAATACCCTAATTAAAGTTTTTCCTTTTTCATTTATGTTCTTTTTGTTTTCTTTGTTTTTGTGTATGTATATATATGTGTGTGTATTTTGTAGATATATATTTTGTGTATGTATATGTATAATGTATAATATATATATAAAATAAACTTATTTTCTTTCTGATGATATTTATATAGTTAAATAAGGAAGTAGGCCCATGTGGACCACCAGTTAGCGTGGGGAGGACCAAGGAATGGGGGAAAGTGGATGAGGCCAACTGTTTCCAGTCTCTTTTTACTTCCTGTTATTTGGAGAAAGTGGGGAGAGAAGGGGTGAGGGCCACACAGCCCATCAGCATCAGTACCCGGGGATGTGGGATGGCCGCTCAAGCTCATCCCAGGGTCCCTGATGTGGAGTGTGTTTCAAAGGTACTGCTTAAGTGGTTTTGATAGTTCTGAGATGCTGTTGAGTTTTTTTGTTTGTTAGTTTGTTTTCCTTTTTAAAAGATTTATTTATTTTTATTGCAAAGCCAGATATACAGAGAGGAGGAGAGACAGAGAGGAAGATCTTCCGTCCGATGATTCACTCCCCAAGTGACCTCAACGGCCAGAGCTAAGCTAATCAGAAGCCAGGAGCCAGGAGCCACCTCTAGGTCTCCCAAGCAGGTGCAGGGTCTCAAGGCATTGGGCCGTCCTTCACTGCTTTCTCAGGCCACAGGCAGGGAGCTGGATAGGAAGCAGAGCCGCCGGGATTAGAACTGGTGCACATATGGGATACCAGCACCCATACTGGATCCAGGCGCATGCAAGGTAAGGACTTTAGCTACTAGGCTACTGCATTGGGCCCAAGCATTATTTAAAAAATAAAAGATTTATTTATTTTTATTTCAACCCCCAGTCCTGGCTTCAGTGTACTGGCTGGTGAAATGGCCCGACTTGGCCCCTCCTGCACCCCTTCCAAGTTCTCAGATCTGCCAGTGGATGTTATGAACTGTCCCAGCCTGGCCCACCCCCTGACCTGACCCACATGTATGCCAGCAGGTACTATAACCCTGTCTGGGTAGAGCTGCTCCTCTCCTTGGTTCTTGCGCTCACCTGCAGGTACTGCAACCTGACAAAGGAATTCACCAAACTCTATCCAGTCTCCTCCCAGTGGCAGATCTTGTGCATACTGGTGGATCCCTGGCTCAGGTTAATTTTGTCCACCTGTTGCCCTGCCAGGAACGATATCTTTATCCAGTTGGCTCTTGTTGGTTCTTACTGTTGGGTATTACAGCCCAGCCACACCTAGTCTGTGCCCAGACACAGCTCTCACATGGTTCAGCGGGAGCAGAGACCTATCCCAGCCCATTTAACACCCACCCTGACTCTCAAGAGTACCAGTGGGTGCTAGAGTTTAGCCCAGACCAGCCCTCCCCAGACCCAGGCTACACCTGTGCCAAGGGAGATTGAAGCCATGGTCAGCCCAGGCCAGTGCACCAATTCTGACACGTGCATTCACTGATGAGAATTCCAGTCCAGCAAGGGTTTCTCCTTAGGTTCCCAATCAGCCCTATTCCCAACCACAGTACTTGCATGTGCCAACAGATATTGCTGTTCCATACAGATGAGCCCACACACTGCCTTGTAGATTCTACCCCCAGACTTGATTCACTCATGTATATATTGACTTCACAAGCCAACCTCACAGAACCTGTGCTCTTTTGTGACACTTGATGGGTTCCATGTTGTAGCCCTTCAAGTAGAGTGGCATTGTCCATGGAAGTTCCAGAGAAGTCATTCCTTACCTGGACCTGAACCTTAAGGTACTTGCTGATCCCCACTTATGCTGTCTCTCAGGCTCCCTGTAAGTCCTATACTCCCAAGATCCCAGAGCTCATTGCTAGGTGGCCTGCTGGCTTGGCCCACGCACCATTGGCTTGGGTCGCCCCAGCAGCCGCCACGTGGATGGGGGAGTTGAGCATCCGTGCCTCTAGCTTCAGACTCACCTGGACTGCCACCACTAAGGTGGCAGTAGTGGGCAGAGTCAGGGTCCTGCGTCTGTCAGGATCCAAGCACAGTGTAATTACTGTGGGAGGGGTGTTTCTCAGACCCTGGGACAAGCTCAGGATTTGCCCACCACCTGGCAGCAGTGGCTAGGACCCTATGCGTTGAGACTGGCTCGGGCTGGGTCCGCCCAGCAGCCGCCACATGACTGGGAGAGTCGAGCACCTGTGCTTCTATCTTCAGACTCACCTGGGCTGCCCACACCAAGATCTGTTTTCTGCACGTGTTTGATGGTGGACACCGTGGTTAATTCTGTGATTTGAGTATTGTGAAGAGTGACATTCTACCTGTGGTGGTGCAGGTATCTTTGCGCAGTGTATTCATGTCCTTTGGAAATTTATGATTTTTAGGCTCTCTCCATATATTAGCTCCCACAGATAAGAGAAAACATGCTATTTGTCTTTCTGGGTCTAACTTTCTCTGACACAGCTATCCCACTCCTGGGAATATAACCAAAGGAAATGAAATAAGCATATCAAAGAGATACCTGTTTATAGCAGCTCCATTCACAGTAACAAAGACATGGAATCAACCTAGATATCTATCAGCTAGTGAGTGGATAAAGAAAACGTGATGTGTGTGTATGTGTGTGTGCCTCTTTATCTGTCTATGATGAAATAGTACTCATATAATTTGGTATTTAGTTTTAAAAGAAGGATGAAATTCTGACATTTGCAACCAAGCAACATGCTAATCTCTATTAGGCCTAGTGCCCACCCTATGGGTGATGTTCTCTAGAATCCATCTAATCATATTGTAGCATTCATTTTTCTAATTGTATGCTTTTTAAAATATTTATTTTATTTACTTGAAAGGCACAGAAAGATGGTTGATATTAACTACCCCAGCTCAGTTTTCCCACATGTGCTGGTGCTTCAGCTTGACCCTTAAAGGTCCTCCAGTTCCCGCCTTCAAACTGCTGACCCCCTTCAAACTCTCAGACCCCTTGTTTACCGGCAAATACATTGGCCTTGTCTATGAAAGTCCCTCAGTAGTCATTTCTCACCTGGACCCTTAGGTCCCTGATCTCCCCAACCTGCACCATCCTCCAGGCACCCTGTAAGCCCACCCTCCATGTCACCAGAGTGTGCCACTGGGTAACCTGAGGGCTTTGCCCTGTGCCATTGGCACCTGGGCTGCCCAGGACTTCCCCTCTCCTGGGGAGTTAGGCCTGGCTCTCTGCACCAGTGCCAGTCCAAAGAGCACCCAGGTTGGGATGGGGGAGGTGGGGCCTGAGAAAAGTATCTTTTGTTGGTTAAGCTCCCAAATGGCTTCAATGACTGGTTCAAAACCAGTAGCCTGGACTCCATCCTGGTCTTGCAACATGGATGTCAGGGGCCCAAATACTTGCATTGTCTTCTGCTGCCTTCCCAGGCACCTTGGCAGAACAGTGGATCAGAAGCAGAGCGTCTGGGGCTAGAGCCAGCAGTGCTGGCTTTGTGGGCTGCAGCTTAATCCACATAACCGCAGGATCAGCCCTGTATTATTTTCGAGGTTTATAATTCTAGAGTCATAAATTGTTCCTTTTAAGTCTCTTATAATACATATGTGTAAATGTTATGAATTAGATTTTAGAGGAACTTTTATGTCATCTTAATGGATTTGTGTATGTATTGAATAACTGAATTGCAACTTTTAATTTCAACTTGAAGTGTTCCCTGAATAAAGATTTGAATTACTGAAATGTGTTAGGGTATCTCAAGACTATGATAGAAAGTGCTAAGGACTATATTCATTTTATTTGAGTGATCATATTGTTTTATGGTAAAAACAGGCCGTTTTGTTCTGGGTGACAATTATTTTGTAGTGAAGAAGTACCTTGGAGTTACAGACCCTTTTTCAATTTTATGTGCATTTCTGTCAGCTGAAAATAATTGCTGATTTGGACTTTTCTTGGAAATAGAGATGAAAATTATATTATTAACTTTATAGGGAGGCATTTTTAAGCCATTAATCAGATATATTGCTCTAGAAGAGTGGGATGTTTTTCTGAAAAAGGCATAGGGCAATAAAGAAATAAGTTAATTATAGAAAAGCTGTGTTGTGATTCAGATAATCTGAGACTGATGGCTGATTCGTGTGTAGCTGAGTGCTAAATATATGTGCTGCAGTCATTCAGTGTAAAAAGATCCCGCAGCCGACCCTAACTCTGCGGGCTGAGGCGCTAAGTGGGTTTTTGGTTTAAAAGATGGCATCCTGTGTCCTTTGTCTTGCACATATGGGACAAGAAAACTTCGCAGCATTTCCCACAAAATGTATCCAGGAGCTTCCGATTGTTGCCCATGCTGTGTTTTACACACACACGCACACACACGCGCGTGCACACACACACACACACAGAGCTTATGTATTTCTGGGAGTGGGAACACCAACTGAACTGGTCTGTATTAGTTTGTTTATAGCTGAGTCTCTGGAGAAATGAGTTCGTGTAACTATACTTCAGCTTTTCTTCACATCCTCCAAAATTATGGTCAGACTCAGCCAAAAATAACTAACAATTTTGTAGCCCTGAACTATGTGTCCTATAATATTTTAGATCCTTTTTGTGTTTTAACTTACTTAATCTCCACATTAGCCCCATGAGTTAAGTAATACTCGTTTTCCCATTTTACAGATGGGGAGAGAGAAATACTACATACACAGACAGTGACAGAGGTAAAACATGGACCAAAGTGTCTGATGTTAACCCTCTAATGCATTTTTGGATTTATTAATAAATAATTTTCACTATCAGTGTTTAAACATTGTTTTATTGCTAGCATGGTTTATACTGCTTCTATCTGTTATACTTCTCCAAGCTTGTTTGATAATTTTCAAACTTTCCACTAGAGGTCAGTCTATCACCTGGCAATATAAATATTGTTGCCTTTCTGTTTTTCTAAGTGCAAAATTTTAATTATATGAAATTAAAGTATGCTACAAAAGATACTTGGATACCAGAATAATTTTTGAGTTAGGAACATAGACTTTCATCTCTGTACTAGTGAAAGTATATATGACAATTATGTGACCCACTCTTAAGTAGGATTGTCTTTGCAGAATTTAATCAAGATATCCTGTGACATGATACCTGCCAAGGAAAAAAGCTAATGACCTTGATCCTTATTTATCATCTCTAAATTAACCATATATTGAACATTGAACCATTGGATCAGTAGTACTCCAAGTCCCTTTTCAGGATTCATAAATTAATCAAGGATTTAGAATATACCCAGAAAATAATGAAATGGGGAAGCAAGTTAGTGTGTAGTAAGAGATATGCTGATAATTTTTGTAAGATTTTATTTGAAAGGCAAAGTGGCACGGAGAGAATGAGAGAGAGAGAGAGAGAGAGAAAGCATTCCATTTGCTATTTCACTCCCCAGATGGCCACAACTGGACCAGTCTGAAGCCAGGAGTCCAGAATTCCATGTAAGTGGCAGGGTCCAAGCACCTGGACACTTGCTGCTCTCCCAGGTGCATTAGCAGAGAGCTGGATCAGAAGCAGAACAGCACTCTTATACGGGGCACCTATGTCTCAGGTAGAAGCTTAACCCACCACAGTTAAAACCCATGATATTTTGATAATTTTAAGACAATATGGGGGCCCAGCACGATAGCGTAGTGGTTAAAGTCCTTTCCTTGCATACATGGGATCCCATATGGGCGCCAGTTCTAATCCCGGCAGCTCCACTTCCCATCCAGCTTCCTGCTTGTGGCCTGGGAAAGCAGTGGAGGACGGCCCAATGCTTTAGGACCCTGCATCTGCCTGGGAGACCCAGAAGAAGCTCCTGGCTCCTGGCTTCGGATCGGCTCAGCTCCAGCTGTTGCGGCCGCTTGGGGAGTGAACCATTGAAAGGAAGATCTTCCTCTCTGTCTCTCCTTTTCTCTATATATCTGGCTTTGCAATAATAATAATAGAAAAAGACAATATGGACCTAAGACTTTTTTTTTTTAACTAGCCCAGGTGCCACTACTGTGGCTTCGTGAGTAAAGCAACCTGTGATACCAGCAACCCATATGAGCAATTCAAGACTTGGCTGCTCCACTTCTGATGCAGCTTCCTGTTGGTTAACGTGCCTGGCAAAGCAGCAGAAGAAAATCAAGTCCTTGGGTCCCTGCATGCATGTGGGAAACTCTGGGGAGGTTGCTGGCTCCTGGCATCAGATCGGCTCACTCTGGCTGTTGTGGTGGTTTGGGGGGGGAGTGAACCACCAGATGGGAGATCTTTCTGTCTCTCCTTGTTTCTGTAACCCTGCTTCTCAAATAAAAATAAAATAAATATTTAAAAAAGTAGTCCAGACACTTCTATATCTCAGCTCTTAAGTTTTAGATAGCAAGGTAAGGAGTTAAGATGTAGAAACCCAGATACTCTGCTTAGGAACATTCCAAGGTAACTTATGTGCTTGCAAAGGAAGAATGTGATAATGTGAAGGGTTTGAATATGGTTATCGGGAGAGTCTGACGTGGTCCTCGGTAGAGAGTAATTTATCAGTTGACCAATGGTGTTAGTGATATGTTAAGTAATGGTTGTGGCTTCTGTAGGTTAAATAAACCCTTTTAGGCAGCCTTCAAACTGACTGAAACAAGATGACTTGACTTGAGATTTGTCACACTAGAAATGAATGGCAACATTTAGAAGAGGCTAGGACAGCGGGGAAAGTTACACAGGCAGGACAGCCCCTGTGGTCTGTAGATCTGGATGGGTAATAAATAAAAGCCGGGGATTATTGGGGAGTGAGGGACAAGCAAGTCCGATAGGTAGGTGGGTAGGTGGGTAGGTAGATATGGAAGCAGATAGGGTGGTAGACAGACTGCGTCTGAGAGCAGAGAAGTCTTCCAAGGCAGCAGGGAGGAGTAAGTGAGCTTGAAGGTAAGAGTCAGTGATGTCTCATAGGACTCCTCCGTTTTTGTGTACTCATGATGTGCTAGCTAATGTGTTAGGAGCTGTGAATATATTAGCTTGCCTTTTCCGTGTCCTGCAAGGCAGGTTCTAATCTCTTTTTATAGACAAGACGACTGAGGCTCAGATACTTTCAATAACATGCCTGCTAACATCTGGCTTATCAATGTTAAGACTGACATGGGAACACAGGGCAGTGGGGCTCCAGCTGTGTGCCTCCTGACACCAAGACCTGCTTCTTTTTAGCCTGATGTGAAAAAGTATTCATTTCTTGGTATTTATTTGAAAGAGGGGTGGGGATATATCTAGAGAGAGAGAGAGAGAGAGTGAGAGAGAGAGATTTTCCACCTGCTGGTTTGTTTTTAAATGCTTGCCAGGATGGAGCCAAGCCAGGAGCTCAGTCTGCATTCTCTCATGTGGGTGACAAGGATCCAAGTACTTGAACAGTCACCTGCTGCCTTACTTGGTGCTCATTCGCAGGTGACTGAAATCAAGGGCAGTGAGAGATGGGATGGGGGATGCTGGAAGGCAGTGTGACTTCTCACCAGGCACTTGCCCATCTCTGCCCCAGTTTTATGCTGCCTTCAGTGTAGGGATGGTTCTAGGCTTGCATTCAATTGCAAGTTAACCCATAGGTAAACTTTAATTACAACAAACGCAGAGGTTAGCACTTCTAAGGAGATGAGGGCAGGTGTATTTTTGTTACAAAAGTGAAGTTTCTTAACCTTTGCCTACGAATCACAATGAAGACCTATATTCCCCATGTGGTGCTGGTTAGATGGTGGTGAATTTGTCTTGTACTTCTCACTACTTTGTTGTCTTTTCTTCCCCCGCCTCTCCTAAAATCCACTAATTATCTTACTAGGTGTTCTCTCTGTTGGCTTAGTTTTTCGTAAATGACACTCCTGGAGGTGACCTCTCAAGGACTTTCTAGAGTCTTAATAGGAAGAGTAGTGGGCAAACCTAAAAGGAAGTTTAGGGATCACTAATTTGGTCTGTCAGTATACTTTTGTCACTTTATTTTTGCACCTGCAGGCAGCAGTGCTTCTGAGACCTTTGAGTCCTTTAAAGATAGCTTTGATCCCAGATCTCTTTCTGCTTGGGATATGTTTTTGAAGGGACGAGGACAGGATGTCAGCTTTCTTCTCCCAAAGGCACCCGTTGCTGCATTTCCCCTATAATCTAGGACTTTCATCATTTCCTACATGTTGATGGTAGCACTAGACCCGGGGAATAGCATTTGTCTTTTGTTTTTTGACCTAAGTGACTGGTAATGGGTGAAAGGTCCATCAGCTAAGAATGCTTTAATAAGGCCCTCTTCTTTTTTGTGGCCTAGCCAAGGTCTGTCTACAGCCAAATGCAAAAAGTATTTCCCAAGTTCCTTCACTTTTTTCTTCTGAAGTTACTTGAAGGTGATAGTTGGGAAGAGCACATCCACATGCTGCACAAGGGCAAGCAAATGGAAAGTTCTCTTTATATAGTGTTTAATCTCTTGGAGAAAACTTTGATTTATTTTGACAAAATAATACAGAATTCTTAACCCAGCAGTACAATTTCACACTGTGTCCGCAAGCACCAGAATTCCTCCTTCAGCAGAGAAGGCTCTGCAAGATTCTGTAAGGGCAGCAGGCCTATTTCTCTCCCACAAGGCTTTGGGATTAAATGTGCTCAATCCCTGTGTTTAATCTGTCCATGCCTCAAGTTGTCTTTCTCTGCTACTTGGTTTTTCATAGAGATGGAAGCTATTTAGTAGAAATTCCTTATAGTCAAATCTGTAAATTCACCCTTGCCCATCTATTCCTCTTCCAGTAGCTTTCCAGCTAGCCTTCCTTACTAGTCTGCTCTGGCCTGTAATAGCCTGTGGTGGAAGTCATGTTTTACCAATGTTGGTATGATCACACCACTCCTCTACTTAGATCTTGTCTAGTGCTATGAATTATCTTTAGGATACAGCCACAAATTGTTATTATAGCTTTTGAGGTCCTATAGAATGTGGCTTTTGCTGTCTTTCATTCAAGTTTGTTTACTTATCCATTTTTATTTATAAAGACAGGCG
This sequence comes from Ochotona curzoniae, assembly GCF_017591425.1. Lineage (NCBI taxonomy): Eukaryota > Metazoa > Chordata > Mammalia > Lagomorpha > Ochotonidae > Ochotona > Ochotona curzoniae. Next base: position 7,583,347 of record NW_024466454.1, read on the forward strand.
AGAAAAGAGAAAGAAAGAGAAGAGAAAAGAAAGGAAAAAAAGAAAGAAAGCAAGCAAGAAAGAATGAACAAGCTGTTATCCACTGCTTTACTCTGCAAATGCCCACGGCTGAAGCTGGGAGCTGAGAACTCAGTCCAGGTCTTCCACATGTGTGTCAGAGATGCAGTTACTTGAGCATTGTCCTGCTGCCTCGCAGGGTGTGCGCTAATATGAAGCTAGATGTCCCAGCCACTAGACCAAATGTTTGTCCCTATCTCAGCATGTTTTTAAAGATTAATTTATTTTTATTTGAAAGTCAGATTTATAGAGAGAAGACAGACAGAGAGAAGAAGAGAGAGAGAGAATCCTTTATCCACCGGTTCCCTCCCCAAATGGCCACAATGGCTGGAGCTGAGCCTAGCCTAAGGAACTTCTTCCAGGGACCTGGGAACTTGAGGCATCCTCTGCTGCCTTCCCAGTCTGTAAGCAGGGAACTGAATGTGAAGTGGAACAGCCTGTGCTAGAACTGGCACCCACATGGGATGTGCCATGGCTAAAGCGAAGGATCAGCCTGTTGAGCCTTTGCTCTGGCCCCCATCTCAACATTTAAAAAAAATGTTATATGTGTTTGTTTTTATTGTTTGAAAGTCAAAGTCATACATATACCTCCCCACCACACACACACACGGAGAGAGAGAGAGAGAAGAGGAAGAAAGAGAGGGAGAGAAGAAGGGAGTGCACTTCTAACTACTGGTTTACTCCTCAGTGCCTGTAACAGCTGGGGCTAGCTGAAGTTGGGAGCTGGGGATTTAGTTTAGGTATGTGCTGTGTCTCACCTTTTGACTGTCAGTAGCATCATTCTTCTGCATGGTCTAGCCACATTGATTCTCTTTAATTTTCACCATGCTGCCAAATTCCTTCTCAGATTTTTGGCATTCTTTGCTTTCTCTAGCTGACTGCTCATTGTCTTTTACATCTCTGCTGCCACCATTCTTTATGGACAGTCCCAGTGTAGTCATATTTCTTTTAATCATCACATCAGTTGTCTGTGTGTGTGTGTGTGTGTGTATTTTAGTTGCCTGAAAATTGTGTCTCCCTCTTGAGTGTCTCCTTTCACTTTGTGTGTTTTCTGAGAACCTGGGAGTTACAAAGGAGGGCTAGTTCAGTTCCATGTACAATTTGGAGAGTGAGCTAGAAGTCTGGTGAGTGCAATATAGCTTTCATTGGTAAAGACTGCTGCTGGAGAAGAATGGTTCTGTATAGCCCAGAGGGACACATTATCCACTGTGTTTCTGATGACCTGCCCCAGCCAGGGAATGTCCTTTTTATATTCATATTTGTGGGGATTGATGTTTGTGCACTTAGTCATTATTCCTCTAAGTATAATCTTATGTCAGGGTGGTTATAGGCTGCGCTAGGGTTGTTTTGGCCATGACCTGTTAGGCTGGCTGGAGCTTGGGTCACCAACCCAGAAAGCCATTGCTGAGAGTGCTCTGTTGGCACCGTACTTATCCTGGCATCGAAAGATGGAACAGAACCATGCGAAGTTGTCCTCCTCAAATTTAAGTCCCGTTGAACACTCCCAGTAAACTTAGAGGCTTTGCATTCCAAGGGAAAAGATGGTTATTGCCAGATTGAATACTCCAAAAAGATCTGATTATACCCAGCCTTGGGGTACTTGTACTTTTTGAAATTTGTCACTAAAGGAGGAGAGTTAGTGACTCTCTACAAAGTGAGCTCCATTGAGTCTGTGTTTCCTTGAAACAGGAAGTAACTCAGAGGTTTTTTTTTTAAATTTAGATAATGTAATCCATGCTTCTTGCATACTCTAATATCTACTTAAACAGCCATCCTTTTACTCATTCATTGTTCTATTATAGTTGTAATTATTTGTTTATAATAATGGTCTTCCCCCCTCTATAATATAAGGTCTAAGAAGGTAGGAAGTATTCCTTTCTTCTTCATGGGTGTGGCTCCAATTTTCTCAAAATGCTTTGCATATAGTTAACATTCCATGCATATTTGATGGGTGAATGAACTGTAAGTTTTCAAAAATTTTTTTATTGTATTTATGACAATCTTTACATAGTTAATTAGGGTAAAATGTTCAAGTGCAATAGGAAAGTGGGTAAGACTGTTATTTACATATTGTTTCCTTCTTGTATCTGAGGTAAAGGGGGATATTGAGGGAGAAGCCCCACCCAGTTTCCCACCCACCCCAGGTCCCAGATATGGGGCATGCTCCAAGATTCTTGCTCAAGTGGTTTTGATAGTTCACCAATTATGAATCGCTGCCAGTCTCGCCACTCCAAGCACGATGAGATCTTTGAAGAATCCACTGATTGACATAGTCCATCATAGAGTCTCCTTTTGCTCAGTACATGCAAAAATCTGGTCTGGAACACCTCAGACAAAGTTTCTTTGGAGATCTCCCCAATTGAAATGCTGGACTCAGACCCTAACCAAGAAAAGACAGAGGACAGAGCAAGTCAATCAACCACCTCAGCTATATGTTGGCAGCAAAATACTGGGCAAATGAACTGTAAATTTTCAAAGGGGAATTTCAAAAGTAGCTATAACGTTTAAGAATTCATAAGGTATTTAGAAAAAAATTGGCATGTTTGCCCAATATTCTTTATCATGGAACTAATTTAAAGTCGACACATAGAATGAAAAACAAAACAATCCTATGAAACTAAGGAATGTTTCAGTTCTAAGCTATGGATTGCCTTCTGTGGAGTATAATAAAATGTGGGTCAAATCAAAGGAGGGTGTCAAAGCTAGTACACACCTCTTTAGATGTAAGAGAGTGCAAGTGTCCCAGAAAGGGAGAAGACCCCGAGAAGCCCGTCTTGTGAGGTGTACTAGGAACAGAGCCAGTGTCTTATCTTAGAAAAGGGAGAGGTGAAACCAAGGGGACAGAAACTTTTTATTCTTTACTTCTGTTCCTTATCTACAAGGAAGTGGCAAAGAAGAAAGAATTAATGATAGTGAGTATTGTAGCAGTTGGCCAGAATTAAATGAACAGAAATGAGGAACCAATAAATTAGGAAGCAAAAGCTGACTACACTGCTCTATTCTGAGTATGCAGCCAAAATACATTTTGGATTAAGACTTACTTAAAAAAAACCACATATTTACTCAAAGAAATTGAAGGGGAACATTATTTTTAAAACCTGAAATTAAGGAAAGCAAGATAATCCCATGTGGTAGTGAGATGCATGGAATTTGAGGCTTTTGCCTGTTGCCAGGCACGTTTCCTGCCTTGTGGAGAAAGCTGGGCCTGTCTGTGACAACGAGCCGTACCACATGAATAGTCCCAGTGGAGATAGACAGCCCTGATGATGTTTAGGTCCATGGGTCCAGTTATCCTTAGGCCCAGTGCACTTTATTTACGTCTCCAAGGTAAATGAGATATTTCAGTGTTCCTCTAATAAATTCCTTTTATATAAGCTAGTCCAAGTTAGACTTTGACCATAGATTTGTAACCTAAGTTTTATCTAATGTAACATAGATAATAAAGATAGACTGAGAAGATCCAACATATGTGTCATGTGTCTGATAAAGATGGGAGAACAAATGACAGAAACATTTCAAAATTTAACGGATAATAAAGTCTTCAGAGATGGAATTAATCAGTAATCTGTGTATCAAAAAAAAAAAAAAACAACCAGAGGGCCTGTCACAAAGTCTCAGTGGCTAAATCCTCACCTTGCATGTGCCAGATCACATATGAGTGCCAGTTCATGTCCCAGATGCTCCACTTCCCTTCCAGCTCCCTGCTTGTGGCCTGGGAAGGCAGCCTTGGGACCCTGCACCCACGTTGGAGACCCGGAAGAAGCGCTTGGCTCCTGGCTTCAGTTTGCCTCATCTCTGGACATTTGGGAAGTGAACTAGAGGATGGAAGATCTTTCTGTAAAATGTGCCTTTCCAATAACTATAACAAAAACACAGAGTTTATGAAAAACTCAAGCAGGTTGACTAATATCAAGTGAACATGTAATAGTAGAGTGAGTTGTACTTTAGGATGGAAAGAAATCCAAGCAGAAAAAGAAAGTCACCCCAAAGGGGGAAAATCAGACTGGCCTCAGATCATGGTCAGTAGCCAAAACCAGGAGGTGGTGAACAGCTCCTAGAGCTCCAGTGGGAGTTAGTGTGACCCACAGATTTGATGTCTAATTAAGCTGTTGTTTATGCATAAAGATAAAAGACAAGATTCTCAAACATTTAAGTACCTCTTGCCTGAAAAAAATGTCTCATGAATAAATGAAGTCACCTAAATGATAAAGAGAAGTTATTTAAGAATGGAGAAGCGGAGGTATGAAGGGCTTGGTTAGGAGTTTATTTAAGTGTAGAGTTAGCCAAACCTAAGTAACTGTGAAAACAGAGGGAAATGCAAATGATCTAAAGTTACTGATGAGTAATAACAAAGTGGGAGAAGTGAGAAGAGGTAGAACCATGTTTAAGTGTGTGAACTCCTCTTTTATTTTAGTGAAAAAGGTCGGTAGATATAGCCTGAAGTTGAAGAATTTGCTGGTCTGAGTTGAAATCTTTTCAGGGATCCTGCTAGCTTGTGTAATTTCAGATAAGTTTGAATCTCATGTACAGTTTTAGAATCTGCATCTCTAGCATGGAGATAATGATGCAGCTTCACTGACTAGGATTGTGAAGATTAAATGTCACAATGTGTGCGAGGTGCTTGGAATAATACGTGGCTAAGAGTGAGCATTCCACGAGAACTGTGTGTTTATTATTGTGATTATTACCATTTTAAAAGAGAAAACACAGGTAGATAGTTTTATAATTTGGGACAGAGAAGGCCTTTTAAAGTTGTTTATCCTAAGTGATGATTAAGGATAAAACTAGTAATTTGACTTCATAAAATCTAAAATCTCTTGCAAGGCAAAAACATCATAAGAATCAATGAACACACACCCAGATGGGGAAGGATAATTGCATCATTTTTGATAGGGGATGGAATCATTTGGGAAGTCTACCAGGAAAAAAATGAGCAAAATCAGTATGAACTAATCTGCAAAAATTTACAGCAACAGATATTTAAAAGATAAGAACTTATAAATAAAGCAGTAGAATTAAAAATTAGATGTTTTTCATTGATTAAATTGACTGAGGGTGAAGTTGAAAATATCTACTCATGAAAAATAATGTGATGAAATACATATTCTCATATTCTTTCTTGAGAATTTGCCATTTATCATAATTGTAGAATGCTGAGGCTGCCATCCACCACCTCAGTGTCAGCATTCCACGTGAGCACTTTATGAGCTGCCTGTTGATTCGAGCCCTGGCTGCTCCACTTCTGATCCAGCTCGCTGCTAATGCGCCTGGGAAGGCAGTGGGCGATGATGACCTTAGTGCTTGGGCCTCTGCTACCATCTGGGAGACCTGGATGGAGTTCTAAGCTCTGGGTTAGTCTGGCCCAATCCTGACTGTTACAGCCAGCTGGGGAGTGAACCAACAGATTGAACAGCTCTCTTTGTCCCTCTCTTGCTCTTTTTAACTCTGCCTTTCAAATCAATAAAAAAAAAGTCTTCTAAAAACATTGTAAAGTCTGGCACGGTGGCCTAGCGGCTAAAGTCCTCTCCTTGAACTCGCCGGGATCCAATATGGGTGCCGGTTCTAATCCCAGCAGCTCCACTTCCCATTCAGCTCCCTGCCTGTGGCCTGGGAAAGCAGTTGAGGATGGCCCAAAGCCTTGGGACCCTGCACCCGTGTGGGAGACCTGGAGGAGGTTCCTGTCGCCTGACTTTGGATTGGCACAGGGTGCAGCACTGGCTGTTGTGGTCACTTGGGGGAGTGAATCATTAGATGGAAGATCTTCCTCTCTGACTCTCCTCCTCTCTGTATATCAGATTTTGCAATAAAAATAAGCAAATATTTAAAAACATTGCAAAATGCTCACAGACCTCTTTATTATTGCAGTATTGAGAATATGCTTGGGCCCGGCACGATAGCACAGCGGTTAAAGTCCTCGCCTTGAATGTGCTGGGATCCTATATGGGTGCAGGTTCTAATGGTTTTAATCCAGGCTGCTCCACTTCCCATCCAGCTCCCTGCTTGTGGTCTGGGAAAGCAGTTGAAGAAGGCCCAAGGTCTTGGGGCCCTGCACCCATGTGGGAGACCTGGAGGAGGTTCCTGGCTCTGGATTGGCTTAGCTCCGGTCGTTGAGGCCGCTTGGGGGGTGAATCATCGAATGGAAGATCTTCCTCTCTGTCTCTCCTCTCTGTATATCAGACTTTCCAATAACAATAAAAAAATAAATCTTTTATATAAAAAAAGAATATGCTCTTCTCTAACTGATGTTTCTTGTAGCTTTGTAATAGAAACAAATTGGAAATGACTTGATTATGGGTATGAATTTGCTAAATAATTTCGAGTGCTTAAATATAACATTCTGTACCCATGAAAACAAAAGATGTATAAATATATGAGGCTACTGTGTAACACTTATGGAAAGAGTGTGATTAAAAAATAAATACTTTGGTACGAAATTGTGAAATTATATCAAGGGTATTTAAGAGCAAAAAATTTTATCATGAGAAAAGCACATAAATCTCAAAAAATGCTTACATCAGAATAAACATTTTGATTCAATTATTTGACAAGTATTTTGAAATATTCTCATATTCAGTTTGCCTTTGTAGTCTTGAATTCTGTTTCCACAGATTCAGTCTACTGTCAATGAGAAATATTTGAGAAAAAGAATTGCCTGTATTGAATATGTAGGCTTGTTTTTCTGTTATACTTGAAGCAATACCCTAAGCAATGCATTTATGTAGTGTTTATATAATTTTAGCTATTGCAAGTTATCTAGAGCCGATCCAGAGTACTCAAGAGGATGTGTTGTAGATTATGCACAAGCACTGTACCATTTTGAATAAGGGACTTGAGCACCCCCAGATTTTGACATTTAGAGGGGATCATGGAACTGATCCTGTATGGCTATTGAACAACAGCTGTAAATGAATAATGGAAAAGTGATCAGGGGAAAAAGTGATTTACATGAGAATGGGTATAGTATGAGCTTACTTACTAGAATAATACATGTCTTTATACTTCTGTATGTGCATAGAAGATTTCTAGAATGTTATATAAAATAGATTGAAAGTATTTGACCCTGAGATAGGGACTGGAGATGCTGTGAATTTTTCATTTTATACCCTTGAGGTTCTTTGAATTCTTATTTTAACAATTCTCTTTTAATTTTATAGCAATTGAAACCAACAGGAATATTTCAATTGGTGGTTATTATATTCTTTTCAAAATGGAATTTAAGGGCTCAGTGTGATAGACAGTTTGTGTCCCAGCTGCTCCTTTCCTTTCCAGCTCCCTGCTTGTGGCCTGGGAAAGTTACAGAGGTCAGACCAAAGCCTCCCTGCACCCACATGGGAGACCCAGAAGAAGCTCCTGGCTCCTGGCTTTGGATCAGCTCAGTTCTGGCCCTCGAGGTCACCTGGGGAGTGAATAGAGGATAGAAGATCTCTCTGTCTGTCTCTCCTTCTCTGTATATCTGCCTTTCCAATAAAAATGAATAAATCTTTTAACATTGAGTTTAATAATTGGGAAATAAAGTTATTTTGAGTAAAAGGCAAAGCAATTTAGGTAAGTTCAACTAACATTTATTCAATGAAAATTTAGTAGGATTTCACTTTATATGAAGCACTTTTATGAGAGCTTTTACTGCTTATCAGCCAGTAAGATGTAATACTTGACAGTGCTATAAATAAAAGTTCAGTTTTGAGCTAGAGGTTGGGTTGTCCTAATTAAAACCAGAAGAAAAGAGTCTGTTAGCGAGCGTTTTTTTAAATTGCAAACTGCTGGGTACCAACCTGGAAAGTAGCATCAAGGGTAGGGAAACACTGCTGTTGCTAAGTGGTGTGCATCCAGGTCTGGCATTTTGTTGGCTTTACGCTTTGGTGGTTGTTCTGATGGCTGCTGAAGGTGTTGGGGATGTGTGAGAAATGATATTAATGCTAATGTTGATGACAGGAAAATAAGATCTGCCTTCTCAAGAGAAAGCTAGAAATGCTGTGTCTGCCCGTGATGTTATGTCACTGTTGTATGGTTATAAGGGCAGTGACTTTATGGAGAGTGATGTGCTTCTGTGCAGTCAAGCAGACCCCTTCCCCTAGCATTTTCTAGAGTTTGTCCATATGGTTTATTAGAAATTATGGCTTTTTTTAAATATATATTAGAGAGTCCGTGATTCTTCAAAATCTTGTGCTCAAGATATTTGAGCAATGGGAAATGATTGCCCTATTCTGTTGACATTAGCTATTTAGATCCGTGTATCCCTGTGGGCATTTCCGCTATTAACACTTACACTGACGTTGATGTATTAGGAAACAATTTGAGCATAAATGTACTTGTTTCCTAATGATCTAATATATGAAAAATCACACTGCTGTTTTATTAGGTTCTGTGTGTGTGCACATGTGTGTTTACATACATGCCATAGGTATTTCTCCCATATCTATCTATCTATCCATCTATCTATTTGTTCTATGTTTTATTTCATGTGCTATAGACATAGTGTAGTGATGTTTATAGGGCTGTAGGTATCTGTTTATAGCAAAAGTGTGTCTCCTTGAACAAATTATGTTGGTCAAAAAAGCAAAAGCTTTTAATTTAAGTTTATGCAGTCCATCTATTTCATAGAACTCAGTGTTTGCAAAAATATCTGCAAATGAATGATAATTATATTTTACCTCTTTTGTATGCATTGTATTGAACCAAGTTAATTCAGCATTTCCGATTTTATACTAGTTTCTGTAGTTCCTTACTGGTGGTTGATTAGGCTTTCCTAGTTCATGGGTGCTACTGAATTGGGTCATTTTCCAAGCTAGAATTTTGTGGAGGACTATAACTGGGAATAAAGTTCCAAATGCCTTGTGTCGAATTCCTTTGAATTTCTCAAAACTTGCTACACTGTGCATCTTCTGCATGTTTATTAAGATATGAAGAAGTCCTTACTTTGTTGTGACATTGAAATACATAAATATAAATGGCATGTGATTGAAGACCCAGGATTTACTCTTTGCCAATGGATTATTTGAAAAAGCCTAGCTGTCTCTGAGGGCTTTTTTCTACGTTAGCGATAATCTGAGTTCAAGTTAAGTCTTTTGAAGTTCTAACACAGTATGCATGGATTAAGGAGTTGTAACCAGTTTATATCACTTTCCTCAATCTGACTTAGGATACTCAGATTCTCCTCATAGCAGTCCACCTAGTAATTGTGTTATAAATTAGTAAAAATATGAGACAAAAATTGAGTATTTAATATTTTCATTGTGTAAATATGAATATTCTGATTCTAGCACGGGAATTCAGCTTTAAGTTGAAATTTGACTTCTTTGCACTTTTGTTTTTGGAAATAGAAAGTATTTTAGTTACTTGTACATTTTTCAAAGAGTGCAATGGGGGGCACCTTAAAAGTCTATGATTCTGATTCATTATTCATAGAACAAGTATTTGTTAAGTGCCTACTTTGTGCGGTACTGTGTTAGGCTCTGGAAAATGTAATAGCAAGCGAAACTATAGTCTTTTCTCTCACAGTGCTGTGTGTGTGTGTGTGGGGGGATTGTATAAGTGTTATGAAGAAAAAGTACAAATTTGAAAGAGAAAACTGGAGGAGATCAGTTTGGGTTAGCTATTTTGAAAGGCCTTTCTGAGGAAGTGGTATTGAAACAGAGATCCAAAGGAGGAATTTAGCAGAAGCCGAAAGGGTTGGAAGGAGTTCCAGGCGGAGGCAAGGGGTTCTGTGGTATCGTTTTATAGTCCTTATGACCTTTTTAGATGCTTATGTAATTAGGTACTAGTCTGTGAGCAAGACAGTTTATAGAGCTGTGTTACTGAAAAGATGCATATAAATTACATTTTTATAAATGAATTCCTGAATTCCTGCAGGCTTATATTATATTGACTGTGCTATATCATCTGAGCTTGATTGATGTTCAGTTGCTTCAACTACTGCTAGAGTGATCTTTTTAAAGCACAACTTTGATGATACCTTTTTCTGCTCAGAAATCTTTACCAGCTCCCCAATTACCCAGTAAAATCCAAACTTCTCCCCCTATGATCTGGCCCTCCTAAACAGGCTCTACTCCCAACGTTCTGTCTGATTCTGTGTGCAGTGCACTCTCAGCCGGCAGACCCTGTGGACAAGCGTGGGTGCTTTCTACTGTGTTCACTGGACTCACCTTGCATCTTTGCCTTTAAAATGTGCATACCTCTAAGAAGGTCCAAATTGCAGGTGTGTGTTCATGCCCATCCTGAACATTACAATGCAGTCTCAGTATCTTCCCTCATATCCTCAACTGGAAGTTACTTTTTTCTTCCTATTTCCTTTGACGCTTTGTTTTCACTGTTCTTGAGATATTTTCGCTCATTTTTTTTTTCAAATTGATTTTTTTTTTTATTAATTGCATTGCCTTATGTGACATAGTGTTATGGGCACTGGGAATCCCCCCACCCCTCCCCAACCCCTCCCCATGGTGGATTTCTCCACCTTGCTGCATTACCACAGTTCAAATTCAGTTGAGGTTCTTTCATTGCAAGTATTTACCAAGCATAAAGTCCAGCATCTTATTATCCTGGTGAGTTCAACGATCAAATTGATGTTTTAATCAATAAAGAATTTACGCATTATGAGATGTATAGTGTCCTGCCTTGATCCATGCAAACAGTGTGAAATGATTAGACAGCTAATTGACACATCTGTCGCTCCGTCTATTTTTTTTTTTTTGCAGTGAGACAGTTGAAATTTACTCTCAGTTATTTGAAAGTGTACGTTAAAATATATTATTAATACTTTGCTGTAAATAGATCTCAAAACTCTGTCTTCCTAAGTAAAACTTCATATCCTTTGACTAACACCCTTCTTCTCTCACCATTTGGTCCCTGGTAACCATGATTATTTCCACAGGGTTGAGATCACATGTGTTAAGTGTGATCATATAGTGTTTGCTTTTCTGTGTCTTGTTCATTTCAAAATAAGCTTAGTATAGTGTCTTCTTTGCTCATGCACTCTGTTGAAAATGGCAGGATTTCTTTCTCTAAAGGGATAAACAGTATTTGATTGTAAATATGTGAATACACCTGGATGTATGATGGGGTTATGTCCTGATACATTGAGCATAAATTAAGACAAAAAACCTCTAATACTCCTAACCTACTTAATGTCATACCTTATCTGAGCTCATGTAAATGTGCTCAGAACACATTTGCATAGAGTTGAACAAAGTCATCTAATTCAAAGCATTTAAAGAAAAAAGAAAATAGAATGTCTCGTGTAATTTATTGAATATTTACATAAAATGCTGGCAACATGGTATACTGTAGACATTGTTGTTTACCTGTTGGGTGTGTGGACAGGGAGCTGTGTCCTGCTGCCCAGAATGTGGAGCGAGTGTAAGGCCATGTCTTATGAGCCTGAGAAGAGACCAAAATTCAAAGTACATTTTCTGCTGAACGTGAAGCATTTTCACATATTGTAAAGTTGAAATATCATGAGTAGAACTATAGTAAGCTGAGATCCATCTGGATACCACATTTTTTATCCATTCATCTGCTACTGAGCACTGAGGTTGTTCCTGAATCTCGGCTATTGTGAATAATGATGCAATGAACACGGAAGTTTAGCTGTCTTTTTGACATATTGATTTCAATTTCCAGGAGTGGATTGCTAGATTGTATGTTAGTTCCATTTTTAGGTTTTCAAGAAACCTCTATATAATTTTCTAATATCTGTCCTAATTTATATTCCCACCAACAATGTACAAGGGTTCCCCTTTCTCTACTTCTTCATCACCATTTTTGTCTTTTTGATGAAAGCTATTCTTGCAGGTGTGAGGTGAAAGTTCACTGTGGTTTTTTTTTTCTAGTTTATTGATTTATGTTTTTATTAGAAAGGCAGATTTACAGAGAGGAGAGACAGAGACAAAGATCTTCCATCCACTGGTTCACTCCCCAAGTGACCACAGTGGCCAGAACTGAGCTGATTGAAGCCAGAAGCTGAGAACGTCTTCCCGGTCTCCCATGCAGGTGCAGGGTCCCAAGGCTTAGGGCCATCCTTGACTGCTTCTGAAAGCCACAAGCAGGGAGCTTGTGGAAGTGGGGCTGCCAGGACATGAACCTGAACCCGTATGGGATCCTGGCAGATGCAAGGAGTGGATTTAGCCACTAGGCTATCACACGGGAGCCCTCACTCTAGTTTTAATTTGCATTTCCCTGATGATTACTGATGGGTGTTCTTCATGTACTTGATGGCATTTGTATGTCTTTTTTTTTTTTTCCCAAGAAGTGTCTGTTTAAGGCGTTTGTTCATTTTTTATTGGGTTATTTGTTTTCTTCCTATGAAGTTGTTTGAATGCTTGCATCTCACAGATGTTAACTTCATTTTCAGTGGTTTTCAGGTTATTGTGTGGGATAAGTATACAGTTTAATTTTGTTCTGAATATAAATAACCTGTTTTTCCAGCACCATTTATGTAAGCTGTTCTTTCTTTCTCTTTTGATAAAGGTTTGTTTATTTTTATTGGAAAGTCAAATATACAGAGAGGAGGAGAGACAAAAGAGGAAGCTCTTCTGTCTAACGATTCACTCCCTAAGCAGCCACAGTGGCCAGAGCTGAGCCAATCTGAAGCCAGGAGCCAGGAGCCTCTTCCGGGTCTCCCACATGGATGCAGGGTCCTCTGCTGCTTTCCCAGGCCGCAAGCAGGGAGCTGGATGGGAAACAGGGCTGCTGGAGGCAATAACAGGTGCCTATATGGGATCACGGCACGTGCAAGGCAAGGAGTTTAGACACTGGGATACTACTACTCCAGGCCTGCTGTTCTTTTTTTTTTTTTTAAGATTTATTTTTATTATTATTATTTTTTTTTATTGGAAAGGCAGATATACAGAGAGGAGAGACAGAGAGGAAGATCTTCCATCCGATGATTCACTCTCCAAGTGAGCGCAACGGGCCGATACTATGCCGAAGCCAGGAGCCTCTTCCGGGTCTCCCACATGGGTGCAGGGTCCAAAAGCTTTGGGCCATCCTCAACTGCTTTCCCAGGCCACAGGCAGGGAGCTGGATGGGAAGTAGAGCTGCTGGGATAGAACCGGTGCCCATATGGGATCCCGGGCGTGCAAGGTGAGGACCTTAACCATTGCCACCGCGCCGGGCCCCAGGCCTGCTGTTTTTTATTTACTGTATGTTGTTAAAGCTGTTGTTATGAATGTTTGCATTTATTTTATTGGTCAATGTTTCTGTTCTTTCTTTTTTTTTTTTAAATGTCAGGACCACGTTGTTTTAGTTACAATATCTTTATAGTATGTGTTGAAAGCCAAGCATAATGCCTCCAACTTTGTTTGTTTGTTCCCCCCTCCAAGATTGCGTTACTTGCTTCCCTTCTTATTGTGAAGGTTTTTCTATACACATTTTATCTTTGTAATTCGAGTGATAAGCTTCTTGAGGTCAAAGCCTGTATAGATGAGTCTTTGCTTCTCATTATGCCCAGCATAGCCCCTTTCATGTAGTAGTTCTCCATAAAACTTTGTTGAAGGAGTTTGTAAGCTAATTGAGGGCAGTTAGGTTGCCTTTAAAAAGTAGTCATCTTTAAACAGATACATCAAGGGACTGTTAATATATGTAAATCTTGTAACGTTAGTAATTTTGAGTTCATGTTTTCTTAACAAAGGGATACTGTTTTATTGGACTGTTCAATTTTTTTTGTCCATTTCAGTGGCATTGAGTCACAGAGATTATTTAGATTCATAAATGATGCTGTCATTTCCATTTTTGCCTCTCTTTTGAAGGTTTGCATGCTCATTTAGCTGTAAAAAAGAATGAAAAGAACAAATAAACACTCTTCCTGGGTGCTGATATCCACTGGGGAGAAACAGATTTGAAAGCATGTCTAGGTAATGTATTTAGTTTGACTGTTTGGGGTTTTCCAAGTGCATGTGGCTTCAGATAAGTTTGGAATAATCCCAAATAGAATTTCCTTATTCATTGGTACATCTGAACTTTTGCTTCTGATAGACAACTTCCTACCTACAAGTTTTATTAAAAATCATTTTATTTTGAGAAGTTGTGCCCTTTACTTCTGACTGGATAAACATCTGAATAGCTGTTAGACTGCTCTTCAGCCAGAAGGGGTGGGGGTGGGTGGGACTAGGCTATGGTTTTAACTTACGGGGCTCTCAGGGTGCTTCTTAATGGAATAACATTATCCCTGGATGATATTGAAATACATGGGACAATGACTTATTTTTTACTCTCATCTCCAAGAACAACGAAAACAAAGCATAATGGTGGAACAATGCGTAAATGCTTGCGATTGATTTAGTACTTGATTTAACAGTATTGTCTTGGCTAGAAGTGCTTCTTTAAAAGTCACTTTCAGTTAAATTTACTTTTCCTCTCTTATATCAAATGGTTAGATTAATTCTGTTGTTCTGAAACTTTAACCCTAAAATAATGTATGATTCTGTATAAATTAATGAATATATGTGAATCATGGGATTTAAAAAGGTTTAAACAGATCATTCACTTTTCTTACAAAAATTTTTATCTATCTAATAAAACAATTGAAGAATTCAAAATCTGTAAAGAAAACCTATGAAGAAATAAATTATCCATCATTTTAAAAGACAGTCATCATTTTAGATATCTGTTACTAAATAAATCTTTAGGTCTAGGCCACAGTTAAGGATAATGTAGATGTAGGATTTTAAAAATGTAAACATAGATTTTCACTGTGGGGGAAGTTTTCCTATTGGATTAGATTTGGAACATCAGAGTTTTAAAAAATTGCTTTAAGGTCATTTTGAACTGGAAGTTGTGAATCATTATTCAGAAAGACCATATGGGCCTTTTGGCTGTTTCTGTTTTCCTTGTTCACATTTTGTTTCGTTTTTCATAAAGAAGAGGGAAAGGGAGACACACACACACACACACACACACACAACTAGAGAGAGAAAGTGCACATGCGCAGAAGAGAGAGAGAGAGAGAGAATGAGAGTCAGAGATACGCTGTTTGCTAGTTCATTCCACAAACAGTTGCAATGACTGGGGCTGTGGCCAGACTGAAGCCAGCATCCAGGAGCTTTATTCAGGTCTCCCAAGTGGATGCAGGAGCCCAACTTCCACTGCCTGCCCAGGCGTGTTAGAGTGATGCTAGACCTGGAAGTGGAACAGTTAAAACTCAGTGTTATAGGTGGCAGCTTCACAACTGCCCTTCACAGTGCTGGTCTCACATAATAAGTAGTTTATGGAGAATGTTATAATTTTACAATTATTTGGTTTTAACATACAAACTGCAGAGAGATTGATTTTTCATCAGATGTGACCAAATAAAATAATAGTGTTTTAATTTCTATAGTTAAAGCAAAACCTTTTTTGAGCTCCTGGAGAGTGAAGGTATTTGAAATACTTTCACCTGCTGACTTTAAAAAATATTTTTATTTCTTTGAGAGGTAGAAAGAGTGAGCTCCCGTGTCCTGGTGCACTCCACAGATTCCCTTGGTCAGAGCGAGTAAGGATAAAGCTGGGAGCTGGGAACATGATCTGGTTCCTTCACATGGGCTGGAGAAATTCAGTTACTTAAACCATCAACACAGTCTCCTAGGTTGGTATTGTCAGAAAGCTGGAGCTTGAGCTGTGTATTAGGTGGACCATGGGGTTCTTACCTGTTAGACTAAAAAGCCTGCTCCTCTTCTAATGTGAATGTCAATTACATGGACTCTAGTGTCTGTCTTTTGGAGTCCTTGGAGCCAGCTGGTATGGCAGTATCCCCAGTGAACGTGTGTGTTTTTATCTGCCTGGCCATATTTGACACTGTAGGGGATTCTGATGAATGAACAGATACAGATCCTAAGAACAGAAAGCAGGCTGTATTAGGCAGAATCAAACTGATGGGACTGCTAAAGTGTAAAATGTGGAAACTCATTCTTTTTTCATTTATTAAAATGCATTCATTCATAAAATATCCATTTGTTGTTCAAGTGCTTGGTATTAATTTTGATCAGGATTTCTCAGCCTTGGCACTGTTGACATTTTGGGTTGGATAATTCTTTGCTGGGGATGTTCTGGGCTGGGCAGTTCTATGAAATGTGTATGCTTAGCAGTGCCGTTGGCCTCTTCTTTGGATGCTAGTTGTACTTGTCCTGTTGTAAGAACTAAAAATGTCCCTAGTCATCGCTATCTGTCCCCTGGGAGAAGACATTGCCTCTGTCTGAGGACCACTATTTTAGATGACAAATAATGAAAAAGTTCATATTTATACAAAGGGAACAGATTTATTTATTTATTTATTTATTTTTCTTATAGATTTACTTATTTATTTGAAAGTCAGATATACAGAGAGGAGGAGAAACGGAGAGGAAGATCTTCCGTCCGATGATGTACTCCCCAAGTGAGTGCAACGGCTATGCCGATCCAAAGCCAGGATTCAGGAACTTCTTCTGGGTCTCCCACACGGGTGCAGGGTCCCAAAGCTTTGGGCCATCCTCCACTGCTTTCCCAGGCCACAAGCAGGGAGCTAGATGGGAAGTGGAGCTGCCGGGATTAGAACCGGCGCCCATATGGGATCCCGGGTCATTCAAGGCGAGGACTTTAGCCGCTGGGCCAAGATTTATTATTTTTTTTAAAGATTTATTTATTTTTTAAATTGGAAAGTCAAATAGAAGAGAAGGAGAGACATACAGGAAGATCTTCTCTGTTGATTCACTCCTCAAGTGGCCACAGTGGCTGGAGCTGTGCTGATCTGAAGCCAGGAGACAGGAGCCTCTTCCAGGTCTCCCACGCTAGTGCAGGGTCCCAAGGCTTTGGGCTGTCCTCAACTGCCTTCCCAGGCCACAGGCAGGGAGCTGGATGGGAAGTGGGGCTGCCGGGATTCGAACCGGCGCCCATACGGGATCCTGGCACGTTCAAGGCGAGGACATTAGCCATTAGACTGCCGTGCTGGGTTCAGGGAACAGATTTCATTTGTTTTATGCACCAGTCTTAAGAACACAATGATACCAGCTTAGCATCTCTGCCTCCCTCGCTCCAACCCTCCCTTCTAGTTTCTTATTTTTCTTTTAATTTTTATAATGATAGAATTTCAATTTACATTTGAAATATATTCTGTGTTGCTTTTCTGTTTTCGATTGTATGCGTTCCCTGTGATTTGGTCTGTCAGTATTTCCAGGGTGATTTCTCATTCAAAAAGGGACTCAGATTTTGTAACGGCAAGTGGCACAGTCCATGTTTACCTTAGTCACAGTGGAATAAAAAGTTTCCATCACAAGAAAACAAACAAACAAAAAATTAATCTAATCATGACTCTGTGCCATTGTGACACCTTCACTCCAAGACCCTACTACTTCTTGGTATTTTGATCAAGAACAAATTCTCACAAAGAAATCCAAGTCACTTTATTTTTCTTTCTTTAGTGATAATCCTATTCATCTTTTGTCTTAAAGGCTCTGTAGCGTAAGAATTCCATTACTACGGGGACTATTCTCTTTCTCTCTGCTGCATCTTTTTTTCTAAAGTTCTTATGAGAGACATGAAATGTATTCTGAAAATTCATTCAAAGCTTTAAAACGTATTATATTCAGGAGAGACAGATTTAAAGATTGCTGAAGTTTCTGGATGAAATACTTGAAGCAGAAATCCATACTCCATTAGCCTCTCTAACATGGTGACCTTAATTTTCCAGATATTTTGCCCTTTAAATTGAAAGTAGTATTTTAATGCTAATTTAAGTCTTTTGGAAAGGCTTATAATGTCACAGACTTAAGTTGTGAAACATTTGAAACAAATGAAAACTAAAATAGCAGCTGACTTGGGACCGTGCAGTTTTATATATTTCAAAATATACGGTGACACAAGATACACACGGAACAGTCTTAATGCACTGTAGTTGGTGAAAAAGCAGTCTAGATAGGACTTGCTCGTACTGAGCCTGAATAGAACTTCTTGCAGTGGATTTTTCTTGTCTCTGCCTGAGGAGTTGTGGTGAGGAGCAGTTTAGCTCTGTGAAAGGATGGCGTGGATGAAGCGACCGTGCACCTGGACAGCAGCTCCCGTGTGGTCTGCCTCAGCGGATGAAGCTGGAGGTTGAAAGCTGTCACAGTGGCGCATGTGCAAACTGAGAACCAGTTTTTCAGAATCTTCTAGAAGAGATGACGAATCTCTGGTCCTTTCATTAATAAACTAAGTCAATTTTTGAATAACATACTAATTGAAAATGTATACATTTGTCAAGTAATTGTTTTAATGTACTCTAATTCCTAAAATTATAGCAACTAAATTCTTTATAAGCTTTTGATTTCTTTATGTTTAGATGCTAAATAGATCTTTTTTTTTCTTTGTTGATTACATTGTATTATGAGACATAGTTCTATAGGTACTGGGATTCCCCCAGCCCTCCTCTAGCCCTCCCCCTATGGTGGATTCTTCCACCTTGTTGTGTAACCACAGTTTAAGTTCAGTTGAGATTCCTTCATTGTAAGCATATACCAAGCATGGAGTCCAGCATCTTATCATCCAGATAAGTTCAACGGCTTCTTTTTTCTTTTTTTAAGATTTATTCATTTTTATTAGAAAGTCAGATATACAGAGAGGAGGAGAGACAGAGAAGAAGATCTTCCGTCCGATGATTTGCTCCCCAAGTGAGCGCAACGGCCGATACTATGCCGATCCGAAACCAGGAGCCTCTTCCAGGTCTCCCATGCGGGTGCAGGGTCCCAAAGCTTTGGGCCGTCCAAGACTGCTTTCCCAGGCCACAAGCGGCGTGGAGCTGGATGGGAAGTGGAGCTGCCGGGATTAGAACCAGCGCCCATATGGGATCCTGGTGTGTTCAAGGCGAGGACTTTAGCCGCCAGGCCACCCCGCCGGGCCCTCAACAGCTTCTTGATCTTACAGTCTTCACTTTGTGGCTCACTGAAGGATGATACATCAAATATTATTTATTGATCAAGAACTGTAAAATTTATATTAGCCTCCTTTTGTGTATTTTCTTTTGAGTTAGCTGTTGAGTGTACTGTATCCTCACCAAGCTGCTTCCCCATATATTTGTTAGTTGCATACCATATAAATCACGTATTGTAATGCCAAGGAGCTATTTCATGAGTTACTAAGGAGCATTCTTTAATGTAAAGAAACAACTACATATTGATTTACCAAATCTTTCATTGTTCTGTTGAAGTCCAAACCTACTGTGTAGTTTATTTTATTCTGTTGTTGATGCTTTGGGATGCTCTGTTGTTTTACAAATGAAATGATTCCTACCTGTTTGTTTGCCGTAACCTGTTTTTTGCCAAGGGATTGCTTGTGACAAATCTCCAAGTCAGTTTTGAATCTGTGTGTTGGCCAACTGGCTTGCTCTTTTGCCTTCTTCACCCTCACATTATTGATTACTGCATTGAGAGAAGAAGTTGTGAGATGCAGCGCGGTGTCCGGAGTTGTCATCAAGCTTCTGGCGTCCTTGGGTTGGTAGCAGTGCAAGTCTCCATAATAATGGGCTCAGCAAAAGTCTTAATTTTTACCTGGATTTACATTTTTTCCAACAAAACTGTCTAAAATTTTATTTTTAAAAGAAAAATTTTACTGATTTTCCACTCCTCTGAATGCTTTGTCTTTAAACTTTCCGATGCAGCAGTAAGTCCTGACTAGATGTGATGTTTCTTGGATGTGACTACATCTATTCAGGGTAGATGAGAGTCTGGACAGCTCACCAACTTACAGATCCCCGCTGATGTCGTTAGAATATTTGGGAACATTCTTAACATTTAGACACTTCTTACTGTCAGAATGATAAGGTGGCCAGGCTACAGCCAGTTCCCGATGACTCATTCAGGGACTCTTCCTAAAAGAAGATTGTAATCTCTATCGTTGCCTTTTTAACATCTTGTAAGAAGAGTAGACATCCCGCACCTTTTTCAGAGTCTATACAGACAAGCAGTCACCAATGTGTTGATTGATTGATTCATCCATTCACTCAACAAGCATTCATTGAGCGTGAGAATGCAAGAGAGAATACATTGAGTTAGGCCACTCAGCAAGACTTATAAGAAACTCACCCACTTCCATTTTTATCTCCCACATGGGATAGAAGTCCAAATCCCTCCTCGCAGAGCCCAATGGCACCAGAACAATAACCAGGAGCCCTGTGTGGTCTACAGAAACAGAAGAATAATAAACTCCCTCCAAGACAGGGAAAGGAGCTTTCTCTGGTCCTTACTTAGTTCCAATACTGAACCCCCACCCTCTCTAGCAATGACCATCAGGATCGCCCTGGAACCCCTCCCCCCAACAAGACAAAACAAACAACAACAAAAAATTAGAATAGTCAGAGAACAACAAGGAAAGCTTGGAACTAGACAAGAAACAATCAGTGGGGATTCACACAGACCTTACTAGTTAGGACACGAAAATAAACTACTCCTAACCGGAGTATTTCTAACTCCTAACTGGAGGATTTCTCTGCATACCCCTCCTAAAAGTGTTCTATGCCTCAACTGGTGTCACATGTCTTGCTGGAGGTATAAGCCAGTCTAGACTATCCCAAAAACTGCCAAGTTCAGTAGAAATTATGCTTCAACACAATAAGCTGCTAAATGCTAAAATGAAAATAGACATGAGACAGCTGAATAGTATCCTATAGCCAATTTAAGATAGATAGAAGCCAGTTGTATACAAACTATAATTGAAATGTTAATGAAGTAGTCACAGGATGTGGTTATGAACTCGCATTGTCTAACATATCAGTCACTCAATACAATGTGAATTAACCCCATAATGTTGGAAACTGTTGTTGATGTTATGTCATGGCTTTTAATTGGTCGGAACGAAGTTCTGCCAGCTATGTCTTCAGACCAGGGTTGGTCTCCCCAAGAATTATTGAATTCAGCTGGGCAATAAGATACTGGACTTTATGCATGGCACATGCTTGCAATGAAAGAAGACTGGATTTGAACTATAATACTGCAATAAGGAGGAGCAATCCACCATGGGGGGAGGGCATGGAGAAGGGATGGGGGAACATCAGAGCCTATGAAACATTGTTATAAAATGAAATGCAAAGAAAAAAAAACTTATAGGAAACTTCCTATTTTTTTGAACCCATTTTTTTTCTAGAAAAATTCCTGTTGCTGGCTTTTTTTTCCCCTGTGAAAGGGCAGTCATGGCTATGGAAATGATAAAATTCATCCTTAATAGTTGTATATTGGGAAATAATACTTTAATGCAAATTAAAATTCAGTAATAAATCACATTATTTCATATTGTATATGCTTACAAGTCAGAGCTGTTGGGTTGTGGTGGTGGCCAAGGAGACAGATAGAGAAAGAGAGAGGATATTCCACCTGCTAGGTTACTTCCCAGATGACCATAATTCTGGCCCTAGTGCTTCATTTTTTTTTGTTTCAGATATACTTGAACCCCAAAGAGGAACTATTTGAGGGGTATGGTTTCTAGTCTGGAGGGATAATGGTCTTGTTGTACAAAACTTAGTGATATTTTTGAAGTTCCTAAATAAACTAGAACAATTCACAGTGATCAAGTGCTTTGCTAACACTTTAGGTGCTAAGTTCAATAACTGTCAATGCCTGGACCATGGGTGATTTTTATGCCAAAGCTTAGAAAAGAAGAGAGCACAGCACCAGACAATGTGGCAATTTGGACGAGTTACCCTCCTGATGTCCAGGCAGTCATGGCAAAGTCTCTGCTTTCTGTTTCTTTTGTGCAAAGGAAACAATATTTCTCTGAATAGTATTTCTCTCAAACTCATTACATGTCAGGCTGAGGGAGGAACTTCCCTACTTTTGCCTCCTTGCGATCTTTCTGGGTGCATAGGGAACTCCATTACCCCCATTATCTCAGAGGAATACCTGGACTGCTTTCACTCCTAGCCATTTTACTCAATATTTTGTCTTTTCCCAGGATGTGTTTCAATGGTAACCTCTTCTTAGTCCTTGGGCTCCTTCAAATCAATATGACTGTACAAAGGTACACTTTCATCTCTGAGTGTTTTAGATTACAGTTCTCTAATAATAGCAATTACATTTTAGTGGATCGTATGCCACTCAAACCAGTATACTGCATATCAGAACCACAGATCGCCTAATTGTTTTCAGTGGGTGATAATTTAATATGTTGAATCTTGGCCATCCACTGAGTTTAGCAGTCTTTCCTCTCTTAGGAGAGTGGCTTTGAAACTGTCTGACCCTGACCTCAGTATGAAAAAGATTGACTTTGCTGTACACATTCCCCTTCCCTCACATACACACAAACAACTGAAGCAAGCTTGAAGAAATAGTTCCTTTATGACCAGTGTCATACTTTTTTTAAGAAAAAGATTTGTTTTATTTGTTTGGAAGGCAGAGTGATAAAGAGAGGAGGAGATACAGATCTTCCATCCATTGGTGTAGTTTCCCAATGGCTGCAGTTAGGCCTGGCCGAAGCTGGTATCTTGAAACCACAGGAAGGTCTCCCACATGAGTAGCAGGGGCCCAGGTAGTTGAGCCATCTTCTGCTGGTTTCCGAGTTGTATTAACAGGAAGCTGGATAGGAGCACAACAGCCAGGACTCAAATCAGAACTCTGATATGGGATGCTGGCATTGCAGGTTGCAGTTTAATATATTGTACCACAATGCTGGTTCCAGTGTTACATTCTATCTTTCTCTCTATAAAAGATTTATTTTATTTTTTATCTGAAAGAGTTACAGAGAGAAGGAGAACCAGAAATACATATATAGAATCAAGTGTCTGCAAATGGCTGGAGAGGACTCATCCAAAGCCAGGACCCTCTTCCAGGTATTCTACATGGAAACAGGGCCTCAGTGATTTGAGCCATCCTTTGCCGCTTTCCCAGGCCAATAGCAGGGAGCTAAATGGGAAGTGGACCAGTTGGGACACACAGCAGTGTTCATAAGGGATGCTAACACTGCAGGTGGAGGCTTAGCCTACTATGCCATGGTGCTGGTCCCAGCAGTCTTCCTTCTTTGCTTGCTTTCGTATTTCCTACTTTTTCTTTTTTTAACTTACTTATTTATTTGAATGGCAGAGCTACAGAGGTAGAGACAGAGATCTTATATCTGCTGGTTGCAGCTCCAGATGGCACAATGGCTGGGACTGGGATAGGCTAGAGCCAGAAGCCAGGGACTCTGGAAGGGTCTCCTGTGTGGGTTCATGGGCCAAGCACCTGTGCTACCCTCTGCTGCCTTTGTAGATCTGTTAGCAGGGAGCTGAATCAGAAACAGAATAGATGGGACTTGAATCAGTGCCCATATAGGATGGCAGTGCTGCAGGTTGTGACTTAATTCACCATGCCACAACGTTGGCCCTTATACATTCTATTTTATTTTGAAACATGTGACCCACAAATGATCTACCATTTGTAAAACACTGGAGTATGGATTTTAATACTTGTTGGCAATTGGGGTGGGTAGATTTTGTATCCTTTCAGATTGCTGATGAAAGTACAAGACTCAGAAAAATGATCAGAATAAACACATTTTCAGGAGGGTCGTATTTTTAGGTATTTAAACGTGGGCTGTCTAGTTCTGTGTTAGATAAAATTTGGAGATAGGTCCTTGCATTCTGCTCTTCCTCCCTTCCCCTTGCTCAGCGTTATTAATATGGGATTCCTAGAAAAGTCATGTAGTAAATAAAGCCATAATAAATATATGAAATTACAGATAAGTGAAACCATACAGTACATAAAACTTAATCTTGCGTATCAAAATTAAAAGTCTTAGAGAATCTTTATTCTTCCTGTGTACGTGGTTGTCTTCCTGATGGCCAGTTTATATGGAACTGGGAGAGACAGTGCTTGCTCCTGGTGTATTAAGAGCTGTTGTGCCCTTTGCAGAATTGCTCCAGTGCATAGCAAGTGAAACTCTTAGCAACCGCAGGCTGAGTCCTTGGCCGTTTTCATTTCTGGGGGAGAATCTTTGTTGCACCAACAGTGCCTTTTCCACCTGTTCTGGATAACCACCACCCTGTAATTACAGTGGAACCACAGCTTTGTTGGATGTTTAAAAAGCTGTTTCTTTTTCGCCTTTCTTAACTTTCCTCCTTTGAATATGGAGTTTTCTGTATGTGCTGGGCTTTGTTCATTTGTGGGATGTAATGGTAGGAAAAGCACCAGGCCTGACTACCTGGCCAACCCTCACCTCACTCTTTAAGACCTTTCTGTGTCATTAGTTCTGCAGCGCTGTCAGTGTTGGTGGCAGCCCTGCTTGCATTCAGCTGTGGTGGCTTTTGGCCTTTGACTGTTTCCTATACACCTTGCACATTTTCATCTGCAATATTTCTTCTGCCTATGACAACAAACACATACAGATATCCTTCTTCAATTTTTCTTTTTGCTTAGGACAAAAATGATTTTTTTGTTTTAAATAATAATATAAATATGTAAATCTTAAGATGTAATTTCTGTTGTTGATGTGTTCTGGGCCACTATTTTGGTGCTAACATCATGGGAAAACAGTGTTAATGTGCAATAATCATTTCCAAAGCTTAGAGTTAGAATGGTTGAAAGATGTCTTAATAATAGGAACATTTTCAACTAATAAATATAGGCTCATAGCATCTGAAACATTATTAGTATTCTTTCAAGAGCAGACATCAATCTCAGAAATCTTATGTACAAACATGACAAAATTGGTCTGTATTGCACTCTGATAAAATTACAGATGGTTTTATTTTCTTGATATTTTTATGAATGTGAAACATTTGCATATTATTACAATAACTTCCACAGCTGTCAGAGTAAAATCTGATATATTGTTAATGATGCATTTTAAAATGGGGTGCATTCCATACACATTTTGTTGTACTTATCTTATAGTTTTTTTTTAAAATAAGCGTCTTAAACCTTGTATATATTATAGTCAGGCTCAGCAAATAGAGCGTGCACTGTCCAAGTTTCCCCAGGAGTGCTCGTGGTAGACATCTCTAATCCATCCGTCACTCTTGCCCACTGAGCTTGGGCAGTCTCACATCCTCTTCTGCACAGTGACGAGGCTGTCGCTAACCAAAGAGACAGTACCTAAAATGAAAGTTCTTTGTATTTAATTCATGTATTAATTCATGTATTAATTTTGCATCTTGTCTGTAAAAATGAATACATGAATATAAGATCCAAATTCTGATGAAGTTTGGAAAAGGGAAAACATGATGAACAAGGTGGTGGTTTCAGCAGCAGATGGCCAACTCTTGGTCAGAGGATAGAGTTGATAAAATTTGCAGACTGTTACATTCTCTGTTGTAACCTACTCAAATCTGCCATTGTGGTGAAAAAACAGACAGAATATATGGGAATATTCCAATACAATTTTATTTGTAAGAATGGACAATGGGCCTGGTTTGGCCACCATGCCGTAGTTTGTTAACTCCTGGTTTAAATCATTGCTTCTCAAAGTGTATTTTCTATGGGCAGGTGGTGCCAACATCATATGTACATTTTTGTTTGAAACATGAACTCTTGTTCTATAGTCCAAACTTTCTGAATCAGAGTAAGGGAATGAAGACTAGAAATATACACATTTACTCAATAGTGGGTGGAGTCTATGCTCATTAAAATTGAAGAGCCCTTGTTTTAAATAATATTGCACTTCTTCAAAAGTTATCTAGAATCAGCTGTGAAAATACTGATCTTTAATCATTTTCCCTATTTCTTCTATGACACTTGGTGGATGTAATCACGTTTTCTGCTTGGTTACACATTTACATGTAACTAGAAGATTAGCTACTTTCTCTAGGTTTGAAATTTGTAGCTGTAGTGATTTTAGGATGTTGCTCCATGATTTTTCGCATTCCTATCAAGGTGTGGGTTTATATCTAATCTCCTTGTATCTAAGGAGGCTTGTTTCTGTTTCCACTAACAGAATGTGGCAGTAGTGATGCTGTGTAGCTCCCAAGGCCATGTGACTACCCAGGTTTCAGGGATGCTCATTCTGGGGAAATCTGTGCCCAACTGAGATACGTGATTGTACTGATTCCATCGTGCCAGAGTGGCCACATGTCAGCATCTCTGTTGATGGCCTCAGCCTTTGAGCACCATCTATTGTCAGTCAATTGAGAGAGCAATACTGGAAAAACCATCTAATTTGAATCTTTAGATATCAGCAGCCAACTTGTCATCTCACTGTAGTCATGTGAACGATCCTGGTCTGACCAAGCCATTCCTGAATAGTAAATTATGTGACCATAATAACATAGTCATTGCTTTTAAGTCATTAAGTTTTGGCAGTAGTTTGTTATGTGGAAGTTTTGTAACTGGGACCTAAAATCGCAAGTACTGTTGCGTTGTTTTGTTGTCTTTCTTATCTGTGCTTATAGTATTTATTTCATATACTCTAATATTTTGTATGTTTGCTTTCAGTTTTCTTTGATCAGAATTGAGGGGGTTATTTTTATTAATTATTTCAAATAATCAGGTTTTTTTTCCTACTAGAAAATGAGGTTTATTTATTTATTCTATTTTCACTGATATATAAAATTTGTATATCCTCATGGTGTGCCATATGATGTTTTAATACGTGTCTCCATTGTGTTATGTGTGACTCAGGGAGAGCATCTGTAGCTCCTCAAACATCCATCATTTCATTATGATTAGAACATTCAAAATGATTTCTTCTCATTTTTGCTAATGTACAATACATTATCATTACCTACAGTCACCCTACTGTAGAACAGAATGCCCGAACTTCTTTAGCTCATCTAATTATAACTTGGTTCTCACATTTCAACGTTCCCCACAACCCTGTCCCCTCATTTTGACCTCTGCTCGCTGTCATTCCACTCTCAACGTCCATGTTTTTTAGAATCCACGTGTTAATGAGGTCAGTGTGGTATTTTTTTTCTGTGCCTAGGTTATTTCAGCTAATGTAAGGACCTTCAGTGCTTTCCATGTTGTTGCAGTTGGTAGGGTTTTATCCTTTTATGGCTGAATCATATTCCATTGTTAAAGGCACCACCATTGTCTTTAATTCATCAGTTGATGGGTATGGGTTGTTTTGTTTCTTGGGTATTATGAATTGTGTTGCAATAAACATGTGCGTGCACATATTTCTTTAACAGATTGATTGTATTTTGTGTGAGTAATATGGATTCTTCAAAGTATCCATGCCATGTAAAGTAGGATATGTTCATGTTCCAAAGATTAGGATATAGGTATTTTTGCGGGACCATTCTGTCCATCACAGAGGCCCATACGTGGCTCAAGACTAAGCTTTTTGGGACTGGCATTGGGATGTAGCCGGTATACACAAGACCTGTGGTGCCAGTGTCCCGTGTCAGTTGTGGTTCTTGCCCCTGCTACTCCACTTTTGGTTCAGTGCGCTGTTAATGCACCTTGGAAGGCAGCAGAGGGTAGTTCAAGTGCTTGGATTCCTGCACCTGCACTGGAGACTTGGAAGAAGCTCTGGGCTCTTGGCTTTAGTCTGGCCCAGTGTGGCCATTGCGGCCCTTTCTGGATGGACCAGTAGATAGAAGATTCATTTTCTGTCTCCCTTTCTCTCTGCCTCTCTCATTCTCTCTCTCTCTCTGTTTGTCCTTCTGTCTCTTTAGCTCTGCCTTTCAAATAAATAAAACAAATATTTAAAAGAAAAATAAGTGTTTCCCAGGAACTTTAGGAATTGGTTTCTGTGCTATGTCTATGTTTTGGCTTAGCAAAGAGAAAGTCCTGTGCTGAACTTTTTAACTGGGGCCTATTAGAGCAGCGGTTCTCCTCTCAGGCTCCAGGCCCTGCCTGCCCACTAATCCTGCAACAGACAGTTAAACCCCAGTTAGTAGAAGAGACAGCAGTTACCTTTTCTGGCTGCCATTACCTACGATCTTTTCTCCCAACAACCTATTTATTGAATAAATGACATACTTGGTAAACTTAGACTTCAACAGAGAAAATAATTTAAAGGTTAAGTTTGGATTCAGACTTGGTATTCAGATCCTAGTTCCACTGCTCACTGTGTGTGGCCTTCAGTGAGTCACATAGCCATACTGACTTAGTTTTTCATTATCTGAAAATAGTGATAGTGACAATAGTGATACTTGAAGTTTAAGTGAGCTATTAATAGTTCATAGCAAGTTCTTGCATTATTTGATCGAAGTAAAATGGACTTATATGCAAGCATTTCATTTTGTTTATCATGTGCCTTTTTGGATTTACCAGCTGGTACCATGTCCTCTAACCATGTCACAAAACTCATTGTGTAAGTTTTGAATTACATCTTGGGCTTATTAGAGATGTATGGCCAAAGAAGACCAAGAAACCTTATTCATTATTTTGGGTCACTGATTTATGTCTGAAGCCTTGGCTTTTAGTTTTAAAGGCTTATTACAAAAATAATCTTACCTGTGTCTCAGAATTACTAGGTTCAAGATTACAGATAGATTCAGAGAGATACCTGCTCCACCATGTTTATTGTGGTGCTACTCGTAGTAGTCAAGATATGGAATGAACAAGGTGCCTGTTATCCCAATCTATGGGTTAAGAAAATGTGGTATTTACACACAACGAAACATCACACATCCATAAAACAATGAAATCTTATCATTTGCAGTGAAATGGGTGAGATTGTTAAATGATAATAGCTAGACACAGGAAGAAACACTGCATGTTCTTCCTTGTTTATGGAAGTTCAAAAATACGGAACCTTGAAACAAAGTAGAGACTGGGAGGAAACGGGAAATTGGTTAATAGATGCCAAATCAGAGTTTGACTGAGGCATAAATTTCTAGTGTTCCTTCCATTTTATGAAGCAGTACCAAACAAAAATTTTTGTGCAAGGGTGAAAAATATTTTTTTCCTGATTTAGTCTTGGCAAAGCATCTATTTATTGGGAATTTAAAATTGTTCTTGATCATCCAGTTTACTGACATCCAATTATTTGTATTAATCCTTTATGATTCTTTTTATTTCTTTAGCATCTGTTGTATGTCTCATTTCTGGCATTATTGGAGTGTTCTCTGATTTTTTTTTTCTGTAGTGTAAGAGTTTGTCTATTTGTTTATTTCATATATCACTTATATTCTTATTAGTGTCTTCTGGTTTTTTTCTTGATTGTCTGGATGTGTTCTCTTTCTCTCTCTCTCTCTGTCATCTGCATGCGCATGTGCGCACACACAGAGACTCCCAGTTGATTTGAGTTCAATCTACTGTTGTGCTCACTTCTTGCTACCAAAATGTGCTAGTATTTATCTTCTTGATAGTTATTTAAAATCCATGACTCATACATTGGGTGTTTGGAGGCTCAGGTGATAAGTTTATATTCCTAGTTTTATTCATATCATCCACTCATGTCCCTGTTCTTTAAAAGATTTTAATTCTGTGTGCTAGGCATTATGTTTGCACTGCTATTTGTAGCAATAATCAGAGGTGATGTCAGTGATGTCAGCGACTCCTGATAAGGAGGATGTTTGTTTCTGCTGGCGTCTGATGGGGGATGGGGGTACAGCCAGTCCAAAATTCTGCCATCCCAGTTTGGAGACAGAGGTTGTTATTGGTCATAAGCCCTATAAGGGGACTTCCTGAGGCTCTTGGCTTTGTGGGTTTTCTACTGCAGTTGTTGTCTGCTTACCTGCAGGAGGTTGGAAGAAGCATGCCTCCACTTGTCAGTGGTTTGCTCAGGAATTGGCAAGCACTCTCCTTCCTGAATTGCCATTATTTCCCCCATTTTGGCCTAGTGATTCTTTCCTTTTATGTTAGCACTTTGAAGCCTTTAAACAGATTTTTTTGTCTTTTGGATCTAGTCTTTTTAGTTGTGCCCAGCAGATTAGCTGGTCTGATTTATCTAGTAGTACATCATCCAAATGTCACTTTCTTTGTAAAGTATTCTAATATCCCTAGGCTGAATTAATTACTCTCACCAGGACTTGTGTTGTATTTTACAGCATTTATTGCAATATGCTATGCACTTTACTTATATTTTCTGACTACCCTCCCATTACCACAAAACAACTCCAACTTTGTACCCGTCTTAATTAAGTTTGGCATTTCAGAAGATATTCCATAACTCTTTTATTTTGTGCCTTTGGCACATGAACCCATTATTTCTTTATAGGCAATTCCACGTTTTCAAGTAGTATCTATAAATTAACTTTAGTTTAATTTTTTTAAAGCTTAAATTTTCCCCAAAAGAGTAGTTTTAATCATGATGGCTGAGTTTCCAGGATAACTCACAAGAATGATTTAACCCACCATTGGATAAAACTGAAAAATTATAGAGAGGGTGTTAATAGTGGTTATAGTAATTAATAAAAGTGCTGTGATTAAAATAGTATTTAAAAATCTTGAGTACCTTTGATTGAGAAAGGTAATCTTAATTTTAACAGGGTAAAAAAGTAAATGGAGATGTAAGATTTTGAGAAGACGATGTGAGTGTGCAGCTGGTAACACCATCTTTATACGGAGCCTAATTTCAATGTCAGACCTACAGTTCTATTTGGGTTGGTCCAGTTGCAGGAGAGGGTGGGGATCCAAAGTTGGAACTAAGTAAGGGCCAGAGAAAGCTCCTCTCCCTAGTCCCAAAGGAAGTTTACTGTTCTTCTGTTTCTGTAGACCACTCAGGGCTCCTGGCTGTTGTTCCAATGACCTTGGATCCTGCGAGGAGGGATTTGGGCTTTTTCCATGCCATCTGGTAGATCCCAGTGGGGGTGGATGACCTCAGAGTTCTTGGCCTCCGAGGGCACTCCAATTCCCAGGGGTCTCCTTGGCAGTTGGGATGTAGTCCTTGGTGCCCGTACTGATAGTCCTTGGTGAGGATCTGGGAGTCTCACTGGTTCACTTTGTAAATGGCTGCAACAGCGAGGGCTGGGTCAGATCAATGCCAAAATACTGGAGCTCCATTCTGGTCTCTGAAGTGGATGGCAGAGGCCCAAGTACTTGTGCCATCTTCTGCTGCTTTCCTGGGTGTGTCAGCAGTGAGCTGGGTCAGAAGTACAGCAGCTAGGACTTGAACCAGTGCTCCTGTTAGATGCCTGTCTTGTAAGTGTGGGCTTAGTCTGCAAGATCAGCCTCAATTTTCTTATTTTAAAGGTATAACAACCATTTATTATTACTTACACTTGATCTAAACTTTGGTAAAATCAAGTTTGCAACTGATATATTAGATTTTTTTTGGTCATCCAAATTAGAAAACTTGTTCTTTTTGCTTTGTACCTTATTCCTTTGTTTTCTGCTTTACACTAAAATTAATTGTTAGGCTATATTGTTCACTTTAAGATCAAGGAGCTTATTATTTTGTTTCCTTCATGGAACTCATCATTCCTTACACATAGCAGAAGCTTGACAAGCACGATTAAATAAATAGATAGAACTGCCATTGGGATAATAGTAAAGTAATTTTAATAATGGTCCTACAAATATACCATGACAATATTTTTATTAAAGTAATGTCCTGAAGAACAAAGTTATTTTCTGGATATAATCAGTATGCAAGCACACAGAAACTAAATTCTTAGAAGCATGTTCATCTGGGAGATTCAAAATATTTTGGTGCTTGACAGTTATTTCTATCATAATTGGTTATGGTGTAATAAATGAATTAACTGTTAATTTACCTATTGAATGCAGATGAAACATGCATAAACAATCTAATATTACCTCCCTTTCTCTCTCTACAGAGAAGTTTTGACAATGCTTCAAAAGGCCATGTAGTATTAGGAAAATGGAAAATTGTGTGCCACAACTTGGGGCAAATTGAAGACTGGAGACATGTCTGAACACCTTAGGATTCTAACAGAGGCAGGCACTGTGAATACTTTCTGGACTGAGTGGGTGGGTACTGGGGGCTGTACCCAGTAGGTCCTCAAGAATAGTAGCTGCCAACTTCATGAAAGTGGAATAGGAAAGCTCCTGTCTGCCCCTTCTCTTGACCCCTGGTTTCCAGCTCTGCCACTTTACCAGGCTTTTGACTGGTTGCAATAGTCTTTTGTACTTGTTTGGATTTTGTTGTTATTGTTATAGTATAGAGAAGATAAAACATGGGATGGGGAATTTTTCTCACTTTAGGAATTCTTGTCGATAGGCAAATGACTATTTTTATCTATTAGGAACACAAGAAATGTAGCTTTAAAGCCTGTTGTGGGAGCAGATATTTGGCCCAGAAATTCGTATGCTGCAATAGAGTGTGTGGGTTTGATATGTGGTGCTGGCCCATGACTTCTGTTTCCTCCTATTGCAGACCCTGGCAGCCAGCAGTGATGGCTCAGTTGCTGGATTGCTGTCCCCCACACGGGATACCCAGAATCAGCTTCTGATGGCTCTTGCTGGCATTTGGGAAATGAACCAGGTGTTTGGAACTCTGTCTCTTCTTCTATCTCTCTTCCTTTCCAGTCATCAAAAAAGGAAAGCAATCCTGTTATGGAAGCAATTTCTATATAATTGCGTTTCAGATAATTTTTTTTAATTGCTGAGGGAATAAAGAGGGTCCAGTCCATTTGAAACTCAGAAGTCTGTTTTAGTTCAACATCAGGAGAAATGCTCAAAAGAGGAAAGAGCTACTTAGGGTTCCTTTATCCTGTGGACGAGGAGGTGGCTAGTTAGCAGATGCACAAGAATGAGGTCTACTTGGCAAAATAAGCGCAAGGTTGGAAGGTGTGGACTTGGAGGCGTCTTGAAGCCTCTTTATCCAGGAAAGAGAGAACAGCAAGCTGTAGTGGAACTGGCTGAAGGCAGAGAGAAGATCTGGCTCCTCTGAGCTGCAGCGTGTTGAAAGTTAGTACATTTGAGCTGGAGACCCTGCCTCCGTCACCCAGAGCCTGAGCAGATGGCACAGGACCAATATACACCTGACAGTGATGCAAGACAAGTGAGTTAAATGTCTCATAATTTTAAAAAATGTTTTTAATACACAAGTATTACATCAACATTTTGTCATTGTCAGTATATATAAATACATAAAGAATAAAAACATCTGAAAGATATAAATGCAGAAAGTCCCTCCTTCCCACTCTTGGGAGACCCAAAGTCCAGCCCCACCTCCAGGAGGAGAAGTTCATAGCCAAACTGTCTAATACACTATATATAATCATTAACTGCTAGCTCTCTAACATATGTTCATACATACAGTATAATATGATCATATTCCATCCACCTTTTTAAGAAGTTACTGTCTTAGATCTTTTAGTGTGACTATCTTTGTAACAGCTGTACAGTGTTTAGTAGTATGGATAAATTGTCACGTTATTGAACAGTCTATTGTAGATGGGCATATCTTTATCCCCTGACCCCTTTGTTTGCTATTAGAAGCAAGAATGAATACCCTTGTCCCTACCACTTAATATATGTTTCTGAGCATTTCTGTGCTGTCAGTTCCTACAGATACAGTTGCTGTTTATAAGACGTGTGTTTAAGATCTGTACAGAGGCACCTTCCTGTTGTGGGAAGGACTTGTTTTATTGGGCCTACACCCTGGTGTGGTAGGCTAAGCCTCTGTCTGTGGCATTAGCATCCCATATGGGCACCAGTTTGTGTCCTGGCTACTCCACTTCCCATCCAGCTTTCTGCTTGTGGCCTGAGAAAGCAGTGGAGGATAGCTCATGTTCTTGGACCCCTGTACCTACATTGGAGACTCAGAAGAAGCTCTTGGCTCCTGGCCAAGCTCTGGCTGCTGTGGCCAATTGGGGAGTGAACCAGGAGAGGTAGTGAACCGGGAGATGGAAGACCTCTCTCTCTCTCTGTAACTCTGTTTCAAATAAAAACAAAATAAATCTTTTTTTTTTTTTTTAAGGAATCTGTACAGAGAGGGATCAGCCAAGTAATGTGTAGTAGGTTAAGCTTCTGTCCTTGTTGCCAGCATCCCATAAGGGCACTGGTTCATGTCCTGGCCCACTCTGTTCCTATCAAGTTCCATGCTTATGCCCTAGGAAAGCAGCAGAAGATGGCCCATATCTTTATGCCCCTGCATTTACCTACATGGGAGACCTGGAAGAAGCTCTAGGCTTCTGGCTTTGGACTTGTCCAGCTCTGGCCATTGCGGCCATTTGGGAAGTGAACCAAGCTGATGGAAGATTCTCTCTCTCTCTTTCTCCCCTTCTCTCTGTAAGTCTGCTCTTCAAAATAAAAATATTAAGAAAAAGTCTCTATAGAGAGCCGACACTTAGCAGTGAATACACCTGTGTTCCACGTCAAAGTGCCTGGATTGCTTCCCAGATGCAGCTCCTATGCAGACCAGTGCAGACCCTCAGAGACAGAAATTACAGCTCCAGTAGTTGGGTTCCTGTTACCCACGTAGGAGACCTGCGGAAAGGATCAGTGGATGGGAGCATTTCTTGTCTTTCTGCTTGTCAAGGAAATCATGAAAACATTTTTAAAATCTGTGTAGAAATTTCACATCTGCACTCTAAAAATGGTATATAATTTCCCTCCAGCTAATGGTTATGCTTCTTAATTTTTTCCCCAAACAAAAACTGAAATTACACTTACATTTTTTTCCCATGTGTCATTCCTCTTCCCTTTCCTGGTAGTAGTTCTGTGATGGCCTCTGGGCCAATCACCATTTCCTCAGGAGTCTCTAAGCCTGCGTTCATGGCTTCAGAGGCAGAGCATGTGATCCTCACTGAATCCCACTGGTCTCCTAACTGGTTTAGAGATAGACACAGATGGCAAAACCCCGGGAAATCGGTGTAGTTCTTCTTCTGATCGTATTCATTGTTCCTGGGAAGCATTTCTAAAATTTTAAAGTTTAGTTGTTTTTATGCGAAAGAGTCACACACACACACACAGAGATAAAGAGAGATCTTTATGCTGCTGGTTCACTCCCTAAATGAACACAGTGGCCAGAGCTCAACAGGCCCAAAGCTGGGAACCAGGAGTTTCCTTCATGTTTCCCCTGTGGATTCTGGGACCCTAGGCTTTTGGGCATCCTCTGCTGCTTTCCTAGGCCATAAGCAGAGAGCTGGGGTCAGAAGTGGAGCAGCTGGGGCTTAAGCTGACGCCCACGGGGTGTGCTGGCTTCACAGGCAGAGGATTAGTTTGCTGGGCCACTGCACCAGTCCCTCCTGGGTGGTGTTTAAAGCCCAACTTGATCTGGCAACAAATCTTTATCCCACTCCAATCTTATGTCTGTTGTACCACTTTACTTAAATGAATTCTGTCAGATGTTTAGGAGAAGCTTCATTTTTTAAATTTCTAGTGCAGTTTTCATACCACTCAAGTTAGTGTCTTGAAATTCCAACTGTGGTTGTATAACCATTATCACCCTCTTATTAGATAATATTTTCATCTCCCCGCAGTGAAGCCTGATATCTTTAGTGGCCACTTTCCTTTGCCTTACACCAACATCCACTGATCAGCTTTATGTTGCTGTGGATTTACCAATCCTTGGGCACTTCACAGAAATAGATACATGTAGTATGTAGCTGTGGTATCTCACTTCTCTCACTTAGCATGATAGTTTTAGTGTGTTGGACATGTAACAGTGGGCAAATAATATTCAATGCTTATTCATTAACTGATGGGATTTGGGGTTGTTCCTTTATGACTATTATACACAATGCTGTTATGTTCATCTTGTATAAATTCCTGTGTGAACATGTTTTTCTTCTTTTAAAAAATTATTTACTTATCTTTATTGGAAAAACAAGGTTACAGAAAGAGAGGAAGAGACCCAGAGGAAAAGATCTCCAGCCCCTGATTCCCTCCCCATCTAGCCACAATGGCTAGGGCTTGGCCAGGGTTAAGCCAGGAGTCGGGAACTCGTGCTGGGGCCCAAGCACTTGGGCCATCTGCTGCTGCTTTTCCAGGCACATTAGCAGGGTGCTGTATTACAGGAGAGCAGTGGGACTCGAACTGATGCTCATATGGAACGCCAGCATCATAGATGGCGGCTTAACCCACTGCACTGAGACACTGCCCCAAGTATGTTTTAGTTCTCTTGGGTTTATGCTGTGAGCCCTAGGTCATGTGAGGACTCTGTGACTCACCTTTTGCTGAACACCTGACTGTTCTCTGTAGCAGCCACACCACTTTATATCCCCAGAAACAGTGTATGGGCATTTCATTTCTGCACATACTTTAGTTTTATTTGTTGTTTACTATTGCCATAGTGATTGTGAAGATGTGCTTTTTGTATTTGTGTATTTTCTTTGGATAGTTTGTTAAGATCCCTTTTCCCATTTTAAAATAAGGTATTTTATTTCTGAGTTGTAAGAGTTTTCCATATATTCTGGGTACTAGATCCTCGTTAACTATGATTAGCAAGCATTTTCTCTAGTTCTGTGAATTTTTTTATCTTCTCAGTAATATTCTTCAAAGCACAGTGTTTAAATTTTGATGAAATACATTTATTTACTTTTTTCTTTGCTTTTAAAACCATCTATTGTCTTGTCACAGGTCACAAAGTCTTACTTTCATGCTTTCTTCTTAGAGTTTTATCATTCCACTTGTAATATTTAAGTATTTGATTTATATTTTGTTATTTTGTATGTAGTATAAATAGGGATTCACATTTTTCATTTTGTGCATAGATGTCCTATTGTTTGGTTGAAAAGACTGTCCGTGGGGCCAGTGTTTTATGATGCAGAGGTTTAAGCCATTGCCTGCAATGTTAGCATCCAGTATGGGCACTGTTTTGAGTCCCAGTTGCTCCACTTTAATCCAACTTCCTGCTAACTAATGTGGGGAGTGTTGGAAGATGGTCCAAGTACTTGGGCTCTTGCACCTATGTGAAAGACCTGGATGGAGTTCCAGGGTACTGACTTCAGCCTGGCCTAAACCTGACCTCGGTGGCCATTTGGAATGAAGCAGAGGACAAAAGAATCTCTCTCACTCTTTCTCTCTGGCTCACTCTCTAGCTTTCTCTCTGTGTCTTTCAGATAGATAGATAACTTTTTAAAAAGTGGAAAGTCTGTCCTTTCCTCTATTGAGTCGTCTTGGCATTCTTGACAAAAATCATTTTACCATAGCTGTACAGGTTTACTTTATGTTGTTGTCATTAAACATTTATTCATTTTTGTTTGAAAGGCAGATCTACTGAAAGAAAGAGAAATAGGAAGAGAGAGACAGAAAGAGCTTCCATCTGCTGGTTCAGTCCCCAAATGGCCACAATGGCCAGAGCTAAGTTGATCTGAAGCTGGGAACTAGGAGCTTCCTCTGGATCTTGTACATGGGTGCAGGGTCTCAAGGATTTGGACCATCTTCGCTGCTTTCTCAGGTCGTAAGCAGAAATCCAAATTAGAGTAGTGGCCTCACAAGCTGGTGCCCATATGGAATGCTGGTGCAAGATGGTGAAGGACTAGCTTCTTAAGCCACCATGCCCGTCCCAGGTTTATTTCTATTCTATTTTATTGTGTGTATCAGTCCTTCACCAGTACCATACTACTTTGATTACTATAGTTTTTTATGGTATTCTTTTTTATTAGCAAACTCGACTTACATTATTAGCTGTTTCATGTGAGGCAGAATAGATTTGTAATAATTCCACCAGTGTGTGCAAACATTTATTAACTTATTTCTATGTGGCAAGTACCTAATTTATCATCTTACTCATACTGTCTTTATAAACAGTATTGTGAAAAAAAACTGCCATTCCTATTTTACTAATCAAAAAGTTGTTTTGAGAAGATTAAATGATTTGTTTGAACTCATGGGAGTGGTAAGTGGTACAGCTGTGATTGGGGTTCTGGCAGCACAGTCTCTGGTATGCGCTGCTATCTCCAAAGAGTAGCCAAGTCTGGTAGAAGCCTTCTGTCTTGGGGGATGGGGCAGTTCTGCTCTCTCTTATATTCTGTAAATTAAACAAGCTATAAAATGGCAGTATGGCATAGTCAGAGGTCGGGGATTTTCACCCATACTTATTTTTTGTTATCTGGTCTTAGGAAGTCAGAATCTCTGTTTCCGTCTCTTTAGAGTAAGGAGAGTGCAATGTGCATGTGTTACTCTTGGAAACAGTAAATCATCAGAAATCTCAACTGACTGACTTTAAAGTTCGTTGTTTCTTCTTTCTGCTAAAATCTGTTATTGAGATTCTCTAGTAAAATTTTCACATTCACTATTGTGATTTTCCTACCAACATTTCTGTTCATTTAAAAATAATTTATGTATTTTTATTGAAATAATATGTATTTGTTGATTATACTTTCTCTTCATTCTTTACATCTGATTTCTTTCAGCTGTTCTGACAAATTTATAATAAGTCACTTCAAGTCTTTGTTTAATGAGCCCAACATCTGAACCTCCTTCAGGACAGTTTCTACTGATTGTTTTTTCTTTTTGTAGGGTGCTACTGTCTTGTTTAGGTTTGGGGGCGTGTGTATGCCTAAATTTTTTTTGAAAATTTGACATTTGAAATTAGTTTTTAAAATTTGTTGAGGGGCAGAAAGAGAGAGTAGATAGTTAGCTAGCTAGATAGATAAAATGAACTCCCATCTTTGGTCTACTTCCCAGGTGCCACAATGACGGGAGCTGGACCAGATGCAGGAACCAAAGCTAACAACACAGTCTAAATTTCCAATTTGGGAGGCTAGAAGCCAAATATTTGAACCGTCATTGCTGCCTCTAACTGTGTATTAGCAGAAACTG
This sequence comes from Ochotona curzoniae, assembly GCF_017591425.1. Classification (NCBI taxonomy): domain Eukaryota; kingdom Metazoa; phylum Chordata; class Mammalia; order Lagomorpha; family Ochotonidae; genus Ochotona; species Ochotona curzoniae. Next base: position 7,621,848 of record NW_024466454.1, read on the forward strand.
GAATCAGGATCCAGAGCTTGGTATAGACCCAGATACTCCCATGCTGAATATGGTATTCTATCCAGTAGTTTAACCACATAACTAAATGACAGCCCCAGTAATTAACATTTTTTTAAAGATTTATTTTATTTTTATTGGAAAGGCGGACATACAGAGAGGAGAGACAGAGAGGAAGATCTTCCGTCCGATGATTCACTCCCCAAGTGAGCGCAACGGCCGGTGCTATGCCGATCTGAAGCCAGGAGCCTCTTCTGGGTCTCCCACGCGGGTGCAGGTTCCCAAGGTTTTGGGCCGTCCTCGACTGCTTTCCCAGGCTACAGGCAGGGAGCTGGATGGGAAGCAGGGCTGCCGGGATTAGAACCGGCGCCTATATGGGATCCCGGGCGTGCAAGGCGAGGACCTTAACCACTTGCGCCACCGCACCGGGCCCAGTAATTAACATTTTTAATTAAAAATTTGTTTATTTATTATTGGAAAATCATATATGCAGAGAGGATGAAAGACAGAAAGGAAGATCTTCTGTCCACAGATTCGCTCCTCAAGTGGCCACAATAGCCGGAGCTAAGCTGATCCAAAGCCAGGAGCCCCGGGCTTCTTTTGGGTTGCCCATGTAGGTGCAGGGTCCCAAGGTTTTGGGCTGTCCTTGACTGCTTTCTCAGGCCACAAGCAGGGAGCTGGATGGGAAGCAGGGTCACCGGGATCAGAACCAGTGCCCGTATGGGATATCAGCAAGTTCAAGGCGAGGACTTTAACTACTAGGTTATCATGCCAGGCCCATAATTGGACATTTTTAATGTGGTAACTCTAAAAATCAAATATTCTTTCCTCTCTGGGTTTTCTTCTTACTGTTGCTTCTAGTTGTAGTAGTAGCAATTTTTTTTGCACGACTATTTCCCTTAGGCACTGAAGCCACTTAGTTTTATAAACTATGGATTTGAGCAAATTTCCATAAATTTCTGTAACTCATAGGTTGGTAAGTCTCTGCTAAGGAATTCTATGTGCGTGCTGGGACACACCTTCAACATGCAGCAAAATAGTTTTGACAACTCTGCCTTAGCCTTCGTTTCCTGCTTAGGCAGAGGATGGAGGTCAGGCGGATAAGTGGTTCAGCGAGTCTCATGTCTCCCTGTGTGTGTGGCCTCATAAATCCCAGAATTACGTCAGACTGTTTCAAAGCCTCCCATAGACATTTCATTACTTAGCTTTCCCTTTGAAGCTTTTTATTTGATCTATTACTGTCCCAAATATGATCTACTACCTCAGGCAGCTATGAAATGAAATTAAATATCTTCTAATTGTTTTTTTTTTTAATGCCTTCTGGGAGAAAGGCTTTTTGTATCGGTGGTCTGTGGGTCAGGTCAAAATCAGACTGATTTGTGTGTGAAGTTGCAGAGGATCACCAGACAGGTCAAATAGTGGCAGCTCTTCAGGAACGAAAAATCTTGTTCAGTTGGAATCATGGTGACCAGTTAGGACACGACGGTGAAGTAGGTCTTCCAGCAAGCAAGCGTCCTTCCTCAGGAAGTCAGCACAGGGGTGTTTTTAGGCTAATCCTCTGCGTGTGGTGCTGGCATCCCATTTGGTCACTGGTTTGTGTCTCAGCTGCTCAACTTCCCAAGCAGCTTCCTGGTTATGGCCTGGGAAAGCAGCAGAGGATGGCTTAAATTCTTAGGCCTCTGCATCCTCATGGGAGACCCAGCAGAGCTTAGATTTCCAGGTTCTGTCTTCAGATTAGCCTCAGTTCTGACCATTGTGGCCACTTAAGGAGTGAATCTGGAGGGATGAAAATAAAATTGTATGTCTCTTCTTTCTCTGTAAATCCACCTTTCAGATTTAAAAACCAATATTGAAAAGAAACTTCTTTAATCAATATGATGTACGTACAGAGTTTGACAAGTTTATTACTTGAAAAATTTTTTTTTTGTTTTGGATATGACTTATGTGCTCTTTCATGAGTAAAGAATGAACCAGTTATTGCTGTAGGTACCAAAAATTGTGACCTTTTGCTAAATGAGAATCTTAGCACTAAAGATGATGGCTTCTGTAGCTCTCAGGGACTAGAAAACCTTTGTGGTTGGTTTTGATCCATAACTGAAGGAGATATTTGCATGTTTATGTTTTGGACTCCTGAAAACCAAGTGTGGACTAGAACATAAACATGTGAGTGTAGTTCTAACAACCACGTAGGGACTTTCAGGACCAGGTGGAAACGTAGCCTAACAGAAAACAGATTTGGCTTAGGGGCTCTGGTGTCTGCTGCGGAATAAAAAGCGACAAGGTGGAGCAATGAGAGGATTGTGGGTGGAGTTGTTACATCGTTTACATTTTCAGGCCATTGGATGTCTCACACAGGGTCTATAGTGTATATATTTGTAAATTCTAGAATATTGATTGTGTCAACCAACACGTCACATTTAGTCACTGGTCCTGACTCAGTGGGGGCCTGTGCTAGACACAGAAATGGCAAGGTGACTAGGATGTGCTTTCCTCTGTGGAGCTTGTGGCTCAATTAAGCAGTTTCTGGTATTTTTCTTTTCCTGCTTGATCAGGTTAATATTATGTCTACTGGAATTGAAAACTAGAGATCAGCCAATCTGTTGGTGTGTTGTTGTAGGCTGTTTGGAGTTACCCAGTTTACAGAGAGGCTGGCCACAGGGGGATGGGCTCTGGACCCTGCTAAGTTATGCATTCACTCCACAGATTCTCTAGGGAGTTGAATTTCCTTAGCATCCTGCAGAGTCCCCTGAAAAACTGCTGGTTTTGAGAAATTCTTCTCTCTCAATATACTGGAAATATCTGACATTGAGATCATGCTCTCTGATCATAGAATTCTATATTGATAGATATATTATTAATGAAAAACATGTGAGCCCAGCACAATAGCCTAGTGGCTAAAGTCTTTGCCTCATATGCGCCAAGGTGCCTGTTCTAATCCTGGCAGCCCCACTACTCATCTAGCTCTCTGCTTGTGGTCTGGGAAAACAGTCAAGGACACCCCAACACCTTGGGACCCTGCAACCGTGTGGGAGACCCAGAAGAAGTTCCTGGCTTCTGGCTTAGGATCGGTGCAGCTCTGGCTGAAACAGCCACTGGGGGAGTGGACAGAAGACACTGGGTGGCGTCAGGAAGGAATCAGAACAAAAGAGGGCTTCCTGATTCTGCCTAACCTCATTCTGTTCTTACAGCTAGGGGCACCATGTTTCAAACTCTCCCTCCATCCAACAGCATAACCAGTGAGGAGATATTGTGCAATTTAAGGTTGAAAAAACTGCCAATTGGTAACATAACCTCAATCATTAAACATTTTTTTAAAATCTCTAAAAATGAAGGTCAGCATTGTGGAGCAGCATGATAAGCCATTGGGTGCTTCTAATTATATGAAACAATGAGAAATTTTGATTGGGGATCCATGCTGGCCATAGCAAGTGAAGCACTGTCTGTAGCACTGGCATCTCATATGGATACCAGTTTGAGTCCCAGGTGCTACACTTCAGATCCAGCTCTTTGCTAGTATGCCTGGGAAAGCAGCAGAAGATGGCCCAAATGGTTGGGTTCCTGTTAACCACTTGAGAAAGCAGGACAGAATTCTTAGCTCCAATCTTCAGCCTGGCCTGGCACTGTTATGGCCATGTAGGGAATGGACAAGGGGATGGAAGAGCTCTCTCTTTTTTCCCCACATTTTAATTGTGCCTTTCCAGTAAGTAATTTAAAAAAAAAATCTCTGAAAATAGCAAAAATGTAAAATACATTATAGATCATTTTATAAGATATTGCAGACATATTTATCTAATCATGCTTGTAGTAGAAATAATAAACAAGTGATTTTTAAAGGATATACAAATATGGTATGTGTTTGGCCTAGTGGGAGAGCTGCTGATTTAAAAAGTTGCATTTTGAGCCCCAGCACAGTAGCATAGCGGCTAAAGTCCTCGACTTGAACTCGCTGGGATCCCATATGGGCGCTGGTTTGTGTCCGGGCTGCTCCACTTCCTATCCAGCTCCCTGCCTGTGGCCTGGGAAAGCAGTCTTGGACGGCCCAAGCCCTGGGACCCTGTACCTGCATGGAAGACCCAGAAGAAGCTTCTGGCTACAGATTCGCTTAGAATTGGCTCAGCTCCCGCCATTGCAGCTGCTTGGGAGTGAACCACTGGACGGAAGCTCTTCCTCTCTGTCTCTCCTCTCTGTAAATCTGCCTTTCCAATAAAAATAAATAAATAAATAAATTCTTTAAAAATTTGCATTTCATGTTAGAGTATCTGGGTTTAAGTCCCTTCTGGGTTCAAGTTTCATCTTCTTGCTGAAGCTCACAAAATAAGACAGCTGGTCAAGATTTCAGTAGCTGAGTTCGCGCCACCCACACGGGAGGCCTGAATTGAGTTCCTGGATTCCAGTTTTTGTCATGCCCAGCCCTGGTTATTGTGGTCATTGGAGAATAATCCAGTAAATGAGAGTTCCATCTGTTTGTCTCTCTCTGATGCAAATATAATTTAAAATAAATAAAATAGAGACTGGTGTAGTGGCTCAACTGGCTAATCCTCCACCTACGTGAGCTGGCATCCTGTATCAGTACAAGTTCCTGTCCTAGCTGTTCCACTTAGTTCCCTGTTTGTGACCTGGGAAGCAGTGGAGGACAGCCCAAAGCCTTAGCACCTCGCACCCACTTGGGAGACTTAGAAGAAGCTCCCAACTTCAGATTAGCTCAGCTCCAGCTGTTGCCGTTTGGTGGTGAAGCAGCAGATAGAAGATCTTTCTCTTTGTCTTTCCTTCTTTCAGTCTGCAATTCCAATAAAAATTAATCAATATTAAACAACTAATATTATTTAAAGAATTTGTTTGGTTCCTGTTTAGTCTGTAGATGTGCTATGAAAACATATAGTTGCAAAATGAATATTTGCTTGTCCAGCTTGGCCTGCATAATGCTGAACAATCTAGAAGTTTTTTTTATTTAAAAAATAATTTATTTATTTTTATTGGAAAGGCAGATATACAGAGAGGAGGAGGATAGACAGAGAGGAAGATCTGGCCAATGGTTCACTCCCCAAGTGATTGCAACAGCTAGAGCTGAGCCAATCTGAAGCCAGGAACCAGGAGCCTCTTCCGGGTCTCCCATGCGGGTGCAGGGTCCCAATTCTCTGTGCCGTCCTTGACTGCTTTCCCAGGCCACAAGCAAGGAGCTGGATGGGAAGTGGGGCCGCCGGGATTAGAACCAGTGCCCATATGGGATCCCAGCATGTGCAAGGCAAAGACTAACCACTATGCTATTGCACCAGACCCTAGAAGTTTGTTTTTTCTTCACTTGAATAGAACAGTGCTTTTTGACTGAATTGACTATGTTTAGGTTTCTTGGAGATACAGTATTAGCAAAAACAAACAAACAAACTAAACTAAACAGAAATGCTTTGGGGGGATAAAATTGTAGCTCGTTATATCTCATAGAAGCATTCTTGTATTCATTTTCTTGGGGAAATTGCTGTTGAAGTGCATCTTTAAGGCCAATACGTAAGAGACATCTCTACGATTAGATCAAAGCTCAGAGATTTTCAGTATCAGAGTAATTCCATTAACTTACCTTAATTCTGAAAATAAAATGAAAACCTTTAGCTAGAGGAAAGCTCCTGCATTAGTTAAATGCTGTCATGATTTGACTTTATTTTAGTTGCAAATATTATATCTAATACCTGTGTATGTCCCGTCTTTGGGGGCAAAAGGAAACCTTATCATGTCAGAAACTTCTTTGGTTTTCTAATGCCACTTTTTACATCTAAAGCCCTGTTTAAATATAATTTCATGAATCTATAGAAGAATAGCTATTAATCTTTGTGTTTATATAAAGAAAGGTTTGCAATACTTGATTAATTCTAGTCCTCTAAAATATGAATGATATCATTTGACTTGTTAGATAGAAGATTTATTTTGGTAACGAATCTTGCAAATCAGTCCACAAATGAGAAATAAATGTGAGTAAACATTTGCTCTCTATTGGTTTTTGTTTAAGCTAAAATAATTAGAGTTCAGCCAGCCAAAAAGAAGTTAAATTTGAAATCTAATTCTTGTCAAGAAATTTTGTATGCAGCTATTCAACCTTTTGTTTTAGAACTGCTGTGGTAAGAAAGTAAAACATCATGCCAACAAATGTAGTGATTGGTAAGCTGGAGAGCAGAAATGCAATTCCGTGGTGAGTCCTAGGAGCGCTCATGCTTCCTTGGTGTGCTTCCCAAATGCATCCGAGACGACTAGTAAGTCAAAAAACAGGAGCCAGACAGTAACCAGAAGCTTTTGCTGGTGTCAGTGGCAATAGGATAATGATTTGTTGAGCAAGTGTTGAAAAATTAAAGGAAATGCTTTCTGAACAAAGCCTAGAATAACTGTTCCCCAGTCTGCCTTACAATGAAAAACTTATTTATGTATCAAATTCTAATGTGTATGTTTGAAGTTTACAACATACTGTCAGCTACATGTTATGTTAAAATGGTTATTAACATATCTAGATGTTTTTGTAATAAGAGCAACTATGGCCTTTTTCTATTTAACAAAATCCCCCAAACAATGCCGTTTTATTAATTTTAGTCCTCATGTTATATGTTAGATATCTAGTCTTTTTTATTCTGCATATTTACTGTTTCATAGTCGTTGATGTACATTTCTCTATTACCTTGCCTTTCTACCATCACAACTATAATTCTCTTACGTATGTTAATTCTTTTTTAAAATATACTCCACATAGAAGTTATCATGTAGCATTTCCTGTGTTTAGCTTATACAACTTAGTAGAATATGTACCAAATTTACCCATATCATTCTAATGGCAGAATATTGTTCTTTATTGTAAACACTCCGTTGGGGGGTATTGCACTTCCCTTCTCCATTTGTCTGTTTAGGAGCATTTATTTCATATTTTGGCCTTTGTGAATAATGGTACAATGAACATGAGAGCACGTACTTCTTTATACAGTGATGATTTCAACTCAGAAGAATTATTTTTGAGTCATCTAGCAGTCCTGTTTTGAAATTCTGTAGAGACTCCAGTCTGTTTTTTGTAGTGAGCGTACCAGTTTACATTTCCACCAGCCTTGTGTGCGAGTTCCCTTTCCTCTGAAATCTTGCCAACATTTTTTATCACTTGTCTTTTTGATAGTAGCGTCGTTATGGGTGAAATGGTGTCTCACAGTGGCTTTTCATTTGTGTTTCCCTTATGGTTAGTTATGGTGAACACCTTTTGTATTCCTTTTGACCATTTTTGTCTTCTTTGGAGAAATGTCTGTTCAAGTCCTTTGCACATTTTTAATTGGATTATAATGAAGAGATTGAAGAAGTAATTAAATACCTTCCAACAAAGAAAACTATAGGACCAGATGGCTTCATGGCTGAATTCTACCAGAGTCTAAAGAAAAATCATTACCAGTACTAGGTAAACTCTTCGAAAAAATATATCTGGAGGGAATACTTCCGAACAGATTTCACAAGGTCCACGTTACCTTGACCCACAGCCAGATAAAGACACTGCAAGAAAAACAAATTACAGACCGGTATCTCTGATAAACACTGCAAAAATTCTGACTAAAATATGAGCGTTGCGAATTCAACAATGCAACACATCAAAAAGAGTGTACATTGTGTCACTGGGATTTATCTGCAGCATGCAAAGCCATTTTAACGTGCAAATCCATCGGTGGGATTCATTGCATTAATAAAATGTGAAAGGTAAAACGATCATCTTAATTGATGCAGAAAAAGTATTCAACAAAGCTCAACATTCTTTTTTGGTAAAGACTCTTATAGTTCAGGTTTAGAAAGTTGTTTCTTGGGCCCCAGTGCGATAGCCTAGTAGCCAGATCCTCACCCTGCATCTGGTGGGATTCCATATAGGTGCCGGTTCGTGTCCTGGCTGCTCCACTTCCCACCCAGCTTCCTGCCTAAGGCCTGGAAAAGCAGTCAAGGACAGCCCAAAGCCTTAGGACCCTACACCTGCATCGGAAACCCAGAAGAAGCTCCTAGGTCCTGGCTCCTGGCTACAGATTGGCTTAGATTTGGCCATTGCAATAATTGGGGGAGTGAACCAGTGGATGAAAGATCTTTCTCTTTGTCTCTCCTTCTTTCTGTAAATGTGTCTTTCCAATAAAAATAAATCAATTTTTTAAAAAGTTAAGTTTCTCAGTGTAAGAAAGGTGAGGTATGAACATCTGAACAACTAACATCATACTAAGTGAGGAACACCTGAGAGGTTTTCCACCAAAATCTAGTGCAAGGGCAACCATGCCCATTCTTGCCACTTTTATTCAGCAAAGTATTAGAAGTATCAATAAGAACAATCAAGCAATAAAGTAATGTCCAAATTAGAAAAGAAGAAGCAAAAGAATTTCTTTTCAGATGCCGTAGTCTTTTATGTAGCAAACTTGACAGAGTGTGCAAAAAGCTATTAAGATTCATAAGTAACTTTAGTAAAATTTTTAAAATTTTATTTATATATTTATTTACTTATTTGAAAAAGCAGAGTTACAAAGGAAAATCAGGAGAGGAAGACAAAGCGACAGAGGCAGAGTAGTCCTCCATCAGCTGATTCACCCCAGGTCTGTGTTTGTCCAAAGCCTGGAGCCAGGAACAACTTCTGCATCTCTGGAATAGGTGGGGAGGCCCAGTCACTTGGACCATCGTTTGCTGGGTTACCAGGAGTATTAGTGGGGAGCTCGATCAGAAGTGGAGCAGCTCAGACTAGAACCCACATCCATATGGAATGTCAGCACAGCAGGTGTTAACTTCAACTACAGCAGCCCTGAACTTAGGACATTTTTAGGATGTAAGATCAGATGCCAGCGTGGTGGTGTATTAGGCTACGCTGCAATCTTGCAGCGCTGGCAGTCCCATATGGGGGCTAGTCTTAGTTCTATCTTCTTCACTTCTGATCACTTCCCTGCTATTGGCCTGGGAAAGCATCAAAGGATGGTTCAAGCCCCCAGAACTATGTGGGAAACCTGGAAGAGACACCTGGCTCCCAGCTTTGGAACAGCTCAGCTTTGTACATTGCATCAATTTTAGGAATCAACCAGCAGTTGGGAGATCTTTCTCTGTCTCTCCTTTTCTCTGTAAATCTGCCCTTCCAATAAACATGAGTAAATCTTTAAAATAGTAGTAATAAAAAAGATAATATAAGATCAACATACAGTAGTAGAGGAACGCAAGGCAGAGGAAACCCACAGGCACTTGAACTTGCCCACCCCCTCCTGCCCCCACCAAATGAGCCATTGAATAGGGAGCAGCTGGGGTGTGGACCATCTGAGAGAGGGACACATGGAGTAAGAACTGAGTCTGCCAAAACCCACAGGGTCTGTGCCCTGAGCTCCCTGGGGAGATTCCAGGAGAGATTCCAGGACCACCTGAGAGAGAGATGCAGAATCCCTGGGGGGCAGAGTCTGGACCCAGATGCCATAGCAAGAGAATGTGAAACCCCAGACGCTACAAAGTTATCTGCACACCTGATCCACTGCTTGCTACAGCCATAGATTTCAGCAAGTGCCCACCCCATCTGCCCCTTGCCCTGATCTGTGTACCCCACCTGCCACTTGAAGGTGAATGGGAGAGGAACCCTACCAAGCAGGTACACAGTGGGTGTCCCTGTGCCTCAGCACCCTCCCCAGTCCCAGACAGGCACCTCCGAAAACTCCAGCAAAACACCACAGACTTAAGGTCCTTAGGAACGAGGGCCTTAATACCAACAGGAATGAGAAAGCCCACAGATTCTAAAGGGCATGGGGAAGGCAAAAGAAACTCAGGAAGGAACAAAAATAAGGAAGCCAGTGCTTCCCTCGAAAACGAGCAGAAGAACATATCAATCTTAGAGCTGCAGAAGGAAGATATTGAGGATCTCCCAGACAGGGAATACAAAGAATCCATCATAAAGATCTTCAGAGACAATCTTCAGAGACAAATGATGGCAAGAATTCAAGCTTTTAAAGAATATATCACCACAGAAATAGAGATCTATGAAACAGGTCCAAACTAAAACACGTAAGTTAAAAAACACAATAGAAATCCTACAGTAGAATGCTGCAGAGGAAAGGATATCAGAATTGCAAGATAAACAATTTGAGGACGCACAATTAATTAAACACATGGAAGAGAAGCTGAATAAAGCCAAGAAGTCTATCCAAGAAATGAATGACATCATCAAAAAAATCGAATGTCAGAATTATAGGATCCCTGAAGGTGTAGAGAAAAGTCAGGAATACAGGAGGTATTCAATGAAATTGTAAAAGAGAACTTCCCAAACACTGGGCATGTAAAGGGGAAGCCGAATACAGGAAGGGCAGAGGTTCCCACACATTTGATCCAAAAAGACCCACACCCAGACACATCATTGTCAAGCCCACCACAACGGAACATAAAGAATACTGATAACATATAGGGCAAAACAAATCAGAAGCACTGCCTACTTCTCAGAAGAGATCCTTCAAGCAAGAAGAAAATGGAGTAACATTTTTCAGATCCTAAACAGAAAAAATGTCAACCCAGGAAAATGTATCCAGCAAGGCTCTCATTTATATTTGAAAATGAAATATCTCCACAGTAAAGAGAATTTAGAAAAATACGCCAATACTAAACCAGCACTAGAAACACTGCTCAGAAACATGCTAACGTCATAAAGAAAGGAAGTCAATCAAAATGGCAAAAGGGAAGATATTCAAATTAAAGCCCACAAAAGTAACTAAAACAGAGACCCCAATATACACATGTATAGCTAAATCGCAACCTGTCAATATTAACATTTGAGCATAAATGGCTTAAGCTCATCAATCAGAAGACATAGATGAACAGAATGAATCAAAAAGCAGGGCCCATCTATCTGTTGCCTACAAGAGGCACATCTAATCAACAAAAATACATGGAAGCTGAAAGTGAAAGGATGGAGAAGAACACTTCATGCCAATTGAAAAGAAAAAAAGTACCAGTGTAGCCATTCTATTATCAGACAATATAGACATCAGCATGAAAAACATTAAAAGAGATATTAAATGGCACTACATAATGATAAAGGGAAACATCCACCAAGAAATAATAACATTGATAAATGTTACCAAATACAAGAGTACTGAGCCATCTGAAACCATTATTGACAGACATAAGGGTAGGGATAGATGCCAATACAATAATAATGGGGACCTCAACACCCCCAATAATGTCAATAGATAGGTTAATGAGACAGAAACTCAGCAAAGAAGCAACAGATCTCATAGAGATAATAGAACAAATGGACTTAGTATATATGTGTAAAGCCTCCCATCCTACAAACACTGAATGTACATTTTTTTAAAGCTGTACATGGAACCTTCTCCAGGGTTGACCACATGATAGGTCACAAAACAAGCCTCACTAGCTTTTTTTTAAAAAATTGAAATCATATGATGCATTTTCTCAAACCACCATGGAGTGAAACTAGAGATCAATAAATCAAAATAACCCAGGAAATTTATAAACTGTTGGAAGTGAACAATATGTTACTGAATGAACAATGGGTTAGAGAAGAAATTAAAGAACTTTAAAAATTCATTGAAACCAATGAAAACTCAAACACAGTATACAAAAACCTGTTGGACGCTACCAAAGCAGTGTTAAGAGGTCAGTTTATCACAACTGGTACCTACTTTAGGAAACAAGAAAGACACCAGGTAAATGAGCTAAGTATACACCCAAAGAAAAACAACAGCAAAATAATCCCAAGAACAACAGAAAAAAATAATCAAAATAAGAAAAATAAAGCAAATAGAGACCAAAAGAACAATACACAAAATCAATGGATCAGAGTTGGTTCTTTGAGAAAATAAACAGAATAGACACACCACTGGCCCAACTGATAAAAAAAAAAAGCAGGAGATGACGAGAATTAGTAGTATTAGTATCAAAGATGAAAAGGGGAGGGCCCGGCAGCATGGTCTAATGGCTAAAGTCCTCGCCTTGAATGCACCAGGATCCCATATGGATGCCCGTTCTAATCCCGGCAGCTCTACTTCCCATCCAGCCCCCTGCTTGTGGCCTGGGAAAGTTTTGGGATCCTGCACTGGCATGGGAGACCTGGAGAAGAAGTTCCTGGTACCCGGCTTCAGATCAGCGCAGCACCAGCCATTGCGGCCGCTTGGGGAGTGAATCATCATCAGACAGAAGATCTTCCTCTCTGTCTCTCCTCCTCTCTGTATATCTGACTTTGTAGTAAAAATAAATAACTCTTTAAAAAAAAAAAGATTAAAAGGGGGGCATAACAACAGATACAGCAGCCATAGAGAGAATAATCAGAAATTACTGCAAGCAACTATATGCCAACAAGTTAGAAAACTTCCAAAAAATGGATAGATTCATGGACTCACACCATCGCCCAAAGCTAAATCATGAGGCAGCAGATAATCTAAATAAACCTATAACTGAGGCAGATATCAAATCAGTAATTAAAGCTCTCTCAACAAAGAAAAGCCCGGGCCCAGATGGCTTCACTGCCGAGTTCCACAAAGCATTCCAAGTAGAACTGACTCCAATCTTCATAAACTATTTAAAACAACAGAAGGGGAGACAGTCCTCCCACACTCTTTCTACAAGGCCAACATCACTCCAATACCAAAACCAGACAGAAGCACAAGAGATAAAGAAAGCTATGAACCAATATCCTTGATGAATATTGATGTTAAAATTTTCAAAAAAACACTAGCGAGGGCCCAGCATGGTGGCCTAGTGGCTAAAGTCTTTGCCTTTAATGCACCTGCATCCCATATGGGCACCAGTTCTAATCCCAGCAATCCCACTTCCCATCCTGCTTCCTGCTTGTGGCCTGGGAAAGCAGTCAGGGATTGCCCAAAGCTTTGAGGCCCTGCACCCGCATGGGAGACCTAGAGGATGTTCCTGGCTCCTGGCTTCGGAATGGCACAGCACTGGCCGTTGCTGTCACTTGGGGAGTGAATCATCAGATGGAAGATCTTCCTCTCTGTCTCTCTTACTCTGTATATCTGGCTTTGCAATAAAAATAACTAAATCTTAAAAAAAACACCAACTAGCGAACAGAATGCAGTAATACAACAAACAGATCATTCAACCAAACCTGGTATGCAGGGATGTTTTAACATATATAAATCTATAAATGTGATATACCACGTTAAGAAACTGAAGAACAAGAATCATATTATAGTCTTAATAGATGCAGAGAAAGCAGTTGGTAAAATCCAACACTCCTTCATGCTAAAAATTCTAGGCAAAATATGCATAGAAATAACATTGCACAACATAAGTAATTTATGAAAAGCCCAATGCCAACATCATACTGAATGGGGAAAGATTGGAAGGCTTCCCAGTAAGATCTGGAACTAGACAAGGATGTCCACTATCACCAGTGCTATTTAACATAGTGCTGGAAGTACTCGCAAGACCTATTAGGCAAGAAAAAGAAATTAAGGGAATCCAAATTGGAAAAGAGGAAGTCAAGCTATCTCTGTTTGCAGATAACATGATTCTATATTGCACAGAACCAGAAAATTCAATAGATTGCTAGAACTTATGCGAGAGTTTGGTAAAGTGGCAAGGCACAAAATAAATGAACAGAAATCAACAGCACTAATGTATGTAAGTAACTCCAGCACTGAACAAGAACTCATCAGTGTGGCACCTTTCAAAATAACAGAAAAATACTGAAATATCTTGGAATAAACCTAACTGAGCTGACTTGTTTATTAATATTACTCCTATCTTCGTGAAATGTGCTGCACTCGTTGCCTGGTCGATGTGAGTGCAGCACTTAGGACTCTTGGAACTGTTTATGAGCAGGATTGCCAGTAGAACCTTCCCTGCCTTTTGGACATACTGCCGTAGTCGAATTTTGGTTATTCTAACTGAATAAGATGAACTGACTGACTTTATAATGCATTTGGAGCAAACCTCATTGTAGTTTTTATTTGTATTTCTCTGATGGTTAATGATGCTGAACATTTTTTTCAAGTGACTGTTGGATGACTGTGCTTCATCCTTTGAATATTGCTTGTTCATGTCCTTTACCTATTTGTTATCTGTATTGTTTGTTTTGTTCTTGTGGTCTTTATAGATCCCGGATATTAACCAGTTGCATAGTTTGTAAATATCGTTTACATTTTGTTGGTTGCTTCTTTCCTTTGTCAGTTTTGTCAGTGGATTCCTTGGTGGTACAGAAGGTTCTTAGCTTGATGTAATCCCCTTTGTTTATTTTTACTTTCATTGCTTGTGCTTCTGGGTTGTTTTCCTTGATGTCTCTGCGCTGCCTATGTTTTATAGTTTTCTTGATGTTTTTCTCTAGTAATTTGATGGTACAAGGTCATCAATTTAGATCCTTGATCTATTTTGAGTTGAGTTTCATGTAAGGTATAAAGTAGCAGTCTTATATGTCTACATGTCTAGTTTTCCCATCACCATTTTTTTAAAGATTTATTTTTATTGTTTTTTTATTGGAAAGGTGGATATACAGAGAGGAGAGACAGAGAGGAAGATCTTCTGTCCGATGATTCACTCCCCAAGTGAGCGCAACGGCTGATGCTACACCAATCCGAAGCCAGGAGCCTCTTCCAGGTCTCCCACATGGGTGCAGGGTCCCAAGGTTCTGGGCTGTCCTCGACTGCTTTCCCGGGCCACAGGCAGGGAGCTGGATGGGAAGCAGGGCTGCCGGGATTAGAACCGGCGCCCATATGGGATCCCGGGCGTGCAAGGCGAGGACCTTAACCACTGTGCCACCGCGCCGGGCCCACCATTTTTTTTCAAGTTATTCTTTCTCCCTGGACTGATTTTAGTTCACTTCTCAAAATTTTGTTGCCTATAAATGTTTTGGTTCATTTCCGGGATTTTTGTTCTGCTCCATTGAACTGCATGTCTGGTTTGGGGGTTGTTTTTGTTTGTTTGATTTTGTTTGTTTTTGTGTTGGAAGCAAACTGTTTTAATTACAACTCCCCTGTAGTATGTCTTACAGACTGATATTGTGGTTCTTTTGGTTTTGTTTTTGTTGTTTAAGATAGATTTAGCTATTAGGTGTCTCCTTTGTTTCCATATAAATTTTAGCATGATTTTGTTTTCCTGAGAAGTAATGTCATAGGTCTTTTAATTTGGATCGCATTGAATGTGTAAGTTGCTTTTACTAATATAGACATTTTGATGATATTGATTCTGTCAATCAAAAAACGTGGAAGATTTTCTATTTTTGGTGTACTAATATATTTTGTTAATGTTTTATAATTTTTATTGTAAAGATCCCACACATCCTTGGTCAAATTTATTCCCAAGCATTTGATTTTTTTTTTGCAGCAATTGTGAAAGGGACTAATTTTACAAATTCTTTCTCCAACATGGAATTGTTTGTGTACACAATGGCTGTTGATCTTTGTGTGCTGATTTTATATCCTGCAACTTTACTAAATTGTCTTAGCACTTCCAATAGTCTCTTAATAAAGTCCTCTTGGTCCCCTTTATGGAGAATCATGTCATCTGCAAATATAGATAATTGGGTTATAATTTCTCTCTGGTTTCTTTCTCTTGCCCGAATGGCTCTGGCTAAACTTCCAGGCGTGTACTGAATAGCCATGGTGAGAGCGAGCACCCTGATCTGGTTCTGGATCTTGGTAGACTCCCGCAGTCGTAGGGTGCTGGGGCCCCACTCACACAGGCAGCAGCGTTGTTTCCAGAGTGAGCTACCGCTCCACCTTGGCGGTTTGTACCTGAGCCTGTAGACTCAAAGTCATTGAGGAACAGGGGTTTGTCTCTTCTGTAGAATTGTCTAATCGTGTCTACTCGTACAGACCTAGGTGTGCTGTGCAACTACAGCTCAGCAGCTGCGCACAGCCAGCACAGCCTTTGCTGACCTGAAGATGATGGCCACTCCTGGCTGATCTGGCTGCCTCAAAATGATGTTCCCCTCCCCCTGTCCCTCCAGCTAATCTGGGTGCTTTGATAGGGAAATGGTGAAAAGAAGTGAGCACCCTGTCCCTGACTCCGTGATCCAGGTGGATCCTAGAGCCAGTGTGGTCTTTGTCAGGCAGCAACAGCACTGACTGGCTAGGATGGTCGGCTCTCACCTTTCCAGATCTGCTGTCTTCTCCACTCCCTGACACAGTGTGCCCACTTGCTGCTGCGTGATTGCACTGTTCACGCTTTTCCATGGTGTCTGTCCTCTTTCTGTGCAATTTCCACTGCGAATTTCTCTTCAGCTGTCCCCTGTGAAGGCACTTCCTCTGCTTTTCTTTCATTATCTTTTTGGAGACAAAATCAGCATGTCATTTCCCTCTTCAGCCATCTTGGTCCCCCTGAAAGATATTTCTTCAGTGAAGTAAAATATTTGACAAGCCATTCTGGTGAAGTTTATTCCAGTTTAAAAAGCAGAAGCATATTCCATATGTCCTCAGGCCTAGCAAATCTGCAAGTACAAAATAACCTTTTCAAGAGTATCTGGAATAGTGAGGCGTGAAGCCATGGCAATGTTCTTTCAGTTGGTCACATGAATTGCTCAGGATTCTGCCTTATATGTACTGCAGAGACCGCAGGGCCCAATCTTCATTCCCTCCAATCTTTTGAGCTTGCTGCAAAAGTGGCTGACACTGACCCTATCCTAGATTTGGTGAAAAATAGCACTACCATTTTTACTTTAATAGCATTCTTGTTTTAGTTATGTGAGAGTGCAAAACAGAGGGTGCTTCTAAAATTGCCTTTGAACTTTTAGAATCAGATGATTTTATAAAATCAAATTACATTCTCTTTGTAGAACTTTTAATAAGAATTTCCTCTGGTAATAAATAAAATTTTGAATTTTGAAACCATAGTGACATACATGTTTCACAGTTGTTTTTTTTTTTTTTTTTGACTTTTTAAAATTATAACCACAGGCCTGCATGGTAGCCTAGCAGCTAAAGTCCTTGACTTGTATGTGCCTGGATTCCATATGGACACTGATTCTAATCCCAGCAGCCCCACTTCCCATCCAGCTCCCTGCCTGTGGCCTGGGAAAGCAGTTGAGGATGGCCTGAAACCTTGAGACCCTGCACCCGTGTGGGAGACCTGGAAGAGCTCCTGGCTCCTGGCTTTGGATTGGTTCAGCTCCGGCTATTGCGGCCACTTGGGGAGTGAATTATCAGATGGAAGATCTTCCTCTCTGTCTCTCTTCCTCTCTGTATATCTGAATTTCCAATAAAAAGAAATAAATCTTTAAAAAAATTATAACCACATTAAAGGTACATTTAATATTGTGAGCAAGTATACACAATGCACACCCACTCTATTTCTGTATATATTTGTGCAGTTGAAAGTTTCAAAGAAATTACTGAGGTTCCGTATAAAATATTATCTATTCTACTCTGCTTCATTTTAGAAAATTGGTATTAATCTACCGAATTAATTTTATAACCCTTTCCTGCAATTTGATAGGATGCTGTTTTAGACTGTTTTTCAGTGGTTTTGTGGTCCATTTTTGTCACAAATGTTTGTTTTCTATTTCTGTGCATGTTTTGTTTGGTACTGGATTTTCTGTGATTTCTAGGACAGTAAGATGTGAATTTTCTGAGTGACAGTGTCTTCTCTTTCTGCAGCTCTCATGTGTGAAGCTTCCCCTAGTGCATCATTGATCTGAGGACCTCGCCAGTTGAAAGCCACCGTTTCCATCAACAACCTACCATATCCTTTTGGGTTTGGTTGTGTTACTCAGAAAGTGGATATTGTCTTTCAAGTGCTTTTGATGCAGAGTTAAGCAAATGGCTAAAAACAAATCCTCAGAATGCCCCAAATGTTCGTCATCTTCTCAGAAAGATGCACTTTGCTTATGTTCCAGTACACCAAAGACTTCTTCAATTTTGGTGGTGGAAATGTCACAGACATCAAGCATGGGCAGTACGGAAGTTTTAGCTTTACCAGAGAGAAAAAAAGAAAGAAATAGCAGCAGAGACTTTCTCTCTGTGAAAGATGTGGTAAATATCAAAAACTACATCTCAACATCGATTGACATGCCATCCCCTAATCGCATCTCTGACCTTGTCCGTATCCCATAAATCCTGTCAGCCAGTCCGTTTCCTTAACTGTTAAAGGAACATTCTTCGTTACAGCAGAAATGAGCAGAGGGGTGCCCAAGTTAATTATTTCTCAGGATCCTGAATAATCAGGAATGTCACTTCAGCTTTTTGATAAATGGATTTTGTAGAAAGGCTCTGATTTTCAAGTGGGAATAAAGCTGAAAGTTTGAGTATTCTCTTCAACTGACCAGAAAGAGATTTATGGTTGTGGTTAAATAAAGGGCGATTGTAGCTTATTATTTAAGACAATTTCTGGTGATCTATGGAATATCAAATATACTTCATGAAATTATTTTGCATTAGTTATAAACAATTAAACACACAGTTGGCCTGATATGCATATATTCACATTTATAACGAAGTAATATGGAAGGTTGCAGTTGTTATAGCCCAGCTCTGGAGACAGAGTAGTCAGTTTAGGAAAAGTGAGGGTCTTACCCTTCAAAGTTGGCCCTTGATTATATTTTTTATTATTATTTATTTTTATTAGAATGGTGGGTATACAGAGGAGGAGAGACAGAGGTGAAGATATTCTGTCCAATGGTTTACTCCCCAAGCAGCTGCAACGGCTGGAGCTGAGCCCATCCAAAGCCAGGAGCCAGGAGCTCTTCCGGGTCTCCTATGCAGGTGCAGGGTCCCAAGGCTTTGGGCCGTCCTTGACTGCTTTCCCAGGCCACAAGCAGGGAGCTGATGGGAAATAGGGCTGCTGGGATTAGAATCAGTGTCCATAAGGGATCCCAGTGTGTGCAAGGCGAGGACTTTAACCATTACGCTATCGCACCGGGCCCCCTTGATTATATTTTAACCCCCCAGCTACTACTTATAATTTTGTTGGTAGTATGGATGTTGCCATAGAGATGTTTCTGAATGAATCATTGTTGTTTTTCATTTAGAGCACATTTTGACTGTCTAACCAATAATCTGTTGAGATGTTTGTTACACTTGAAAACAAGTGTGATTGAGAAAACTGTGAAGGTGGTGCTAGCTGTTTGACCTAGAGGTTAAGGTGCCTGTATTTCACATCAGCGTGGCCAGGTGGACTCCTGGCTCTGGCTCCAGACCCCAGCTTCCCGCTGCTGCAGTGCAGTGTGGATGACTCTGCCACCCTCACAGGGCAGCTCGATTGACTTCCTGACCCTGACCTTTGGGAGATGGGATATCTCTTGGTCTCTCTTTCTTTAACTCTTTCATTGTCTATCTCACTGTCAAATAAACAATATTTTTTTAAAAATTGGAGGGGCCCAGCGCGGTGGCGCAGTGGTTAAGGTCCTCACCTTGCACGTCCGGGATCCCATATGGGCGCCGGTTCTAATCCCGGCAGCCCTGCTTCCCTTCCAGCTCCCTGCCTGTGGCCTGGGAAAGCAGTCGAGGACGGCCCAAAGCTTTGGGACCCTGCACCCATGTGGGAGACCCGGAAGAGGCTCCTGGCTTTGGATCGGCATAGTATCGACCCGTTGCGCTCACTTGGGGAGTGAATCATCGGACGGAAGATCTTCCTCTCTGTCTCTCCTCCTCTCTGTATATCTGCCTTTCCAATAAAAAAATAATAAAAATAAATCTTGAAAAAAAATTGGAAAGGAGTTATCAGGTAAACTGATGTTATCTGGTGTTCAGGTTATCATGTAGTTTCAGAAAATCTGACTGAATGACTTAAGATGCGCTTTGGCCTAGTGAGCCACTGAATCATGTAGGGCTTGGGTTTTCAAAAGGACAGGAAAATATCGAACACACAGTAAATATGATGGTACATAGAAGAGCTATCAGATCATCTGCATTAATATTCAGCAAGAATATTATCTATTTACAATTTCTGTTTGGTTCCAGCCCTCAAGAACCTTAAGCGTAGAGAGAAAAGCATCTCAACAACAATGGAATCGAGGCAACATTACAGAAGGAAAAATTCCTCACATAAGAATGGACAATGGAGCTGCTATTGAGGTACATACAAAGCAAAGCTAAACTACTGGGGGTTTCCAGGTTTCTAACTTGGTATATTGACTGGAAATTAAGCTTAATGTAAAGGAAGTAATGAAAAAAGAAAAATTTACCATTTGAAAATATGTCAGAGTTTTTACTAAAAAAAAAAAATAAAATGTGAACTACTTTCTGTTCATGAAAGACCAAGTAGTCTTTGATGAAAATTAAGGACAGTTTTGTGAGACTGGATGTGAACATTTCCGTCTCTGGGTCTTGATGAGAGTGAAGGCAAGGGCTCTAGTCTTTTTTGCAGACTTCATCAAGGTGGGCAAACACCAGACAACCACAGATAGCTCAGCACTTCACTTCCGGGTGAGCTGGTAGTGATCCCACAGTCTTCCTTGTGAGAGTCTCTGTTTTCCAGATTCAGTAAATACCGATGTCATTCCTCCCAGGACTCCATTATCATACAACATACTAATTAGAGATTAGAAACACTATCAAATTAAAGGATGTTCCATTAGTATCAGATTAAAGAAATGGCAACAAGAACGTTCTTATAGTTGTTGAATAGCCTTAAAATATTTTAAGAGATATTTGGCAACTTAGTTGAAATGATCACAAAAACTTGCTAAACAATTGCAACTTGAATGATGGGTTATATAGTCAGTGATGGATCATAAGGTAGGTCCGTGTTCAGGGATAAAAGAGCTTCCGTGTTGTTTTCCACAATACTGATACCAACAGTGTACAAGGACCCTCTTGTCGCTGCATCCTTCCTACATCTCTTCTCTTTAGTCATTTTGATGATACCACTCTAACTTGGGTTGAGGTTCTATCTCATTGGGATTTTGAGTTGATGGTTAGTGTTGTTGAGCATTGAGGGGGGCATGGACCTCTTGGCTATTTCTCTATCTTCTTTTGAGAAATGTCTGTTTAGATCTATTGCGTATTTTTAAATTGGATTATTTGTTGTCGGGTTTCTTTTCATACTGAATAGTTTTGAATTTCTTATATATATTCAAGTTATTAACCCCTTGTCCGATGTATGTATTGCACATATTATCTCCAGTTTTAGAGATTGTGTTTTCACACTGCTGTTTCCTTTGCTGTGTAGAGGTTCTGCAGTTTGGTGAATTTTGCTTTTGCTTCCTGTGCCTTTGAGATATAGTAATAATTTAAAAATCTTTGTCCATTTCAGGGGCCTCAAGCTTTTCCTATATGTTTTCTTCTAGTACTTTTGAAATTTTAGTTCTTACATGTAAATCTTTATTTCTAATTGCTTTTTGTATGTGATAAGAGATATGGGGTTTAATTTCATTCTTCAAGCAGGTATCTCAATTTCCCAGCACTTGTTATTGATAAGACTGTCCTTTTCCAATACATATTTTTAGCACCTTTGTCAGATTTGCTGGCTGTAGGCGTATGAGGTCTATGTGTCTGTTTCTATTCCGTTATTTTGGTGTTATAATTATTGTAGTTTTGAAATGGGTTTTTGAGTCAAGGGGTATAATGCATCTCTGACCTTTTACTCAAGCTTGTTTTTTTCTATTTGGGCTTCTTTATGGTTCCATTTATATTTTTCTGGTTTGTGAAAAAATATCATTGATATTTTGACAAGAATTGAACTGAATTGAATCTACAAATTATTTTGGGTCATGTAGGCATTTTAAATACATTGATCACTCTAATCCATGGGTAGAAGATATATTTCTAGTTTTTGTGTCTTCCTCAATTTATTTCATCAATGATTTATGATTTTTGCTTAGATATTTTTCACTTCTGTGATATAATTTATTCCTCAGTATTGAATTTTATAGCAGCTATTGGAAATGGGATTGCTTTCTGGATTGCTTTTCCAGATAGTTTCCTGTTGGTGTATAACAATGCTACTGATTTTTTTTACACATTGATTTTGTATCTGGTAATTTTGCTGAATTTATTTATTGATGTCATCAACCTTTTGATGACATTTAAAATTTTCTGTATATAAAATCATGTCATTCACAAAGCAACTGACTCCTTCCAGTGTGATTTGAATTTTTTATCAGATATTTTTACTGTGTCATATGATTTTTTTCGCTCCATTCTGTAGATATGACTGTGTTTCTGTTGATTGGCATAGTTGAAGCATTCTTGCACACCTAGGATGAGTCCATTTTGCATAATCATTTTAATGTGCTGTTGCATTCAACTTGCTAATATGTTGCATTCAATTTGCTAATATGTTGTTGAAGATATGTAAGAGATTTATTTATTGATTAGATATTCAGGGCAAGAGAAAGAGAGGAAGAAAGAGAAATCTTTCGTTTGCTGGTTCATTGTCCAGATGCCCCAACATCCAAGACTAGGCCAGGCTGAAGCTAGGAACCAGAAACTCTTAGAACACCATCCACTACAGTCCCTGGTGCATTTTCAGGAGGCTGGATTGGAAAAGGAATAGGCAGCCTTCCAATATGAGGTGCCTATGTTGCCCGTGTCAGATAACCATCTGTGCCACAACACTGTTCACTGAGGATATTGGTCTGTGGTGTTCTTTTTCTTGTTGTACTTTTCTTGGGGCTTGATATCACAACAGTGCTGTTTCCACAGAATGAGTTTGTGTTCATGGATTTGTGTTCATGCTTTTTGTTAGAATTAAATGGGGAAAACATAGGGTCCTGGAGATTTTTGTGAGTGTGTGTGCTGGTAGACTTTCTATTATTAATTGAATCTCATTGTCCTTTTATGTGTGTGTTTAGGCATTCTGCTTCTTCTTGATAACATGTACATCTTAAGAATTGTCAGCTTCTTCTAACTTATCAGACTTAGTGGTAGAATAAATACATTGTATTTCTTTGATGTTAGTTGTAATGTTTCCCTTTTAATCCTTGATTTTATGTATTTCAGCTTTTTTCTATAGATAAAGTTTCATCAGTTATATTTTTTAAAAGAACCAACCATTCATTTCACTGATTTTTTTTTAGTATGTTCTTTGCACTTCCAGTTTTATTATTTGCTTCTACTAACTTTGGATTTTTTTCATTCTTATTTTTCTAGTTTCTTGATGTATAGAATGTTTATAAATTATTGCTTTTTTGATATTGGCAATTTTTACCTTCCCTCTTAATACTGCTTTTATTTTCTTTTATTTTTTTAAATTTTTTATGGGTAAGACAATTATTCTGTATTATTTCCTTAATGTATCTGATGTAAAAGGAGATTTTAAGGGAGAATTCCCACCCAGTCTCCCACCCACCCCAGGTCCCTGGTGTGGGGCGTGCTCCGAGGATCTTGCTCAAGTGGTTCTGATGATTCAACAGTTCTGAATTGCTGCCACTCTCACCACTCCAAGCACGATGCGGTTGTTGGAGATTCCACTGATCAACATAGTCCATGATAGCGTCTCTGTTTGCCCAGTATTTTCATTGCCAACATATAGCTGAAGTGGTTGATTGACTTGTTCTGTCCTCTGTCATTTGATAGTTAGCATTCTGAGTCCGAAAGCTTGATTGGGGGGATCCCCCAAGAAACTTTGTCTGAGGTGTTCCCAGACCAGGCTCTTATATGTGCTAGCAAGCACAGGGCCCAGTACAGTCCATCGCCCCCATCAGCTGGTGGTTGCAGTTGCTGGGTTGGTTCTGTTTCCATCCCTGTCTTCCTCTGGAACCAATGGGTGTTTGCAGTCCAGCCTGGTTCTGCCCAGCACATACTCGGACCTTACATAAACCAGTGGGAGCTACAGCCTACCTGAAGTGACCCACAATAATCCCAACCAGGCCCGCCCCCTACCCTGGTTTGCCAGTATGTGTGGCAGACTAGTCTAATCTGTCCCATATTCCCTTCTGCTCTCATACATGTCAATGGGTATTAAAACCTTGTTCCATCAAATACTGATTTTGCTGTGTCCTTTAGATTTATGTATTTTGTGTTTCTGTTTTCATTTATTTCAAGAAATTGAAAAATTTTTTCTCCTTAATATCTCCCTTGGTCCATTGGCTGTTTAAGTGTAAGTTGCTTAATTTTCATGTATTTATGTAGGTTCTAAAGTTTTTCTTGTTATTGATTTTGGTTTTATTGCACTGTGGTTAGAAAAGATGCTGTATACAGCACCTGCCTATGTGCACAAAAATTGGATTGAGGTGCACCTGGAAGGGCTTTTTTTTTTCTCCCAGAATTAGGGCTTTTTGGGGTTGCCTGACGAGGCCACAGCACTTCGTGCTGTGGAGCCAGGACTGGGGACAGGACAGGCCAGACTAGACTGCAGCACTTGCTGGCAAGAGCTGGGCTGGAGGCAGGCTCAGTGCAATTTTTTAAGAGTCTCCTCTCCTAGGCCACTGTGCATGCTGGTTGATGAGAGAACCAACCCTCTCCATCCTAATCGGAGGCCCACATGGGTCTGTGACCCCCTTACTTACATAATAAGTATTAAAATAAAATAAAAATTTTAAATGACACTTTATGCAATTTGTATTTCTTAGAAATTGTTGAGATTTGTTTTGTGACCTGCCATGTGATATGTGCTATTGAGAGGAAAGAATACAATGCAGCTGCAGGATGAAATATTCTGTAGATTTTTTTTAGGTCCAGTTGTTCTAAGGCGTAATTTAATTCTGCTTTTTGTTGGTTTTCTGTCTTTGTAATCTGTCTGTTTCTGAAAGTAGAGTGTTAAAGTCCCCTACCATTATTATAGTCTTTCTCCCTTCTGGTCTATTAATGTTTGCTTTATGTAGGGTACTCCAATATTGGGTGCACACATATTTACAATTATTATTTCCCCTCACTAGACTGAACTTTTATCACTTTATATTGACCTTCCTTGTCTCTTTTTATTGCTTTTGATTTGAAATCTGTTTTATAGAATTTTAGCATTTCTGCTTTCTTTTGAGTTCCGTTTGCAAGGAATATCTTGTTCCACCCATTCATTTTCAATCTGTCTGCATTGTTAGAGGTGAAATGAGTTTCTTGTAAGTAGCATATGGTTGGGTTTTGCTTGTTTACTCATTTATTAAGTTATTCTATATCTTTTAATTGGAGAATTTAATTCATTTATGTTTCAGGTAATTATTGACAGCTAAGGTCTTACTTCTGCCATTTTAACTCTTGTTTTGTAGTTCTGTTGTTTCTTTTTAAAATCCCTCTCTTATAGTTCATTTGTGGTCACATTATTTTCCTTAGTGGTGTATTTTGGTTCCTTATTTTTGATAAGACTGTCATTGGTTTTTGCTTTGTGGTTACCATGAAGCTTACAGAAATTTTTTCTGGTTATAAGCTATTTTAAGCAGTGATTATAAAATAAGGAAATAAACATAAACAAAGTGGTAAGGAACAATACTAAATTACTGCATACTTGAATATTTTAAAGATTTATTTATGTATTTACAGATGGAGAGAGAGGCAGAGATAGAGAGGGAGATACTGTGTCACTGCCTCTTGCCACAGACGGCCAGAACAGCTGCAGTTGGGCTAATCAGTAGTCAAGCATCAGGAATTCCATCCAGGTCTTCCATGTGGGTGTAGTGACCCACATACTTGAGCCATCCTTTGATGCTTCCCTAGGCTCGTTAGAAAGGAGATGGATTAGAGGTGAAGCAATTGGGTCTCAAACATGTGCCCATATGCAATATTGACACTGCAGGTGACAGCTTTATGCACTACAACACAACATTTACCACCCCCCACTTTGAATTTTTGTAGCTTCAATTATGTCTCCTGTTTATCTCTTAAAACTTTAGTGTAATTACTATATTTTTTGAACTTTTTAGTTGTCACACTAAAGATATGAATAGTTTATGCTGCATATTTACAATTTTAGAGCATTTAAATTTGCATGTATAGGTATTCTTACCAGTAAGTTTTCTACATTTTAATGTTTTCTTTGAACATATTAATATCTCTTTCCTTTAGTTTGAAGAACTCCCTTTAGCATTTCTTGAATAAAGGTCTTGTTTTTCCTCAAAAGTTTAAAAGTTGAAGGATATCCTCATATCTTAAAGACAGTTTTGCTGGCACTGTTTTTGGCTGTCAGCTTCTTTTCCATTCAGTCCTGTAGAATCTTATTCTTTGAGGCCTCTGAATTTCCTTCCTTCCTCTTTCCCTCTCTTCCTTTCTCTCTCTCTTCTCCTTCCTTCCCTCCATCTTTCCTTCCTTCTTTCCTTCCTCCCTTCCTTCCTTCCTCTCTCTCTCTCTCTCTCTCTCTCTCTGTCTGACACATCTTTGTTTATTTTGAAAGGCTTACAGAGGAAGAAAGATGGAGGAGAAAAGAGCAAGGGGCTAGAGAGAGTGAGAGAGAGATCGTCCACCTGTTGGTTTCACTCCCCCAGATGGCTACAGTGGCTGGAGCCAGGTCCTGCCTAAGCCTCATCAAGGGCCTATAAGCTCCATCAAGGTCTCCTACATGGGTAGCAGGTTCTCACATCCCTGAGCCATAATCTTTTGCCTCCCAGGGTGTGCATTGGTTGGAAGCTGGATTGAAAGCAGAGTAGGACTTGAACCCAAAGACACTCTAATATGAATATGAGCATCCCAAACAGTGGCTTAACCCACTGCACCAATGTGTCTACCGTACAATATCATTTTTAATAATCTTTATTTATTTTCACCAACTTGAAGGTTGAAGAGTCAGAGGTGAGGGGAAATCTTCTGTCTATAGATTCATTCCCCAAATACCTATCTTAGCCAGGGCTGGAACAGGCCAAAGCCAGGATCCTGGACCTCCATCTGAATGTCCCACTTAGGTGTCAGGGTCCTAAGCACTCAGACCATTGTTTCTTGCCTCTTGGATGTATTAGCAGGAAGCTGGATTGGAGATGGGGGAGCAAGCACTTAATCCAGCATCTTGGTTTGAGTCCTCCTCTGCCCTACAGGAAGTGATAGTGTAAATGAGTTGCATGTTTATCATTTTACAGTGTGAGCCTGAATGCTGCTGTTGGCAAAGCTAATGCAGTTTCTCTGTTTAAGTAACAGTTCAGCAATAAGCAGAAAGGGCCTTGATCTGGATGATGACTTTATGAATGGGTTATTTTCTTATGACTTTCTTCACATATTTCTTCTTAAAATACAAAATAGAGTTTCATACAAAAAAATAATGGGACCTATGGCTCAAAAGAATAAAATTGAATAAGCTGCTTTTGTTTTTGTCAAAATGGGGAAGGAATTCTGACTTGCTCTCCTTACCCATAATTGATGTTGGAACTATTCTTTTAGCGTTTATAATTTTCAACTACTGTTTCTTGTGTGTGAAATGTCAACCAAAATGACTTAAACGTTAAAGATGTTATTTGAAAGAATAGAAGATTTATAAATGAAATATCACTCAAAAGCTGGTTCCTTTTTTTAAAAAAAGCATTTATTTTGCCTTTTGAATAAGCTAACAAACATGAGTTAATGGAGACAGTGAAAATAAAGAAGAAGCTTACTTGTTAAGCATTAGTTCAGTGGTTAATGGGTGTTGATCTTACAGTATGGCTCTCAGTTTTGGGGTGATAATGTTGCATATATACAAATACACACATTTAGAAACACCATATGTATGTATAAATAGTCCAGCCTCCCTTTTTCTTATGAATTAATTTAATTTATATTATAGCTTGAAATAAAGTATTTTTTATACATTTGAGCTTTCCCACATTTTACTATTGTGGGAAAATTTGGCTTCTTTTTTTTAAAATTCATTTATTTTTATTTGCAAGGCAGATTTGCAGATAGAAGAAGAGACACAGAGAGATATCTGCTGGTTTATTCTCTCAAAAAACAGCAATAGCAGGAGCTGTCCAATATGAAGCCAGAAACCAGGAGCTTCTTCTGTTCTCCCTATTGGATGCAGGATTCCTAGGACCTGAACTGTCCTCTGCTGCTTTCCCAGGCTGTAAGCAGTGAGCTGGATCAAAAGTGGAGCACTCAGGATTAGAACCAGCTCCCATATGGGATGCCAGCACTGCAGGCAGAGGATTGACCTAATAAGCTACCGCACCTGCCCCCAAATGTTTTTCTTCCAAAGCACATTTTAACAAAATTCATTAAACTTTATTTTGTGTTGATTAAGATGTTTATTAATATTGAAGTAAATATGTACTATCTTGTGGGGTGTTTTGGTTTTTGTTTGTTTTTGTCATGGAGCAGAATGTCTACCATTGCATGAATATCTGTTAATATCACTTGTTCGTTTTGGGTTTTTTTTTTAATTTGCATGAGACAGAACATTTCCTCATCCTGTGATTCATTCCCTAAATGCCAGCAATGACTGAGGCTGAGTTGTGGCCGAAGCTGGGAGCTAGACACTCAGAGCAGATCTCTTAGCTGAGCAGATCAGACTCAATGATTTGAGCCACCACTTTCCACTTCTGGAGAATGCTTGACTGGCAAGCTGGAGTCGGGAACAACAGCAAAGCCTGAACCCTGACATTCCACCATGGCCTGACTGCTAGACCAAACACACCCTGGGCATTCATTGTTAACATCTGAAGTGTAATAGAGTAAGACCAAGCAACTCTTCCTTTTTTTCTTTTTCGCCAGGAAATCTATACCTTTGGAAGAGTATTGGGACAAGGGAGCTTTGGCTTGGTTGTTGAAGCTACAAACAAGGAAACGGAAACAAAATGGGCAATTAAAAAAGTGAATAAGGAAAAGGTAAGGCTTATTACAGCGTCTGAGTAGGGGTGCGGCGCCTGTGCAGGGTGGGTGTGCGCACTAACACGGTCTGCTGCGACCCTGAGGGCCAGTGCCTGGGCTGACCCCATCAAGTTTCATTCTTTTTTTAAGATTTATTTATTTTTTGGAAAGTCAGATATACAGAGAGGAGGAGAGACAGAGAGGAAGATCTTTCGTCCGATGATTCACTCCCAGGTGAGCATAACAGCCAATGCTATGCCGATCCGAAGCCAGGATCCAGGAACTTCTTCTGGGTATCCCCAAGGTTCTGGGCCATCCTCGACTGCTTTCCCAGGCCACAAGCAGGGAGCTGGATGGGAAGTGGAGGTGCCAGGATTAGAACCGGTGCCCATATGGGATCCCGGGGCATTCAAGGCAAGGACTTTAACTGCTAGGCCACGCCGGCGGGCCCATGAAGTTTAATTCTTAAGTCTTCTGGCAAGGGACCTTTTCTGAAACGCAGGTGTACAAATGTTTTCTGTGAAGAAAAAGGCAAGTGAAAGGATTGACATAACCAAAATTATCAGCTAAATTGATTTGAGCTCATAGAATTGAGGGTAAGGGCTGGTTTTCAAAATGTATAGTAGAGTCATGACCTAGAGAAGCCTTGACCAGAATAAGGCCTGGAATTCTTTTCTGGTGTTGTTCTGCCATGCTTTTTTCTGTTCTCTGCTCATGTTTGATTCCCAGTATCATCGCCATTAGCTAATTATCTGTTTATTCCTCCTATCTGCTCTGTCAGTTTGAACCACTTTTCACTGGCTGTCCAGTATCTGATTCACTTGTATCCACCATCTGTCTGTCTTCTTTACTGGATTTCATTATGGAATGGAAAACAGCTTCTGTTTAAGATTTAGAGTCTAAGATCTTTGACCTTACACCTGTTCATTTATTGACTTAAAAGTTTTCTGTGGCTGGTGAAGAAAAAAATTGACAATGCGTGTTGCTTTCCTTTGAATTGGTGCAATAAGTACGTGTACTAAGTGTCTACAGTTAAGCAGTAGGTTTTATGTGTTCTTTAAAAGGAACCCTGGCAAATATCCATCTGAAACTTAATATAGTAGCATATCAATCGTTTTAAAAAGCAAATATTTATTTTTATTAGAAAGGCATATTTACAGAAAGGAGAAATGGATAAAGGATCTTCCATCCACTGGTTCACTCTCCAAGTGGCCACAATGACTGGAGCTGAGGTTATCTGAAACCTGGAGCCAGGAGCCTCTTCCAGGTCTCTCATGTAGGAGCAGGGCCCCAAGGACTTGGGCCATCCCCCATTGCTTTCCCAGGCCACAAGCAGGGAGTTAGATGAGAAGCAGACAAGCTGCAGTACAAACAGGCCCGCAGAAGGATACCGATGCTTGGAGATGGAGTATTAGCCAGTTGAGAGCTATTGTGCTGGCCCCAGCATATTCATATTTTGAATAAAGTAATTAAGAGGTCCCAGCGTGATTGCTCAGTGGCTAAAATTCTCACCTTGCATTGCCCAGTTGGGAAACCCAGAAGAAAATCCTGGCTTCTGGCTTCGGATCCACTTGGCTCCAGCCATTGCGGGCACTTGGGAGTGGGCCAGCAGAGAGATCTCTTCTGTCTATCCTCTCTGTGTATTTGGCTTTCCTACTAAAAAACAAACAAATATTTTAAAATAAAGTAATCAAGAGACTTTCTAGAAATCTCTAGGATTTAAACTCTGGGTAACTCCCCAAATGTAGTATACTGGTGGTATAATTTCCTTTACTTCTGTGGTATCATGTAGGATTATATAAATAACATTCAGGGTTTTATAAACAGTATACCTGCTTGTAATTTTAAGAATTAATAATTTCTCATCATGCATTTTAAGAATTAATAATTTTCACGTATTTGTTGATATTGAAAGTTCATAGAAAAATATAGCAAAGTGAAATTTTAGAGTCTTTACAATGATTAGAAAATTATATTGTTGTATTACATACTGGTCAAGCCATTTCGGAAGTGAGGAGAAATGCTACTGATATGAATATTAGGAATAATAGTAATGACTTTCTATATCTTGCACAGAGAAGAATTCGCTCTTTGTGGTCACTATTTCTTTTGACCCGTTACAGTGTGGCTTTAATCCTACATCGATGGGGGCATAGTAGAGGGGGTCAGTATCCTGTTCATCTCTAACATGATAAAGGTTGAAGAGCACAGGTTATTGGACGTAGAAATGGCCATAAGTAAAATTTTAACTGGTCCAGGTTTGCCATATGACCAGTCTCTTCCCACCTGCTTGCATGTGTCCTCACTGAAGCAGGGGTTGGGAGCCAGAACTGGAGTAACAGGACATTTCTCATCCCTCTCATGGATTTTTTTTTATTAATGTGGAAATAAGACTCATAATTGAAGACAGTGCTTATCCTCAAATAATGGTACTTTTGAACATATTAGGAGTAATGATTGTGATAAGAAAGCCCTTCTAGAATTTCTCTGATGACATTGTGGACGATCAGCTATCTTCCATCCTGAATACAGGCCTTGTGCTCCTTGGAACGTTCATGCCTTCACCTTTGGGCCAACATGGTGAGCGTTGGATATTAGGAGCTAAAGCTTGGGTCAGGTGGATCCGAAGGGAATGTCTTCCTTATCCTCTCTCACTCCTTTTCCCTCGTGTCTCTTCTCCCCCTACCCCTCTGTCTCTCTGTGTCTCTGGTGGAACAAGTAGTAATCATTTAAAGAAAAATCTGTCAAAAGTATAGGAGAAACTATTCAGTAGCTTTAATGTGAGTAATGTAGGAGTGATACTTTCATGTGAAATCTGTTTGTTTTTCATTAATTAAGGCTGGAAGCTCTGCTGTAAAGTTACTTGAACGGGAGGTGAACATCCTAAAAAGTGTGAGACATGAACATATCATACATCTGGAACAAGTATTTGAGACACCCAAGGTAAAGCTCTAATGAGTGTTGTTTTCTGAAAATTATTACCACAAAATGAATATCATTGCATTCTCAGATAATCCCTTTGGGGGACAGTTTCTCATGTCCTTGGCATGAGTCAGTCACTGGAGATTGATGAGAGCATTCTGGAGGACTTTTATTATTGATTATATAATTAGGTTCTGATGATTAGATTGATGTCTTTACTAATATATTTTGGGTGGCAGTTAAAAGCAAATATTTTAAATTAAAACAGCATCATACACAACCAGTGATTTGCGCTTCCTTAAATGTGGCTTCCCTTCTGCTTGATCCTTGGGTCCTCCACTAGAGCCTCTTGGAATAGTGCTGTGCTTTTGCACAAACCTCTTCATAATCCATTTGGCACAGGGACCTTGGATACTACGTTGGAAGTGTTTTATCAACTGTATCTTACCTATGTGATTGATCTTTTTTTCTCCCCTAGATTTTATTCTTCTTTTTAAATACTTCTGATTTTCGTTTAGAGTTGTTCAAAAACCTGGATTATTTGGTCTTTTGTCTCTAGATTGTTTGGTAGTTGTGTATTTGGAGGTTTTTTTTCTAGTGGCAGTAGTTGTGTAATGTAATGAGTAGACACGTGAATTCTGGTGTCAGATTACATATTTGACTCCTCTGTCTACCGCTTATTAACTGAAAGACCATGAATAAGCTACTCAACTTCTCTTTGCCTTAGTTTCATCAGTATAAAATGTTTTTACTAACAGTATGGAACTCATTCAGTTGTTGAAAGATTCAGTGGAGCGTTGGCTATACAGTGTTTGTCCCATTGAATGTTAGTTAGTTTTCTTGATTTCCTGTACCTGTCTCTAGGAGAGTAATAGTTTGGATCTTGTGTTGTAGACATACTCAGTAACAGCTAAGAGCATGGTTCCCCTCCCTTGGAGCAGTGACGGCAGTGAGACCACATCTTTCAGAGCGTGGTTTTGTTCTTTGTCTTCTGTGAAAGCCATGTGATTATGTGTGCCTTGATACGGTTTCCTTCCTGTTTCTTGTGCTTAGAGTTCATGAAGTTCTTGGATCTCCCAGTTTATGGTTTCCATAAATTTAGGACATTCTTAACCATTATTTTCCAGAATATTGTTGAATCTCTCTCTGCTCCTCTTTGGGAATTCCAAGTACACATTTTAGATTGCTTCCTGTTGTTTACTAATACTCTGTTCATTTTGTTTCAATCATTTTCTCCTCGTTTTATTTATACTATTTCTATTGCTGTGTCTTTAGATTCAAAAAATCTCTTTTTCTTTAGCATTATGTGTTCTGTTCATTTCTTCCAGTGGAAATTTGATTTTTTTTTTCCTAACATCAGGAGACTTCAAAAAGTTCATGGAAAATGAAATTAACAGGTGAGTTTGTTCTAGTGCAAATTTTTCTTTTTTTTTTTTTTTTTTGAAATCCACAGTTTTCTGACAAACCACATTTTTCACAAACATTCTGAGCTCCTTTGGATATTACATTGTCTACAAAGTCAGTATTTCGTCTTTTGAAAATAATTACAGTAACTTTTAATGTTATTCTCTAAGTTTTTTGTGTGTGTCATTTCTAGGTCTGTTTCAGTTGGTTGATTTTTCTCCTTTGTTATAGATTATATCTGGGTGCTTGTTTGCACAACTTTAATTTTCTATTAAATGCCAGCCATTGTGAATTTTGCTTTATTTGGCATTGGATATTTTAATATTCTTGTAACTGCTTTTGAACTTTGTTCTGTGATATAATTAAGTAGCCTGAAAAGTTTAATTATTTGCTTTAAGTTATACTGGGTAGAACCCATGCGATCTTTAGGACCGACTTTTCCCTACTCCTGAGTCAACAGCATTCTGAGTAACATACCTGCCTTTGAAGACATCATAGGATTAATGGAAATGGCTGTCTGATAGATTGCGCCATGGTATTGGTAGTAATCATCCATTCTTTGCTGTGATTTCTTATGAGGTTAAATGCTCTCCAGACCTACACAGTTGTTTCTGATAATTATTTCTTAAAAAGACTTGTTTTATAAGGTTTATTGATTTTTACATTGCCATCCATTTATATTGTAAACACTGCTAATGCAACTTCTTGCAGTTCATCCATCATCACCTGTGTACCAGTGATCCCTGTAATACCATCAATGGGAATGAAATATGTCCCAATTGAAATGGCAATTCATGCTTCAAACTGTGAAGTTATTTTTGAAATTTTAAAGTAGCTTGAGGGTCAATGAATCCGAATCCATGGCCATAGGAAGAAAGGGTGTTGAGTTTCTCCTTGTACTTCCATGCTCACTGATTGAACTCAGAGATTGACTTCACAGTGGTTTATAAAAATGGAATCAGACTCCACATCTTAAAAATAACAAAAGATCTAGTAACATGAGTTAGAATGGGGGTGTGGAGGGGAGTCTCTGTGTTAATGTTAATGTGCATGGAAATGACTTTGCATTTCAGTTGATTATGAATCTTTCTTACTGAATAGAGGATTCTTAGAATTTCTCAAATAATGTTCCTCTGCTTCAACAGAGCAGCAAATGAGGAAGAGGCGTTTCTTCCATGCCTTTTTACTGTCCACACCGTTAGTCACCAGATTCCAGTGTTTCCTCCTCCTACGTATTTTCCACATCTTTTTCTTCTCCTGTATCTTGTCTCCCTCCCATGCTTCACTTATACCTTTGTAAACAAAGGACAACATTCTTAACGTGCAAACCACATCTGGCCTCCTGCTTATTTTGAATGGCACAGGCTATGTTTCCCACACTTTCAACTGGTTGTAAAAGGCTAAAGAGTAATATTTATGACATGTAAAAAATTTATATGAAATACAAATGCCCAAATCCTTAAAGTTTTGTTGCATTGTTTATGCCTGCTTGCATGCTACAGCAGTAGAGTTGAGTGACTGTGAAAGAGACCATATACTTTATAAAGTCCAAACGATTTACTTTGGATTTGGCCTTTATGGATAAAAAATGTTGTTGAGCCCTCCTTCCCCTCACCGTTGCAGTGTTCATATAAAAATACAGAATTGATAGAATCATATAGTTTCCCCCCATACACATACACCATCTATCCTAGATATAATTTTTAAAATCTTCAATGGCTCTTTATTGAATATTGAGAGGAAAAAAAAACCCTTACACTCTTCAGCATGATATTTAAGACAACCTGGTACCAACCTATTCTTTTAAGCCTTTCTGCTCCTCTCTGCCACCCTACCATGCTCCCAGCGCAACTGCGGAAATGCTATTCTTTTAGCAACAAGCATTATTTCTAACTTTGGAGTCTTTGTCCTCATTCTCTGCTCATGATTACCTATTCCAAATGCCAGACCTGGCTTTGGTGTGGCTCCTGGGTGAACCCTTTTGGGGCAGAAGCTGCTGTTCCCTGGTTAGTGTGAACCATTTGCGCTTATAAGAAATTGCAATTGTGTCTCTGCTGTGAGCTCCCAGATGGTAAGGACAGCCTTATCACTTGTGCTCTCTTTTTCTCTCTTTAAATATACATTATCAGAAAATGTACCTTGTGATGGAACTTTGTGAGGATGGAGAACTCAAAAAAATTCTGGACAGGAAAGGGCATTTCTCAGAGAACGAGACAAGGTGGATCATTCAGAGCCTCGCATCGGCTATAGTGTATCTTCATAATAAGGGTAAGTCGGGGAGCATCGAACTGACCAGCTCCCTGCATGCGCCCAAGGTGTTGCGTTCAGGGTTTGTAGTTACATTAGGTAATATCTGCTAATGTAGGAGATTGATTTCGTTGTTTTCTATTTTCTTCTTTTTAACTCTATTTGCATGGTTTTTTTCTTTTTATTAAAAAATATTTCAAATAGTACAGAAAAGAATTTATTTAAGTGCACATAAATGCAGCAGTTTTTAACATTTTGCTGTTTGTTTCATAGGCACATATTATACACATTCATACTATGTTTTGGAAGCAGGGATGGATGTATTAATATATAATTTGAGCTTTGTGACAAAAATCATAAAATGAGGTTAGAATGGAAAATTATTACATAAGGAGTATAATTCAATGAGGGCTATTTATAAATGCAACAAATAAGGCATCTACATATTTTATACATACATATGCACATGTGAAAGAAAATGTGGTATTTGTCTCATTTTACTTAGCAGTTCCATCTGTGTTGTTGCAAATGTGATGATTCCATCCTTTTTTATGTCTGAGTAGTCTTCCTTTGCATGTACATATCACACTTTATTTAGCCAGCCATCCGTTGGTAGGCACCTGGGCTGCTCTCCCGTCTGCTGCTGTGAGTAAGCACTACAGTGAACCTGAGAGCACAAGCACCTCACCACTGCTTTCATTCCCTGAGGACGTATTCCAGGAAAGGGGATAATTGGCTCATGTGGCAGGTGTATTTTTAGTTGTTGGTTTTTTTTTTTTTCAGAAAAATCTTTGTACTGTTTTCCATAATGATTATAATTAGAAATAAGGCAGGTATATAATTACATTGAACACAGACAAGGATGAAGTTATGAATGCTTCTGTTTGAAAATTAGAAAAAAGGCAACTAACATTACCAAATCAAAAGCAGATAGATATAAGATAAAGGTGACATTTTCCAAAAAATAGTTTCTGTTAATAATAACATTTAAGAATATATAATTTATTCTTATATCAGTTCATGGGACAACTTATGTTCATGTTCGTGAACAAATGTAGATTCGTGGAACAACAGAGCAAAAGGGTACAGGTGCTCGCACACATTGCTCAGCTCCCTGGTGTGCACAGCTTCCTCCATCAGCCAGCTCTCCACAGTGATGCACTCGTCCCATGAGTGAGCCTGTACAGACCATCGCAGTCACCTGAAGTTCATGGTTCACGTTAGGATCCACTCCACATTCTGTGGGTTTTGAAAACATGTAATGACATTTATCCACCATCATTGTATCAGCAGTTTCACAATAATTTTAAGACCACATTTCAAAACTTAGTCTGATTATTCAAATTACTTTGCTATTTTGTTGTTATTGCTGCTGTTTTTTCTCTTTTTATTTTTTGGCTTCCCTATAACTTTAGACACTTTTAATTTTTATACATGAGGAAACAACTTTGTCCCCTGTAGGTACAAAGGTGGTGTGGTTTCATTTGGGACAGGGTTAGTGTTGAAAACCATTGGGGGGCCCAGCTCAGTGGCCTAGTGACTAAAATCCTCTCCTTTCATGCGCTGGGATCCTATATGGGCACTGGTTCTAAACCTGGTAACTCTACTACTCATCCAGCTCCCTGCCTGTGGCCTGGGAAGGCAGCTGAAGATGGCCCAAAGCCTTGGGCCCCTGCACCCTTGTGGGAGACCTGGAAGAGGCTCTGGGCTCCTGGCTTTGGATTGAGACCCATTGGTTCATTTAGCTATTCCCTGATACTGCATTTGTGTGGTTGGTTCTACAATCACAGAAATGAAAAACTTGCTTATGGAAAACAAGTCATAATCGAACAGGACATTTTCTGTAACGGGGAGTCGTGAACAGCACAAGGAACACAGGAGACACTTACAGGTTTCAAACCCAGGGGAAGAATTCACAGAAGTCTAGTCCGAGGAGTACAAATACAGATGAGAAAAGGAGGATTTTCCAAGAAGAGGAAAATCATTTTTCTAACACTTAACATAGTGTCAATGTCAGTCCTCCCATAAACTCATTATAGTTCCAAACAAAATGTTAACATTTTTCATGAAATTTGATAAGATTATTCAAAAATGGGAAATAGCCAAGACAATAAAAAAAGAACAAAGGAGGTATTAGGAAGACTTGCTGTACCAAGGATGAAAACATATAATAAATATGAGTTATTAAATACCATGTGGTATTTATGTAAAAAGAGAAATGCAGCAATAACTGCTATAAAAATTCCCAAAGGTAAGCCTAGTCACTGTATAAGGAAAGTTCGGATGGTTTGATAGGATTGTCAGTGTTAGGGTTTGAAATGTTTTATTTTTCTGGCAATTGCACATACGTCCAGGAAGATGATTGCCATGGATATGAAGCTATGAACTGTATTTCCTCAGGAAATATGTGGTTAATAACTATCTGCACATTCACGAAACTCCTGCCTGAGCTCTCTGGCAGGCGCCACCGAAGACTTTGTGTCTCAAGGATTTTAGGGGTGGGGAGTTGTTTTATTTTACCTACAGAGAAGGGAGCCAGGTGTGCTAATGGTATAGGAGAACATGCTAAGGTAAATATAGCTTGTATAGTTGCAGCCGAGTTACGGTGTGCTAACATGGTTGCGTTGATAGTAAGCATGTACGTGGAAACGAAGGTGTAACCGTGTGTTTGGAGTCCTGAGGATACGGAAACCTTACTTAGCTCTGGGCAGATGTTGTCTCCCCTAGGTGGTCTTACGTAACTTTGGGTGTTCCTGCACTTGGACCAGGCCACATTCATTGTGAAGCTGGCCGGGGCAGCAGGAGGCTGTGTAGAGATGAGGAAGTCAAAGAGATCGGTTCTCTAAGTTGGTAATGTGGGAAAGAGGTTTGCAAAGCGAAGAGTGGGGTAGGACAGAATTATACTTTGCCCTCCTTAAGTGTGAGTATTAATTTGTCAAATAGATGTTTTTGTTCTATTTGTTGTCTTCTCTATTTTTTAATTATTCATTTGATTTGACTTGTTTATTTCCGTGGTAGATATAGTACATAGAGATCTAAAACTGGAAAACATAATGGTTAAAAGCAGCTTTATTGATGCCAACAATGAAATGAGATTAAATATAAAGGTAAGATATTAGAATTAGTGATAAATATTTGCATGTGAGCAGTTTGATAGCAAATGGTAACATATATCCTCTTCTAGATACCCTTGTTAGCTTTTGAACAGCCAGAAAATAAGTGACTTGTGCTAAAAATTAAAAATTTCGTAGAAGAGGTTGTACTGACAATAATGATTTTTTGACAATAATAATTTTACAAATTAAATATTGCTATTAAATGTTTTTTAAGTACATATTCATTTGGATAGTTCCAAATCATTATTTCATAGCAAGCAAGCAGATGCTTGGAAGTCTAATTAATTTCTACATTATGCCTGGTAATTTAATGCAAGTGTGCTTCAGATTAAGAGAAAAACACACACCTTGACTGTTTTCTGATACTAAATTAATTCTGAAGTCTTTATTTCTCATTGAAAATTTTCCTGGGTATTAATATTTATACCCTAAGCACAATTAACATGTCATGCATTTATTCTTGAAGATTTTTTTCAGATGTTTCTTAATGTTAACCAAATGACAGGATACGTTATTTAGTAATTACCACTGTAATAGCGGTTGCTTTCAAAATGTACGAATAGGTTTGTTTCAGAATAAGATGTTCTCTGTGAATAGCTCACTTTGTCGCGGATGCTGAACCCCTGTGTATCATAAGTGCATTTAACACAACTGTTGGCTATTGCAGGAAGTGTTCTCTGTAGTTCTATTGTAGCTCTATGAGGACAGAGGTTGTGTCTGTCTTATTCACCACTGGTACTTGGAACAGAGTCTGGAATCTAGAATGTACCCACTTAATATTTGGTTAATGAGGAGATGGATACCCCACAAACACTAACCTAAATTATGAAACTTAAAAATATCTGACACTTGTATTCATTTTCTGTAGGGAAAGATCCATCTCCTGATTCTCCAAGTGAGCCATTCATGAAAGCTCTTAGGGAAATGGATTTACCTACTTAGAAAACTAATAATGTCACATAATAAATGGAACCTTTTCTTACTCCTTAAGGCACTGGAAACTGTTCAGTGTGGGTGGACCAAGGCTTTGTATTTGGTTGTATGATCAATGAAGGAGGATGTTTCTCTGCTCTAAGCTCAAGGGTGTTCCAACTTGGGCAACAAGTGCAAGAGCATAGAAGGAATACTCAGTAAGCATATGTGTGAGGAGGATTTGGAGCAGGAAGGCAGCAGGCACACGAGCAGCTGCCCTCTCCGTGCATTTGCAGCTATACCATGCTGCTATGGGGGTTTTCCTGTCTAAATAGTGTAATGGTTGTTCAAATTAGTATACTCTTGAAAAACAAAAGGAAATAATAGCACAGAAAGGATACTGTTTACCATTATGAATAATTGTCAAAAGGGGGCTTTTCAGTGAGTGCTGATAAGGATAATTATTTCCATCTATAACTGCTTCAAACTGGAATGTAACTTGAGGTTCAGAAAAATAGATAAGTATAGTAAGGCAATAACGTAGTTTATAGTGAAAAGTTTTTTTTAAAAAAAAAACAATTTTGTTATCTGGAAAAGTTAAATGCTTTCTTTCAATATACAGCTTCCTATTTTGAACTGTTGGTTTAAATTATAAAGCATGAATAATCAGCTTTATGGTTTTCTCTCAAGACCTGAGAAACCAAGTTTTTGGTTACCAGATTTCCCTTTACAGTCAGGAAGGAAGTGGGGCAGCAGAGGAGGGAATGAGCAAGATCTTTACTAGCATACAAGTCAGTTTCTCCTTGGCCTACCAAGAGCTGAATTAATTACAATTACAGTGAGGTGTACATCCTGTCTGCAGAGCAAATGAGCTGTGGGGAGGAGACCCAATAACTAAATGTCTTCTCCTAGGTGACTGATTTTGGCTTGGCAGTGAAGAAGCAGGGCAGGAGTGAAGCCATGATGCAGACCACATGTGGAACTCCCATCTATATGGGTAAGTTCATCATCTTAAAATGGTGCTTTAAATAGAATGTCAGAATAACACACAGATTACAATTTGAACAAATGGCCCTTGATTGAGCTGCTTTTTCTCTTCCTAGGTCAATAAATTTCATTGGTTCTAGCATTTTTCTCTGTCGGTACTTTCAAAGATTTTAGGAATTTTTGTTCTTTCTCTGGCCTCTTCTTTTATTAATGGACCAAATTCTAGTTTTATTTATTTGAAATGCACAGTTAGCAAAAGAAAGACAGAAACAGAGAGAAAAGTGGTATTCTACCTGCTGGTTCACTCCCCAGCTGACAGTGATGGTTGGAGCTGGGGCAGTCCCAAGTCAGGAATCTAGAGTCCATCTGAGTCTCCCACGAGATTCCCAGGAGTCTGTATTCGGGCCTTCTGCTGCTATTGTTCTAGGCATGTCAGCAGGAAGCTGGCTCAAAAATGGAGCAGCTGGTGACTCAAATTGGCATTCAGATGGGATGCTGGCATCACAGATGTCCATTTGAGCTATAGCCATTAATTCTAGCCCTGCTCTTTAAGTTTTAAATTTCCATATGTTGACTTAGAATTATTTCTTACCCCCCAGAAAGTTCATTTCTACCAAAACTTAGTAAGCAATTTTGAATTGTCATGTAGCAACAAGTCATGAAAACATTTTTTAAAAAGTCTGGCCTCTTTTTTAAAAAAACTTTTTATTTTTATTGCTAAGTCAGATATATAGAGAGGAGGAGAGACTAAGAGCAATATTCTCTGTCCAATGGTTCACTCCGCAAATGACCACAATGGCTGGCACTGCACCAGTCTGAAACCAGGAGCCAGGAGCAACCTCCAGGTCTCCCACACAGGTGCAGGATCCCAATGGGCCATCCTCCACTGCTTTCCCAAGCCACAAACAGGGAGCTGGACAGGAAAGCTGGGCAGCCGGGATTAGAACCAGCACCTATATGAGATCCCAGCACGCCCAAGGTGAGAATTTTTTTTTTTTTAAAGATTTATTTTTATTATTATTTTTTTTTTCATTGGAAAGGCAGATATACAGAGAGGAGAGACAGAGAGGAAGATCTTCCGTCCGATGATTCACTCCCCAAGTGAGCGCAACGGGCCGATACTATGCCGATCCGAAGCCAGGAGCCTCTTCCGGGTCTCCCACACGGGTGCAGGTTCCCAAGGCTTTGGGCCGTCCTCTGCTGCTTTCCCAGGCCACAGGCAGGGAGCTGGAAGGGAAGCGGGGCTGCCGGGATTAGAACCGGTGCCCATATGGGATCCCGGGCGGCAAGGTGAGGACCTTTAACCACTTGCGCCACCGCGCCGGGCCCCAAGGTGAGAATTTTAACTGCTAGACAACTGTGCCAGGCCCTGACCTCTTTTTAAAGTTGCTTTTTATCTCTTAAGTAATCAAATCTTAAACTTAACTGTTGTTTTTTTTAAGTTTTGCTAAAATTATGTGTTTTGTTTTCTTGCATTTTTCATCCAATTTTGTTGCCACCAAAAAATGCTTGATCAAAGGCGCTGATTAAATTTATTATGTAAAGCAACAGTTTCTCATTTTTAAAATACGAATGTTAATAGCTTTATTGGAATTTAGCTGAAATGCGCTAAAGGTTGTACAATTCACTGATCTTTCATACAGAGTTGTGCGACCATTACCACAACCCAGCTTAAGACAAGTCTATCCCAAAAATGATTCCTCACATTCATTTTTTCCCTTTTTTTTTTTTTTTACATTCTTTACTTAATTAGGCACAAAGGTTCAAGGGCTACAGGAAAGTAGGCAAGACTGTTATTTCCACATTTTTTCCCTTTATCTGGGGTTAAGGGGGAGATAAAGGGAGAAGCCCCACCCAGTCTCCCACCCATCCATCCCTGATGTGGGGCATGCTCCGTGGGTCTTTCTCAAGTGGTTTTGATAGTTCACCAGTTGTGAATTGTTGCCAGTCTTGCCATTCCAAGCACGATGAGGTCATTGCAGAATCCACTGATTGACATAGTCACCTTAAAGTCTCCGTTTGCCCAGTTTTCACTGCCAACATATGGCTGGGGTAGTTGATTGATTTGTTCTGTCCTCCATTGTGGTGCCAGGTACCCTCTGCAGGTTCCGAAAGACTGCCTTATCCTCATTGCCTCGCACTCATTAATATTGTAGGCATCTGTTAATATCTCCAAATATACCTTTTTTTCCCCCACTTCTTGTTTGCCTTTTAAAAAAAAAAAACTGCTGTAGATTGTCTTTTCCTGAACATTTCATATGAATGGTTTCATCTGTTGTATAATTTCTTCTATCTGGCTTGCTTTCACTTATGCTTCTGTCCCTATTGTAGCATCTGTCTGTAGTCTGTTCCCTTATATTGCTGAATTGTTCACTGCTGGATATGCCACCTTTGGTTTATCCATTTCTTAGCTGATGGACATTGAGTTGTTTCTAGTTTGGGGCTATTATGAACAACCTTACTGTGAACATTCTTTGTGAGAACATTTGGTTTCATTTTTTCTCTTGTATAGTTGGGTCATACATTAATGATGAAATTACTGGACCATATATTAAGTTTATGCTTAGCTTTTTAAGGAACTGCCAAGCTGTTTTGCAAAGTGACTCTTACCTCCTCAGCAGCAATGCATAAGGATTCTAGTTTCTTCACATCCTTGCCAACTCTTGATCTTTCTTTTTAGTTAATGCCGTCCTAATGGGAATGAGTTAATATTTCATTATAGTTTCCAGTTTGCATTTCCCTAGTTATTTTAAAGACCTAAAGCATCTTCTCTGATTGCTAGTCATTTGTGTATTTTTTTCTGTTGAAACGTCTACTCAGACTTGTACTTACTGAGATGACATTTTTTCTGTCAATTCATTCATGAAGTGATACAATGTTGAATCTTCCTTGCACTTGTGAATCAAAACCTGCCTGGTTTCATATACAGCTACCACTTAATTAACTTTGAC
The DNA here is from genome assembly GCF_017591425.1 of Ochotona curzoniae. NCBI lineage: Eukaryota > Metazoa > Chordata > Mammalia > Lagomorpha > Ochotonidae > Ochotona > Ochotona curzoniae. The sequence continues at coordinate 7,664,931 of NW_024466454.1, forward strand.
CTGCAGCCTGCTCTTTTCCATGCTTGCTGTCTTTTTAGGTGTTACAATTATGCTGGTCTCATTTAAAAAACAAAAAACAAAAAAAGCCTTTTGAACAGTAGACACTGTTCATTGGTAATCTGAAATTTCCTCTTGAAATTATTTGATTTTCATACCCTTTAGGGGATAAACTGGTTTTTTGTAATTTTCAGTTTATAATAGATTTTTCACATTTCCTACATCTTTTAGAATCATTGTAATAATTTATACTTTCCTAGAAATTTTCCCAATTTGCTGAGATTCTAAATTTGTTTATATAATTGTCTAATTCTGTGATTATATTCCCATATTAACTCCTAATTTTCTTAGGGGATAGCATATGGAATTACTGGTATGAACTCTGAAGTCTCTTGACTATAACTCAGGATTATAATTCTGCGCTTGTTATCTGCTCTTTTTTTTTTCACAATTTCTACATCTGTTTAATTAAGAGAAAGTCATGCATTTATCTAAAAATTGTAAAGGTCTATTCTGTATCAAATAGCAATTGGGAGTATAGCCTCAGGGGAAAAAAACATATAAATGGCTTGCCTTTATATAGCTTAACATTCCAGTGGCATGACATGAAAGTCTCTGATATGTTAGAATGCTGAGCATGAAAAATTAAAGTGGGTGGTGGGAACTGTTTAGAGTAATAATGCAATCTTCCTTATTAGGTTGATGTGAGAATTACATACGAAGATGTATAGTACATTAGCACGATGCCTAGCACTTAGTACCCAATTTTAGGCTTTTACTGTAAGAATACTATTTTTTTTTTCTTGGTTGAGTTTGCTAGTGTTTAAAATATTTTACTGGGTTTGTCAAGAACCATCGTTTACTGCTTTTGTCTCTGAATTAGCTTTTTCCTTCTTCCTTTTTGTTTACTTCCAAAGTTCCAAGAATTGAATGTTTATTTCCAGTCTTACTTTCTAGTAAGTGTATTTTCCTCTGAGCATCTTGAGCATTTGTTTTCTAGTGTACCTAGTGTTCTAGAAGCCTGTGATCCATCTCTTACTATGTGATGATTTTAGTTTTAGTCTTACTGTTTAATCCAAACATTATTTAAAAGTAATTGAAGACTTTACCAGGTGGTTGCAGTGTGTTTAAAGCTCAAGTGAATGAAGGTTAGTTCCCTAGCTGTTTTATTCTCTGTCTGATTTTCTTCATTATAGTGTGTGAGTATGTCATGAAATTTTTAAAACTTTAGGAATTTTCATTGTGATGAACACATGCCCAGTTCTTGCAAATGTTGCATTGGTGTTTTAAAAGTGTGTTTGCCCAATTCTTTGAGCATAAAACTTTCTCTGCATATGCTTATTGAATCAAATATGACACTTTTGTGATTAGACCTCTTCATATTAATGTGTTTTTATTCACTGCTTCTCTTAATCTCTTGGTGAATTCATCCACCAAGATGAGACTTTGACGATTTCTTTTTATATTTCTAGTATATTTCTAGAGATACAATATAGAAATGCAGTTTATCTACAATAAAACTACACATCACATGTAAAGATCTCTGAGTTTGACAGGTGCATGTACTTGTGTAATCACCACAGTAGAGGAGATATCAAATATTTCTATCACCCTAGAAAGTTCCTCTGGGACTCTTCCCCGGCTAAACCCCAGCAACCACTGATAATTCCTGTCACCACACCTCAGCTTTGCTTGTGTAGAAGTTTATGTCATCAAATGATCTGTCTGTCTTTTATGTCTGCCTTCTGTTCCACATAATGACTTTGAGACTTACCCATGTTGTTGTATGTGTAGTTTATTCATTTTTATTGCTGAGGAGTATGGCTTTTTTTCCCCTCCTCAATGCATAAAGTATTGAAATTGTTTTGTCTTATTTGGAAAAAGACTACTTTAGATTCTGTTCATATCCCTCTGTTGGCAAAAGACATCTGGTCTGTAGTTACGCAGGGAAAATATATCCAAGCACCCAGAGTTTTATGCCTGCTTATTAGTTGTCTACATTGATAACAAGTGAGAGAACAAGAGGGAAGGCAGATGGTTTGTGGAGCTTTCCTGACTTCCTAAATGGCTCCTTGGCACAGTGATCCTGGCTTCTGCCTCCCTGTGAGGGCTGGAATGACAGTGCAAATAGAAGTGCTCCTGATAATTAAGATTCTGAAAGAGGGGGAAGCAGGAATTCCTCGCCCCTGCTGTGGGATGCTCCAGTGCGGACTCCTTCGCCCAGTCTCAGGCACAGGACAACCTGAACATTCCATAGTTAGATTCTAAGTAGAATTAAAGAATTTCAGTAGTTTCTTACAGGGAAATATCAATCATGTGGAGAAAAAGCATTCGGGTTAATTATCTGAAGATTGACCTTCTTCATTCTTTCTTCTGTTTACCTTGTAATTTTGTTGCTGTTTCTTTGCCTTTAATAATCGGCAGAGGGGAGAAGAGAAGTGAAGTCCCTTTTGTATTAGTTATAAAATGTGTGTGTGTGTGTGGTTGTGTGCAAGGTGTGAGAGGGGGAGATTAGCACTGCAGTACGCAGCCTTACTTCCGAATGAAAGGAGGAATCCCATGAAAGTGTTGTTATATCTTGACAGCAGAATACTAGACTGTCTGCCCTTGTCCATATGTACAACATTGTGACACACTTACATAGCAGAATGTTGGACTTGTGACTGCTGCTGAAGGATCACAGTATTGTACTGATATAGGAGAAATCAATGGGGGAAGGAACATGGAAGGGCGAAATCCCTGTGCCTATGGAACTGTATCATGATGCATTTTTTATAATTTTAAAAGAGGAAATGGTTTCTAAAATAAAGACCTGAACCTGCCTGTTGTATATGGGAGGCCCTCTGTGGCTGTGAAACTTCGGCCAAGTCACTTAACATATTAGGAACTTTAGCTCATTGACAAAAGGAATCAAATGCCTGCATATATAGCTCACATAATTAACAATGCAACTTGAGCAAAATGATATATGGATTCTGTAGTTATAGTGGAATATATAAATTCTTATGTTTATAGCTTTTTTTTTTTCAATAAGGATATCTGATTCTAGCTGTGAGATTCCATAGCTGTGTTCCTCCAGTATGGTATATGGCTTTAAAAAACTAGCCTTTATGAGAAAATAAAATAACTAAAATGTACTCCCTTAAAGTTTTTTTAAAAAAAAAAAAGCGCAACTTTTTGAGATTATTGCTTAAAGGAGCCCTACTTTTGAACACTTTTGTACAGCAATGAGCACAGAGTTGAGGTGCCAGGAAGACTCGGATGCTAGGCCTGAGACCGTCTGTGACTGCCGCCTTATGCAGTCATGTGGGAGGTCGCTCTTTGTCTTAGTCTTTCTCATTTAGAAAATGTGGAAAATAGTTTAAGCCATTTCATAGGAGTACTGGGTTGTTGTTGTTGTTGTTATGCTGAAGTGATTTATCATCATTTATCTTAGTTTTTCTATGAATCAAGATTTCCACGCTTTGGCCTTGCTTTAAATTGCATCTGCTTAAGGCATGAAAGAATATCTTTATTGTTTCTTCTACTGTAACAACAGAATCTTTGCAAGGAACTTTTTAAAACGATTTCAAAGGAATGAGGAATAGTACATGTAGTTACATAATTTATGCCATCATTCCATTAGAAGCTAAATGATAGGCGAGCGGACACAGTGACATCAATTGTTAAGGCCGGTACATTATTCATTTAACATCTGCTGTTGGTTCTTTTTTTCCCCTGTAGGGAATAAATTACAACCTATCAGCACATTTTTTTATGCTTTGTGTTTAAGCATTTAGAAGTCATTTATTGTATTATTAATGCTATTTTATTTCTGCTTGTTTGGCAGCCCCTGAAGTTATCAATGCCCACGACTATAGCCAGCAGTGTGACATTTGGAGCATAGGTGTCATAATGTACATGTTGTAAGTAGCCTGCTAAATGTACACTTTGAAATGAACGAATGGTCTCTGACAGTTTGATGACATAGATCTCAGATTAAAGTTAAGCAATATATATTTTTTTAGAAAGTGATCTAAAAACCAATTCGGAAGTAATTGTAGCTACATCCCTTAGAATTTTTTTTATACTGTAAAAATTTATAACCTGCAGCTTTGCTTTTCATTGGTTTGTAAATGTAGCGACGCACTGTATGATCTGAGTAAACTGAAAAATTGTCCTGAACATCTTGCTGAAAACCTCCTTGTGTTTTCTCAGGAGATTGACCGGGTAGCTCATCAATTAGGGAGGTGCTGTGCCCTGGTACTGGAGGTGCCAGAGTAGACAAGGCATATGTGGGAAGTGGGCACAGGCCAGGGAGAGATTCAGCATCTAGGGGGCATTCTCTTAATGCTGTGGAGAATGTCAGTTATTCATGGTCTTCCTTGCCTGCCACTCAAGTCTCAGTCAAGCCCATGTCCTGCCTGTTCTTCTAAGTGGTTTCGCTTACTCTTTTTCTAGAACATTTCTAAATGATTCTCACTGTTCTCCCAGCCTCTGGTCATCCTCTTCCTCTTCATCCTTCACACTGCTGCCAGAATTGTCTTTCTAAGTAACAAATCTGGTCGTACTACTTTGCTAATTAAAAAACCCTGATAATTATTCCTGGCCATGGCAAAATATCAGCGCCTCCTGACTTGGCAAGGCCTCTCCAGTCACCAGCTGGAAGTGTCTTGCCGAGCACCTGCCTTGCGTCGTGGTGACTCCGGGACACTCTTCGTTACTCAGACACACTCAGCATTTCATGACTCTGGGGCGTGTATGTTCCTTTTCTCCTCTATAAATCTCTCTCCTAATTTCTTTATTTTCCTACCTGCTACCCTACTCTAGCAGTTATTACATTTACTATGTATTTTTTTTCCTCCTATTAAGTGGAGGATTTAAGCCCATATACCAAAATTCATTCTAGACAGGAATCTTGAAAGAAAGAATAGTAAAATGAAATATTTAGAACAAGATTTGTACATATGTAAATTTGATAGAATTCATTGCTCGTTACTTTTTTTTTCTGTGTGAGCAGTAATAGTGTTTAAACTAGATTAAATCATAGATTTCTATTCCTACCCCAAATCCCATGAAGGACAGAGGTCTTAGGCTATTCATGTGTGCATCTCTGCTATGTGATACAATCAACAGTAGGGACATATTTGGTGCTCAATATGTTTGTTAAATTGAATTAAGTGAATTGTCTAAGAGATGTTCTGAAAAGTTAGTGACCGTTGTTCTGCCTCTTGGTGAATAAGAACATTTTTGTATTGATGCTACATTAGTTTTATGGTCATATTGAAGATTTCACTATGTACTACCTCTTCCAGATCGCTTCTAAATATCGACATCACAGAAGTCACATTTTCACAGCTCTGTGAAATGGAATATATAGACAGTAGAATTTGTATGATGTGATTGTAGCTGTTACTCAGCTGGCTAACACACATCATTGCTTAAATTGTTTCAAGTATAAATGTAGTTACAATTTTTCTATCTTGTCTGTGATAATTGAAATCATTGTCTAAAAATTCTGAGCCTTTATCTTTAATTAAAATACAACTTTTAGGTATTTTTTTTATTATTTCCAAGACCTTCCAGACAACACAAGTCAAATATAATATTAGACAACTCATGTTGGTGTTTTTCACTTCTCCATTCAAAGTTGTTGATAGGGAAAATGAGTATATTCCATTTCTTGAAATTCTTTTTCTCAAAGGTAAAATTAATTCTTCTGCTTTAGAGGGTGGCTGCGTGTCCTCATCCTGACGTCTGCCCAGGTGACCAGAGCCTGTTCGTTAGCCTGGGCCCGGCAGTGTTAGAGTTTTACTCACCAAGAGTCCAGCCTTATCTCCTGTCTCCTCTAGGGGTGCTATCTTTTTGTTGTTGTTCATGATCGGACCCTTCTGATTCATTTCTACAATTGGAAAGTGATAACATACTTTCCGAGGGTGAGATCAACATATAGGAGTGCCCTTTATGGTTACTGTCGTCCGCTGTTTTTGAATCCTGAGAGTGCAATGGAAAATAATAGGAAGGCTTCAAGAGGCACTTTTCATGTCTTGGGTTCCCTTTTCTGGATGTGCATCAAATTACTGTCATAAAATTTCACATGCTGCTGATTGACCAACCATTAAGTACATTTTTTTTTGTAAATAAAATTGCAAAGGACAGAAAAAAAGTGGAATTTTTTAAATGTAGCCCTTAAGCTATAGTTGGAAACTCATCTGGCAGTGCAGAGACAGCTAAGAAATTGGTGGATGTGCATAGCACCGGGTGATAACAGGCTCAGTGAACTGGGCTCCTGGGCTTTGCTTGTGATATTAGATAGTAATTGTCCACAGGGCCGTGTTTCTGGCTTTTTTGTATTTTATGACTGTTTTTATTGCATTTTAAAGCTAAACAATAGCAAAAAGATCATGGGTAAGATGAGAGAGAAGGAGATCAGAATGATATAGAGAAACAAAAAGTGTTGAAATGAGAGTTCATAGAAGACTTCCATAAATGCTGACCTCTTAACGGGAATCTGTTGGCAAATTAAAAGCTCCTATTTCCAGTCTGCTTTGACGGACTGCGTGAAAGTCATAATCAACAGCAGCATGGAAAGTATTTATCAAACTTTGGCTTATCCAGAGGATATCTGTGAATAAGATTTTTAGAAAGAAAAGTGTAAAAAAAAAAATAAGTAAAAATGTAGCTGTCAAAAGACTTTGAGATTGTTGTCCTTATGTATTTAGTTAACCTGCAGTCTGAGACGTGAACTATAGTTATGCTGTTTTATTCTTTCAACAATAAAGTAGGAAAATATAATGCTGAGTGTTGGAAATAGACTACCTCTGTGATAAATGTAGGTCCAGCTTGTCTGGTAGTCAGTGGGCAGGTCTCGATGTTGGCTGGAGGCTAGCCCTCGGTGCTGAGGCTGAGCACAGTGGTGATGGAGAGTGGATTACAAAGAGCTGAACTCAGCGTTTAAGCATGCCCTTGTAGTTTTCACCTAGATTGCCTGTTGAAGCATTAGTGTCATAGACTTGGCATGTTCTGTTAGGTAAGTGAGGTGGGGAGAGAAGAGGGAGGATGCAGTGGAAAATACAATTATGCTCATAAAACTGTATATGTAAAATATGCAAAATGTATTCCCATTGTTAAATCTAGAAAAAAGACCCTACAAATAGTTCCTGTATTATAGAGACTGTAAACAAGCCTGTATGTACTTTGTATACACTGCTCGTGTTTTAACTGATGCTTGTTATGGATACTCAGCTTTCACCCTTTTAGGATGAAGGACAAAGTCATTATTTCAGTTTTTTCATCTGGGTCTTTTTCATTGTGTGTACCATTGACCATTGGCTGGGGCTTTGACAGAGAGCCTATAAAAATTCTCAGGTGAAGCCAGTGCTGTAGCAGAATAAATTAAGCCTTCGCCTGCAGTGCAGGCACTGGTCCAAGTCCTGGCTGCTCCACTTCCCATTCAGATCCCTCCTAATGCACTGGGAAAGCAGCAGAGAGGATGGTCTTACTTCTTGGGCCCCTGGACCCCCTTGGGAGTCCTGGACAAGCTCTGGACTCCTGCTCTTAGATTCCCCCAGTTCCAGCCAGTGTAGCCGTTTGGGGAGTGAACTAGTGCTTGCACAATCTTTCTCTTTGCTCTCCTTCTCTTTCTGTAAATCTTAAATTACTAATACAGTGTATTATATGTTATATTAATACTAATACAGTGTTTTATCATGTGTAAAATTATTATGTGATCATTAGAGTGAAGATGGTTCATTTTTCTGAAAATCCAATTTGCATTACGTCATTTTCTTACCCCTGCTCACACACAAGTGTCTCTCTCCTGTTAACTGCCACTGTCATTGTACATTTAAATTCACACACTTTCCTGTATTTAAGTCCATTTAAGCATAGTATATTCCTACCTGGAAGAATATTGGATCATTTATGAATCTGAAGGTTTCGAGATAGCATGATGGGGTAGAGATTGAGGTCCTCACATTGAGGGGGGCCCAATCCCATATGGTTGCCAGTTCCCAGCGGCCCTGCTTCCCATCCAGCTCCCTGCTTGTGGCCTGGGAAGGCAGTTGAGGACAGCCCAACACCTTGGGACCCTGCACCGGCATGGGAGACCTGAAAGAGCTCCTGACTCCTGGCTTTGGACTGGCTTGGCTCCAGCCGTTGCAGTCACTTGGGGAGTGAATCATTGGACAAAAGATCTTTTCTGTTTCTCCTCTCTGTTTATCTGCCTTTCCAATAAAAAAATAAATCTTTTAAAAAAAAGATAAAATGTGTATGAGGATATATGTTCATGGAAAAATGAAATTAAAAGGTAAGTTTATATTGGTACAAAAATTTTTAAATCCATTTCAGTTTTTAAAAAATGTTTTATGAACTTTTGCAGATTCCAAGAATGCGTGGATTTGAAAATTTTTGCACCAAAATGCATTTAATTCCATTTTTCCACAAACTTTTGGGAGTACTCTTGTACTTCCTCTACTTGGTCATTTCTTCCAATTTTGAGACAAGAGCCTAGCGCTCACCTTGGAAGATGCTGTTGCTGCCATTTTCATAGCCAGGGAGGTTCCCATCTCTTCTTACCCATTATTTAAACACCAAGCACCACTATTCCAAGTCCTGTGGAAACTCGAGTTTTAATACATAACCTTGTGCTGACTTTTTAAATTTAAATAAACTGATTGCCTTTGTTGTAGATTATGTGGAGACCCACCCTTTATGGCAAGCTCAGAAGAAAAGCTTTTTGAGTTAATAAGAAAGGGGGAACTACGCTTTGAAGATCCAGTCTGGGATTCTGTGAGTGAAAATGGTGAGTGTAAGGTTCTTTAATAACTTACCAAGGAAAATGTAAGAAACAGAACAAGGTTGGCTAGTAATTTCAATGTTTTAAATCTCTGGTTGGTCATCAGATTTACTTATGGAATTAAAGACTATTTTAAAAATATTTATCTATCTATATCTACTTATTTGAAACATAGAGCTACAGAGAGAGGAAGAGGCAGAAAGAACTCGCACAGCTATTTGCCATTGCCTCATTGATTCCCCAGTTAGCCACAATGGCAGGGCTGAGCCAGGTTGTCTCCTATATGGTTGGCAGGGACCCAAGCACTCAAGTCGTCTTTCCTGCCTTAGCAGGCACATTTGCAAGGAGCTGGATCAAAAGTGGAGCAGCCTGCATTCAAACTTGTGTCCACTTGGGATGCTGGTCTCTCAGGCAGTGGCTTAAACCATGTTGCCATAATGTTGGCCCCAGAAATGAACACTGTTTACTTGTAGAAACAGAGAATCTTCACTGTGATTGTTGTTAGTGAAAAATCTACACAAAACCAAAAAAATACACAGTTATAATTAAAAGTGAATTTACTCATCACTAGCTAACTTGTACCATAAACCGATAAACTAGGTAATCTAGAAAATAAAGCTTCACTTTAGGGGCTGGCGTTGTGTTGCAGTAGGTTAAGGTGCTGCTCGCGTCCCATGCTGGAGTTCTGATTCGAGCACCAGCTTCTACTCTACTTCCAGGTACTGCAACTGGCAAGACAGTGGCAGAGGGCCAAGGTGCTGGGGTCTCAGTCACCCATGTGACCTGGCTGAAGGTTCTGATTCCTGCATTCATCCTGGCCCAGTCCTAACTATTGGGATCTTTTTGGAAGGTGGACCAGTGAATGCTGTATCTCTCTCTCTCTCTCTCTCTCTCTCTCTCTCTGTCTCTCTCTCTCTCTCTCTCTTCCTCTCTCTTCCTCTCCCCCTCCCTGTCATTCTGCTTTCCAAACAAATAAATATTAAAAGAAAAAAAAACTTGGGCCCAGTGTGATAGCCTAATGGCTAAAGTCCTTACCTTGCATGCACTATAATCCCATATGAATGCTAGTTCGAGTCCCAGCTGCTCCACTTTTCATCCAGCTCCCTGCCTGTGGCCAGGGAAAGCAGTGGAGAATAGCTCAAAACCTTGGGACCCTGCACCTGCAGGAGATCTGGAGCAGGCTCCTGGTTCCTGGATTTGAATTGACTCAGCTCAGGCCACTGTGGGCACTTGGGGAGTGAACCAGTAGATGGAAGGTCTTTCTCTCAGTCTCCCCTTCTCTCCATAAATATGACTTTCCAATAAAAACGAAAACAAAACATGATATACAAAAAAAATGTAACAAATTAATTTTTAACAAGAAAAAATCTTCACTTTAGACATTCATCTTTATTTATTAGGTATTTTTTGCTAATACTTATAATTGGTACTTCTCTTTTATGTTGTATAGATTAGTTCTAAATAAATCAGAAAATACATATTAATTGTAAATAAGACAGATGAGATTTTCAATATTTGCCCTTATTTGCAGCTAAAAGTGTTTTGAGGCAGCTTACGAAGGTAGATCCTGCTCACAGAATCACAGCCAAGGAGCTCCTCGACAGCCAGTGGTTAACAGTAAGTCACAGGGTGATTTTCTATCTTCCAGACTTACCGTCATTGGGGCTTCTTTTCATTTAGCCTTAGTAGCTTTTTAGGTAGCTTTATTAACAGCCAATGAATTTCATATTTTGACAAGTTAAAAATGATTGAGTGTTAATGTGTTTCTGAAGCAGCCATTTTCCAAATGTTAGAACGTTTACCACAGTTCTGGTTGGCTGGATACATAGAAAGAACTTAAGTAAGCCGCGCCTTGTTCAGTGCTGTGCAAGTATCACAAACAGCATACTGAGGAATGTCTGTTACTAAGACTGTGGAATGGTGAAGCCATTTGGATAGTTCCATGGTATAAAGGCACTGGGACCTTTTATGTCTCTTTGAATACAGGGAATCTTCTAGGCCTCAGAAAAGCCAGCATTTCCAAACAATGGCTGTTGCCTCATTTTACAATTTGGCATAGTTATTTTTTTTAAAGATTTATTTTAGTCTTATCGCAAAGTCAGATATACATAGAGGAGGAGAGAAAGAGAGGAAGATCTGTCCGATGATGATTCACTCCCCAAGTGACCGCAACAGCCAGTGCTGAGCTGATCCGAAGCCAGGAGCCAGGAACTTATTCCAGGTCTACCGTACAGGTGCTGAGTCCCGAGGCATTTGGCCATCCTCAACTGCTTTCCCAGGCCACAAGCAGGGAGCTGGATGGGAGGGAGGGCCCCAGGGATTAGAACTGGCGACCATATGGGATTGGGACCCTGGCGCATTCAAGGCGAGGACTTTAGCTGCTAGGCCACTGCACCAGGCCCAGCATAGTTATTTTTTTAATGTCTTGCTTTCTGACATTGTATTAAATGACTCAAGCTCAGCCCCTCTGTGTTTCACATCTCTTTATCCCCAATCCTAGGACATGACTCAGTCACAAATAGAAACTTTGGAAGAGGCTGCCACTTACTGCTCCATGTTCAGTCTCTTTTACTTCTGTAATAATTAGAATTCTGACATTTCGCTTAACAACGTTGCTATCCAGTTAAAAGGCTTTATTCCTCAGTCTTCTTTTTTATTATTATTATTTTTTATTCCTCGGTCTTCTTTACCAGTTGTGATGGCCAGTGGCATGCAAGTAGAAGTGAGTACCACTGCTCGCGCCCTTTCCTTTGCTAGTGACTATAGAGCAGACATGATGGCTGGAGCCTGGAGCCTTGTTAGACTGCAGGGTAGAATCCATAAAAACTAAGGATGACGGAACTACTGGATGTGAGGAACCAGGACTTCTACCTGATAGAACCGCCATACCACCCTTCGTACGTTCTATTAGCCAGGATCAAAATAAAACTTGCAGCTGAACCTGATCCCAGTTAGTATGATGCTCAATAAGCAATTGCTAAATGAGTGAATGTCTCAGTAAATGAGCAGGGCTGTTGATATTTCAGAAAATGTCTGAGAACTGAGATTGGAGATTAATAGAGATGCATGGGATTATTACTGGCTAGTATTCTGTGAATAAAATTACAGATCTGTTATTTACTAGACACTGTGTTAGGTACCAGGGACATGTCATATAATTTCATTTGAAATGTAAATTACTGTATAATTATTAAATTATCACTCTGGCTGTTAGATGGGAAGTAGCTTAGAAATGGAAAATTAGGTAGATATTGAAGTCGTGTCACTGGGAGACTGTGGTGGCTTAGGTAGGGAGGTAGCAAGAGATGAAGAGAAGTATACATGAAGTATTTCTTAGAAGTGGTGAGATCTGGGGATTGTGTGAGGAATGAGAATAAGGGAGGGATTGAGGGTGACGTGAAGGATTCCCAGTAACCAATCAGATGGTTGTGCGATTTACTGAAATGTGCACTACTTTGGGAGAATCCGAATTTCTTTTTCCCAGAGCAGTGCTGCTGATTCAAGTTTCCAGCCATGTGATGAGTTTTGAAATGTCTGTCTCCACCAAAGTGCAGATATCAAATAGATCATTGGATTCATAAATCTGAACCTGGACAAGTTTAAGCCAGAGCTATCAATCTCCAAGAGTCAGAGGTATATAGATGTCATCCATGTAAATCCACTGATCTGGAGAGATAAATCAGGAAGAAAATTTGGAGCGAGGGAAAAAGTCCCTGAAAGCTGCCTGCAGACCGTGCAGGCCTGAGAAGGGCACAGGGAGGCTTAGGTGCCGTAGGCACTTGGTAGTATCACTTTCCTTTCAGATTCCTTCCTTTTCCATGGGTAATTTCTAGTCATCTCTTTGAATAATATTTTCTAAGAGCATAGAAAAGTCTTCACTCAGGAATGGGTCTATTTGCCCTCCCCTATGAATGTGTCGATCTCAAAAGATTTGGTGCAATAATGATTTCTGGCCTAAAGTAATTGTGCAAATGAGTTAGCAGCAAGACAACTGCAAAAACCATGCTGAAAAGATTTGTAGTACAGCAAGACAAAAACTGTAAAACAGATGGTGTGCCTTAGAAATTTATCTCTTGTCAGCATCACACAACATTCGGGTTTGGCCATTTAATTATTTGTTTTCTAATTAGTGCAATTTTATTTCTGGCTTTGGTCATTCTTTCCAGAAGTCTCCATTTTTGTGAGCCTCTTTTAACATTTATCTCTCTGAAGTCTTTGCCAAATGGATAGAGGAGTGACAGATATTGTGTACTATATCGGACTATCCTGAGGAGTTCAGTGTATGAAATTTAGAATACTGGCATTTTACAAACTTCTGAAAGATAGAACTCTTTTCTTCTTAACCACTTGAAGTCCTACTTCCTACAATTCATATCTTCTGTTTGAAATAATCCAAAGAAAATATGACCGTTCTCTCAGTGCATTGTTGCATTATAACCACAGCTTATCTTTTGCAATTCCTAGCCCACAGTAACATTTTTCTCAAAGAGCTTTATTGGATAAAAGTTTCTGTGGCTTAGCCTATACAATGTGCAATTTGAAGCATGGTTCATTTCTGAAAAGTCTTATGAGAAAAATTGTCATTTCCCTGTGTGCATTTAGGCGATTGGGATTTCAAATGAGCCCAGGGTTGTCATTTTGATTTTAGAAGCCAAAAGTTACATGGAAGGAAAAACAGCCAAGAAAAGGTTTTCCTGCCATTGCCAGGGGTTTGCCATTATTCTCTTATATCTGTTTCTTCATTTTTACCTCTTTATTGTCAACAGTAGTTCAGGAAATAATTACTTTGTATTTGCAGCGGCCTCTTGACATCCACTCAAGTCCCCTGGTGACAAGCAACAGCAAGAATTTACATTTTTAAACAAGTTTCTCAGGTTTTTTATTATGCCCACTTACATTTGAATCCTACTGCCATATAAAATTAAGGCAATAATTTTTACTCTATTGCTTGTCAAAAGTGAGTTCCCAGTTTTGAGTTTTTTTGGTGTTGTTCCTACCTCAAATATTTCATTAACTCATTTTTTTAAGCCTACCATGTGCCAGGTCCTGTACCACATAGTAAAGTATGAAAACAAATAAGATGCTGGGCAATGAAATATGAAAGCAGATAAAAAAAACAAGCTCTGACATAAAGGATTTACAATCTAGTAAGTAAAACAAGGTATTATAAGGTATAATGCAATAAGGAAAAATGAGTTAAATGACCTAAGAAACTGCCAAAGAACCAACAATACAGATAAACAAGTTTGAAAATTAAAATGTTTACTTTGATTAACAGGTAAGATGTTTGAAAGAAAGAAGTGGAAATAAAACTAGAAAAGGAATGAAAATTGTGAAATTAGAAGAGAAAATACTGATGGGACTTAACTTTCAATTTAGAGTGTCAACTTCATTCCATAGACAGTAAAAGAACAATTGCATGCTGTTTGAAATGAGAAAAATCTTTGTTATGATACAGTAGTCTTTCAAGGTGACTTATTTTATACAGAACAACAATAATTTAAACTTGATCTTAGCCAAAAGGCCAAGAAGCTATGAGAACAGTAATTTAAATGACTGTATTGATTTTTTTATCTTTGTATTTTAATTCATCAGACACAAAGATGGATAAAACACGTTCTCTTCCTTTGAATAATTTACCATAAGTTATACTCTGTTCTTGGCTCTATAGTCACACTTTGCAAAGGCCCTTGTAATCAAGGTATAGGGTCTAATTTCAGAGCAGTCTTTGTTAATTTTTGAACAAGGCCCTTGTTCATTAATTTACATATCAGTATTCACCTTTTGATCATTAGTGATTGACTTTTAGGCTTAACAGATACGTAAGAGGGTGGAAATTTTCTGATGCCCTTTGTTGGCTTCTATTCTTTCTATATTTTGTTTCTAAATAGATTGATACTCTTGCCTTTATTTTACCATGCATAGTTTTTCTTAAATTTTGAATTATTTTATGCATATAAATATGCTGTTGCATCCTTGATTAATGAAACGTTTAGTAAAAATTATCCAAGGAAGATGCTCCTGGGCCATGACACTTGGGGATTGATTTAATATTCAGCTGTAATGTATGCCCACTAGTCTGACAAACTGAGTAACTGTTGGGTATCATGGATGACACACGGATCTGTTTGGCACAGTCCCTGCCCACAGTTTACCTGTGTAGTCAAGGAGCTGAAACCAACCAAAGGCAGAGAATTAGAAATCAACAAGGATCTGGGACAGGGATTGTGCCTCATAGTAAGTTAGGTCACTGCCTAGGACAGCCACATCCTGTATAATAATGCTGGTTCAAGTCCCAGTTTCTCTACTTCCAATCCAGTTTTCTGCTGGTGCATACTGGGAGGCAGGGAACAATGACTTCAGTGCTTGGGCCTCTGGCGTCCATGTGGGCTGGAGTTGAACCCTGGGTGGAGTTGTGTGCTCCTGGCTTCAGCTTGTCCCAGTCCTGCCCGTTGCCTGCATTGAGGGATGAACCAGCAGATGGAAAATCTTTCTTGTTCTGTTTCCCTCTCTCCAGCTATGTGCTCACATAGATGAAATAAATATAAATAAACATTTAAAAAATATTAAAAATCCATAGAATGTAAACATAGTAGATTCACTTGAATTTTAAAAAAAGTATTATTCCCTTTAGGGCATTGCAAAATGTATGGAGGTAATATGTAATAGTCACATATGGCTTTGAAAGAATGGGTGAAAATTATTTATTGTGATTATTATTAGTACACAGTTAATCAAAATAACATAATCATTATAACCATTAAAAATAACCAGCAAAGTGATGTTGGGAATTTATCTCATTAGTGGATGACTGGGGCTGCTGTAATACCCCACTCCTAGTTATTTCATCCATCCAGGATCGAGTGTGATTTGTAGAATGAAGGTTCAGTAACAAGTATGCTGTTGATTGGAATGTTTACTGGTACGGCAAAGATTTTAGGTAAATTAGTAGATCAGAAAGGAAGGAAAGCGGTGTTGTTCAGTGTCTTAATGCCATTTGAGTTGTATGTCAGAAACCACCAAGTGAAGCACCAGCTGGATGAGGCTGTTGGTTCCTGGCAGGATACTGCATTAACACCGACTACTGTACCTTCTCTGAAGATAAAACCTGGAGTAACTTTAGAGAGAAACCTCATGAGACCAGAAATCAGAGAATAGTATGAGAAACCCTGGAAAGATGAAGGGATGTTTTGAGGTGATATGTATGGTAGATGAGACTGCAGGCAAGGCAGGCAGTTAAGATAAGAAGACAAAAGCAACCCTACCTCCTCATATGCCTTGAGACATCAACACCTGGCCTGCACAGGGGGCTGAAGCAATACAATCAGAGCAGCACTGTAGTCATGCTGGAGCGAGAAGCTAAAAATAGGGAGGAATGGGCTGAATTTAGGCATTGAATTTTACCCGTTGGGCCTTGAAAGGCTGTAAGTGATGGACTTTGAGTGTACTTTATGCGTACCACATTCTAAAGTTGTTTCTCCTGGACGAGGAAGCAGGTAAGGGTGGAATCCTTAAGTGAGAAGCAGCTTTACAGGGACAGGTTATGTAGGTGCCAAGGATTCCTCCCTCTGCTTGTTTTCCTGTGTGCTACCTAGGGAATGTACATGTACAGGCCAATTTCACACACCATTTAAAGCAAGAGCGTGTGAAAGTGGGTACTTGGTGCAACATACCACATTGGAGTCTTTGGTTTCAAGTCCTGATTCCATTTGCAATCCAAGCTCCTGCTAGTGCCCACTCTGGGAGCCGGTAGATGATGGCTCAAGTGGTTGGTGCCTGCCACAGCTATGGGAGAACTTGTCTGAGTTCGACGGTCCTGATTTGGCCTGGTCCAGCCCTAACTGTTATGAGCATTCGGGGAGCTGACTAGGGGATGGAAGGTCCACCTCTGTCTCGGCCTTTATAAATAAAAAAGACAAGTCTAATGAATAAATGTAATGAAATTTAAGAACATAGAAAAAAAGAGAAAAGTCTAAAAACTCCCAGAGAGAAGAGACAAATGTTATAGTTTTAAAAGAACAAGAATCATGTTGACATCCCAATTTTCAGTAGCAATATTGGATGTGAAAATAACTGAATATTTTAAATGCATTAAAGGAAAATGTTTGAAATTTAAAAATTTGTATTTATCTAAGTTGTCATTCATATGAAAAATAATGATAAAACTATTTTCAAATATACAAAGCCTTGGAAGATTTTTCACAAGAGTCCTACTCTTTTAATTTTTAAAGAATTCCAAGTTTTATTTTTAATATCGTTCACATAGTTAAAAGTGATGCACGCCCATGTGGACCACTGATTAGGGTGGAGAGGTTCAGGTACAGAGGAAGTTGGGTGGGACATATAATTCCGTGGGGTTCTTTTTTCCTCTCTCCTGTGTCCACAGGGAAGAAGGGGAAGGGAACTGGTCCTTACTGTCAAACTACATCCACACCAAGGGATGGAGGATGATCCTTTGATGACACCTTAGAGACCTTGATGTGGGGATGAATGTTCCAAGGGTGTTTTACTTGAATGGTTTTGATAGTTCTGAGATGTTGTTGGTTCCATTGTTCCAGGTTAAGAAAATCTTTCCAAAGTCCACTTTAGTGCATCCATGCACCCAATTACTTACTGCGAAGATTGTCCAGGAGAATGGTCTAACCCGATCTGCCCTCCATCCATCAACAAGGCAGTCAGTGTCCTGTGCTAGCCTAGATGAGCTGGCCATCTTGACTCCCATGCATATCTGGACATGCTGACCTTGCACAGGCATCAGCAAACTGAGGAGACCAAATCCTGAATCACGCACTCCAAGGTCTGACCATACATCCTGTAATTTCCTCTGTAGCCGAGATTTGAGTCCAGCAGTCTAGTTGGAGAGTCCCCCAAGACACCTCACCTGAGAAACCCCAGACATGATTCTTATGTGTACTAGCTATAGTGGGGTCCACTTCAGTCCTTTATCTGCATCAGCCCACACAAATATGGAGAATGCAGTTGCCTGTTAAGTTCCACCCCAACCCCATCTCCAATGCAAACTGTTGGGTGCTGTGGCCTCGGAAACCCAGCCTGTCACAAACTCAGCCCTTGTGCACACCAGAAGGGACTGCAGTGTATTCAGTTCTGCTCCAGCCCCATATCTCATGTAAACCAGTGGATGCTGTGCTCCAGCCCAGATGGCTCCCAGCAGATGTACTCATGCATACCAGCGGGTGCTGCAGCCTATCAGGGGCAATCCCCAGTAACCCCCACCAGACCCACCCCTGTCCTGGTTTTTGCATGTGCCAGCCTCTGCTGTAACCTAGTCCAGCCAGCCTACATCCTGTCTGGCTCTCATGCACACCCATTGGTGCTGTGCCTTAGCTCAGCCCACCAGCTCCCAGACCTGACCCTCAAGTGTGCTGACAGGTGCCACCCCCTTGGCCCACATTTGCCTGTCCCAGTCCTGGTTCACCAGCATTCCACATGAGCACCACTTCTAGTCTTGACTGCTCCACTTGTGATCCAGCTCCCTGCTTGTAGCCTGAGAAAGCAGGAGGGTGGCCCAGCTCCGTGGGCTCATGCACCACATGGAAGACATGGAAGAAGCTCCTGTCTCCTGGCTTGGATTGGCTCAGCTCCAGCAGCGGTAGCCATTTGGGAGAATGGAACCACTGGATAAATGACCTCTCTCATTCTCTCTGTAAACCTGCCTTTCAAATAAATAAATAGATAAATAAGCAAGTAAGTAAATAAAAATAAATAAATCTTTTTTTTAAAAAAAAAAGAAAGTAACCAAGACATTTCTGTATGTTTTGTCTTTTCAGATATTAAGCATATAAAATTATGAGTATTAATAAGGAAACATTTTTAAAGATTTATTTATTTCAAAGGCAGAATGACAGAAAGAGACAGGAAGAAAAGGAGAGAAGGACATTTTCCATCCACTGATTCATTCAATGGAAAATAGAGGTGAGCTTAGAGGTGATAAGTAGGAAAGGAGTCCATGAGTAAAAGACCGACAGACATAAAAGGAATGGATCGCCTTGATCATTTCATCTTAGGAACGTCCGTTCATAAAATAACACTCTTAAATATTGTATAGGTTATTATCTAGGAGAAGGCTTTTGTAATTATTATCATGAAATTTAGAAAACAAGCCAGGTGGGCTGAACCAAGTTACACCATGACACCTAACAGTTCGCATGAAGGACAGGAGTAGGGGATGGCTGGGCTGGACTAGGCTGCAATACCCACCAGCATGAGATGTGACTGAGGCAGACTGGGCAGAGCCAGGCTGCAGCACCTGCTGGCAGATGTCAAAGAGAAGCAGGCCATTCCAGATTAGATTGAGCACCCACCAACATGGGCAAGTCCTAGGGATGAGGGCAAGACTGGTAGGGGAACTTTGTGGACTCCCCTGCTAAGACACTGCTCCCACTTGTGAGCATGAGAGCTGGGACTGGAGGCAGACCAGGTTGGGCAGCCCTGCAACACCCCTGGGCCTACATGTGAGCTAGGTTTAAGGGAAGATTGCATTAGCCTAGGCCACCACATTCGCTGGCACATACAACAGTCAGAAAAAGTGTGGGCTACCAGGCTTTGCCACATACCTGCTAGGGCTAGGTGCAAGTCATGTCAAGTCATAGCAGTACCTCCTGACAAGCATGGCATCCAGGACTGTTTTTCCCAGGTGAGTTGTCTTGGAAGACTCCCCAACTAGACTGCTGAACTCAAACCCTGGCCACAGAGAAAATTACAAGATACATAATCCAACCATAGAGTGCAAAAACCACTCAAGTAACATCCTCAGATCATTCTTCCCCCCATCGGGGTCTCTAAGTTGACAGTAGATGACTGTCCCCCATCTTTGAGTGCATATGTCGTTTGGCAAGAAAGAGTGGCTGGCTCCCTTCTCCACCCATGTAGGTTCAGGAGAAAAAGAAAAAAAATTAGAAACAATTGTCCTACCCTCCTTACTCCATAGCTTGACCCTTGCCACCCTAGTCAGTGGCTCATGTGGGTGTACATCCCTCTCAACTATGTAAACAACATTAAAGATACATTTTTTAAAAGAATTTAGAAAAGTCTTATAAATCAATACAAAGGGAAACACATAATGAAGTGCAAAAGGGGCACAAAGATAGGATGGTGTATTTTAACCCAAGAGGAGACATTTGGCTAGGCAATATGTTACAAGATGTTCAGTCTCATTAGTGAACAAGAAGTACAAACCAAAACCTCAGTGTGATAAACAAATTTCAGAACCCTGGCAATATTAGACTGTGGGAAAATATAGAGTATTTCTTGATCATTAGTGGTAGGAATATTAATTGCATAGCTACTTTGGGGAAAGGGTCTAGTACATTCTCTTCCTCTACAAACAGGAAATTTCATATCTAAAATGTACCCAAGAGGAACTTCTGCACATTTACTCCAGAAAACACATACAGTAATGTTTCTAGGACTGTGTAAAGGAACAAAAGCTAAAAATCAATCTACATGTCCTTTGATTGTATAATGAATAAAATATGGTATAGTCTAATAATAGAATACTATACAGCAACAAAAAATATGCATGATGCTATGAAAAACCTTTGAAACACTGATTTAAATTAATCATAGTTTTGCAAAGATATAATTCATTTACCATAAAATTCACAGATTTTGGCTATATAGCCTAATGAATTATATATGAGGAAGTTCCAGAAAGTTTAAAGAAATTTTGTGCTATCTTTTAATTCCATTTTTCCATAAACCTTTTGAGATTCATTCACATATACACATGGTTGTTGTTTCCTCCAGAATGATAAACAAACCATTTCGGCCTTTTGTTCCCTTTTCTTGCCAGTAACTCCCTCTTCCTCTCTTCAGAGAGAAGTGATCTTCTTATTTGGTTCATTGTAGATCTGTTGACAAATTTACATAAGTAGAATCTACAATATATACTCTTGTGGCTTCCTTCCCACGGTATTCTTCCAGTGAGACTCGAGTTGCCATGTGAGCGCTGGGCCCGAAGTGCAGTGTAGCATTCTGTCGTGTGAACACAGCACAGTGCAGTTAACCTTTGCCCTGTTAGGCATTTGGGCAGCTCTAGTTGGTGACTGGTATAAATGAGGCAGTTGTGAACAGTCCTGCAAAAATCTTGTATGCACTGTCTTCCCTGGAGTATATATTGCAGAGTGAAATAACTGGAAAGCAAGGTAGGCCTTTGTTTAGCTTTATTGGAAACTTTCAGAAAGTCTCTTGAGGTGATTCTGCTACTCACCAGTGTCTGGGAGTTGGTATCCCCAGTGCTTGTTGCTGTTACAATTTTAAATGTGAATATCCTAGTAGACCTGTGATGGTATCTTCTTGTGGTTTAACTTGTATTTCCTACACAACAAATGAAGCCGATTACCCTTGCTTATGCTTGCTGACCTTTTTGCATGTCCTCTTTTGCAGAATGGTTGAGTCAAGTCTCTTTTCCACTTTTCTCTGGGCTTTTTTATATTTATTTATTATTTCTTTGTAGAGGTTCTCGATATGAGCTTTCTGTCATATGCATTTAATATCACAGAAATAAGTTTTTGATAGATATGTGATGAATAGGTATCTACACAAATACGTGTGTATGTACATTATGTATTAATGTTTCATATTTTATATACATTATACATTGTGCATAATATGTAGCCAGTATTTTTATATTTGTGCAATACATATAATATTTCCTAGTTTATTGCTTGTCTTTTTGCTATTTTAAAGGTATCTTTTGATGATGAGTGTTTAGCTTTGATGAAATTTCTTTTCTCTTTTCTTTCATGGCTGGTGCTCTGTGTTCCACCCAATAATTCTTGCCTACCCCAAAATAATGAAGTCAGTCTCCTATGTTTCCGTCCAGAAGCTTTTATATTTTTACCCCTAACAGTGAAGTCTTTGTTCTGTTGTGAATTAATTCTTGTATATGGTGCAGTATAGAAGTCAAGATTGAACATTCCCCACTGCCCGTTCCCCCACAAGGATATCCAGTTTCCTCAAATAATGTAATTTCGAATGACAAAAACATATATATCATATTTCATATGAAGTGAATATAGCAAAAAAATATTTGAATGTTAAATCTTAAAGCTAAAAAATTTTCAAAAAGAACACTGGGCCACAAATAGAGGTGAAGGAACTCTTGGGCGATTTCAAACCAAGAACCTTTCTCTTCCTGTCTCCTTATTCCCTTCCACTGCAGATATCCATTCTTAAGTATTTTTTATGTATCCTTTCATAAAAGGCTACGATGTTTTTATGTGTGTATTTCAAACTAAAATGGATTCATATTACACAAATTATGTTTTCACCTACTATAAGAAATGTTTTGGATTATCAAAAATTGATATTGTTTCTCAAATTGTTGATACTTTTTGTAAATGGCCTTCTGTGCATATGAAGGGCTTAAATTGTTCCACATTTTTGCTATGAAAATCAGTGGTGCACCAAAGGCTCTTTTAAATATGTTTCATTCCATGTCAGCTTATCTGTAGGTTTAAATTCTTACTAGTGAAATTACTGGTCAGACATAATATGCATTATGTGTTTTGACTTTTGCTAATTTATTTTCCTTTGAAAAGCAGGTGTAGAAGAGTGTTTATTTCCTTGCACCATCATCAAAGCAAAGTATTCTCAAACTTTTTTTGCTTTTATCTTTTTCTCCTTTACTATTATTATCATACTATTATCATTTTATGATACAGTTCCAGACTCTAGGATTTCCCCTCCCCCGCCCCTAAACCGAGGTTAGATAAAATGCTAATGAATGACTCATGTGTCGCTGAAAAAATGAAAAAAGGAAATCAAGAACCTTATTGAAGAAAAGAATTTAATGCAAAAAAATGGGTTTTAAAGAAATGAAACCAAAAACAAAAACATCAAAATCCATAAAATATAGTTTCTGCTGGCTGATCTTTGTTGGTGAAATGTGCCTCCTGTAGGCAACAACTAAATGAGTTTTGTGTTTTTAATTCTGTTTTACTAATCTATGGCATTTGTTTGATGAGTTTCAGCCATCTAAATTCAGGGTTAAAATAAATAGGTGGTAATTTGTTCTTGTTCTTTGGCAATGGGTTGTTTGTTGATTTAGTCTTCCGTTGTTATTTTACTGATATGTACTTCACATTTGCCTTTGTTTTTGGTGGATGCTGTTCCTTTCCTCCTGCAAGAGAACATCTTTAAGTATTGTTTGTAAGGCAGATTTGAAAGAAGCATATTCTTTTAACTTTTATTTCATTTTCAAAGAAAGGAAAACGTTGCTGCATATGTTATCCTGAGCCTACCATTTTTGCTTTTACAATCTGGAATATATTGCTCTATTCTCTTGTTGCCTGTAGAATTTCCTATGAGAGGTCTCCTGTGAATTTCATTGGCATTCCTTTATATGTCGGGGTTTTTTTTCCATGTGCACATTTAAGGATCTTTTGCTTATGTTTGATTGAAGAGAGCTTGATTATCATGTGTTGTGGTGAATATCACTTTTGGTCAACCCTTCTGGGAGTTTTGTACTCTTCCTGGATGCTGTTTCCCAATTCTTTCTCTAGGTTAGAGAAGTTTTCCCTTAATATTTCATTGAATACACCTTTAATTCAAGCTTCTTTTTCTGCACCTTCTGGGACTCCCATAACTCTTATGTTTGGTGTTTTAATAGTGTCTTTCAATTCTCGAATAATTTCGTTTAGCTTGATACAGCTCTGCTTCCAGCTTTTTGTTTCCTCCTGGTGACAGAAAATATCTTCCAGTTCTGAGATTCTTTCTTCTGCCTCCTTCATTGTATTATTGAAACTTTCCATCGAATTTTTAATTTGATCTGTTGTGTCCTTCATTTTCAATAATTCGGCTTGATTTTGTTTCAGTGTTGCTATTTCCTATGTGGCAAATTCCTTAAATTCAGGCATGTGTTTCCCGTTGTTGATAAGAAGCTTTATAGCAAATGTTTTGAATTTTGTACCATCCCTTTTCTCGATGTATTCCTCAGTTAACTGAGATTGGCAAAGGCTTTTACTCCTTTGCAGGGGAGTTTTCAGTAATATCCATTGTGCCTTTGTCTCTTTTGCTCCTGGTCATTGTACTTCTGGCTGGCAGATTCTTCTCCTTGGGGCAGGTTTCTAAGCTGTGTCACCTACAGATCTACAGGTTGACTTTATGAGTTTTGTACCCACTGTTTGCAGTCACTTGTGCCACTTCCTCCAGCAAATTTCAGATCTGGGCTCTTATGTTAGATTTCCATCATGGTCTATGTAGCCCCAGCTCCTGGCTCCACACTCTACCTCCTGTGATTCTGCGCTGTTGTTGCACTTTCGTCTGTACAACATTTCCCCCAGTTCCGGTTCTCACAATTCCCAAGATTAAGGAGAAACGAGATGTCCTGAATAGCTAGGTTGCTAGTGGTGCTGATCTTGCTGAAACCTACAGGCTATTAGATCTGAGGACCACCTGGACATATTTTGAGTTGTAAGATGCCAAAGTTGGTATTATTTTCAGTGTTGGACCAGTGCAATGTACTGAGCTCAGTGAATTCACTCCCAGCTCAGTACATGCACCAGCTCACTGTTGGCCCTACAGTCTTAAAGCCTTTGCCACACTGTACAAAATGACACCTTATATGCCACCACTAGAGGTCTTGATCTGCTGGCCATCACTTCTGCGAGCTACCTAGGCCTATTTTGGGTGGAACCTGAAGGATGCTACATAGTTGCAATTCACTGAGCCCAAAATGAGTTCACTCCCAGCTTAGTGCATATGCAGTCCTGTCCCATAGCCCTTGCCTTCTTACACAAGATGGCACCCAACTCAGCTCTACTAGGGGTTTGGGCTATGAAATCCACCTTGTTCCCGCACCACTTGTTTGGGAATCTGCTGCTCTGCCTCTGCTCCTGGTCAAATCAAACAAACCAGCAGGATGGGCAGTTCTTTGTCTGAGTTCACCTCCTGAGTTCCCAGTAAATTTTCATTCCCACCTGGTTGCTGCTGGAGTTCCAGCCACTAGTGAAGTTCAGAACGCTGCTTGCTGAATGCTGCTGTCGTATCAGATCAGTGCAACACCACACCATTGTCTCCGCTGCATTCCTGTGTCCATCAGTCTCCAGGTACCCCACGGCTATCGGTCTGTCCTCTCCTATTTCATGGAATGTGTGCTTTCTGCTTCACCCTAATGTTTCTCCATCTCTAAACATTTCCTCACTCTATTCCATCATCTTGACTCCAAAGATTAAATGTATATCCACCTGTTACGTGAAAATTGGTATCTCACTGTTTTGAGTTGAATTGAAATGTATTAGTTCTGTGAATTTGATTATTTATTCATTTCTTTCTTTATTTATTTATTTTCAGGGCCTGTCTGTTAATTCCAAATCATTTTTTAAATTATTTTATTTTGATAATCTTTACATAATTGATTAGGGCACAAAGGGTCAAGGGCTACAGGAAAATGGGTAAGATCGTTGTTTCCACTTCAATATTATTTTTCCCCGCTGTATCTGGGGTCAGGGGAGAGATAAAGGGAGAAGCCCCACCCAGCCTCCCACTCATCCCAGGTCCCCGATGTGGGGCATGCTCCGAGGGTCCTGCTCAAGCAGTTTTGATAGTTCAACAGTTCTGAATTGCTACCAATCTCGCCGTTCCAATCATGATGAAACCTATTCAGAATCCACTAGCTGACATAGTCTCTTCATGGTTGGGGTTCTGAGATCAGCAGTTCAGTTGGAAGGATCTCCAAAGAAACTTCACCTGAGATGATCCCCAGACCTGATTCTTGTATGTGTGCTTGCCAGTACAGGGTCTGGCACAGTCCATTGTGCCAATCAGCTTTTGCACATGCTGGTCATTGCAGTTGCTGGCTCACTTCTGCTTCCAGCCCTGTCTTCCTTGTGAACCAATGGGTATTGTATTCCAGCTCGATCCTGCCCATTTCATACTCGGCCCTCACGCAAACCAGTGGAAACTACAGCTTAGTTGGGGCGACTCCCCATAACCCCCACCAGGCTGCCCCTACCCTGGTTCCCATGCTTGCCAGTATGTACTGCAGGCTTGTCTAGTCTGTCCCAGATCTCATTTAGCTCTCGTACATGTCAATGGGCATTGAAGCTTCATTCAACCTAACCAGCCCTACTATGCTGCCCACCCACATGCTGGTGGGTGCTGGTTATGTCTAGCCATGCCTGCCCCAGTCCTGGTTTTCATGTTCTCCAGTGGGAGTGGTAACCCAAGAGGAAGGTGCCTACTATTTCCCTCAGGGGCCCCCTCCCACATCATGCACTTTTCAGGTTCTGCAGTTAAACTTGACAGAATTAGCCCCCAGTGCCAGCATCTGCCAACTGATGCTGCAAAGCCAAACCAACCTCATCCTCTCTGATTTTTTATGGTTGCACCAGTAAAAACAATCAGCCCACTCTGGCTTTTCCCTCATCTAGCTCACATGAGGCCCAGTTGTTTGTTTGTTTGTTTGTTTGTTTGTTTGTTTTCAGGGCCTGTCTGTTAAGTCCAAATCTTAATATTTGACCAAAGTATCTCCTCAGCAAGTGTTCATTTTTTTTCATTTTTTACAAAATGACTAGTAGACTTCTCTATTTGTCTGTTAAATGAGTAAACATTTATTAACCAAAAGTTTACTTGTGAAAACTTTGTATTGTCAAACTGTGCTGCTACCTGCGTGCTATTTCCTGCTTCATGATGGATGAGTTTAGTGTCTGACCTCCCGGATGCAGCCAGTGAGGAGAGTTCAGACGTCAGTGCTCTAGTGGTAAGGGCAGGGATAGCCACACCGTGTGCTGCAGCAATTCCACCCCATTTTTTTTAAGTTAGTTTGTTTACACTTTTTGTTAATCTAAGAGACTCTCAGCACATGTCTTTGAGCCACTTATTTTTTGTTTAGTCCAAGTATCTGATGTAAATCTTCCCCTAGAAGGTAGCAAACAAGAAGGATGTGTGTGCTGGGTTTCCAGGAGACCTTTAGCCAGCTCAGTATCAAAGTCCAGGCTTACTAGCACAGGTAGATGGAGGTCAAGAGCTAGAACTTTCCAACTGGAGTTCAGTGTTTTTGTGGGAACTATGTTGCTATTCTTGATTCTTTCTCCACAGTCTCTTTGGAATGAAAAATGAGATCAATTCTTTAACCACAATGGCAATCTAGAGTCAACCACTAGCTTCCTAGGTGTATGTAAATGTGAATTTTAAAAAATGATTTGTTTTTATTTGAAATACATATTTTAGAGCGAGTACAGAAGAAGTAGAGAAAGGTCTTGCATCTGCTGATTCACTCTTCAAATGGCCACAACCATCAGGCCTGAGCGTATCCGGAGCCAGGAGCCAGGAGCCTCTTGCAGGTCTCCCAGGCTGGTGCAGGGTCCTGAGACTTTGATCCATTCTCTGCTGCTTTCCCAGGCCACAAGCAGAGAGCTAGATAAGACGTAGAGCAGCCATAACATGAATCAACACCCATTTGTGATAATGGTGCTTGCAAGAGGAGGATTAGCGTGTCACACCACCATGCCTGCCTATAAACGTGAATTTAGCATTCAAAATATTCCTAAGAGGTGTAGGTGCAAGACAGTATAGGCTGTCTAGCTTTTCATGGTAATGCAGGACATTGAACATGACAGCGTAGGCTAGAACTATTCAAATGATCTTAATGCATGGGAAAGGGCCCGGCAGCATGGCCTTAGCGGCTAAAGTCATCGCCTTGAACGCGCCAGGATCCCATATGGGCACCGGTTCTGATCCCGGCAGCTCCACTTCCCATCCAGCTCCCTGCTTGTGACCTGGGAAAGCAGTCGAGGACGGCCCAAAGCTTTGGGACCCTGCACCTGCGTGGGAGACCCGGAAGAGGCTCCTGGCTCCTGGCTTCGGATTGGCACAGCATCAGCAGTTGCGCTCACTTGGGGAGTGAATCATCGGACGGAAGATCTTCCTTTCTGTCTCTCCTCCTCTTAGTATAAAGTTTTATTGCCTTTCCAATAAAACTAAATAAATCTTGTTTAAAAAAAGATAATATAGCCTCCCTGGGGGAGGGGAAGGTCAGCAGGCCCACAGGTTCTCCTTAGCCTGAAAGCTTTTTGACCAGCACGGGTGGATTCAACTGGGCCGCATGGCTCCCCGAGTGAGGGCCTGGGCAAAGCCCTCATGCTGCCCGGTGGTGCACTCTATATGCTTGAGGGAGGGGATTTGCAGGGAGACTGGGGGATAGCGCAGGTAGTAGTGAGCAATGACCTGCCAGGTGAAGAATCACAGCTGAGGGACTTCCATGGATAAGGCCACTGTGCGTGTAGGTAAGCAAGGGGCTGAGGCCAAATGGTTTGGAGAGAGGAACCGGAGGGCTTTTATGGGTCAGACCAAAGTATGAATACACGGGGGAGACCTGAGCTGGGGTAGTTATCATCGACCATCGCCACGCACCACTTACTGTGTGCACACTAAAGCAAAGGCTGGGGCCTACCAGTAAGGTGGAACAGAGGATGGGTGATGTTAGGATGGACCATGACAATAGCTAGCACCCGAAAGAATCAGTCTGGTAGCAGAATCTGTAGGGGGCATTTAGCCTTACCCTGTAGAACTGTAGTCTCTGCTGGTATACCCAAGAGCTGTGGGTAGGAACAAGCCTGACTGGGGAGGTAACAGGATGTGCCAGCTGGGTTGGGGTTCCCACTGGTGAGGACAAGAACCGAACTGGGTTGGACATGACTACAGTCTTCCTCTGCATGGGTATGGACTGGGTCTGGGGAGAGACAGACTGGGCCAGACTGTAGCACATGCTGGTACTCATGAGAGCCAGGGTGGGTGTAGAATGGGCTTGACCCCCGCTGAACGATGCGAAAGCTTGTCTAGGCATGGACCAGATGTGGCTGAGCTGCAACACCCAACAATAAGAACCAGAATGGGTGTGGGCCAGTTGAGCAAGAACACTGTTCCTGCCAGAACAAGAGGTAGACAAAGTCAACCTGGCCAAAGGCCAACTGGCATGAGCGAGAGCTACCACTGGGAGGAGATCCAACAGAGGAGCTTGGGAAACTCCGTCAGGATGCAGTCCCTGCCTCCCTGCAGGTGAGTGCAAGAATCAAGACAAGGAGCAGCCCAGACCATACCAGGTTACAGTACCCACCAGGGTACATGTGGCTCAGGTCTGGGGACAGACCAGGCTGAGTCAGTTCATAACATCCACTGGTGGGTCTGAGAACCAAGACAGGGTGCAAGAGGAGCCAGATCAGGCCGCTACACCAGCCACTTCACATTAGGACTGGGACAGAGATCCGGCTGGGCTGGGTTAGGCTGCAGCACCCACTGTGGGCAGGCTACACTGAGCCAGGCTGCTCAATACAATAGTGGAATGCTGAGGTGAGGCAAGCCATGGCTGCCTGGGATCGATGGGTGCCGGTTCATGAGCCCTGGGGGTAGGAGATCTGGGAGAATTGGGTTGCCTGGCCCAAATCCTGGGGTGTGCACTGGGTTTGTTAGCCCAGTGGATGAGGGATCCAGCAAGATTCTGATCGCCTTGCTCAGGTCTCTTGGCCAGCTTGCGTGGTGGGTGCCAGGTTCATGAATCCTGGGGGGCAGGTGATCCAGCGGGGCTTGGGTCACCTGGCCCGGGTCCTTGGGACCACCTGCAAGAATATGACCTCAGTGAAAAAGGCAGAGCAGTGGATGCAGACCCTGATGCTCATGGAGAATATGGTAGCTCATTTGTTTCCGTAGCAGAAGGATAACAGAACAAATTGGACAACCACCCCAGCCAAATGATGACTGCAAAAATCTTGGTGAATGGAGACCTGAGGTTGACTGTCAGCCAGTGGCCATTGGGAGGGCTGCATCATCACTGGATTGGCAAAAATCGACAGCATTTCAGAACTATTCAAACCACTTGGGTAGAACCCTCAGAACGTGCACACATCTGGACCCTGGGTTAATACCATGTGGCAGTTCCCCATTCCTGGGTACTGAGACATTTGGGAGACCAAGTGTGACTTCCCCCGCTTTATCTCTCTCCTTATCCTAAAAACAAGGAGAAATAGAGAATTTGGAAACAAGGTTTTCACCTGCCTTTCCCTAACGCCCAATCCTTCCCACCCTGATCAACTATGTAATCATCATGAAAAATTAAAAAAGAAAAAAGTTAATATAGCATGGTGACTTTGCTTTTGGTGAGGGGGCACTGATGCTGTTTAGCTAAATTATGTTAACTGAAATAATGTGTCTTACGACTATGCAAAGCAAGGGCTGCCTAAATAAATGACGGTCATGTTGTACTGACTGCATACATGTTTTGCAGTAACTATAATTTTGTTGGTCATGGCAGTTGTAGATTAAGCTTACTCTTGAAAGCGATTTACAGAATGTCAGTGTTTACTTTGAACTCTGTATTAGGTTGTGATAGCAAATGGCCCCACATCTCCATGTGCTTAGTACCTTGTGCTGTCATCTGCCGAGAGAAGGGAAGCGGCTGTCTGTTACTTTGCACCCACTCAAGGACCCAGGCAGAGGGAGCCTCCATCTCTGTGTTTCTGTAGTTTCCAAGCAGAAATTGGGACATAAAGGAACATACACCGTCTCTGTTTCCACCTATTAAGTGAAATAAACCAGAGTAAATCACGTGATCGTGTTTCAGTGGGAAAAGGGAAGTGAAATTCTGCCATATACCTTTATACAAAAAAGGAGAAATATTAGGTAAACAGCATTAGTGACTGCTACAGTACCCAGAGTTACCTGTGCGGTTTGTTCTGCAGGAGCTTTGAGGACTAGGGTTATAGACACAGTTAATGTAGCTGCCAACCCAAGAATCAAGTTCAGGAAAAGTTCTGTGCACTTGCGTTCCAGGAGCCTAGACACTGTGATGTTTCCTAAAAAGCAGAGCTGGCGGTAGGGATGAAGCCAGGAAGTTTTAATGGATGGCAGGTGGGTCATAGGGATGAGCCAGAGCCCTTTAGACCAGCTGTTGAGGTGTGAGGATTATCTGCCCATCGCACTGATCTCAGAGCTTCCAGGGCACTGCCCTGGGCTTCCACCTGTGCTCTGCCTGACTGTCACGAGGCTATATCTTTGGCAGTTCTGGAATACCTCACAGAGATGATTCTTGAAGTGAACCTGAAAGGAAATATAGGCCGTGACTTGGCAAAAAGGAATAAAGAGGGCTTCTGCACTAAGTGGGAGCAGGATGAATGAGTGGAACAAGTGCAGGGTGCACTAGGAACCATGGAGGTGATAAGAACATTGACTTTCTTAAGACAGAGTGAAACAGAAGAAACCTAGGGAATTAACAACATGCTAATCCTCATATAGTTAT
Source organism: Ochotona curzoniae (assembly GCF_017591425.1). Taxonomy (NCBI): domain Eukaryota; kingdom Metazoa; phylum Chordata; class Mammalia; order Lagomorpha; family Ochotonidae; genus Ochotona; species Ochotona curzoniae. Next base: position 7,695,956 of record NW_024466454.1, read on the forward strand.
TGCCATTGTGTTTTCAATGTTGCCTCTATCTTTAGCCACAAATATGTTCAGCTTAACAAACATATCTTCAATAGTATATTCAGATAGCTGCTGTTGAAATACCCTGTCTCCAGGCTAGCATTTTGCATAGTAGCTTAACCTTTCATGTGCGATGCTGGAATCCCATATGGGTACCAGTTCAAGACCTGGCTACTGCACTCCCAATCCAACTTCCTGCTAATATGCCTATGAAAGCAGTGGAAGATGGCCCAAGTGCTTGAGCCTCAATACTCTGGTGACAGACCTGGAAGAAGCTCTGAACTCCTGGTTTCAGCCTGAGCCAACCATTTGGGGAATTAAATCAGTGGATGAAACATCTCTGTCTGTCTTTCTGTCTCTCCTCTCTGTGTAACTCTGCCTTGCAAATAAATTAAAAATAAGTGTTTTAAAAATTCCCTGCCTCATGGTTATCTGTGTTCTGTTGCTTATTCCTGAATGCTACCCACATACTGGATCGTTTCGGGCCACTCCATAATGGTGCCCACATCTGAACTTCTCATTTTAATTTAAATGAGAATCCTAATTTCTTGTTCAATTGTTTTCTAACTGTCTGAGTTAGTAGCAAAACTATTTATGACATTCCTAGTCAACTTGGAGTCATTTGAGTATGCGTTGTTGGCACATTAGGTGGGATATTGTATTTGTGAAAGTATAGTTAATATTAAATGGGCAGCGTTAATATGCTATACTTATATCTGGGATAAGGAGATTGAGTCAGGAACAACAAACAGCCATATTCTGTCTAACTCATCCAGACAGATAAGGGCTTTCAAACAAGTGTCTGTATTCTTAGGTGTGACATTCAACTTATCAATGGAATTTAGCCAATTTGACCTTATACAGACTGATCCTTGGTGTTGGACTCATCTTGGGAGCGCTCATTCCTCCAGCCTCCTCGTCAGTCTTCCAGGAACGGTACTATGAAGGGTCTGCAGGTGCTGGGGAATGGCCTGTGTGGTGTGCCATACTCCAGCATGCCTCATGGTCCTTCAAGTCTGAGTATTTCCCATCAACACCCTGACCAGTTGCTGTCACACAAGCAGTGTAAGGGCACACGCAGGGTCAGGGCACACACAGTGTCAGGACACACGCAGTGTGCTCCTGATGGGCACCAAGAGTTTTGCATTCTCATTTTTCCATGTGAATTTTTCTGAACTTGGAGGAGTATATTATTAGAAGATATAGATCTTTTAAATTGCCTGAGCTATTTATAACATTAAGCATTTATTGTTAATTATTAGGGCAACACACTGGCTTCAGGGAGACCATACAATGTGTTAGAAATGATGAAAGAATGGAAAAATAATCCAGAAAGCGATGAGGAGAACACAGCAGATGAGAAGACTTATTGGTCCATTCAAGAAAAATTGAAGAACTACCATCTCAAAGGCAATGCCCATGATGCCAATGACAGTTCAGATGGAGAGGAAGGAAAGCAGGTAAGAGGGCCCACAAAACAAGTTGCGAGAACCGTTGTTTAGTCTCCAAACTGGGAAGCACCCTCACAGCATTCGAAACATTTTTTTTTCCTGCTCTTTTTTGTTGTCCATAAGGACCTGCGTTAGATGGAAAGTACTCTCCATCCTGTGGGCTGCTATCGTTTAACCATGTGACCTGCATGTATATTTTTAAGTTCAATGATTACGTAGAGCGGGAGTCATATATTTATAATAGCCATAAACTGGAAATAATCCAAGTGTCCATTAAATAAGAATGAGTAAGCAAATTTTGATATATCCATATAATAGAGGATTACTTGGCAAGAAAAAATGAGTTATGGATACATGATGAACCCAAAGACCTGTATTTTGGTTCAAAGTAAATTCTACTTTCATTAACTCCCAACAAGATCCAGTTCTTTATATAAATAATCATTATAATGGAAGTTGATTTTTCTTATTTCCTTTGGTTTTCTTTCTGTCCTTCCTTCCGGAAGTCATGGGGAATGAACATGAGAGAAGGTGGGTGACCATTGCAAGCAAACTACAGCAGAGAACTTAAATCAGAATTTTGTCATTTGGACCTTGTGCAGGTCTATAATTTGAATGTGTGACTCTGGAAATGGTTGCTATGGTGATAAACCACTTTACTTAAATAGCATGTATTTTACTCAAAATTCAGAGAAGTGGTAACAGTTTCCAGTAATCATGCACTGGTATTAACTTGCAGGGATATGCCTAGAGCTTACAGGTTTTGCATCCATTATCACCAGATAAGTTCATCAGGTTATAGTTATGCCAGTGAATAATGAAATATATATATTTAGCCCAATTTTCTTGCTTGTTACATATCTTCACTTGCACACAAGGGGTTTCTCCCCACTTCTCCTTTCCCCTACTCATCTTCCCCACTCAAGATTAATAACATGAACTAGAGGTATCAAGGCCAAGGTTATTGAAGTACAGAAAGGTGACACTGGAAGGAATCTCATAAGGGCATCTTCTCCGTCATTCCATGCCGGAGTCCAGCTCCAGCCGAGTTCGGAGCTCGGGAAGGGTGCGTGGAGTCGGCGATAAAGAAAGACACAGACACAGGCATTTGGTGCGTTCTTCCAACCGCTCAGGAAAAAACTGTCCTTTTTATTTTCTCAAAACCCTTCTCAAGCTTCTACACAAGCAACTATTCTATTTTTTTTTCTTTTCAAAATTAAGGGGGCATGTACAGACATTTGGTCACTCTGTCTGTACTCAAGGCTAAGCAGGTGCTCCTAAAGATAATTTTGCAAAATACTGCATTCATATTCTTCAAAGCAAGCTATTGTTTATCCTTCAACAGTAGCCATGGAGCAACAGCCAGGACTCCAAGGCCAAGGCACATGCGATTATCTGCTAATCAGTAGTACTTTCCCACCACATTTTTACTTCTACAATTTACCCATCATTTAATGGGAAAATAGGTTATAAGGGAAAAAACCTAAAATCTAAAATAGAAACTTCAAATGTTAAATCTCCCTACAACTATAGACCCCTACAACCCCATAAACAATAAGACAATAATCAAAAGCATTTTTCTTTAATAAAAGCATCCTTAATCCTCTAGCTAAAAATTATAAAAGCGGCTAAAACAGTTACATTTTCTATATTCCAAAAAAATTGCAAAGACAGGCTAGCCTTTGAGATAACAATAACTATATTTATTGCCATAGCAGTTTCAGCTCTCACTCCCATCACTTGTATTAATATTTAGGATATTTTCAAGCCCCTTCCCAGAAGGTGTGCTATATGTCTGGGCCCGATTTCAGGGCAATGGGTAGGTACACAATAAGGTGTCCAGAAATGGCATGGGTTTAATTGTGCTCCTGTGTGTAAATTGTCAAAGGCCCACTCACCAAGATATTATCAGTGACACTAACTCTCAAGCTCACGTTGGTGATAAAAGCCATCCCACAGGGGCAAACACTGCCTCAATAGATTGCAAAATTCTTAGTGGGGTGCTTGAGTGTCCATGCAGCCAGGGGGTAAAACAGTATCAAGGTGGTCGGAGAGACTTCCGCCGGGCCTTGCCACACAGCTGGAAACTCCCCCGGGCCTTGCCGCACAGGGGAGCTGTTCTCATCACACCCTCGTGTCATCCACACCCACTGCGCGGACCCCAGCATCTCCCCCTTTTTTATTATTAAGTTGGAGGATGTGCAGTGCTCTGTGAGTGGCTTAAATCATGGAGCTCAAATGTTAGAAGATGACTGGGCCAAGAAACAACACAGAAAGGAGAACAATTAGCGTGATTCCCAAATTAATAAAGAAAGAAGAAAAGTTCTTCTTAGAAATAAAAGATGAAAGAGATTGTAAAAATTGATTAGCAACACCTCCCGTGGAAATGGCCTGAAGGTGAGAGTGAGAGGTAGTAGAATTTTGGGCATATAATTCTTGGATGCTAAAAATATTAGATGTACTATTCCATACACTATGGAGATGAGCTTTAACATCAATCCAGGAGACATTTGAGTAAGTGTAAGGTAGCGGAGTAACACAGATCCATTTTTAATTACTATGACAAGTGGCACCTAATCTAATTTTTAAATATAGAATTTCATTGCTAATATAAATTATTGCCTCTTCTAATAATTAGTCTAGTCTCTAAATTTTTATCAATACCTTCCTAGGTAAACAAAGCAAGACTAATATTACGAGAAAGGGTATTAACATGATGGGCTGTATGAACTAGCTCTGTCAGGACAGTCACTGAAGCTGTAAAAGATTCAATAAGGGTAATAAAGGAAGTGAGACTTAAAAATAAGGAAATCACAAAACATTTAGGATCTGATAAAGCTGTAGAAACTGATTCCAAAGTATAAAGAGCAGCATCATCATACCACAACTCAGCCAAATTTACAGGTAACCATATATATGAGGGTCTTTTTAAGATGACAAAAATATCAAGCATCAGGAAAAAATTAAGACAATTAGTAACAATACACAATACAAATTGCAATATTCACAGAGTCATTCTGGGAAAAGGAGAGGGAATCTCAGGATCCCTGTGTAAGGGAAAGATAAGTTATTTATCAGAAGTCCTTTTGGAAGGTAGCTTGAGTCCTGTGCAGGAATGTCTTCAGTGGTAGAGGGTAGATCAGTAGATGTATTTGTGATGTGTCCTCATGGCAGGTGTTGATCCTCTGCACAGACTTGGCTCTTAAAACATTTCCAGGTGGAAGTGTCTGTTTGGCCTCAGCAAGGGTAGCACTGAGGCTAGCAAAACTCTCTTCTGTTGTTTGTAGTAACATAAGTTTACCATGGTCTTTCAGATGGTTCACATATATAGATGGAGAATACAAGGTGGATTATGATAAAGATTTTGCCAAGATGACTAGGGAATATTTCAGTCACAGACATCTGTTCTTTCAAATAATATTTCTGTAACAACAAACTCCAAAAATCAATTAAAAGTATAGCAATTCCTAATCAGTAAAAACAGACAGTATGATAACAATTAAAATAAAAATTTCTATAATAATTCTAATTGGAAAAAAATGGCATAAAACTAAGATCTATTATGTGTCTATTTCTCATTTGAACTCAAGGAACATTGAAACCAAGCAGTAAAACACACACACACCTCTTTTTTTTTCTTAAAATACACTTTAGATGACTGTAAAAGTAAAATTTCAAATAATCGTAACAAAAGACATACATCAACACAGACATAGGTGGCCACCACACTCACTCAATTTTAAAAGCTAATGGTCCATAATGATGTCTTGTATGGACCCTGACTCAAGAGATTGTGTTGCACCCAGCCTCTTGAGTCCCAGATGAGTACTCAAAACAAGTAAATTTGAATGATGAGATACCTGTATATAGGCAGAGGTCAGTGCAAATCCTGCGAGCCAGGAAGCCAGGACTGGCAGCTGGGGCCGTGTAAATCATCACGGTGGCCTCCCCAGACTACTGAGTCAGGCTCTAGAACCCAGGATGGCTACTACCCTCTGACTGAGGCCTCCAAAATGTTACAACGTGCACGAAAGATCATATTAGATGAATTTAAGATTTATTAAGGAATCTTTATAAACCAAGCTTGGTGATAAGCAGTACCTATTAAAATTTAGTAAATGAAAAGTAAACAATGATAATTCAATCGAAATAGAGACCCTGTAAGAAAAAAATTGGTCATACTGAAGACCCCGATTCAATTATAATAGTAATATAAATTAGTTAAAGAGATACACAGTTAACAGCCTGGACATATTTATAGAACTATAAACATTTATATTTTTCTGGCTTTTTGGCCTGCACTACATTAGTGTCAAGCATTATTGTCTTAGATTTTTGGAAATACAGAAATTTGAATTAAAATTCTGTAAAAATTTTTTTTTCTGTAGTAGTATTTTGATATAGCTAGCTTTGCTCTACTTGGCATCTGACAGTATGTTTAATCCAAAAGCCCATTCAGTTATTGTATCTACGAAATGAAATTTCTGAATTATTTAGATACCTATCAAGGATGCCAGGACTTATAATATTTAATTGAAATAGAATATCTTTATATAACACAATATGGATTAGATTTAATTATTGGCATTAAGTGATTACTTAAATACCTGTAAAATAAATACATAACTTTTATCAAACTTAAGCAATGTGAACATACTGTAAGGCAGAAAACCCAAATATCACCTTGATACCTCGATATAGAATCTTATCATATTCTGAGACACTTCAGTAAATTCAAGTCTGGAGTTCGTTGGCGCTAACTAGAAAAATATAATCATTAGGTAGATAAAGACATTTAAGAGAAGATGTTATAATAACATGTGATTTTTAAAACTTTGTTGCTATGATAGACAGATTTTAATTCCATGTATCAAGGATGAATATTTTAGAAAATACTGCAAACAGTGTATAAAGGATATGATTAATTATATTCCATATAAATAATAAAGGATTATTATTTCACAGCTTCCATAACTTTTACATTATATCTTTCACAGCTTCCATAACTTTCCCATCCCTTCTTCAGCAAACTTTATCCTGTAAATATTTTGTCCTCTTCAGCACTACAGTCTAACATAGCCATTCTCCTATAGGAAGGAATATTTTACAAGCATGCCTTTTTTCTTTTATTCAAGAACTTTCCTCTATACCCTTTTTCATCAAGAACACATTGGTATACTTGCATTTATTCTTTATCTAAATATAAGACTAGCAGATAAAAGTACATGGGTGTGTTTCATACCTGGAAAAAATTTAACAGTGATGTTATCTTTATACCAGTTCATATTTGGGGTAAATGTTACTCTTTTAAAGCAGTGCCTCAAATAATACCTTAAGAGTTATGTTCATAAAGTTCAAATATTCAACATAAAAATTTAATAGAGTTAAAAAAAGATGTTAATTTTGTACAAATATTGTTTATGAAGTACAAGAGGTTAAGTATTTTTCTGTGGGCCCAGTTTAGTTTCATCTCCTATACCCACAAGGATAAATAGTGCTATTTGTCTTATCTCATCCTTAGATATTAAATAAGTAAGCTGTTTAGAGCTATAAGAAATAATTATTTTATTTACATCTTTATCAAAAGGCTTCTTATGTCTATGATATCTCTTGATAATTAAGGTGGAGACCAAAGCACAATAAGGAGTAATAGCTTTTTTATTCATGGAAGGAGGATGTAGCCACTCTGTAGGCCCTTGGTGCCATAAGCATCCAATTGAGGTATGAACAGTAGGTAGTATAATTAATTGCCAAGGAAGATACCAACCTTTAATTAGCATTTCCTCTATCAGTATCAGGTTTTAAGTCTGTTACTCTTCTATAGGCACAGCTTGGATTGGATATTGGTGCTTTGTAAACCTCTGATTGTTCAGAGCCCAGAACCTGCCCCGCCTGGAGTTTCCTGACCACGGGTGCTGGCCATCACAATCAATTTTAGATTTATATTTACATTTACATGCTTTTGCCCAGTGTAAACTTCTATGACATTTAGGACACATATTAAGGCAGTGATCCTTAGCGGTATTACTGCCATATTTTTTAGCTAAAAGAGGTGCTTGGCATTGCTTCTGAAGGTATTTGAGTTTATCACAATTAAAACATTTAGCATTCATTTGCTTTTGGACAGCAGGGGTTTTAAGTCCTGCTAGGTGGGCAGGATGTTTCAAAGTCTTGATGTTGCGGCAGGCCTTTAGATAACCCATAGCTTGTTTACCAAAATTTTGGGTATTTTCTTTCTTACAGTCTTTCCACATATGTCCCAATTTGCCACAATTATAACATTTACGTCTATTTTGCTTTAACTCTGTGCTTAAAGTAGCAGCCATCAATTTAGTTTTGTACACTTTAGCACCGATATTCATACATGTCTTCATAGTTTTGTGGACCTGGGACTGTGGCTGCCTCCCATTTCCCTGAATCTGACCCTGTACAGGCTGATTACTCAATTTAGGACGACTTAGAGGCAATAGAAGTGTTCCATTCTTGTGGAATTTAGACTTACAAGCTTTTTGCCAATGAAATCCCTTCTCACACCGTGGACAGACAGTGTGAGGAATATTTAAATTGGGTTTAGGAGTGTCCACATAAGTTTTTTCCTGTTTGAAATTTTGGGATGAGTTTCTGGCAGGACAGTTGTGGCTGAAATGCCCTACTCCACCACAAGAATAGCAATTCTTTCCTTTTTTATTTTTTTGATTGCCTCTAATGTTCTTTAAAATCTGAGTAGCAGTTTGACCTTGAAGAACTGCAGCAATAGTTAACCCTTGCATATAAGATGGAGTGACTTCAGTACAAGCTCTAACATAGTCTGACAAATCTCCTGTCCTTCTCACTGGCTGAATTAAGGTCTGGCAAGTTGGAGTAGCATTCTCAAAAGCTAGCTGTTTAACTATGAGATCTGTAGCTGTATTGTTAATTACTGTCCGACTCACTGCTTCTGTGAGTCGAGCTACAAAATCTTCAAAAGGCTCCTCAGGCTTCTGCTTAACATTTACAAAACCCGAGGACTTCTGATCTGCAGATGGCAGGCGTTTCCATGCTCCTAGTGCCAGGGAGGAGATAAGCTGTAATGTCTCCTTAGGCAGAGTAAGTTGTTCTGAAACGCCAAGATGAGTGCCCTGTCCTAAAAGCATGTCTAAGGTAAGAGACTTGCCACATCTCACAGATCCATGAGACTTTACCTCTGCTTTAGCTAGTTCCTCATATTCCATCTTCCACAGAAGGAAGTTTCCTCCTGTGAGGCAAGCCTTAGCAACCTGAAACCAATCATATGGAGTCATCCACTTAGCTGCTAGTCCCTCCACCAATGTCATAGTGTACGGGGAGTTTGGCCCGTAGTCAGAGACGGCATGCTTTAGTTCTTTAATAAGCTTATAAGACAACGGTTCCCATTCAGGTTCATTCCATTCATAAACAACAGGAAAACAGAAAAAATCACCTTCCTTATGTGCCTGCTGCATTGCTCCTCTAAAGCCAATCTTTGCTGGATCTGGTCTAGCTGGAAAGGGCTCACAAAGCTTAGCCGAATATCTTGGAGGCTTATCATCAACAGCAAGCGACCATCTATCACATAACTCAACTGTCCGCTCTTCTTCACAATCCTTAACTTCTGATCTAAGTCTTTCTGGTTTTGAAAGATCTTCTTCACCTGTTAAGCCTTCCTGCTCATTTTTAGAATAGTTTACCTTATCTTCAGGACAGAAACTATTTATAGAGCCATAAGTAGAGCCTGAGCCTCCCTTTTTACGATTAATCAAGGGAGTGTGTTCCCGAGGTGGAGCAGTCAGGGAAGATGGAGCATAAGCATCTGTCCCCGTATCCAGTGTTTGTCTCAATACTGTCCCAAATAGCATAGGCTGAGGAAGGCATGTCAGCCCCCCCGTGGCTGTGATACCACCTCTTTATATCATTCCCTACCTGATCCCATGTCTGTAAATCTAAAGTTCCTTCCTCTGGGAACCAAGGACTAATTGTCCGTATAAACTGCAAAAATTCTGAAAGCTCTTTTTTACTAACTTTAATGCCTTTCTCTTGTAAAATATGCTTAATAATATCAGCGTACAAGCTTCTGTCGCTGGATGCACTCTGTCCCATTTTTACTCTATAGCAACAGAGGGTACAAAACTTCTCAAGAAATGTTCTGACTATTCACCCCTCCTAACCTGACCTTCTGTCAGGGGGCCTGCAGCACCCTGGGTGAAGTCCTATCCACGCCGCAAAAAAAAGATAAAAGACTTACCTTCGTCGAGCCCTCACGTTGGGCGCCACTTGCCGGAGTCCAGCTCCAGCCGAGTTCGGAGCTCGGGAAGGGTGCGTGGAGTCGGCGATAAAGAAAGACACAGACACAGGCATTTGGTGCATTCTTCCAACAGCTCAGGAAAAAACTGTCCTTTTTATTTACTCAAAACCCTTCTCAAGCTTCTACACAAGCAACTATTCTATTTTTTTTTCTTTTCAAAATTAAGGGGGCATGTACAGACATTTGGTCACTCTGTCTGTACTTCAAGGCTAAGCAGGTGCTCCTAAAGATAATTTTGCAAAATACTGTATTCATATTCTTCAAAGCAAGCTATTGTTTATCCTTCAACAGTAGCCATGGAGCAACAGCCAGGACTCCAAGGCCAAGGCACATGCGATTATCTGCTAATCAGTAGTACTTTCCCACCACATTTTTACTTCTACAATTTACCCATCATTTAATGGGAAAATAGGTTATAAGGGAAAAAACCTAAAATCTAAAATAGAAACTTCAAATGTTAAATCTCCCTACAACTATAGACCCCTACAACCCCATAAACAATAAGACAATAATCAAAAGCATTTTTCTTTAATAAAAGCATCCTTAATCCTCTAGCTAAAAATTATAAAAGCGGCTAAAACAGTTACATTTTCTATATTCCAAAAAAATTGCAAAGACAGGCTAGCCTTTGAGATAACAATAACTATATTTATTGCCATAGCAGTTTCAGCTCTCACTCCCATCACTTGTATTAATATTTAGGATATTTTCAAGCCCCTTCCCAGAAGGTGTGCTATATGTCTGGGCCCGATTTCAGGGCAATGGGTAGGTACACAATAAGGTGTCCAGAAATGGCATGGGTTTAATTGTGCTCCTGTGTGTAAATTGTCAAAGGCCCACTCACCAAGATATTATCAGTGACACTAACTCTCAAGCTCACGTTGGTGATAAAAGCCATCCCACAGGGGCAAACACTGCCTCAATAGATTGCAAAATTCTTAGTGGGGTGCTTGAGTGTCCATGCAGCCAGGGGGTAAAACAGTATCAAGGTGGTCGGAGAGACTTCCGCCGGGCCTTGCCACACAGCTGGAAACTCCCCCGGGCCTTGCCGCACAGGGGAGCTGTTCTCATCACACCCTCGTGTCATCCACACCCACTGCGCGGACCCCAGCAATTCCACCTGTAAATGGTAAGAATTTGTCCAAGAGTAATAACCGAAGGGCTGCTTGGGGCAGCCCTGGTGTGACCATCCTGACTTAGTGCAGCAGTCAGAGATCCCATCCAGCTCATGGTGCTGAAATCGGCTCACTCCTTTGATTGTATATATCCTCTTATTTTTTTTATCTTTTTAGACTAAGGGCTCTCTTATATGGAAGCCTCCATCCCTTTATCACTTTAGCAGCCTGTCTGTAAACCCTTCTGGCTCTTTTATATCTTCTCAAGCCAGTTGCATTGTTTCAAGTATGAATCCACCACAGTTCTATATGGGGACAGAGAATTCTTTTTTTTTTATTTCTAAAGTGTTTTCCAAGGATGGCCCATTTTCCTAAGCACTGTGAAATGACACACGAGGGCAGTGATTTCAGAGGACACCCACAGCAATCTTTAGATTTGCCCTTGAACTGACACATGGATGACCAGTAGACTCGTGGTGCTCAGTTAGAATCTTTCCCCTTAAACTGAATATTGAAATCCCTCTTTCATCTTTCTCCCCTCTTGTATCGTCTTATGGGAGCTTCGCTCCTTCTGTTTGCCTGTCATGACCTGAAAGATCTTAGAGCCTTAACAATTTCACTCTTCATTTCTCTGTCCTTTATTTACAAAACTGTAAAATTGCCTCGGTGACATCTTAGATCCCTAAGGAATCCCTCCAGCTTGAGAAAGGAAAAGGAGAAACCTAAAATTCAGATAATCTGTAACCTAACAGAAGAAATCCCTGAAAAATTAAGGTTTGTTCACAGTCTTAGGAAAAATCTGGAAGCTGGAATTTGTCCTGGCCTTTTTATTCCAAGAAGGTGAGAGGCTTGACTCTTAATAAAGAAAACTCCAGCTCTCCCTGCAAGACACCGTGAAGGTCATTCCGTGTCCGTGTTGTGCTAGTGTCAGAGCACAGTTTCTATGAGCTGTTCTGGAGTGGAGGCTCAGATCACTCAACAGCTAGAAAGACCCTGCTTCCTAAGCAGTGGCTTTAGGACATACACACACACACATACTACAGATGCACACGTGTGCACACAAACACATGTTACACATGCATACAATACATGTTACACGTGTGCACACACATATGCATGCTAACACACAGTGTTTTACATGGTATACCCAGCTACATGCAAGCTTCTAAACATTTACCATCAGCATTTGCCTAAAGGTGAGTAGATTTGCTTTGATGTTACCAGGAGAGTAGGAGAGTGAAAATACCGTCATTTTTGCAATCCATTTTAGGTCCGTTTTAGAGATATTAAAATATGCTTGTTTATATTAGTTTGAAAATATATTAAACACCAAATTATCACATTAGGAAAACAGCCAACTTTAGGTGTGGGCATTTGGCTTAGCATTTAAAGTGCTGGTCAAGACACCCACAGCCCATTTAAGAGTGCCTGAATTCAAGACCCAGCCCTCGTCTGATTGCAATTTCCTGCTAATAAACACCTTGAGAGGCAGCAGTTGATGGCTCATGTTAGTGTGTTCCCCCTATAAGTGTGGGAGACCCAGACTGAGCTCCCAGCTCCCAACCTTCGTGGAGCCCAGTCATGTCACTTGGAGAGTTAACTAACAGGTAGGCGCTCTCTCTCTCTCAAATACATATAAGCATTTTTAAAATATGTTCTTATATTTACTGTTAAGCATATTAATTGTCATGATTGCAATAGAAGACAAAATGATTATTTCTTTGAAAATTAAAAAGACATGTACCTTTTAATATAAAATGCTATTTTGAAAATGCATATTCTATAAATATACCAATGTGCTAAACTACATGAGTACAAGACTGTGCTCTACAATATTATTTGTATAAATGGAAGTAAGTAAAAGATTGTAGGCAATTTGAATGATCATTGTGAAAGGACTAGTTAAGTAAATTATGGTACATCTCAACAAAAAGATAGTTCATAGCCAGAAAAAAAGTCTACTTTTTCTGTGACGTTCAAGATAATAATTAGTTGAAAACATCACTATGTAAAAGAACATGTACAGAGGACTACCACTTGCATAAAAACAAGGGAAGAAAACATGTTGACCTGTGGATTAGGCTGAATCGTGTGGGATTGCCATTATTACTGTGTTGACCTGCAGCCAAAGGAGATGACAGTACAATGCCATCCCATTCTGTTTGTTTAAATATGCATCCAAGTGCTCTGGTAGTACACACTGTAGACCTACAGTTTGGTTGTCTTTGATGAATGCTGAGCTAACCAGGGGCGGGGAGATTTTGAACATTGTGAGTGTAAGTCAGGAGATATACTACCTACTTAAAGAAATGAATCACTGAAATTCTAAGGTGGCCAAGGATTTTCATTTTCTTATCTTGCAGCAACACTGAAACAGCCAAACATGTTGATTTAGTTTCCTTTTTCCTTTCACCTGGCCAGAAAATTTTGGGAATTATTCTGAGATATTGTAGCTGTAAGGTACTAGAGCCTTAAAAATCCCTGTGTGGCTGGGAGAGACATACTCACATTACCAATCCTGCCCCACTGAGACTGTCTCCAAATAGTTGCTCCTGCTAGCTGCAGCTTCTGAGTGTAGTGATTCAAAGCCATCAACAAATGAGCAGTGCAGAATGCAAGCACTGGGCCAACATCACTGTCTCTCTCTTCCGGTCCTACAGAAGGCCAGTTGTGGCAGACATGTTCAAAACATTGCCTCAGGGCTGGCATATTGGCTGAACTGGCTAATTCTCCACCTGCAAGGCTCGGCATGCCATGTGGGCCCTGGTTCATGTCCCAGCTGCTCTACTTCTGATATAGCTCCCTGCTTGTGACCTGGGAAAGCAGCAGAGGATGGCCCAAGTCCTTGGGACCCTGCACCCACATGGGAGATCTGGAAGAAGCTTGTGGCTCCTGGCTTTGAATCGGCTCAGCTCCAGCCATTGCAATCATTTGTGGAGTGAATGAGCAGATGAAAGACCTTCTCTGTCTCTCCTTTTCTCTTTGTAAAGGTCTTCCTTTAAAAGAAAAACAAATGTTTTTAAAAAAAACCTCTCCAAAGAGAGAGAACTACTGCTTGCTTCACCTTCTAATAGGTTGTGTGTGGACAGTTAAATAATTTCATGAACTGGAATTCCCAAGAGCAGTTCCATGTCCTAGGGACTGGCACCATATTAAACAAAGCAGCTGACTCCCAGCCAGACATTGGGACATTAGCGTGTTATATCCTCACCCTTTGGTTGAGTATAAGGAGCTTTCAATGAGGGGATAAAAGCTGCATTAATGAACATTAAAGAATTTTCAATACTTTTTCTTTTACTTCTTCAAAGAATACATAGAGAAGTAACCCAGTCATTTTCTTGGGGAAGTAAACCATAAGAATGGATCTTTTTACTTTCAAAATGTATGCAAATTCAGGTTTTTTTTCTTAGTACAGAATGCTTTTTAAGTTTACTCACTCAAGGAGCTGGTGGACAGGAGGAGGCTTGTATCCCAAATCTGGAGACCGCAGGACCCTCACCAAGGACTATCAGTACGGGCACCAAGGACTACATCCCAACTGCCAAAGAGACCACTGGGAATTGGAGTGCCCTTGGAGGCCGAGGACTCTGAGGTCACCCACCCCCAGTGGGATCTACCACATGGGATGGAAGAAGCCCAAATCCTTCCACACAGGACCAAAGGTCATCAGAACAGCTAGGAGCCCTGAGCGGTCCATAGACACAAAATAACAGCAAACTTCCTTTGGGACTCGGGAGAGGAGCCTTCTCTGGTCCTTACTTAGTTCCAACTTTGGATCCCCATCCTCTCTGGCAATGACCATCAGGGTCGCTCCAGAGCCCCCTCCCAAAAAACAAACAAACAAACAAACACAATCAGAATAGGCAGAGAACAATAAGAAAAGCTTAAAACCAGACAGGAAACAGTCTGTGTGGATTCACATATACCTTACTAGGAGGACACAAAGATTAGATACTCCTCACTGGGGAATGGAAGAATTCTCTGCACACCCCTCCTGATATAGTCCTACACCTCAACTGTTGTCATATGCCTTGCTAGAGTTTTTTGTTTGTTTGTTTGTTTGTTTTTTATTGTTGCTTACATTGTATTATGTAGTACAGTTTTATAGGCGCTGGGGATTCCCCCCTCCCCTCCCATACCCCTCCCCCCATGGTGGATTCCTCCACCTTGTTGCATAACCGTAGTTCAAGTTCAGTTGAGATTCATTGCTTGCAAACACATGCCTAGCATAAAGTTCAGCGTCTTATTGTCCAGATAAGTTCAGTGGCCTCTTGGGGAGACCTTCTCTAGTCTGAAGATAGGTCTAACAGAGTAAAGATCCGGTCAGTTAAAAGCCCCAACAAGGCCTCAGTATCAATATACAACATTATGGAATTAATTGACATAGTATTGGGTAAACAATATGTTAAAAATAATGCAAGTTCCATTCTTCGAAACATCTGGGTTGAGACAGTATCAATGACAGGTTCAAAAAATAATAAACAACCAAACAAAAAATTACAGGTTAAATCAAGGCAAACATGTGGTATCTAACCTTTTGGGATTCGCTCATTTCCCTTAGCATTATAGTTTCCAGTTGTGCCCATTTAGCCACAAAGAACTGCATTTTGTTTTTTTTAATAGCTGAGTAGTATTCCATGGAGTAGATGAACCAAAGCTTTCTTATCCAATCTTCTGCTGATGGGCATTTTGGTTGCTTCCATGTTTTTGCAATTACTGATTGTGCTGCAATGAACATAGGGATGCATGTTGGTTTGTCGTAAAACAGGTGTTTTGGATATATTCCTAGGAGTGCTATTGCTGGGTCATATGGTATGCAGATTTTGAGTTGTTTGAGTGTTCTCCAGACTGATTTCCATAAAGGCTGTACCAATTTGCAGCTCCACCAGCAGTGGAGTAGGGTTCCCTTTTCCCCGCATCCTCGCCAGCAAGCGTCGTTGGTGTTCTTGTTTATGTGGGCCAATCTTACTGGTGTTAGGTGGTACCTCATCGATGTTTTAATTTGGATTTCCCTTATTGCTAGGGAGCTGGAACATTTTTTCATATGTTTGTTTGCCATTTGCACTTGTTCCTTTGTGAAATGTTTGCCCATTTCCCATGCCCATTTCTTAAGTGGCTTGTTTGTTTTGGTTTTTTGGTTGTTTTGAAGTTCTTTGTATATCCTGGAAATTAGCCCCCTATCGCCTATATCGTGTGCAAAGATCTTCTCCCACTCTGTGGGTTGCTTTTTTACTTTGTTGATTGTTTCCCTTGCTGTACAGAAGCTTCTTAGTTTGATGAGGTCCCATTTGTTTATTCTGTTCTCAACTGCTATTGCTTTTGGTGTCCTTCTTAGAAAGTCGGGACCTACTCCTAGGTCTTGCAGGGTATTTCCTACATTTTCTTGCAAGAGTTTGAAGGTTTCTGGATGTAGGTTTAGGTCTTTTATCCATGTAGATTGGATCTTAGTGTATGGTGATAGATGTGGGTCTATCTTTTTGTTTCTACAGGCTATCAGCCAGTTGTCCCAACAACGTTTACTAAAGAGGCCTTCCCACTTGCTTGAACTGTCATTGGTCTTTTTGTCAAAGATTAATTGGCTGTATTTGTGTGGGTTCCCTTTTGGTGCTTCTATTCTATTCCATTGATCTTCCTTTCTGTCTTTGTGCCAGTACCAGGCTGTTTTGATAACCACTGCTCTATAGTATGTCCAGAGGTCCGGGATTGTGATTCCCCCTGCTAACTTCTTATTTTTCAGGATGGTTCTAGCTATTTGTGGTTTTTTGTGTTTCCAGATGAACTTTTGAATCATTGTATCCAGTTCCGTGAAGAATGTTTTGGGCAATTTGATTGGAATTGCGTTGAAAATGTATATTGCTTGTGGTAGTATAGACATTTTAATGATATTGATTTTGCCTATCCAGGAGCACGGGATGTTATTCCATCTTTTGAGGTTTTGTTCAATTTCCTTTTTAAATAGTTTGTAGTTTTCTTCGAATAGGTCTCCTACGCTTTTGGTTAGATTTATTCCCAAATACTTCATACTTCTCTCTGCTATTTTGAATGGTATCCTGTTGGTTAGATCTTCTTCCATCTTGGTGTTATTTGCGTACACTATGGCTGTTGATTTTCGTTCGTTAATTTTGTACCCCGCCACTCTGCCAAACTCTCGTATAAGTTCTAGCAGTTTCTGTATTGAGTCTCCTGGTTTTTCTATGTATAGGATTATGTCATCCGCATATAGTGAAAGCTTGACTTCTTCGTTTCCTATACGTATGCCTTTGATTTCTTTTTGCCTTGCTAGAGTTATAAGCCAGTTTAGACTATCCTGAAATCAGCCAGGTTCAGCAGAACTATGCCTCAACACTATGGACTACTAAATACTAAAATGAGGATAGACACGAGACAGCTGAATAGTACCCAATAGCCATTTTAAGGTGTATAGAAGCTGGTTATATATAAACCAAAACCAAAATGTCAGTGAAGTGGTCACAGGATGAGGTAGAGAGCTTGCATCTTGTAACATATTGGTTACTCAATACCATGACAATTAATTCCATAATGTTGTAAATTGTCATTGATGTTAAGTTGGGGCTTTTGACCAGGATGATATTCTGCCAGCTCTACCTTCAGACCGGAGATCTCCCCAAGAAACCATTGAATGTATCTGGACAATTAGATGCTGGACTCTTTGCTTGGTATATGCTTGCAATGAAAGACTCTCAACTGAATTTGATTTGTAATACTGCAACAAGGTGGAAGAATCCACCATGGGGAGAGGGGAGGGGAAGGGGTTGGAGGAATCCCAGAACCTATGAAACTGTGTCACATAATGCAATGTAATTAATTAAAAAAAAAAGTTTACCCACTCAAGATTTGGCATATGCTGTTACAAAGTCAAACGTGAGGGGGGTATTCTGAGGAGGTGCTCTTTCAAGGACTGTTTGCAGTTAACAACCAACAGGTAGATTTTCTCCATCCTGAAATATAGGCACCAGAAAGTACAAATGGCCCAATGTTGTTCTGCAGCCCTGGGAAGTCACAGCATGTCTGCCAGCAACATGTCTGCTTGCATGAAATGTGGTCACAGTGTCACAAGAGCCTAAACAGCCAAGAGAACACCAGGTCCCTGTCTCTGGCGTTATCTGTGATCTTTTCACGGTCTTTGGGAGTTGTCTACTTCCTGCTTGTTCAACCCAACAGACTATTGTAAGCAGACTATTAAACGCAGGGCTCCTTCTCGGCCCACTCTGCCCAGGAGCTTACCCGCTCAGTGCCCCTGGGTCTTGGCTGTGTTCTGCATGCCAGGGCCCCGAGGCATCTCTGCACCTTTGGAAACCTACAGTTAACGTCATGTGGTTGTGTGGTCACTTGGTAAACAGTCCTGAGCTCAAAACGGAGTCTGTTTCAATCATGACAATAGAGGCAAGACTGATTCCTCCTCTCCTGTGGAGTGAGGTGCCGGAGAATTCATCACTGCTCATTAAAAACCCTTTCTGTTTGTTTTGTTTATTAAAGCTACATAATGCATGCAGTTGGGGGAGGAGGTGTTTGTTTTTTTGTTTGTTTGTTTAAGGTTTATCTGTTTGAATGGCAGAGTTAGAGAAAATATTCCACCGTTGACTGATTCAATCCCCAAATGGCCACAACGGCCAGAAGCCTGCAGTCTCATCTGGGGCTCCCATGTAGGTGCAGGGACCCAAGCATGTGGGCTATCTTCTGCTTTCCTAGGCACATCAGCAAGGAGCTGGATTGGAAGTGGAGCAGTCAGGGTGTGAACAGCACCCATATAAGATGATGACATTGCAGGCAGAGATTCAACGTATTCTCCCATAGCACCCACAGAAATTACTTGTGACTACTCTCTCAGTTCATTCTCAGTATGGACCTCTTAGTAGATGTGAAAGTGTTATTTTCCCCCATTTGCCAGTGAGGCATCAAGACTTGATGAGATCTCTAGACCTGCCCAGGCTCAGGTGGCTTAGCGAAGCTTTGGTGTTTTATCTGTATGGACATCCTGAATTAGTACATCCTGGCGATTCTAATCCAGGCACCAAGTTGCTGCAGACAGGCCACTCGCTCATTCTCACCATTAATTCCAGGAAGGATGAAATGAGATGTCTTATAGTGTGCCCCGGTGGACTACCCTGTAGCCAGATTGCCAGACAGACTGTGACTTTGCATTAGTGAAGGTTTTAAAATTGAGCCCGTACAGTCTGCTCCACACCAAACACTAAACAAGGCAGTTTTCCTCAAGGTGCTAAAGGAGCTGTTTCTGGCATTTAATGGTTTTACAGTGTGACTGGTTTATAGCCTGGATTTAGAGAGTGCTTCACCTGGCGAATCCGGGGCAGAATTGTAGTTCCTTGCTGTGCATTGCTGTGGGTAGCTCTGTGTCTGAAAGTTAATCTGCTCCTGTCCTTTTATGTTTAGCCCACTGTTTCTGCAAAGGAGTCTCCTACATCCCACAAGAAGGCAACTGCAAACATCGTTGACACGTGCCATTCCACTTGCACGTCCGCTTCCACATCTAGCAGGCTCCTTCCGGCCGATCTCAAGGGCGAAGCAGAGAAGACCCCTGCGACCGCAGGCCAAGGGACTGCAGCCAAAGTCACTGCAAAATCCACTGTCCAGCCTAAAACCAAAAAAAAACTCTAAGACCCCTTCTCCGCTGAATGGCACAGAAACAAACCCATTCTTTCTAGTGCTAAGGTGAGGGGGTGGACGGGGACAAGGAGAGCGCTCTGCCGAGCTGTTAGCCTCCGAGCTCTGCTGAGCCCCGCCGTGCATTTGTGCCCATGTAAAACCAAAGCGGGTTATCTCCAAAGCAGCATGAACTGCTGCATACGGTCTTAAAGGACAGGCAGCAGTGGGCCTGCCAGCAGCTGCGGCCAGCATCAGCTCTGTGAATGCCAGCGCTAGGTGGGATACGAAGGAGGCAGAGTCCCTCCAGTGCAAGGTTGTGGGCACACTTGGCTCAGTTTGACTTCAAATTCTTATATTTAGGCACAGTTATTTATAGGGGAAAATAAGAGGCCCAATACAATAGTGAAGGTTCCCAGTGAATGTGTGCACTTTGCACTGCAAAACTGTTCCAAAGTGACAAATAAACTTGCCAGAGGGCGTCAGTCATTCCTCTGTGTTCTTGTGATTTCAAGTTGCTGTGGATGGTTTCAAACAACTTATTTTAAATAAGTAGGAAACTAGGAGATTTTATATCAGATTACCATTAGCTTGCTGCTAAATTTCGAATGTATTGATTGCATTAATAAAAAAAAAGATGTTACCCATGCATGTAATTTTTATGCTCACCAGAGGTGAACATAATTAGGTCCTACAGTGCCATGCACTACAGGTTTTGCTGCTGGCGTGGTCAGCACGAGCCACCTGGTGAAGTGATTTTGCCCTTTGAGGTCAAACCAGGTGAACAGGTGCTTTCCTTGACTTCCCGGCAGCAGCTTGCATTGGCCTTTCCCTTTGTGAAGCACTACCCTAGCTTCCTCCCAACCCCCTCCCACCAAGCCATCGCTGGTCAGTCCTCCAAAGTGACCCGCCCCTCGGCAGCAGCGCAGGAGCCTGTGGTGTACGAACCCACTGCACAGCGGAAGGTAACCCACGTGCTTCTCGCAGTTCCTTGTCGAAGTGCTGAGGGAGGCAAAGAGAACGCTGGTGTGCGTTGCCTTCATGGCTCTGTCAGTGCTTCGTTAGCACCCTTAATGTGCTTTTTCTGGGGGTGCCTGCTGGCCAGAGCACCCCGTGTCAACGTGTCCTGATTGGGCTTTCCAATTGGTGCTCATGTATCTTCCTCAGCCTCCTTCTCCCGTCCTGATTGTTATTTCCTGTCAGGAGCCCATAGATCGTCTGCTGAGCTTGAGGCATTTTCCAGGGCTTGCGAGCCACTCTTTGAGAACTATGACCCTGTCGGCTAGAGGTATCTTTCCCTTTCCCGTGGTACTGGCAGAGACCGAGGGGTGAGCTGTTCCCCTTGCCCTCTCTGGCAGGGCCGAGCCGCTGGGCAGCTTGGCTGCTGGTCTCTTGCCGAAAAACCCCGAGATAGCAGCTCTGATTCTGTTTTGTAACTCCATCATCTTTTGGGATTGGAAAGTTCTACTAGTAAATTAAGTACCATCAGGGCTGGATTGTGGTGTGGCATGTAAAGCTGCCACCTGCAACGCCAGCATCCCATGTGAATGCCAGTTTGAGTTCCAGCTGCTCCACTTCTCATCCAGCCCCCTGCTGGTGTGCCTGAGAAGGCAGCAGAAGAAACTCAAGCGCATGGGCTCCTCGCTCCTGGCTTTGGCCTTGCCCAGCCATGGATGTTGAGGCCATTTGGGGAATGAACCAGTGGCTGGACAGTCTCCCTCCCCTCTCTCTCCCTCTCTCTTCTGTAACTCTTTGAAATAAATAATCTGTAAATGGAGTTCTGTCTTTGTCATCTGCTTTTCTCTGGCCCTCAATTGCCTGGTCTGCTCAGAAGGCTTGAGCAGGGGTGCAGAACTAACCACTCTGAAAGTACAGTCCTTGTGTGACACATTAGTGTGTCCCCACCACACGCCAGACCCAGCCACCCATCCTGTCAGCTCTGCTCCAGCTAGATCTTCATTTTATTTTCATTAGATCATTGTGATCCTCGTTTAACTCACTCTGTCTAGACTGAACACTAGAGTATTGTACTTGTTATTTGTTTGTTTGGGGACCCAGCTGGGCCAAGCCAGAACTGAGCTTTGTTCTCTGCTGGTGCAGCTCGCTGATATCTGGGGGCACAGTCCTGCTTTCTGAGGCCCTTCCGTTTCAGATGGGCTCTCAGTGGGCAGAGGCCAACTCGAAGGCGTCCACAGTCACCAGCCTGCTACCCCACCAGGCCCCTCGCGGGCTCCCCCTCGGGGGGAGCACAAAACCAGCATCATTCCAAGGAAGGCAGACACCAACCACCATTCTGACCTGCATGACAGATACGCCTGGGCAGGAAGGAAATGGTTCAAAGAGATGCAGCCCAAGAGCCCAGGACAAGGTCGGTTGAGTAGAATTGAGGATGATTCCTAAGAAGGACTTAAATCTGAGAGGAAAGGGAAATGGGCTGAGGGTAGAGGAGGCCAAATGAAAAGAAATGTAATTAATAAAGGAAGCTGGATGACAACCCGTGGCTTTGCCAAAATGGGAGCGGGAGGCCCTGGGCGCAGCCCCATCTGGTAAGCAGGTAGATGCTGCTGGCTAGTCACTGGCTTGGCCCTGCTGCACGGGCTGAACCTGGGTACAGACACGGGCCAGAAAAGCAAAGGCCCCAGGGAAGCTGGGGCTGAGGGCGACAAGGGTTTTGGCAGTTAGCCACAAAGTGGTCCTTACACTCTTACTGGGACATTCTATGGGGCTTTAGGGTTGGAAGAGAAAGGAGATAAAAATCAAAACATTCTGTGCTTATCACTTGCAATACTTTGTTTAAGGAATTCTATTTGACTCTGAAATGTACGTTCCAGGTTAGCCAGATGAAAAAGAGCCAGTGCTGGAAGTGGAGCTTTTTAAGTCGTGGCCCTGCTGCTGATGCCTCCAAGGATGAAGGCTTTGTTCAAACATGTGCTCCCCGCCACAAGCACAGCCTTGACCGGCGCCCAGGACACTGTGTTCTCTGATAGCAGCACTGGGCTTTGGACCAAGAGGAAACATCCCTGGAACCCACATTTAACGCCTGCCTCACCAGGACCCAAGATCCCTCAGGATTACAGCAGTGGTGGTGCCAGCAAGGTCAGAGGGGTGGAATGGGAGGTCCAGCTGCTGGTTTACTCCCTGGCATCCATGCCGAGCTCCTACATGCTGCCATCTCTGCTCTTCCTGCCAGCCATTCCTTCCACGTGCTTGGGGCCTTCGAGCCAGCAGAGGTTACTGACCCAGGGTGCCATCTGTCTCTTCCTTTCAGGTTTCCTTGAACTGTCTCACAGCCAGAATCCTATTTTGCACACCAGCCCATTTTCCCCTGAGATCCAAAGCTGCCCTGTACCCTCTCCCTAGCAGTGCTGCCTTGCTGTCCAGCAAGGGCAGGCACACCTCTGGTGGAGCCCAGTTGGAGAGCACACACTTTAAAAGGAGGCCCTCAGGAAGAAGCTACAGAGACAGGGTGGTCGTGGGGGCGGAGGGGTCCTGCAAGAAGTCCTTGACGTTGGCCAGCCCAGTACTGCACTGTCTGAAATTGGACTAGCAACACTTGCCTTTTAACAGCCAAGAGTCCCTCTGGCCTGGAGGGCTGCCCCAGGGCTGTTGGTGAGCCCCTCAACCTCTACCCGATAGCTTCTGGGGGAAACTCATGGTGTGACCTGAGGACCAGACACCTCCCCAGGCCTTGATTTGCTCCATCTCAGCTAACGCCAAAATCGCTTTACAGAAGCATCTGAAGGTAAAAAATTTCACCCTTCAAAGGCCTCACGTAGTCCCCCTGTACTCTTCAGGATCCCGTACTTTGCTGAGGGAACTGGCTTAGAACTCATTTTGATTTCTCTGGAGTGCATTGTGACCACTCCATTCTCATCCTGGAGCCAATTTCCTTTGCCTTTGTTCTTCAAAGGAAGGCTGCCGTCAGCCTCCCTCAGTGGTGGCCAGATGAGCTCAGCTCTGTTCTGGCGCTCCTGGTTCTCCGCCTCCTCGCTCCCCGCCGTGTTTGGAGCAGCCCTTAGGAGCAGGGCTGGGGGTTCCCACCACTGCCCCCATCGGCTTCACCTCAGCCAGTCATGTGCACCTGACACTGAGACCAAGAGCAGGGGGCCACCAGAGCATCACTCTGAGGTGTTAGGGACTCTCTCTTCCTGTTGCCCAGGGCCATTCCAGACCCCGTAGCCAAATCCCAGGAACAGGGGTGAAGACCTCAGGGGAGCACCTCTCAGAACCACGCCAGGAGGCAGCAACGCAGGTGGAGCAGAAGGCACTGATACTCTCCCTGGCCCCGGAGGAGGAAGCCCTGATGTGATGGTGGCCGCCAGTATCTCCTGCTTGAGCAATGATTTACATCAAGTTTCCTAAACATCAAAATGCTCTTACAAGCCTTGTCCCTGGGCGGTGTTAGTGGGAGGGATCTCTGCTGGCCAAAGCCCCTCTTCTAAGCCATGGTGCGACCATGGCTGCGACATCTACAGCGGTGTCATCGGTGCAGAACCATCCATGCCAGACACCATCCTAAGCTCTTGCTGCAGGCTCATCTTTATCCTCATAACCACCAATGCAGTTAGTGCAGTTCCTGCATCTACAGGGGAGCCCATCAAGGCGCAGAGAAAAGCTGCCCTTGCCTCCACAGGTGCTCCCACAGGTGGTCCTTTCTGTGGGGACGTGGGGGATGGGCGGACTGCGACCAGGAGCAGAAGGCTCTGAAGCCTGTCGTAGGGCGACTGGAGGTGAAGAACCGCCACCAGGCTTCCACCTCCCCCATGTCTTCATGAGGTGGCGTGTGCAGCTGTGGGGCCCGGAAGTCACTCACATCCCTCTCCTTCTGCTCCCCTGCTCTGGGATGTTGTCCAGTACAGGAACATTCCAGCACCGCCACCGCCTCCTGCCCCTGTACCGTCTTACTTCAGGGAGCGCACACCATGTGCACAGACTGATCCATGGAGCCCACAAGGGGAGACTTCTCAGCTGGCCACCTGCTACTCTGTCCCAGGAAGAGAGGCACTTATGACTCGGGATTCCCAGTGCTGCCCAGGAGCACTGGAGGATGAGGTTCCTAGCAGGGCACAGCCCAGCCCTCCTGGGCAGTGCAGCCTGAGCTGATTTCCCATCAGTGCCCTTGAGGTGAACTCTCAGTGGCCATTCAGGAGCCCTTTGGCACTGCAGTGACTGCCAAAGTGACAGAGTGTGTCTCCTGGGTTGGACCCAAGTCACAGAGCCCTCAGATCACCAAGCAGGCAGGTTCAGGTTCCTGAAATTTCCGTCTTGCTAAGTGCCCGCTGAGCTATGGGGAAAAGGAATAAGGTAGAGACTGAATTACAGGCCCGCCTGCCAGAGAGTGCATTAGCATCTCAGCAGAGTGCTAGGCAGCAGAGACAGAAGAGAGAGGCTTGGCAACCTCAGTTGGGCCTGGCCTGAACCCTTGCAAAGGGACAAGGGTGAGACACAGTCTGTATCTGTGTGACCTGGCTGTCCCCACATAGCACAGAACGGCGCTAGTCCTCCCCACACACCTCCCAGTGCTCCCCAGGTGCTTGCACCTCTTTGTGCAAGCAGAGGTCCACGTATGACCCTCAAGCCTCTGTCATTTGCTTGCTGCATCCTGGTCCAGGGATTGGGCTTTGCTGGCCACTGTGCAGCTTCTGGCAGCCAGGGACTGGGTCATGCAATCTGTCACAGTCCCTCTTGAAATGTGATCCTTAACACTGAGCCCCTGGCCTCAACAAACCCCGGGTCCCAGAAGCAAAAGCAACCCTGGCCTCCGCCCTCAGCTATTTGGAGGGCTTCTGTGGCAACCCCCTGGCTGAACCCTGGCCTCCGAGCTGTGGGTTAATAGGACCTGGCTCCCCAGTTCATGGGGCATGTCATCCCCAAATCTGAGTTGATGGTACTGGTAAGAGGAGACTTAATCCAATTCTGGTGTCTAGGAGGTGGGCAGTCTTGTAGGTCGGTGCCTTGAGAGGGTGCTGCTTGTAAAGCCCAAGGTGAACTGGCAGCCCTCCCAGCTTCAGGGCTGGCCCTGTGATCCGCCCTCCCCACAGGCTGCACCTCAGCCACCCTGCAGCCCTGCCAGGAAGACACCCATGGGGCATGCAGTCTTACACTATGAACCCTAGGAAGCTGTCTTCCTTCAGCGTAGTCTGGGTTTGTCACAGTGGTGAAAAGCTAACGAACATGAGAAATGGGTGTGAGCGCACCTAAAGACATGGAGGCTCTTGGAGTTGGTCGAGCAGAAGTGTTCAGTCAGCTGGACCTTGGAAATTTAGAATCACGCTGAGAACAGAGTGCTATGGGCGAGCCT
This sequence comes from Ochotona curzoniae, assembly GCF_017591425.1. Classification (NCBI taxonomy): domain Eukaryota; kingdom Metazoa; phylum Chordata; class Mammalia; order Lagomorpha; family Ochotonidae; genus Ochotona; species Ochotona curzoniae. Next base: position 7,721,762 of record NW_024466454.1, read on the forward strand.
AACGGGGCCTTAGCAGACCAGACATTAAGGCCACACGGCTGATGGAAGTGAGGGTTCCCCCTGGGAATTGCACCACCAGCCTCGCTTCTTCCTCCGTTGGGGAAGTAGAAAGACCTGGCTTGCTGGGGCCCTGCCCTGGAATCATGGGAGCTGAACTTGAAGCTGAAACCCAGGTGGGTCTGGCGGAGGATTCAAGACAGTCAAGTGTCCGGGCTGGGCTGGGGCATGGCTGGCCGCTGTGAGCAAATTTCACAGTGAGAATCCAGAGCAGAACAGAACAGGATGGAAAGATCTGCAAAATTCTCGGGCTGCCCCAGGAAGGGGAGCCCAGAGAGAGGTTATTTGGGATGGGAGAGTGAGGTGAAAACTTGCTTGTTAAAAACATGAGCATTAGGGCCCGGCGCGGTGGCGCAAGTGGTTAAGTCCTCGCCTTGCACGCCCGGGATCCCATATGGGCGCCGGTTCTAATCCCGGCAGCCCCGCTTCCCTTCCAGCTCCCTGCCTGTGGCCCGGGAAAGCAGTCGAGGACGGCCCAAAGCTTTGGGACCCTGCACCCGTGTGGGAGACCCGGAAAGAGGCTCCTGGCTTCGGATTGGCATAGTATCGGCCCGTTGCGCTCACTTGGGGAGTGAATCATCGGATGGAAGATCTTCCTCTCTGTCTCTCCTCTCTGTATATCTGCCTTTCCAATGAAAAAATAATAAAAATAAATCTTTAAAAAAAAAAAAAAACATGAGCATTTAGTGAAAGGAACTACAAGGACATGGGAGAGACTGTGGCATGGCCGAGAGCTTCAAGGTCCAGAGACCTGGCAGGATGGTACTGTTCTGTGGCATCCCCGTGGCATCCCAGCGAGCTCAATCTGCGACTGCGCCACGTTCAGCTGGTGTAGCAGCCACGGCTTCAGTGGACGCAGGTGCAGCTCATCATGCTGGAGGCAGTCCCCCAGTGCCGTCCAGGTGGAGCTGGTCAGAAAGCAAGAGCTGTGGGGCGTGGCGACTTCCCCAGAGCTTCCCTGGGAAAGCCTGGGAGGCTGGCAGGCCTGAGGCATTGTGCTGCAAGGTGGGAGTCTCTGGCAGGCAATGTCCAGTGAAGACCCCAGAAGCAGAGGCATTGGAAGTGTGAGACACTTGCCAAGCAAAGTCACAAGCCAGGTAAGTGGGGAGGCGGGGGCAGTCACTGATGTAAGTGGCATGAGGCCTCAGAGACCAGCAGGAGCACGGGGTCACAATGTGATTTGTAAAGGAAAAACCCAGGGTCTTGCGGAGGGTCAAGCAGAGACACGCAGCAGGGACAGGGCCCCTGCATGGAGTCTGCCCACCCCAGGGGCAATGTCAAGCGAACTTGTAGAATCTACTGCCCCAAATTGTCCCCATGAACACAGGGCATGGTGGAGCTGTAGAGACAAAACCAACCCACAGGCACTGAAGCCCGGGCTGTGGCCAGCAGAGTCCCGGGGTGGGCAGGGCCAGCCCCCTCCGTGGGCTGGGGTGCTGACTGTGGGGGCTTTCGGACATGGCATTTGCGCTGCTGGTTCTCACTCTGCTTTGGCCTGGTTCCTCCTCTCCTTTGCCCCGTCTGCTCCTTTTGGAATGGCAGTGTATACTTCGTGTCTATCTCACCATGGTCCCTTGGGATTCTGAAAGCTGTTTTTCCAGCTTCACAGCTGAAGGAGTTTTGCCTTGATTCTCGGGTGAGACTGAATCAGTGTTGGGCAGAGTAAAGGCCTTGGGGATGCATGATTGGGTGTTATGTGGGCAAAGCACATAAGGCTTAGGAGCCAGGGGCCACAGCTGTGGCTTGAACCAGGATTTGGCTTCGGAACTCATGCAGACATTTGAACTCTGAGGTTGACAGTGGCACTGAGGTGGGGGAGCCTTGGTGTGGGAGGGGGTAGGGATGTGTCCTGGGAGGCTGATTCTTGTGTGGAGGGTTGGCAGGCCTAGTGTCTCTGACTCCCCATCTGATTGTTCTGGGTGTGCTGAGCCATCATCAGCCTCTGGTCTCACCCAGACAAAGTCCTGACCAACAGGACCACCTGGTCCTGGTGTGGAACTGTGAGCCTGCTCAGCCGGGAGCCACAGGAAACCTCTTCGTGCACAGGTGGCCTGCAGCAAGTATGAATGGCAACTTAGGGAACAACTGACCGTCTTAATGGTTTCATCACCTTGGTGGGAACCTCCCTTGCTCTTGTTCTCAGTGAATAGGACTTGATGTGGCCTATCCTAAATTCACGTTAGTCACCCCACGGTTCTGCCAAGATGGTGGACCAGAGATGTCTTCCTGGGTGCAGAAGTGCCGTCTTCCGTTGCTGTTCTGTAGCTGTGTGGTGGTCCCAAGTCCCTTCTTGATGGACATGGCACTTAGCACGCGCCTCTGTGCTACTGCTCCCCCATGACTGCACGCCAGCTCGCTGTATGACATGTTCCGTTCTGTAGCTTCCTGGGTGAGGACCGGAGGCAAAAGGGCATGTGTGTTTTTTATATCTCCAACTGACTGCGCTGTAGCATGGGTGGTGGGGGTCCTTGCTGGGGTGGACAGTGGGGGAGGCCTTTGCTAACTTGCTCTGATCTCAAGATAAGCATGAACCTCTTTCAATCAGGAGAACAAGACCAACTAGACTGGGCTCCTGGAGGCAGGGGTCAGGCTCCCATGCATGGAGCGAGGGCAGAGGTTCGGGTCTGGAGAGGTTAATTAAAAGATGGCCTGAGAAATCTATAAACACCCAGAAATGACTGGCATGTGCTAATTTCTTTTTTAGTATTCACAGTGGCTTTCTGTTAATTAAGAAGAGACGAAGCCCAGGGGAGGCAGTGAGCCAGGCATTCTGGCGCTTGGCGGGCTGGGCAGGCTGCCCACATCAGGCCTTCTGGGGAGAGGGGGCCACGGGGTGCAACTTGACCTTGAGGCCACAGGCTGGGAGTGGGGGTTGGGTGAGGAGCAGGCGGCCGCTTTCAGAATGAGTTTTGTCCCTTGGTGGCTGCTGGCCCATGAGGGAAGGAGTAGAGTGGGGCCCCTGAGAACCAGGTGGGCTCTCCTGGGTTCCTGTTCCTGGAGAATCCTTGCCACAGGCGGGCAGACGCTAGAGCTGGGAGGCACTTCAGGGTGCGCAGGGTGGGTAGCAGGGTCCTGCCACCTGCCACCTGGCTGTACAGCTGCAATGCCAAGACGGAAGCACCCCACCTCCTGCCCCAGAAACCCTTTCCCGTCTCCTTGCATTGCATATTTGCTTCCTGGCCCCAGAGATGCTGTGGCTGGATGCGAGCATGCCAATGGCCACGCGTGTCTGTCATCCCGTCTCCCTCTCCTCTGCGCCAGCATGAACATGTACACATAGGGGAATGTGACTGTACAGCTGTGCAGATCCTGTGTGTTCAAGCTGTGTGCCTTTGAGCAGGTAACTTAGCTCCTAACTCGCCTGTTGAACAGGTGGCACATGCATACATGAGATACGGGGTGTGGCCTGGCATGCACAAGGACAGTGGGTTGCTTGGCTCTGGCTGTGTCCTTACCCCAGTAACCCCTTCCCTCAACTACTCCATTTACTCAGGGGACTCCTACCCAGCTGGTGGGTGGGCAACATCCAGTCCATGTGTCAGCGCCCTCCCAGGCTTCCACCCTTATGCTCCCAGCTCCAAGCCACAACCTCAATCCCTTAAAGAAACAGAGCAGAGCCAGAAGTGCCCACTGCACACTTCCCAGGCGGGTCACAGATGTGCATGTCCACCCATGCCAGAGTGGGCTTACCCACATCTGCTCAGGGATGCATGCACACACAGACTGCACACCCATGTGCCACACCCAGGCTGCATGCAACTGGGAGGCACAAATGCTGTGCATCCTCAGCATTCAGTCAAGGGGTTCACACACAGTGCACCAGCCTTGTGGAAGTGTAACCTGTTCACAGAGATGGTGCGTACATGCAGCCTTGCTTGCACATTACTGCAAAATATGCATGTGTGTGTGTGCATGGGCTGTCCATGGTATCAGCTGAAGACAGACATGTTCTCACACCCAAGGGTAATGGGTCCACATGCGCGTACACAAGCATGCTGCACACGCCAGCCAGTGCTAATGCAAGGCCCCAGTCTCACAGTCACACAGACAGGCCTGCACCTGCCGTCCCAAGGGAAAACACCCTGAGCCAGTCCCCTCCCTTTCACCTTCAGCGCTGAAGGCTGCATTGGACCCACAGATGGGGAATTAATTGGTGTCATTAAGATCTAGCAATGATAATGACTTCCCATCGATCCCTGTGGCAGACGTATGGCTGCCCCGAGGTGGAGCAGCGAGTCCAGGATTGGGGTCCTGGCCTCCCTGGCAGAGCCTTGGCTTTTGGTGCCCACCTTAGGAGCTCCTGCTGACTACCCAGACTGTGGTCAGGCCCCACCAGGCAGGCTTCCTCACGGAACACAGAAGTGGAAATGGAATCATGAATCTCGCAGGTAGGACAGCCACTTGCCCTAGGTCACCTGAAACGCCCCCACCCCGGCTGCATCACCCCATCCCGTGGCAGACAGGGCTCTATTGGACCCTCACAGGGACTGAGACCATGGAGCGGAAGGCCTTGGCTGTGCGGAGGGGAGGCTCTGGGTCACGTGTGGAAGTGAAGGTACAAAGGCAGGCCCAGGGAGAAGGACAGATCCACAGCTGTCTGCTCTTCCAAGATGCTGCCACCTCCCAGAGCACCCCCGGCCCCGGTCTAGCCAGGACCCCGTTTTGACACTGCTGTGGTTTTTCTGCCTTGCCAGACCTTCTCACTGAGGTGGTGATGTCCTTTCCTGCTCTCCCTGCCCACTGAAAGGGAGCTCTCTGCCTGTGGGCTGTGCTCTTTATGGCTGCTCCCAGACAACCTGTGGGTGCCTAACGCGTGTTGGAGAGGTGGAGATGGACTGAGATGGACAGACAGGTGCAAAGGCTGGGACCACAGGCTGAGGCTGGCTGAAGGGATGGGGGGTTAGAGGCATGGGCTCAAGGACACAGCAGGCAGGAAGCAGGGACCCAGACCTGACAGGCTTCCCTGAGGAAGGGCCAGGGATTGAGCTCTCGCGCCCCCTACAGGCCGCAGACCCCTCCCTGCCCTGGAGCCAGGCTCCTTTAAGTGCCCAGAGAAGGCAGCTGGGGTGCGGCTGGAAAGGGGCAGGGGGCAGGTGGAGGAGGAGGGTTGGCACATTTTCAGTGGATCTAAGGAACAGGATTCCAACTCTGAGGGTTCTGACACAGGCACAGAAGCTGAGCTCGCTCCCCGCAGCCCCCAGAAGCCCAGCCCAGGTCAGGCCCCCAGGGATACCCCAGACTGCCTGGCTGCACCGAATTTGTTACTGTCACTGCATTTCCAAGGCTTCTAATGAGCTGCTAATGAGCTGTCAGCCAATTATGAGAATTAAATGGGGCAGTGGCTGAGCCTTTTGCTGAAAGCTTCGGGAGTATCAGGAGGCAGCAGGTTCCCAGCAGCCTCTGGGCCCTGCGCACCCAATTTGGCTTCCATCCTCATGTTTGTGGTGTAGAGGAGTTTGTCCTTGGAGAGGAAGAAAACCATCCCCCTTCCAGGAGCAGTCCCAGAGCAGTCCCACAACTTGGGGGCAAGGGGCTGCATCTGAAGTTAGCGCTTGGCAGAACCAACAGGCCTCTCAGGCTTTCAGTGTCCATCTGACCTTGGGCCAACGTAAAATGGGCTTGGAGTGAGGGAAGAGCCCAACCTCGTATCCACTTTCTCAGTCTCAGCCCAGTGACCCTGTGAGTCACCTGCTTTGCGGTGTGTCGCCGATGTCACCAGCTCTACAGGGGGAGGGGCTTGCTCAGATTCTCACAATGCAATTGTGAGGCTGCATAGAAGAGTCAGTAAGAGGCGTGTGCACAGCTTGACAAAGACAGGTGCAGCGATGTCTACAGAAGCTGTCCTGATAAGAGCTAAGCCAGAAATGACCTCCAGGAAGAAAGGACAAATGGCTTAGCACCAAAAAAAAGAACAAAAAGTAATATGCATGCCATGGAATAGTACATGGCAGTGAACAATAGTAAACCACTCATCCAGGTAGTCTTCATTTTGTTTATTTTTTTATTATTATTTTTTAATAATCTTACTTAGTTGATTAGGGTACAAAGGGTCAAGGGCTACAGGGTGAAAGTGGGTGATACCATTGTTTCCACACCATTTTTTCCCTGTATCTGGGGTCAGGGGAGAAACAAAGGGAAAATCCCTACCCAGCCTCCCTCCCGTCCCAGATCCCAGATGTGGGGCATGCTCCAAGGGTCCTGCTCAAGCAGTTTTGATAGTTCAGCAGTTCTGAATTGCTGCAAATCTTGCTGTTCCAATCGCGATGAAACCTATTCAAAATTCACTGGCTGACATAGTCTCTTCATGGGTGGGATTCTGAAATCAGCAGTTCAGTTGGAGGGATCCTCAAAGAAACTTCATCTGAGGTGATCCCAGACCTGATTCTTGTGTGTGAGTTTGCTAATACCAGGTCCAACACCATCCATTGCGCCAATCAGCTTTCGCACATGCTTGCTGGCCATTGCAATTGCTGGCTCACTTCTGTTTCCAGCCCTGTCTTCCTTGTGAACCAATGGGTGTTGCAGTCCAGTCCAATCCTGCCCACTTCATACTCGGCCCTCATGCAAACCAGTGGGAACTACAGCCTAGTTGGGGCGACTCCCCATAACCCCCACCAGGCCTGCCCCCTACCCTGGTTCCCATGCTTGTCAGTATCTGTCCAGTCTGTCCCAGATCCCATTTAGCTCTCGTACATGTCAATGGGCATTGAAGCCTATTTCAACCTAACTAGCCCTACTATGCAGCCCACCCACATGCTGATGGGTGCCGGTTATGTCTAGCCATGCCTGCCCCAGTCCTGGTTTTCATGTTCTCCAGTGGGAGTGGTAACTCCGAGGGAGGTGCCCACTATCTCTCTACTAAACCACTCCCACTCCCAAATTATGCACTTTCCAGGTGGTTCTGGCATTTGGTAGTCTTCATTTTGAATGGTTTTCGTTTGCATGGGTTTCAGTTACCATGACTGAGTTAAGTGATGGCCATCTGCCAACCATAGGCTTTCCAGTTTCAGTTGCTGGGTATGTTGCTGAGAATAACAACAAAGCACAGAGACCTCTACAGCTCTTCAGTGCACAGGTCGCCATGCAAAGAAGATGCACATTGATGGTACTTGATGAGTCAGTCCTTGGGCAGCCTGTTGAGGGTGGCGCCAGACATCTGCCAGTCAACACATGCACAGACAGCAAAATGTGTAGTGCTATCTCGTTAACTCCTGTTAGAAATGCCCATGGCATTCAGGAAGGAGTTAAAGGTGGCAGTGCAACCACAAACTGAAAAATGATAATGCTGGGAACGAAACCCAAATCAAACACAAATGAAGTCACCGAAGAAAGGCTGACTGTGGCACTGGCCCCAGCTCACCAGAACCAAGGGATTTAGCAGAGTTCAGCTTATTGACACAAATGAAACTCCTGCTTGTGACAGAGGGAACCTGTCCCAGATCAAGGGACTCGGCACCGGAAGGGCTTCACAGCTGTGGCAGCATGGCAGGTGGAAGGGCAGAGGCCGACCCAGGCTTAGAAGTACCGCCACAGCTCACCAAGGTACCACACTTGCCCACCTCGGCAGTCCCATAGCAAGCATTCCTCAAACTGCTGTTCGTTTATGAAGAAATTAAACATTTAAAAATATATTTGTTTGAAAAATATTAGGGGGAAGACAGATCGTCCATCTGCTGGTTCACTCCCCAGGTGGCCATAATAGCCGGGATGGGGCCAGACTGAAGCAAAGAGCCTCTTTCTAGTCTGCCATGTGGGTAGCAGAAGCCCAAACACTTAGTTCATCTTCTGCTTTCCCAGGCACGTTAGCAAGGAGCTGAATGAGAAATGGAGCAACTGGGACTTGAAGTGGTACCCATATGGGATGTTAACACAGCTTTAAACACTCCATTACAGTGCTGCCCCACCCCCTTTTAAGAAAATATTTATCTGAAAGGGTTACAGAGAAATGGATAGACAGGAAATTAATCACTTCAATTATTTGTGTTTCTGGTGTTTTAAATGGCAGCGTGCTAAAAGAGTGCTAAATGAATATTGCACTATTAGTACACTATACATTTATAACCAACAGGAATTTTTTCCTATTTTGACGGAAACACTTTTCAAGACCACAGAGCATGTAACGTGGTTTCCTCACCAGTTGCTGAGCTTGCTGTGTCCTGCTCCGGCCTGGCCAGCTGTGTCAAGCTGTATAGAGCCAGGGTGCCAGCCCCTGTGACAGCAGGGAGGGACCTCGTGGGCAGGATGAGGAGGGAAAGAGGCAAGACAGAAAATGGGCTTTGGGATTCCATCTGTGTGAAGTTTGGAAGCTGGTCTAAGGGCAGTGGGACTGATACCCAGAGCTGGGGGTCCTCGGGAGATGTGTGGGTGACAACCAGCAGGTGTTACGAAGAAAGCTGGTCAGGGCCTAGGTGTACTCTGGACCTTGAACTGGGTGGTTGGTACAGACTTTTGCCAGAAATCTCAGCTGCACTCCTGATGTGTGTACTGCCCTATGTGCCAGTGGCCCAGGACCACTTTGTCAAGAACAGAAAGTGAGCGAATGGTGTGATATTTTACAGCTTGGATTTCTGCAGTCTGACAATGCCAAATATCCTGGGCACTTCCTCCTCCTCCCAGCCCCGCCCTGTGCTGGCCACCTGCGCAGCTTGTCCTGTCCAGGGCGCCCCTCAGCCCCCAGAGCCTGGCTGCGTCCTGATGTGACAGTGGCTGGAGCCTCCCACCCAGGGCTGTCTGCTCACCTCTCTCAGGAAGGGAGGAAGCGGGCGGGGGGCAGGGTGAGAGATCAGGAGCTGCTGGGGGAGGCTTTGGGCTGGATCCCAGTTAAGCAGCACCCTTCGCCGCTTTTCCGGCCACCGCTGTGGTTCCTGGAGTCAGAATTCTGTACTATTAACCACAAATGGCATTTTGAAATGGCTTTTTTTGGGGGGGAGAATGAGGAAGCGAACCCCAAAGACATTGCTAAGATTTACATTTTCAAATATATGCTGACCTTTTTTTCCTCTTTCTTTGAGTTCATTTGTCATCAGTGTATAATTGAATCAATATATTTCCCGATCAGCCCCAAGATTGAATAAGGTCACGGGGAGCCGTGTGTGGGCATTAGACATCATTATTTCACTCCCAATGAGCGGCCCTGGCATGGAGCATTCCGGGCGCCAAATGAAATTCTATTAGATTCTATTACACTTTTACAATTATAGAGACGTTCCAATATTACAAGGGGAAATGAAGTCATAATAAAAAAGCCCAGAGGTGTATTACAGAGAAATGGGCACACTATTTTTCTAGTTAAAAACTTGATGGAAGGAGCCGGCTGGCTCCTGGTTGCTGAGATGTGACCTTGGTCCCTGAGCCAGCAGCTGCCCTGCCTCATCCCCTGCCCCGAGCTCAGGAAGCCCCCCCAGATCCTCCCTGCTCAGGTGCCCTCGCCACCCCTTTCACTCCCCCTGCGAGGCACAGACTTGTTTCCAAAAAGATGTCCCAGCATGGGGCTAACTTAAATAGCCTGGACACTCGGTCTTGCTGGGTGAGCCGCCCAGGATGTGGGAGAGCCAGGCAAGTGGCCACCAGCAGTGGACAAGGTGTGTGGGCAAGGGGTGATGGCTGCTACCAGCCCCTTCTCACAGGGCAGAGTGGAGTGCACCTGTGACATGGGACACCTGCCCTGGCACAGCTCTCTATGCCGCTGTGGGATCCCAGCCTTGCTGTTCTGCCCTTCCTCCCCCCCTCCCCGGGGGAGTACTACCCAACTCTAGGGGGAGTATGGGAAGGCAGGGCCCCAGGGGGCTTCCAAAAAGGGCACAGCAGGCGACCCAGGCCTTGGAAGATGGGAGGGCCAGGGTGTGGGGTTGGAGAGGAAGCACTCCCTGCCTCCCCACCAGGCTCTGAGGAGGAGAGACCAGGATGATGCTCCAATTGGAGGAGGGAACGTAGCTGGTAAGTTGACCAGCTGGGGTGGAGGGGAGAGGAGTACAGGAGAAGAGAGGGGAGCATGTGGCAGCGAGAACAGACAGGTGCCCTGGGGTCAGGAGGAAGGGCCAGACCTCTATTCCTAATGTCTTGCAAGCTCCTGGGAGCAGGGAGAGGCCTGCTCAGAGCTGGGTTGGTGGCTGCTGGGAGGGGCTCACTGTGGGGTAAAGCAGAGGCTGGATGGCCATGCTCAGGGTCACAGGACAGGGAGCCCAAGAGATGGGCCTGGGGATGGAGCTCAGACACCAGGTATGAGCCCAGCAGCTTCCTGGAAAGAAGCTTTCTTTTCTTTTTTTCTTAAGATTTACTTATTTTTATTGGAAAGGCAGATCAGATTTACAGAAAAATGAGTCAGAAAGATCTTCCACCCACTGGTTTACTCCCCAAAATGGCCTCAAAGGCTGGAGCTGAGGCCATCCAAAGCCAGGAGACAAGAACCTCTTCCAGGTCTCCCATGCAGGTGCAGGGTCACAAGGCCTTGGGCTCTCCTCTGCTGCTTTCCCAGGCCAAAAAAAGCAGGGAGCTGGATGGGAAGTGGGGCAGCTGTGACATGAACTGGCACCCATAAGGTATCCTGGTGATTGCAAGGTGAGGATTTAGCCATTGAGCCATCACTCCAGGCCCTACAATCCATTTCTCTAGGCTCAGTGCAGGAGGTGACAGGTGTAGTGAGCAGCAGGTGTGTGACTGCCCACTCACTTCTCCCTGAAGCCTGTAGCAGTGCAGAGAGAAGCACTTTTGATCATGTGACTAAAGTGGCGGTCCCCAAGCTTTTGCACTGCAAGATGACACTTTGTAATTAATACCTGGGAAGATATTTAAGACTATATAAATGCCCCATTATTCTTTCGACTTTCACTGTATTTGCATGTATTTCTAACAGTTCATGGTTTCCTACATTTTCAGTGGCTTATAAGTCACTCATGTGAGGTTCATATTGCCACACGTTTGGCCAGGGGGAGCCCCTTCAGGCTGGGGTCAGTGTCCTTTTGGTGTAAGCCCATCATTCTTGGCTCATGTACTTGCTTCGTGGCCTGACAAGAAGTTCCGGGCTCTCCTCCGCAATCCTCTGCTCCAGCCCTAGAACCAGAAGCCCCAGTTCGTTTTTGCAAGCAATCATGCATAGAAAGCAAGCTCTGGGTGCAAGGTGTGCTCTGGCTATTATTGGGGCACTGATGCTCCTGGCACCCCAGTAGACTGTGCTAAGGAGAGCACAAACGTAGATCAATACTATGTGGATCACATTCACATTTACACAAGTTCTCTTTCACTTAAATCAGCAGATCTCCATCGACCTGTGACATTGAGTCCCAACAGAACTATCATGGGCTGAGAGGATTGTAAGCTGACCATGCATTTGGCACCCCAGCCTGCCGAACACCCTGGCTCAGCATTATGGCACTGTAGGGTGCCTGGCGCCTCATGGGAAGCCACCGTGGCTCACAGCCTGCCTTCTGCTTTCCCACCACTATAAAAGTCATGGAACAGCCAGCTGAGCCATTCTAAATCAGAGTCCTTCCATTCTTGTGTTGGAACTCCCTGCTCAAATCCAGGGTTTGTCTCATTTTCTCCCTTTCCTGATTTGCAACTCCCCACTGCTGTAGTGAGGAGTATGGCCCCCATGTGTCCCGGGTTCCTGTACTTACCTGTGTTGGATCAGCCCCCTGCATGTGATTGGTCTCACCGCCCACACTCCCTCTGCCATCTGTTCTGCCCCACAATGGTGAGTACCCCTGTCCACCTTCAAATCTGTTCCCTCCCCATATGGCATCCCTTGCCAGCATCCTGAGTACTCATTCTCTCTCCCCTGGAGTGGTTAGAACCCTTGGCCTCTGGCCCAGTGGCAGATCTTGGGCCCTGCCTCTGGCTCAGAACAGATCTGGGCTGAGCCCACAGCCTCTGACTGAACCCCTCCTCTCCTTGCTGGTGGCTGCAGGCAGAGCTGAGCTGTTGCCTCGGAGGAGTGTCCTGCTGTGTCTTCAGAGAAGGGCACGTTGGGCTTGGCTCATGCCCAGTGCTCAGATGTGTCCTGTACCTGGGCTGTGACTCCCCCAGTCCCTGAGCCCTCAAGGCTTCCGGTGTGGGACTGCACATGGGCTCTGGAAGGCTTTGCAGCCACTCCCAGGTGGCCTGTGACTTACTGCAGCAGCAGCTGCAGGCGCTACAGAGGGCCTGGGAGCAGCTGCACGTAACACCGGCCAGGAGGGTTGAGTCCAGGAACTGGAAGGGACTGCTTTGAGCTGGAGCTCAGGAGAGGGCTTGAGTGATCCCTGGAACCTGGGGGCAAGGGGGAGGAGAGGGTCATTTTAGCCTCTTGGACTGGGCCCTGGGGAGCCAGACTTCAGCGTGGACAGCGGCCAGATCTAAGGTTGGCTGGTGTGGGTTCCATGCAGCTCCAGCCACCGTCTAGTGGTGGCATGAGCACAAAAGTACTGATGGTGCCACAGGGGACCCTGGGCTTCCAGGAGTGAGCATGGTGGCAGGGGTGGGCTTGAAACCTGCAGTCCCCAGCAACTCCTACAGTTTCCCCCAGCCTTCTCATGCCTCAGAGGCATCGCTGGGCGAAAGGGAGGACCCTGGGATGTTCAGGGGGCTTCCCTGCGGACAGGCCCCATGCCCCTCCCTTGACTGAGCCCAGGTTCTGGCTGTGCAGAGGCCTGGAGCTCAAGGCTAATTGTGAATTAGGAGCCCAATTATGCCCGGCACAATTGGCTCTGCGCTGCCTCCTCTTCCCGACAGACATGTATATTAATAGTTGGCACTTATTGAACCAAATATGAATATTCATCTTCATTTATATTTCAAGGCCTTTCCTCCTGGAGGCCCGCGGGGCGGCGACCAGCTCCAGCCCCATCACGGAGCTGACAGCTCGCACTCCTGGGCCCTGACTCCTGCCTCGGAGGAGCCGCCGGGCGGGCTCCCAGCTGTCCACAAACACTCATTAGGGGGGCCCGGACCCAGCGAGCTGCGGAGAATGTGTAATCGCTGTGCGCTGCTAATTAGGGAGCTGATGGGGCATTGAGGGCGAGAGGACGAATTCTTTAAACTGAGGACGGGAAACTTGAAGAGCCGTAATTACTCGGAGCAGAGTTCATTTCAGAACTTGGGAGCCAATGAGTCTGATGACAGCGCGGCTTGCAGGGGCTGGGAATCTGGGGGTTGGCAGGGGACGCAAGTGGAGAGCAGCTGGGCACCACGGTTCCCAGGGCCGGGGGAGGGGCAGCAGAGGCTGTGTCTCCAGCCCTCCTTCTGTGTGATGTAATGTGAGTCTCCACCTCAGAGGTCAGATCTGGGTCTCTCCTGCAAGGTCAGGTCTGGTTTGTCCCGATGGTGAGCTGGGGTTTGTGTGTGAGTGACCCAGAGGGCTTCATAGCTGATGCCCTTTCCCAAGCCAGCAGAGATGAGGGACTTGAGGTTCCCTGGAGACGCAAGCTGGGACCCATGAACAGCGGGGAAACTAGGGGCTCATGTGTAGAAGCCGTCAGGGGCAGTGTCAGCTCCTGGGTGCTCTGCCTGCCCCCAGGCTGAGGCCCGGCCCCTCCTCCACTACGGCATGGCCTCCACACAGATCAGCAGCTACATCTAGTGCTCTCAGGGTGATGGCCTGTCCCGCGTCTGCCTCCCTCTCTGGCTCCTCCCCATCCTGCTTCTATGCCCTCAGTGCCTTGTCAGCTCAGGGAGGGCGAGCTGTAATCCATAGTCAACCATGGACATGGGGACTCCTGGGAACCTGCTCTCTCGAGCAATGGGCCACGTGCCCACTGACCAGTCCCTAGCTAATGACCAGATTGCACAAGACACGTGTACACCTCCTGCAAGCTCCGCAGGATTTTCAGCTGTGGTTGGATCCGAATGCATCCTCTGCAAGGACAGTTATCATGTGCACGGTGGATGAATGTCCACCATCCACCCCGTGGCTGCGTGGGACAGTGTTCGGGCTCTTGTCTGTGCTTGCTGCTGCTCAGCCAGAGACTCCTGACAGCCACTGCCCATTCTCGCTGAGTCCTTGCACACGCAGCTGCTGCTGCATGCATGCCACCCAGCAACCACAGGGCTGGCCTCAAGAGCCACGCTGCCCTGGCACCACCCCTGTGCACCAGGCTCAGGTCTCAGGGCATTCACCACAGGTCTAGCCAGATGTCACTCTTGCTGAGTGTGCCCATTTCATAGGGGAGGAAGTAGCAGCTCAGGAAAGCTTGGTAGCTTAGGGGTAGTGGCAGAGCAGGGTATCTGAACTCCAGTCTATCTGGCCCTGGAGGTGTGCTCCTAGCTTCCACCTTGACTGCCTGGAAGACAGGCCAGTGGTGCCTGGGGCTTCTGGGGTGCAGGCTCAGCCCACGCGTGGTAAAAGGACAGGCTTTCTCTGTCGTGGTGGGTGAAGTGGACAGCGTCAGAAGAGTAGTGTCCCTCCACAGGGTCTCCACCTACTGGACACAGCTTAAGGCACCAGAGGGACTCAGCAGCATTTTCTCCGCTTTTATGTTGTGATTGGGCACCTGCTAACCCTATGTGAATTAGATCACAGTTCTGGGCGGCTTACCCAGCCCCACCGGCCACACAGCCATGCACAGTTATCACATTAACCTTCGCCATCAGCTGTCGCTCAGAACCAAAGGCAGGTGATAGAACACTGAGCCCCAAGCTTTCAGGAACCTCCCTGGATCTGCAGGAGGCCTCTGACCACGAAGTGCCAGGAGGAAGGGCACCTCCATCATCCCAGTTCAGGCATCAGAGGTTTAACGAGCAGGCAGCAGCACTGTTCCTTGAACCAACCATTCCCTGCCACCCCATGCCAAACAGCTCCCTGCTGATGGCCTGTGAAGGCAGCAGAAGATACTCCAAGTGCTTGGGCCCCTGCAGTGCACCATGTGGGAGACCCAGAAGAGGTTCCTACTTCGGATCAGCTCAGCTCTGGCCATTGTGGCCATTCGGGGAGTGAAGGGAAACCTCTCTCTTTGTCTCTTCTTCTTTTTGTAATGCTGACTTTCAAGTAAAATAAATAAGTCTCTAAGGAAGAATTGTTCTTTTTTAAAAAAAAAAAAAAGATTTATTCATTTGAAAGTTCGCATTTCAGAGAGAGCACTTCCCTCTACTGATTCTCTTCCCAGTTACAGACCAGGCCGCAGCTAGGAGCCAGGAAATTCATCTGGGTCTCCCATGGAGCTGGAAAGGCTCAGACACGTGGTTAGCCTCCACTGCTTTTCCCAGGCCATTAGCAGGACATTCTAAAGGAAGTGGAGCAGCCAGGGCTCAATGAGGCGGCCCCACCACCAATCCCCAGGCCCACCTCTAAGTTACAGCAGTGATGGGCCCCGCTGTAGCTGCCGTGTCCCACATGCCCCCATCTGTCCAGGGAGAGCACGCCTTGCTGGGGCCTCAGGCACTGAGGAGCTGTTGAGAAGCCAGGTGGTGATGCCTGCTCTGCTCTGGCTCCCTCAGAAAGCCACTGAAAGAGTTCAGGTGTGCAGGGAAGACAGCAGGCATTCCTGGGTCCCTGGCAAAAAACCCTCTCTGGTAGAGCCCCAGCCTGGGACAGTTATTAGCATATTAATTAATATTTAAAACTCATTATGCCTTGATGATGGCTTTCTTAATCTGCTTTTATATTAATTGAACCCGCCCAGGAGCAATAACCGTACTTCTGTGGCAAAGCGCAGTCATTCCACTTAATTACTGAGCAGGCTTTATGGCAGCGTGCGAGCTCACCAAGTAGCAGGGAGTGGATGGGCTGTCATCTTTTCTGTTGGCGCTGAGCATTGTGATGCTCAGAAAGTACTTTCTCCTGTTGAAATGAAGCCTCTCTCATCACCACCACCGCCCCCACAGGGTGTCCTGGGGGCCAGGAGAGGCCCTAACAACCCCATGTGCCTTGGGGCTGCCACCCTGGGTGGCACCAGCCGCTGAGGTCCCCTTGGCAGGCTCAGCCTCTCAACCCAGGCCTGGGACCCCCAGATTTCTGCCCACACTGGCCTCTGTCTTCCCTGTGAATGGACCTGCCACTTTTTCAGTCACCAGAGAATTGATCCTGTCAGCCTGTGCCCCCAGTATGGTACCTGCAAGCTGAATTCTACACCCTGTGGCTTCTAACCATTGTCCAGCTCTAACATGACTCATGCAACCACTTTGCCTGCAACCCTGGTGCTCTGGGACAGTGGAACAGCTGGTGACCACCCTGTTAAGATATTTGAGAATGGGATCAGTGGTGGACAGAGGCGTGCCTGGCTTGGAGTGGGGAGACTGCAGATCTCCACCCCTGGGCTCCTCTGGGGACTTCAGCATTTCTGTCCTTTCCTAGAGAGGCTGGAGGCACAGCCTGGACAGGGAGCCCTGGTAGCATTTGCCTCACCTGCCTTGCTCAGCAACAAGGTGATACAGAGGTGCAAGGTGGCACTGAGACCTCAGCTAATCAGGGAGTACCTAGGCTATGCCATGCTGAGCGGGGGTGGCCCCTTGTCTAGGAACCCTGAAGAATGTTGACCACTGAGGTGGTGTGCCTGTCACACCCAGAAGGAAGGTTAACACATATCCTGGTTGTCCCTTCAGGGGCAGGGATGGAGTCTAATGTTGCAGACAGCTGGAACCAGCTTCCTGTGCTTAGAAATCTTGAAGTGACAGGCAGGGGAATTGGTGACCCTCCCACCAAGGTCATCCCTTACCATGCAGTGTTAGGCATGACCGAGTCCAAGGTGACCTTGGCATAGGGCAGGAAGAGGCTGTTGGCAGGTGCCCGGCGTACACCTGATGAAGTGCAACCCTGGACACAAAGAGGCCAGGGTGGGAGGATGGGTGTTGTGGAGCAGTGGGTTAAGCTGTTGCTCAGGATGCTTGCATTTTGCATCAGACTGCATGGGATGGAGTCCTTCCCCCGCTTCCCAGCCCAGCTTCCTGCTAGTGCACACCCTGGGAGGCAGCAGGTGGTAGCTCAGGAACTTGGGTTCTTGCCACCCACATGGAAACCTGAATGGGATTCCAGGCTCTGTCTTCAAACTGGCCCAGCCCTGTTGTCATGTGGAACAGTGAATCAGCAGATGAAAGATCTCTCCACCTTGCTTTACCATTCAAATAAATAAACTTTTTTTAAAGTCGAAGTGGGGTTAGAATAAGGTTTCCAGTTTTCTCTGAGGTCAGAGCATTTAGGCTGAGGGGGTCAGACAAGGTGCAGATGAATTTAGAAGACTAGGAGGAAGGAATGACTTGATGTTTGTGGGCAAAGCTGAAATAAACGAAGTGCCTGCAGGTGGCAGGGAGAAGGGATGCTGATGGAATCACCCTCTAGGAACTGGAAATGTCCCCCAGGTTTTTTTGTCCTGGGTGAGGCTTCCATTAGGGTTGATGTGCATCAAGGTGCAAGAATTTCCTAGTGAGGGGTACTTGTAAATGATCCTATCCAGGACCCATTGGAGCAGAAAGAAAGGTATGGCGTCCCCAGGCCAGCTCCAGCTCCCCTGCAGGAGCACCTCCAGCTCCTCTCCTTGTCACCAAACCCCAGCTTTGTCCTGATCCCTCCTCCTGTCCCAACTATTTCACTAGGCAGGGTGCAGCCTGACCTTTGTCCCAGTGCGTGTGACTCAGCCCAGCCTGACCTCTTTGCCTGCCTGTGGTCAGCCTCTCCACCTGCCACTGTGAGTGCCTTCTGTTTTGCTTTTCTGATTTCTTCAAGAAGGATCTTTCCCACTGCGTTGACTGCCCTACCTCCTCCTGTAGCTCCTGGGCTCTGTGCCCTCCTGTTGTCCATGATGTTAGGGTTGGGCTGCAGAGTTCCCCTGGTCTGGATCTGAATCCCACTTCTCTTGTAACCACTGGGTGGCATTTAATGAATCACCTGACTACACTAAGCCTCAACTCACTGGTCTGTAAAGTGGGGAGCACTAGGGCGCCCCATGGGATGGTCGAGTTCTGAGGCTTCGGTGAGATGAGACCAGTAAAGTGCAAAGCACACAGTAGGTGCTCAGGCCGTGGCTGGTCCTATAGCCTCACCTGGGCATGAGCACAGCTCTGTGGAGCTTGGGATTATCATGTGGGGCAGGACCCTCAGAGATGGACCCCATGATGAGGGTGCAGGTGGCAGGTAAAGCAGGAAAGGACAGGAGGGGGAAGGTGTCAAGCGGGGGTGGGGGTGGATGAGGACAGGGAAGGGTTTTCATTAGTTTCCCTGTAGTGAAACTGTGCTTTCTATTTGTTCTAACTGGTGGCAACGAAACTGGGGTTCATCCTGCAGCCCCTGCCAGTCATGACCAAGGCCCACCCAGGAGTGTTAACCCTAGACACTTGGTTCCATTGTGCTGGGGGCGGTCACTCAGAGGAGAGCTGTATATAAGGTAGTTGGGCACAGGTATGCCAAAGGCCAAGAATAAGGGTGTGACGACATCAAGGCAGAGCACCCTCTGTGCCCACTGCCATGACACCAACTGTGGGGCCCAGCCAGAGGAGCCTGAAGGGGTCGGAATTCAGCAAGGACTGGATGATACCACCCTAGGCTGACCCAGGTACTGGGACGCCGGGCTGTAAGGTACAGAGTGTCCAACAGAAGGAAAGTAGAAAATGACAGTCATTATAGGAGCTAGCATATGCGTGGTATGCTTCCTATGCCTTCTTTTTTTTTTTTAAGATTTATTTATTTTTATTGCAAAATCAGATATACAGAGAGGAGGGACAGAGGAAGATCTTCCATCTGATGATTCACTCCTCAAGTGACCGCAATGGTCAGAGCTGAGCTGATCTGAGGGCAGGAGCCTTCTCTGGGCTTCCCATACAGGTGCAGGGTCCCAACGCGTTGGGCTGTCCTCAGCTGCTTTCCCGGGCCACAGGCAGGGAGCTGGATGGGAAGCAGGGCTGCTGGGATTAGAACCAGTGCCCATATGGGATCCCGGGCGTGCAAGGTGAGGACCTTTAACCACTGCGCCACCGCGCCGGGCCCCGGTCTTAAAAACTTTTAAGAAGTTGTCACCGACCAGCAGCGACACTAAAATGACGAGGCACACTCTTTGAGGGTCTGGGGAAACAGGAACCGCCACCTCAACCGGAACGCACGAACCTTTATTGCCGAAAGCGGGCTGCTTATATACAGCTCTCCACCAATCACTTCTCCCCATGGGTCCACTGGGCGCTACCGGATAGGCCAGTAGCAATGACATAATCGCAGTGAGGGATCAGCCTATCTCCGTGACTTCCTGTTTGCCTACTGGTGGGACCAACCCCGCCTCCTGGCCCTCGGCCAGCCGCCATCTTGCAACGGCCTATCATACGTGTGGGGTCAGCTCTGGCACACCGCTCCCCACAAAAAGTAAATGAAGATATTTTTATTTAGGAGAGTTACAGAGAGAAAAAGCAAGTTCTTCCATCCTCTGGTTTACTCTCAAAATGGCCACAGTGGCCAGATTTGGACTAGGCCAAAGCCAGGAGCCAAGAACTCCAGCTAGCAGCACCAGCTGACAGATGCTGGAACAGCATTGCAGACAGACAGACCCAGTGTGTAGACGGACTCCCCAACTTCCGAACAGGTCTCCTGGGGCTGGGTGAGACACCACTTAATTTAGAGAGAACATTTTCTTAGAGTGGGTCAGTGTGATAACTAATCCTCCACCTCCAAGCACCAACATAGCATGTGGACACTGGTTCATGTCTGGCTGCTCCACTTCCCATCCAGCCCTCTGCTTATGGCCTGGGAAAGCAGTGGAGGGTGGCTCAGGTCCTTGGACTCCTGCACCGTGTGAGACTCAGAAGAAGCTCCTGGCTTCATATCGGCTTGGCTCCGGCCATTGTAACTATTTAGGGATTGAACCAGTGGATGCAAGAAATCTCTCTCTGTCTCTCTCTGTAAATCACCAGTTTCAATACAAATTTTAAAAGAAAGTAAAGAAAAAAAAAGAAGAAATGTTTTCTTGATTCCTGCAGCTCATTTTACACAACCAGTCACCTGGTGGGCTTGGCTCTCAAGGGGACCAAGGATACCCTGTTTAATGTGAAGGAGGTTCCTCTCAATGGGAAGAAGTGGACTCTGCTGAGACCTGGGGTTAAGTTGGCTGCAGAGTGCTCACCCTACTTGCCAGGCCTCTCTTTCTCTCCCCAGGCTCCCATGCCAGGCCTGTACACACAGTACCTGCTCTGCAGTACTGCTAATACAGACACAGTGGCTTGATGCGATTAGCCAGAGCTTTTTTTGTTTTTGTATAATTTGTTCCAAATTTAAAATATTCTTTTTTTATTCTTTATTTTTCATAATACATTTCCTTAGGCTCAGGGATTTCCCTTCCACCTCCCCACTGTTTTTCCTATATTGTAATAATATTGTCCTTGGCAGCAGTCACAAGTCCGTCATTCTGCTATTGCAGCGTAACCTGACATTGTGGGTGAACACAATGGTATAAAGGCCAGCATTCTATTTACAACATATATTTAACAGTTTCCACTGGGAGTTCATCTTTTATTCAGAAGTAGAGACGCATACTGCAATGTAGCCAGAACTTTCTAAGTGATACCAGGACCAGAAGGCTGGGATTGTCTGGGGTGACAGTCTAACCACTGCAGGAGCTCATGGGGCCATGCATGCTCTGCAGGTGCCTGATGTTCTGGGCTCTGACCTCCTCCTCTGGGTCCAAACATGGCATAGCATGGTCCTGGGGATGTAGACTTGGAAGGGGAGTTCCTGACCTGGAGTAAGTTCCTGAACTGGCCTGTCTGCTGAGGATGTAGAATTTATGTGGGAACTGTCAGGTCCATCCTGAAGATCTTTACCAGGGGCTGGCGTTGTAGCCCAGTCAGTTATGCAAGTGCCTACAATGATGGCATCCCCATATGGCCACTGGTTCAAGTCCAAGCTGTTACATTTCCAATTCAGCTCCCTGCTAATGCACCCGGGAAAGCAACAGTTGATGGCCCAAGTTCTTGAGCCTCTTGTTGCCCATTTGGGAGACCTGGATGAAGGTCTTGGCACTTTGTTTCAGCTTTGGCCAGCCCTGTCCATTGTGGCCATTTGGGAAGTAAATCAGCAAATAGAAGATCTCTCTGCAACCCTACCTTTCAAACAAATCTTTTAATAAAAAGTCATTGCCAGACAGAAAGAGGCAGCTCATAGGCCTATGGGAAATGCCCACTTGCTGGAAGGGAGGAATGGAGGCAGAAGACAGTGCCTGGGAGAGGCCTATACCTTCCCAGATGCTCCCAATGCAACTCTTTGGGGGTGCAGGAAGAGCAGAGTGCCCCACCTCCAGGGCCACCTGCCCACCATGGGATTTGATCCTCCTCCAGGCTGGGTGACGTGCAGTAACATGGACGTGAGTTGACGAGCTCCACTAAGCACCGGAGACAACACCTGCAGATGCTGCTCAGACCTGTGAGTGTGAGTTGTGGTTGCCCTGCAATATCTAGGGGAGTTCTTTCTAAGACCCTCAGTGGATGTCTGAGGAAACAGGATGGAGTCCTGAGCACCCTGTGCTTCTCCCTGTGTGTCCTACACTGTTGCCATATGGTACTAGGGTCAGTCTGTCCTTCCTGTGTCAATCCCTGGTGCTTCGCTTAAATCACAACTCCTGTGCTTTGGGGTAATTAAGTGAAATAGAGAATACTTTGAAACAAGCATTGGAATACCAAGACAGCGGATAGAACTGTGCCTAAAGGGCGGGTAAGGTATACAGCGCAGACACCCTGAGTAGAGGGACGATTCGCATCCTAGACACTGTGAGAGCTCCCTGTCCCACCCAGGTTGGCATACCATGCACAACTTAGATATTGTGTATTCCTGGAGTCTTATGTCTGACAGTTTGGTACCACAGTTGGCCATGAGTCACTGAAACTGCAGAAGGCAACAGAAAGCAGGGCCACTGTGACAGCCAAAACTCCAGAGCCAGATGGTCCAGGCTTGAATTCAGCTCCATTCCTTCCTGGCTGAACAACCCTGCAATGTTACCCTTCCTGTACTCTGTCTTCTAATCTATACAATGGGTACTATGTGATAACCACCCCACACCATTGAAGGACAAAAATGAGTTCTTGGTGTGAAGCTCTCAAAATGGCCCTGGCACGCAGTCAGTGCTGTAGAGGGGTTTACTGCTGTTCCTGGTGATCTCCTGGGAATTCAAAGGCTCTGGGAGAAGCCACAGCTGACCACGGGCTGGAGTTTTGCAGGATTCCTGTGACTTCCTAGAGAGGAGAAGAGTGGAGGTGCAGCTAGAATTGGTCATTAGGTGGCCCTGTGCAGGAGGGGGAGGTAACTGGAGCCAGGTAGGCAGGGGGACTGCGCAGGGAGGTGTGGCCAGGCTGGAGGGCTGGGTTAGGGAGCCACCTAACAGCTCCAAACCTGGGCAGCTTTGTGTTCAGGAGTCACAGCCTGGGGCAGTTCAGGGAGGCCAGAGAAGGCTCCCTACCCTCCCTGAGGGAACTGGGGATGAGGAAGGAAGGATGCCCTCTAGCTGAGATGGGGAGGGGCTGCCCTCTTCCCTGCTTTCTCCCCTCAGCCTGGGGCTTGCCCTAGAGTTCTGCCTGCTCTCACCTGTTGGGTTCACCTTCCTTCTTTTCTTTCCAGCTAGCAAGATGAGCACCCCTCCATTTCCACAACTTTCACTGACCCTAGCTTGGCCTCTGGCTCTATCTTCTGCTAGCAGTTTTTAGTTTTTTGAGACGGCTGCAGAAATCACATTCCCGAGTCCTGGCAGTGAGATGCCTGGATACAGAGGCACCTGAGACCCCAGGGGGCCTGTGCCGCAAGCATCCCACCAGCAGATGGGCCTCACTTATCTGTGCTTCTCCCTGTATGGAAGGCCCAGACTTCTGTTCAGCCAGAGGAAGACAGCTGGGGTCTTCTAGCCCCAAAGAGGGCTCTCCAAGAGTTCCTGGGCCTGCACCTGCCTGTACTGGTTGAAGACAGTCTAGAATGGTGGCTAAATGTGGGGGAACCTGGGGTCAGGCTACCTGGTCTCATTCTGGTGCCCCACTCCCTGGCCATGTGATGCTGAGTTGTACAATAGGCCTCTCAGGACCTCAGTTGCTCCATCTGTGGAATGGACATATACATGGCTCCCCTGTCATGAAGCTAAGCACCATCAGGACCCAAAGTTGTGGAGACACAGAAACCTCTAGGTAAGTGTTAGCTATTGGCCTCATCTCCCTGTTTTGCTCTGCTAACATGTGGGTCACACAGAGAGGAATTTGTTAACTTCAGAGACTCTAAGAACAAACCCAGCAATTGGCAACTGGGATGAGTTCCCCACCCTCTTGAAGGGTGCAAGCAAAAGCCGCACCCCTCTCCCAGGACAGCGGCTTCCTGCCCTGCTTGCAGAGCAATGACAGGAGTCTTTCTGATTTGTCTTGCTTCTGGGCTTTCTGCTCTCCCCGCCCATCTCACCAGCACCCAGGCATACCAGATACCCAACCAATGCTCTCTCTAAGGGTCTGCCTCCCTGCTTTGGACTTGAGACAAGTCTCAGAGCTTCAGTTACTCCCGTGGGGAAGCAGGGCAGGTTACATGATTGTCAGCAACGCCCGTGTCTCCCCATACCCCGCATACCCCAAGCCGAGCAGAGGGACTAGGGTTACAAAAAAGAGAACACACAGTGGGTCATTCTTGTAAAGAGAATGCCGTTCATTCGAAGTTGGCCTGCCTCTTTTATGGTCTGCCTGGTTCCTCCCAGTATTTTCCCAATGCTCAAGCAACGCCTAAGCTCCCCTGAGGAGGGCATCTTAAAAAAGGGGAAGCAGGGAAGAGGGAACTTGCCGTCAAGCCAGAGGCTAAATGTATCAGGCCAAGATTGCCCATCCTGTTACACCTTGAGAAACAAGCTAAACTGTGGGGTTAATCCTTACACATGATCACAGGGCAAAGCCTTTCCAGCGCCCCCCCCCCCCCGGGGGGGGACGTCTTTTTAGCCACTGAGAATGGCACTGCTCCAAAACAACACCCCAAATCAATTGGAGCAGTTGCTGTAAGAACCCCCAAACCTGGGACCACACGCCCAATGTGCAGAAAACCAACCACTGACTTTGGAAGAAAGTAGGTGTTCATTGCAAAGCGCAAAGCAAGGAACAGGGCAGCTGTTGCTTCCTCTGCAGGCTCCCCAAGGACTTTGGGGTGGAGGTTATATTAGATTACATCAGGGCTGAGATGTGCTTGACCAGCTCACGTTCACATTCCTGGTGTGTCTGTGGTGCCCATGACCTTTCTGTGACTGGGCAAGGATGTCATGCTCTTTAGGGAATTTATGATGGTCACACGGAGAAGAGAGGGTTACACGTGGATGCTACCTTCTGCCCTGGTCTGAGGTTCCCAGAGCTCCTGTTGCCCTGAAGGGGAAAAAGGGGATGGTCAAGATCACAGGTCACTAGTCCCTCCAGACAGCACCAGTAGGTTCTCATCTACTGGACAAGTGAATGACTTGAGCCCGGTGGTTGGAACCTTACCAGGCTCAGGGAGTCAGACAAGAGGCTGGGTCCTGCTTTGTGTTTTAGGAGTTTGGTCTCAGTACCTGGCTTCTCTGTTTGAGTTTGTCTAACCAGTTGGTAGCAGGCACTGTTGTGGGCGCTGGGGACACATCCTGGGGGGCAGCTGGGGCCAGGCATGGAGTTGGAGCATCAAGTTGTACCATACATGGTGGGAGGACACCTTCTTCCAAGGAAAGTGAGTTGGCGTTGCTTTGTAAATCAAGGGAAGTCCCATCATTTCTCTCCTGAAAAAGACCCAGCTTTCATAAATTGTGTTTGCTTAAAAGGAAGCGATCAGAGACCAGGCTGTTTGCCGGCTGCTGGGGGTGCTCATTTGCATACAGATCTGCTGTTTACAAACGCGCTTCTATTCATTAAAGCTGGTCCCCAAGGCCCTTGGCTGCAACCACCAGGTACTGGCTGCCTGCACACTCTGGGCGCTCCACAGAGCCCCTGCCCTGTGCCCTCGGGTTCTACCTAGGCTTGGGCAGTAAGAAGATGGTGGTTGGCTTGGGGCCAGGCAAGACCAAGGAGAGTGGAAACCAGTGCTGACCTGGCCCAGGGTGAGGTGGGAAGAGGCTGAGCTCCGGGGCTGTGCCATGGCCTCAGGAGGCACCAGGGGCACTGGGACAGCCTCAGCGCTTTCCTCCCCTTGGCCCTGGTGATCGTAGCCAGGTACCAACCTCTTGCCCACTCATGCCCCAGCCCTGACAGCCCATCTTGCAGGCTGGTGCCTGCAGCTGGACCCGGGTCAGCCCGGGAGGCTCACCTGTCACCAGCCAGGCGGCAGAGCTGTGCACGGCAGGGGGCCCCTCGCTTGCCTGCTGGAGTGCCCTCCACCCTCTAAGCGCACATCTTTCTAATGGGATTAGGCGTCACACAGGTCAGGGAACAATTTATTATTCTGCTGGCTAGAGCCAAGTTTCTCTTTGAAAAATGGTTACTCCCGGAGTCGGCAATTACTTCAAAATAAATTTACCAAAGACAAAATTGTGCCTCTTGGGTCAGTAAGCGACTTGCCTGTTTGGGGCTGAGACGACAAGGTGTTTATTAAGGACCGCCTTCGTTTCCTGCACAGGTTTTTCAGTTTGAATAATTGTCCAATTAAATATAATTTGGAACCCAGTGCTAACCCAGTGCCCAGATTGCAGGAGAAGAATCACTCCGAGGCGCACATTAATAAATCCCTCGGAGCCCCGGCTCTCCCCAAGCCCCTCCTTTGCTTTCGTTTTGACGAATTTTTGTGTCCTCCCACGGCCCATAGCCTCCCATTTGGAAAGAAGCCGCTTTTCCCCAAAGAATTCGGAGGCTCCTCTCGCTTCCATCTGTCGGTCTGCCTCTCCAACAAGTGGAGCGTGCGTGGGGCTAACGGGCCTTTCCTTTATGGGGTGCTCACAGGTGGGTTTGCACAGGCATTCGTCCATCTATCGGCTCAACAAACCCCTCCCGAGGACTTAGCTCTGAGCCGGGTGGTGGGCAGGAAAGGAGCCAAATCAGCCACAGTCCCCCACTCAAAGAGTCCTGGCCTCAGGGAGAGAGGGAGACACACACAAAGACCACTGCCAGGTGTACAAAGGAGAGATTCTCTGGGCCTTGCTATGTGTGTTACTGCTGGAGCAAATGAAGTCCAGAAATGGGAAGAGAGTCCCTAGGGATGTGAGTGGTGTGGTCAGGCCTCCCACCAAGCAACAGGGCGGCTGGCTAGGAATGACTGCATCCTCTGACGGAGTGTGGAGGTATGGGGGGCGTGGTGAGGGAGGTGGGTGACAGCCCAGCCTGCTCCCCATCCTCCGCGAGCAGCTTGTGGAGAGTAGCCAGGGGCCCAGAGCATCTCTGTGGTACCATCCTGGCAGCTGGGTGCCATAGGGTGAAGTTCTCTTGCAGGGGACCCGTCCCTACTAGGAGGAGACTAACAGGACCCTGCAGGGGCCAGATATGCCGTGCTGGAGCCTGGGCGGGTGGAGCCAGGCCCAGCTGCAAGCCTTGGGAAGGTTCAGAGCCAAGCCATGCTGGAGGACACCTGCAGTCCTGGGGGGCAGTAATGATGGGTGGAGGCTCTGGCTGGGCAGCCCGTGGAGCACCCCCTGGAGGGTACTGGCCCTGCTGCCCCTGTGAGGCCTGCCCTGGTCAGCCAGGCAGCACAGCTCCATACTAACATGTAAGTCCTGGTGACATGGGTGATCAGGAAGAGTGTAATTCTCTGCTGACATAGTTTAGATTTTATGTATTGCTGTTTTGCTTTGCTTTTTTTAAAAAAAAAAAAAACATAGTATTTAGGGCCCGGCACAGTGGCCTAGTGGCTGACGTCCTCACCTTGAACGCACCAGGATCCCATCTGAGCACTGGTTCTAATCCCAGTGGCCCTGCTTCCCATCCAGATCCCTGCTTGTGGCCTGGGAAAGCAGTCGAGGACAGCCCAAAGCCTTGAGACCCTGCACCCGCATGGGAGACCCTCAAGAGCTCCTGGCTTCAAGTCGGCTGGCCGTTGCGGTCACTTGGGGAGTGAATCATCAGATGGAAGATTTTGCTTTCTGTCTCTCCTCCTCTCCCTATATATCTGACTTTGCAATAAATTAAGTAAGTAAGTAAGTAAGATATACTATTCATTTAAAAGGCAGAGTTAGAGGGCAAAAAATCAGAAAGCTCTTGCATCCACTGGTTCACTCCCCAGGTGGTCACAATGGCTCCCTCTGGGCGCATCCCAACTTGGAGCCAGAAACCTCTTTCGGATGCAGAGACCAAAGGACTTGAGCACAACATACTCTGCTACTTCCCCTGGCCATGTGCAGGAAGCTGGATGGGAAGAGGAGCAGGCAGAATGCTGGCACTGCGGGTGGCGGCTCTGCTCCCTGAAAGCCACAGTACCAGCCTTTGGGGTTTGGATTTCAGTGCGCCGAGAGATCCCAGGAAGTAAGATGGTGACAGTGCTGTGCCAGGAAGGGGAGGGGGCGAGGGATGGGAGAAGGTTGGATTGAGAAGTCTGGGGGGACTCAGGGGAAAGGGGTTGAGGCCTGGGCACGGTGGGGCACACTCCTCTCAGCCTCTGCTGGGTTCCCTACTTAAGGCTGCCCCAGGGACCTGTGGCACTGCTGCTGCCATCCAGGGTGCTGCAGGAAGCATGCCCGGAGACTGTTTGAGGAGGGTGCATCCTGCCCTGAGGGGAGAAGTGAGTGACGGCCATCCACCTGCCTGTATCCGCAGCCATGGAGGTGATCCAGGTTGAAAGGGAATCAGTAAGATGTATCCGTTTCTGTGGCACAAAGGAAGGAGGGGTCTGCAGACAGAACTAGGCCGGGATTCACACACAGGTGACTTCATAAGACTTTCCCCCAGTTTGAAGAGGACGGTAATTTAGATTTGCCTTTGAACATCTCCCTGTGTGTGTGTGTGTGTGTGTGTGTCTACGCACATGCACCTCAATAACTCCCGGGATCAGCCTGCTTAGGAAGCAAGGGAAAGGAGATTGGCTGCCTCCTTAGAAGACAAGCCCGTTTGGGAAGGCCGCTGGCTCAGGAAAGTTCAAACACGGGCCTTGAGAAAAGATGAAAGTGCCGCGTCAGCACATCCTCGGCCCATTGATCACGGCCGAGGCCTGGGCCTGGTTGCATTTGGGCCGGCGCAGGACAATGAGAACAAGGCCGGCTGCTGGGCGGCCTCCTCTGAGCCTCGCTGGGGCAGGAGACGCTCATTACCAGCGTCTGGGGCAGAGCGGCCAGCTGGGGGCGCGAGGCCGCCAGCCCGGCCTGCAGAGCGCAGAGCCCGGTAGGCCACCAGGCCCAGGAGGTGCCAACCTTGACCTCAGACTGTGACCTTAGCTCCTGAAACTCAGGTGGCCTCTTTTAAGGGTAGGCAGGTCCAATTGATCCCTTTGCACCAGGACTCTGAGCCTCAGGAGCAGGAATGGCTGCAGGCACACAGCTCACCTGTGGGTACAGCTGGAGCGGAGCTGCCTTTGTCCCTCTCCTCTCCTGTTCACTCTGACCAGAAGCGCCACGTCCTGGGGTTTGGGGCAGCTGGCTAGGTCACAGCTACAGACTTCCCGTCCTGCTGCAACAGCAGCTTTCTGGGTGCTTCCTCCTCGATGCCCCCAGCATGCCACTGTGTGTGCTGTGTGGCACAGGAGCTCTAAGCCGCAGTTTGGCCTACAGGGCGGGAGCGGTGGCTGGTGGGCGTTGGAGGGGTGCTGTTGGAAGTGCAGAGCGCATTCTAGGTTGCTAAGACTACCAGCAGGATGTAAAATATCTCAGTAATTTTTATGTTGGTCACGTGTTAAAGTATGTATGTATTTTAAAAGACAACAATGTGGCGCTAAATAAGCTGTTAAATGGAATAGTTTCAAATGTGACTGTGGAAACGTATAGAAGTGGCTCGCTATTTTTATTTGTATTTGAGTTACAAAGAGACAAGGGGAGAGAGAGAGAGATTCCATCCACTGGTTCATTCCCCAAATGGCTGTAATGGCTGGAACTGGGCCAGTCTGAAGCCAGAAGTTTCTTCCTGGTCTCCCACATGGATACTGGGGCCCAACCAATTGGACCATTTTCAGCTACTTTTCCCAGACACATTATCAGGAAGCTAGATAGGAAATGGGGCAGCCAGGACTTGAACTGATGCCCATGTGGGATGCTGGCACTGCAGACGGAAGCTTAACATACTACCCCGTGACCCTGGTCCCTCATTGTCTATTTTTATTGGCAGCTGTAGTTCAGGGATCTCTCTGCTCTGAAGTAGTGGGTGTGAAAGCACTTTGGAGAGAATTCCTCTCACATGCAGGCCTGCCTCAGAAAGCGTTAAACCCCAAAACCAGGCCTTTGGGAAGTCTCCAGGCTGTTCTCGTACCGGGAGCCAATGGACCTTGTCCTGGACGAGGGACCTTCCAGGGACCGACCTCATTGGTGGGCAGGCATGTCACTGGTGAGCAGAGGCGGGACCTCAGGTGTTTCCTCCTTCCCCTCTTGAGAAGTTCCTATGCTGCCTGGACCTCTCTCCGAGGTGCTCCTCAAGTGCCATCTCTCCCATCAGGCACCTAGCAGAGGGCTGGGCACCAGCAGGTGCATGTAAACAAACGGAGCAAATCTGGTTCTGAATCAGGCTTGGCGGTGGGAGGGGGAGGGGACTCGGGCGTGAGATCTAAGAGCTTGGGGTGGTATAGAGAGTGGAACATGTTGGAGAGGATGGCGAGGGCAGCGGGGAAACTGAGAGCCCCTGGGAGTTTCCACGGTCCCTGAACTGACAGCTTCTAAGATGGGAGGCGTCACTACTGTGGTGACACAAACAGGCTGGGGTTGAGGTGTGGGGACACCTTCAGACAGGCAGCCATCTGGGTACAGGTGCCTGGCCCCAGGATGGCCCAGGACACTGCTGCCCTCCCTAATTCCCGGAGCTCCTCGTCTGCACTGACCTCTCGGGCAGCTTTATGCCCACCATGGAGGTGGGGGTGCGACCCAGCCTCTGCCCCAGGTGGAGGGGGCTCCCTGCTCAGCAGCAGGAGCAGAGCCCCGAGTCCCCTGGGGAGTGGAGTGGGCACATGAAAGGCAGTCACCACCTCCCTCGCCAGCCCCAGGGCCAGTCGCCGCCGCCGTACCTCTCCTCGCTGCCGCAGAACTGTTAAGAATTATTATTTTTTAAATCCTCATTGGAATGCTAATTTTGATTTTGAGTGTCTGTCATGGGCTCTTTGAAGTTTTTCAGACAAAATAAGTATCTCCTTAACAGAGGGGATTAGCGCCCACTTGTTTAGAAACCCCTGCCTCAGAGTGACAACCAATTTCAGAACCTGTGGGGTTTAGGGAGGCTGCAGGAAGAGGGGCCGCCTCCCCCGCCCTGGTGGTCAGCTTTCTGTCAGTGCCTTAATGGGGTTAGAGTTTAGCCCCTCCAACAGGGATCAGAGCCCCCAGCTGGAGCGCCCGGGAGCCTCAAGCCAGCAGGCCCAGGTTAGGCGCCTTTATTCTCTGGAGTGTCAGGCAAGCAGCTCTTTCTCCTGGTGGAATTTAGGGCCTGCGCCAGCGAGCTGCACCCAGCCTCCCCGCTGATACCCTAGCTCCACAGGTAATTCACGGCCTCCGGGCTCAGCCAGGTTGGCTTTATGATGTGTCAGTTCAGGGGTGCTAATGGGGCAATTTGTAAAGAAAGAAATAGAAAAGAGTTATCACCGAAGCCCAGGGAGGACTCGAAAAACCAGCCACTTCCCATCCATCAGGCATCCTAGCGTGGTGGTGGTGGTGGGCCCTGGCAGCACCAGCAATCTCCGGAGGCCCCTGGGAATGCAGCCTGTCGTCCTCCTGAGCAGGCACCACCTCCTCCATGCTGTCCTCCCGGGACACTCTGCTTGGGGTGCCAGTGTGTAGTGTGTGGACGCAAGGGGAGGGGGACACTCGAGGAACTAAGATGAAATAATCCTGTAAGATACTTTTAAAAAGATGTATCTATTTTTTACTTGAAAGGCAGAGTTTACAAGAATAAGAAGGAGAAAGAGAGATTGAGATATCTTTTGTTCACTGGTTATCTCCCCAAATGGCCACAATGGCCAGAGTTGAGCTGATCTGAAGCCAGGAGCCTTTTCCAGTTCTTCCCCATGGGCACAGGGTCCCAGAGACTTGAGCCTTCCTCTGCTGCCTTCCCAGACCATAAGCAGGGAGCTGGATCAGAAATGGAGCAGCTGGGACTCAAACTGGTGCCCATATCAGATACCAGCACCACAGGGTGGATGATTAGCCTACTGCATTACTGTGCTGGCCCTCTGCAGGCCACTTTAAAAAGAGCAGGTGCAGGCCATGGTGTCCCTGGTGGTTTCCTGGACCTGCCGCTCTCCCCACCACTACTACTGTCAGCTCATGCCTAGGGAATGGAGCCTGGGGTTCAATGTGGCAGCCACTCCATCCGCTGGATTCTCGGTGACCACCATGCAGGCTGCGCCTGAGAGTGGGACCTAGCAGACTCCTTCAGTCACCAATAGGTGACATCAACTTGGATTGTAGGTCCACAGGCAAGCAAGCCCCCTCCTTCCGCTCTTTCGGAGGGGGAGTGGCATCCAGAATAGGGGTCTAAACTGACAGTGGCAAACGTCGAGGAAGCATGTGGTCCTGTGTCCAGGACAGTCTAGGACAGGGTGGGCAGCAAGGAGCAGAAGGGAGAGTGAAGCCTGCATGGAGGCTTACTCCTAGAGGCCCAGGGGCCAGGCACCTGGGCTCAGCCCCGGCCTACCCTGGCCCGTCCTTCATGGACGTACATCCTGGCTTCCTTTTTCCCTGCCTTCCCCGCATTGCCTGTTCTAGCTCTGGCCTAGAAACTCTGAGGGACATGCTTGGGCCAGCCTGGGAAGGAAGACTGGCCATGATTCTGGGGTGAGACACCTTTGCACTCCTGCTCCTGCCCCTGCAGCCTCTGCCACCTCCACAGCTGCCCCGAGCTCTGGGGGACTCCTGCCCTACCAGGCACCTCAGGAAGTTGCAGGGAAAACCCCCACGATCAGCAGATGGGACAGGGAGTGGCACAGCCTGCACAGGGACTTCTTCGTCCTTATTGCAGTGTGATGTGGTCCTCGAATGGCCACATCCACCCACACAGCTCCAGCCACCTGTTGTCCAGGGAGAGACTACCTGGGGCTGCAGACCAGACAGGTCCCCCAGGGAGGGCCCCAGTCACCTCCCCTGCAAAGAGCATAGACAGAAACCAGCCCAGCTGGCACTTACCGGAGACCACGTGAGAGTCTCCACTGTGTCCCATCAACTTGCCAGCCCTCTGAAGCATCTTCTGATCTCATCCTATCGTCATTCCCATTTGGCAGATTAGGAGACTGAGGCAAACAAAGGCCAAGTCACTTGCTTAGGGTCTCCCAGTGAGTGAATGACAGAGTGAGAGTTCCATCCCCATCACCCTGGTCCAGAACAGGCAGCCTTTCTGGACAACGTTGTCCAAAGCCAGGGGGTACCCAAGATCTAGCCCTGTCCCCTGCCCACATAGGCCAGGTGGAAGGGCAGACTCCTGGCCACAGGAGGGTCCCAGAAGGAGTCAATCTGAACCCCAAAGCCAGACCCCTCCTCTGCTTGGGGAACGAATGAGGGCCAGGGAGTGGGCAGTGGAGACAGGTGCTGGCTCAGGTTTGAAGCTGGTGCACTCAGTGCCTACACTTTGCCCACAGCATGGCACTGCATCTCCTGGCAGCCCTACAAGAGAACTGGTGAGCTATTAGTTAATAGGTGGGCTCAGAAAGGCCAGGTCACTTGTTCAAAGCCACACAGCTAGTAAGGAATACAGCGAGGCTGCAGTCGAGGCCCGTGCCTCCACAGTGCCAGGGGCCTGCGGGGTGGTGGAAGAGTGGGAAGGATGGCAGGGACTCGGATGATGTTCCTGGGGAGGTGGGCACAGGTGGGCAGCTTCCCGGAGGCGGAGCACACTAGAAAGTCACACTCCCAGCCTGAGGGCACTAAGCCTGATGGGAATTCATGGCACAGGAAGACCCCGGCCCAGGGGAGGAAGCATCCGGGACCCAGGAAGCGAGTGACCTTCCAGCATCTAGTGAAGGGCGGGACCCTGTGGCTAACTGGGTGGAAAGCAGAATCTGAGAGACAGTGGTCCCAGGGCGGCATCCACGGCACCCCCGGGGCTCCCTCCTCCACCACGGCCTTTGTCTTAGCCGCCCTCTGGGATCCCCAGACCCCAGTTCCCATCCTGGGAGCGGAAGGGTTACGGCATCCACCATGGAGAGGAGTCTGCCTGTTCCCCCTGCGTTAAGCAGCTTTAGTGTCTCCTACCCCAGCCCTGATTTAAAATTCATAAATGCTAATCCTTCATAATTTACGGTTTAAAAGCAGCCCCACTCACAGGCCCCGTGGCTACAGCTCTGTCAGAGTAATTACGCCGCTGAGCTGAAATTGGACTACTAACTGAGATATTAAACAGGGGGGGCCTGCTCGCGCTGGCAGCCGACCCAATTACTCCAAATAAGCAAACAGATTAGTGAGTAATTTTCCAGTTAAATTTGGTGATTGGTGCCAGAATTGTATGTTAAATATTCAGAAGTAAATAGATTAAAGATGAAATGTGCCCCCCTCCTCTCTTTTTTCTGGGCTTAATTTACTGTGTATATTAAAACTTTTTCATGAGGAGAAAAAAGTAAAAAAAAAAAAAAAAAAAAAAAGGTAATTAAAAAAAATCCAAATAAACCCCTTTGGGTTTTCCCCAGTACAGCTCAGCAGAGGCAGGAGCCAGGCCCTCTGGCCGCCTGCCTGGGCCTGAACCCCAACCTTCCCCCGGGGGGCATGGGAGAAGATGTGGGGCTCTGAGTTGCCTGCCTGGCAGGGAGCACCTGGAGTCACCTCCCTGCTGATCGGAAGGAATCAAGGGGAGTCCAGCTGTGTGCTCTCTTCTGCCCCCTAGGGGACCCGCACTTCCGGTACAGGCTGTCTCAGGCAGGTGCATGGTGTGAGGCAGGAACAGTTAGGGGAAGGGCGCCTGAGTCGGGTGTCTGAGTTGTCTGGGGGAGGAGAGGGCAGTAAGGCACATGCGCTTTGGGAGAGAGGACAGTGTTGGGGTCAGAGCCTCCTGATTGCACTGTTTCACTCCCAGTCAGGCAGCATCCCAGGGCTGGCACCAACCTTGGCCTCAGCCTCTCCCAGGTCGGTCCTTCCCTTAGGCTGCAGATTCTAAAGCACTGGGGGTTAGGCAAGGCTGGGCATGATCTAGCTCCCTACAGACATCCTAGGAAAGCAACGAAGGATAGCCTCACTGCATGGGCCCTTGAATTCACACGGGAGACCCAGAAAAATCTCCTGGCTTCAGCCTGGCCCAGCCTTGGCTGCTGCAGCTATTTGGGGGGTGAACCAGAGGATGGAAGATTCTCACAATGTCTTTCTCTGAAGTTCTGACTTTCAAGTAAATAATCGATTTTATAAAAATAATAATAACAATTGGGTCCAGCACAATAGCCTACTGGCTGGATTCTTGCCTTGCGTCTGCCGGGATCCCATATAGGTGCCCATTTGTGTCCTGGCTGCTCCACTTCCCATCCAGCTCGCTGCTTGTGGCTTGAGAGGGCAACGGAAGATGGCCCAAAGCCTTGGAACCCTGCACCCATATGGGAGACCCGAAGGAGGCTCATGGCTTTGGATTGGCTCAGCTCCAGCTGTTAGAGCTACTTGGGGAGTGGACCAGAAGATGGAGGAACTTTCTCTTTGTGTGTCTCCCTCTCTATATATGTCTACCTTTCCAATAAAAGTAAATAAACCTTAGAGGCTGGCACTGGGTGGCTAAATCTGAACCATAATCAGTGCATAATCAGGGAGTGGGCGTGGCCTAGGAGGGAGACAGTGGGCACCTCCCTCGGGGTTACCACTCCCACTGGACAGCACAAAACCAGGACAGGGCAGGGGTGGCTAGACAGAAAGGCACCCACCAGCATGTGGGTGGGCTGCACAGTAGGACTGGTTAGGTTGAAATAGGCTTCAATGCCCATTGACATGTTCGAGAGCTAAATGGGATCTGGGACAGACTAGACAAGCCTGCGGTACATACTGGCAAGCATGGGAACCAGGGTAGGGGCAGCCTGGTGGGGGTTATGGGGAGTCACACCAATTAGGCTGCAGCTCCCACTGGTTTGCATGAGGGCCGAGTATGAAGTGGGCAGGATCGGACTGGACTGCAACACGCATCGGTTCGCATGGAAGACAGGGCTGGAAGCAGAAGAGAGCCAGCAATTGCAATGGCCAGCATGTGCATAAGCTGATTGCGGCAACGGACTGTGCCAGACCCCGTACTGGCAAGCACATACAAGAATCAGGTCTGGGATCACCTCAGATGAAGTTTCTTTGGAGATCCCTCCAACTGAACAGATAATCTTAGAACCCCAACCATGTCAGCCAGTGGATTCTGAATAGGTTTCATCGCGATTGGAATGACGAGATTGGCAGCGATTCATAACTGGTAAACTATCAAAACCACTTGAGCAGGACCCTTGGAGCATGCCCCACATGGGGGACCTGGGACGGGTGGGAGGCTGGGTAGGGCTTCTCCCTTTGTTTCTCCCCTGACCCCAGATACAGGGGGAAAATTGGCGATATTAGTGTGAAAACAACAGTCTTACCCACTTTCCTGTAGCCTTTGACCCTTTGTGCCCTAATCAACTAAGTAAGATTATTAAAAAATAATAAAGATGTAATGAACAATAAAAAAATCATCATCATCATTGAACCCTCTTTCTAAAGCAAATGTTTTGTTCCGAGCCAGTAGGCAAAGCAGAGCTGTGTCCTGTGTCACCACCGGAACCCCAGGGATTGCCGGGGGAGCAGAGCCCAGGGTGGAAGGCACTCATGGAATGCAGGTATCCCAGGTCGTGGCTACGTTTTCTAGGCAGAAGTGATTAGAGAACACCGCACCCCCCCAACAACACAGAAGCATTTATTGAGCACCGACTGTGTGCGATCAGCATAGGGAATAACACGCTGTGTCTGCCTCCCAGGTCTGAGGGCTCCCAGGGGTGCCGCCTCTGGCCCCGCCAGCGAGTCCTGCTCTCCCATCCTTGTAGTCATAGACGGGCTTGTTGCCCTGGTAACCAGCCCCTCTTTTTCTGCCTCCTTCTGGATCTGCTCAGGATTTGGTGGGAAGGTAATTTGGCATGGAAAATTGTAACCATCTCTAAAATCAAAGACATCACAAGAGTGCTGAACACATGGGCCCAGTGCAGAAGCCTAGCGGCTAAAGTCCTTGCCTTGCATACACCAGAATCCAATATGGGTGCCGGTTTTAATCCCAGTGACCCCACTTCCCATCCAGCTCCCTGCTTGTGGCCTGGGAAAGCAGTCGAGGACGGCCCAAAGCCTTGGGTCCCTGCACCCACCTGGGAGACCCAGAAAGGGATCTTGGCTTTAGATCAGTGCAGCTCTGGCCGTTGCAATCACTTGGGGAGTGGATCAACAGAAGAAAGATCCTTCTCTGTCTCTTCTCCTCTCTGTATACCTGACTTTCTAATTTAAAAAAAAAAAAAAAAAGCAGGGCCTGGTGCGATAGCACAGTGGTTAAAGTCCTCACCTTGAATGCACCAGGATTCCATATGGATGCTGGTTCTAATCCCGGTAGCCCCGCTTCCCATACAGCTCCCTGCTTGTGGCCTGGGAAAGAGTAGTGGATGGCCCAAAGCCTTGGGACCGTGCACCCACATGGGAGACCTGGAGGGAGCTCCTGGCTCCTGGCTTTGGATCAGCTCAACTGTAGCCATTGCATCCGCTTGGGAAGTAAAGCAGCAGATGGAAGATCTTTCTCTCTGTCTCTCCTCTCTATAAATGTGTTTCCAATAAAAATAAATCTGTCAAAAAAAAAAAAAGCACAAAAGTGTTGAACACAGTTAACCTAGGCCAGCAGCAGCTCCCGTCGCGTTCTCTGCAGTCTGGGTAGGGGCCGAGACCTCGGAGGTCAGATGGCAAGCTCTGTGTGGGCATAGGGAGTGTGTGGAAGGAAGGGGGGGCACTAAACCAGCTTCCTGGGGGAAGGGTGGGGCTGATTGGCAGTGTTTGTCTAAAGCAGTGAGTGACCTGATGGAGGAGGGCTGGGCAGATGGGGCCACGGGGAAGGTGGCCTGGAGCAGGGCTCCCCTGCTTGCGAGGAAGAGCCAGTGAGCTCCTAGGACTTGGCATTGGATTCCCTAAGCCTGGAGGGGCTTTAAGGGGCCCAGTCAGGCTCAGGGAGGAGGACCAGAGGCAGATGAGGTGTGGTGCGGGAGTGGAGAGTACCCAGAGCATACCCTCCTGTCCCCCAGAACACCCTGGGCACCCTGCCACCAGGCAGTGGAAGCAGGCCCAGGCAGCTGCACGCTGAGGGGGTGTTTGTGCCGAGCCTCTCCCCCTAGGAGCCGCACCGGGGCCTTGACCCCTGAATCACACCACAGTGTGATGGGACAGGTTATTTCTGTCGCACATCCCGCATCTCAGAAGCCCAGCTCTCTGTGGTAGAGCCCGAGCTACCCAGGCCTGGCCTCATGGGACACCAAGGACCACTTGGTTCTTGCAGTGGAGTCAGTTGGCTGAGAGCCAGGCTCTGCCTGTTTCCTGGCTTCTGTCCATGCCCTCTGTGGCTTGCTGGCTGGGGAGTGGGCATGCTCAGGCCACAGCATGGCACTGCCAGCCTACTTCCCTTGCAGGACTCACACCTCCCGGAAAGGGTTTTCCATGTTCAGGCTAGGTGCTGTGACCTGCTGCTGCCTTAGGAGGCGGGTTCCCAGTAGAGAGCCACAGAGGGGTGAATGGGTGATGAATGCAGGGGTACGGGCTGGATGCTCATATGTATGTGTATAGGAAATCGTGTTCAGAGCAGAAACATCACTGTCACCTCCAGGTTGCATAGTAGGGTTGTCATAGTGCAGGCTGTGGAACCAGACTCCCTGAGCTCCGACACATCAGTCTGCTTTTCGCCCTTCACCAGAGTATAAGGCAAGACGCTACTGTCTCTTAGGCCTCAGTTTCCCTTCTGTAAACAGCTGTAAGAACAGGATGCCCCACCTTCCCCGTGGCTGTGATGAGTGCAAAGTGAGTTCACCTGTTTGGAAAGGGCCACGTATGGGGCCTGGTGCACACACACCCATCATGACTCCAGAGCCTGTGGCTGCCAGATGTGGTGCTAACCAGCTCTGGGGGAGGGGCTGTCTGACCCTCAACAGCCGCATGGGGTTGGTATGTTCAGAGATGGTGAGCTGTGGTTCAAAACGGTGAAATTGCTTGCTCAGGGTCCCCTAAGTCACAGAGCTGAGCCTCCAGCTCTTAACCCCTGGAGGCACCTTCATGGGGGCCCTCACTGCCTCCTAAGCCACAGGAAGGGCTCAGTGAGCAAATCCACAGAAAGCGAATCCACAGAGTGTCCCGGCACCTGCAGCAAGTGCCCAGCCTCTGTCTGTCTCGTGCCTCGTGTCCTGGTGACCAGCAGCAGAGGAGAAGTCAGCGCAGAAGGAGGGATGGTCAGAGTGGGGGTGCTGCCTGGCTGTGTGCCCTGTGTGCCAGGGAATGCTTGGGATGGGAAGCTGTGCCCACCGAACGGGAGCCACGTGGCTGAGACCAGTTGTCCAAAGCCCTCTCTAGTCTTATTTCCAGATGCTCATCTTTTCCACCACGGGTCCATCCTTCATCCTCCAGCCCTGTCCAACCTTCCAGGGCCTCCATCTGTGTGTGGTTTCCTTTGTCATGCTCATCTGTATCAGTGGTCTCCAAACTTTATTATTATCTCGGGCCATCGCTTAGGGTACATGTGCCCAACTTGCGTGGGTCAGCCGGGAACCTCTGTGTCATTCTGCAGAGCTCAGCTCAAAAAGAAAGCAGAGCAGTTGGTCCCCCCCACCAGGGCCCTGCATGACCCTGGAACATGGCTTAGTGGTGTCTGACTAGCTGAGGATGGCTGCCGCACAGTCCTGCACTATGAGTCCCAGAACCTGCACCTGACTTTTCCCATGTCTTTGCACAAGGCAGGGAGGAGTTGACTGTGCTATTACCTGGAATAGAAGGTGGCAGTGGGCATGGGCAGCAGGGCCAGTGGAGAACCAGTCCTGGGGGGCACGAGTCACTGCATGCAGATGCTGATGTTGGCGGGAGAGAGGTTTGAACACAGCAAAGCAAGCTGGCAGAGCAGGTGAGGCCCAAGGTGGGGAGGTGCAAAGAACATTCCAGATCTGGGAGACTGGTTCTTGAATGGCTGCTCCTACCTGATTTCTTCTGACTAGTGACACATTCTTCTAAAAGCAGTGAGGGCCAGTGGTCCCACATCACATCCCAGGTCCTGCCAAATGATGACTGATTATCAGGAAATTAAAAACTCTTGGATCATAGGGTGGGGTGCTTTGTCACAGCTCGGAGAGGCATCTATCTCATTTCTTTACACACTCAACAGGTGGCTGCAACAGCCAGGGATGGGCCAGGTTGAAAGCCAGGCACCCAGAGATGCTTCCGGATCTCCCATATGCATGGCAGGAGCCCAAGTGCTTGGGTCATCCTCCACTGCTTTTCCCAGGCCGTTAGCAGGGAGCTGGATCAGAAGCAGAGCAGGTGGATGTTTGTCTGTACTTACAATGTTAGGATTCACTTAAATAGCTAAATGACGGACTTGTGACCCATGTCCCCTGCACCATTACCACATGACACTTAGCAGTCTGCCTCCCTCTGGGGCTCCCTGCCTGCGTCTTCTCAACTCCCACCGCTTCCTGTCAGGTCTCCACAGGCCTCATGGCTGGCCTGGCACCTGGGACTCGGTCTTCCGGTCCCTGCTCTCTTCTGCCCACTCCTCCTTGCTCCGCCCTTGCCCTGCTGTGACTGCGAAGTGGAGCTGGCTCAGTGCCTTCCCATTCACCATCTGCCCTTCCCTGGCCTCTCCCTCTGTGGAAGTGGGCACTGAGGTCCTTGCCCCTGTGGCTCCAGCCTTGGGTCCCAGGCCCTCTGAGCAGCCAGGTGAAGCTGTTAGTTTTCTAAACGTCTCCAGTCCCACCCCCAGCCCTGACCTTGTCCTCAGCATCGTGGTAATGGGCATCACCATCACGCAGCCACCTGGCCTTCTGCCGGGCCCTTTGTCTTGCTCGCTCTTCTCTTCACTCAAACTCCAGGGTCCTCAAGGCCTGTCCCTTCCCTAGACTGCCTCTCCTGTCTACTTGCTTGTCACCATCAGTACCAACCTGGCTCAGCCCCCTTGCCTCTATAGACCCAAAGATGGCAATGGCAGCTCTTCCTGTCTGATTTCTGGTCTCTGCATCGCATCCTAAGACAAGGAATCAAATCCTGTCTTTGAGCTTCAGGACCTTCTTGTTGCCTGCAGAGAAAGGGCAGTCTCTTTTCACTGAGGCTCTAGCCACCACCCCCTTCACAGGCTACCCCTCAGGACCACCCCACCCTCACGAGCCAGATGCTGGGCTCCGCAGCTTTGGCTTTCTACACCACTAGAGGCAGGGCCTGTCTTCCACTCATTCACTCAGCAGGAGCCTGCTTGGCTCCCAGCACTGCACTAGCTAGGCCTGGGCATGTAGTGATGAAAACCAGGGCTCTGTCCCAGTGGGTCTGTATGACCATCCACGGGGAAGATGGCAGGGAGGACAAGCAAGTACATCATGAGAAGGAGCCACTGCAGGTGCCACATCCCGTGTGCTGGAACCCGGGCCTGCTTGGCACATCAGGTGCTGAGAGCAGTGCAGAGGACAAGAGTGAGCCCTGGGAGGCAGTGGCCCTGGAAGGAAAGCATGGTGCCCAGGTGGGAGAGAGAAGTCCAGGCGGAGGCCCTGGGCTCAACCCCGGACAGCTGCGGGAACAGGTGTGGCCTCAGCCCTGTCTCCTGACTGTTCTGGTTGCTTCAGTCAAAGGCCCTGAGAACACCCTGAAGCAGAGCAGGCACTGCTGTATCCTGACCAGAAACCCTGAGGGCACAATTCATGTCCCCACTTTATAGATGGGACTACTGAGACCCTGGAATGTTAAATCATTTGCCTGGGTTCTCCCCATCCAAGCCTGGCTGACTCCAAAGACCCTTCTCTTAGCAGCTGTATTTCGTCACCTCCTCCAGTGGTAACCCCTGCCCTGGGCTCAGGACTCTGCAGGGTGCCTTAGGCCACGTTCAGGGTTGCATCCGTTCTCTGCTCCCTGCCCCTCATGAGCTTGCCCTTCTTGCACATGCTCCCTGGGAGCTAGCTGGCTGGCAGCTGGTGATTGGGCAAGGATGGGGACTCCAAGCCAGGGCTCCAGTGTCTGCTCATTGTGCTGGGCGTGGAACAGAGGGCAGCGTACTCACTGGAGTCTGGAGCATGGCATGGCCAAGCACGGCAGGCAGGGGG
The DNA here is from genome assembly GCF_017591425.1 of Ochotona curzoniae. Classification (NCBI taxonomy): domain Eukaryota; kingdom Metazoa; phylum Chordata; class Mammalia; order Lagomorpha; family Ochotonidae; genus Ochotona; species Ochotona curzoniae. The sequence goes on from NW_024466454.1 coordinate 7,762,983, forward strand.
CGCCACAGGCCTTGCGCGCCCTCCAGGTGAAAGGCCCCATCTGCGAGGTCGTACCTGCCGAGCTCCCCAGAGCAGCCAAGCGCTGGAAAATCGATACTGTTTTCCACTTTCAGGGCCAGCAACTCCCTTCCATGATGTCTTGCACTTCCTCCATTCTGCTGCCGCCAGAGATGGTTTTTCTGGCTGTGGCCCCGGCCCTAATCTCTGTGCTGGCTGATAAGCCTACCTTGCACACAGCATGGGGCCCAGAGCCGCCATGCCCGCTGCCCGGGGATGCTCCTCGGGGACATTGTGCCCTCGGGGACACTCCGCCCTTGGGGACACGCATCCCTGCCTCTCTGCACACAACACGCATACACATTCTCCTGCTTGTGCACACACACACACACACACACACACACACACACACCCCAGGGGCGTTTTCAAGTCACCCACATTTCTCAGATAGTAAAACGCATAGCCATTTAAGTACAGCTCATCATTTTAACCCTTCAAATGAAAATCTTCCGCAAATGTTTATGATGATTCTCCCTTGGCAGAATTAAGAAATTCTTTTTATTACAATAATACATATGTGTGATGTAGAATTTGGCAAGTGCAGGCCATTAGGAGGAATCATTTCATTCGAGAGTCATTAATGAGATGAAAGCACACAGGTGTGTGTGCATGTGGCAGCTGGGAGGACTTGCGAGTGTGCAACGAGGGAGGGGGTGTTTTCTTCTGAACTCCAAACTTCACCTTCTCAAAGGAGGGAGACCCCGCGCCTCTAACCAGTTTCCGTTAGGCAACCAGCTTACTTCCTTGCTCTGTGTCACCCAGGGCTGTGATGTTGGCACCATAGACCTTGGGCACAGCACACCCTACAAAGCCTCGTGAACTGTGCAGTCTGCCTGGGCAGCCCTGCTGACTCCTTTCTGCAAATGTGAACTCGGTAAACTACAGTGAGGTGTGACTCGCGGGGTATGGTTTGGTCAGTGTCTAATGTGTGCAATTTGGCGAGTAGGTCAGCAAATGGGCTCTGTATAAGGCTATAGCTTCTTACGGTATCCGTGTGTGCCCTGCCTGCCCCAAGTCAGCTGAGCCGCAGGCAGGAAGCCAAGTACTCGGACAAAAATGCATGTCTGAAACCTTACTGTGGAGGAGAGTCCCCGCTCTCAGCCACAACCTGTCACCATTTCCCTCTCTCCATATATAAAAAATAGATAGATGGATATGAAAGAATCACAGAGAGGGAGAGACACATGCACAGTATTTGAGAGATCTTTCATCTGCTGGCTCACTTCCCGTATAGCCACAGTGGCCAGGACTGGGCTAGGAGCTTCATCCAGGTCTCCCATGTGGGTAGCAGGAACCTGAGCTCCTGGGCTGTCATCCGCTGCTTTTCCCAGGCTGTTAGCAGGGAGCTGGATCGCAAACAGAGCAGCTAGAACACACACACACACACCAGCACCTGCATGGGTGCTGGCATGGCGGATCGTGGCTTCACCCACTGTGCCACAGCACTGGCCCCATGTCACCATCTTTCACAAAGAATTTGTAGAGTTTGGTTTTCTTGTCCTGCTGCCCCAACAGTTGATCTCCAGGCCGCCAAGCTCATAGAAGGTTAGGAGTGGCAGAGGAAGTGTGGGTGCTGTGAAGTCATAGGGGGGCTCAGTTAGACAGCCAACTCCGAGCTCAGCAAAGACAGACCCGTGCAGGGCCAGGTGGCCTCCCAGGGCATCGATAGGTCACACCTCCAGACACAGCAGTGACGTTGGCCGTCACAGGAAGATGAAGTCCTGTCCATAGTGCTCTCTCTGAGAGTGAGTTTAGTATGAATTTACTCATTCATTTTGTATTGTTTTCTTCCAAGTGGCTCCCACTCCAGCCATTCGGGGCCCTGGGACCCCTGGGACGCACTCGCCAGCTTTGAAGACAAGGAAGGGCGCACACCTGTCTGTAGTGATTTAGGATGACGCGGGAAGCACAAGGTGGTGCCTAGCTCTCACTCAGCCCCCTGCATCCTATCCCCACCTCCACCGCCGTGCCAGGGTGTCACCCCCCTAACCACCCATCCTGGCTGGTTCTCCTGTCCCTGGAGCAACGTCCCCTGTGCAACAATGATTAATTGGGCCTAGCAGTTTAAGAATGCTTATTTGCACACAGTTATGAAGTGTCACAATACGTCTCCAGTGCAAGCGGCTTCCATTAGAAGCAGAACGGCAGAGCGGGGAAGCGCCAGCAATATTTCCTTAAAGTTCATTGCAGCCAATGGGGTAGTGTGCGGAGCTAAACAAATCCAGGCAATAATGGAAATGTAGCATGAAATTACTTCTGTAAACAACAACCATTCATTATTTGAACATTTTTCATAAGTGAGCAGGCAGGGACCGGGGCAGGGACGGCGGTGGGTGGGTGGGAGGGGAGGGGGCTGCTTCAGGCCCTGGACCCCGTGCACCCCTCCGAGTTTCCAGGCGGAGCTTTCTCGGGTTCCTCGTGCCCATCTGTCTTCAGGAAAACGCTGGACTCGGGCCCCCTTCTGCCCGGCGCCTGCCGCCAGCTTGCCTTCCTTCATTAAGCGGCCTCCGCGCAGGCAGAGGGAATGTATGATTTAAGGAGGAAAGAGAGACCCACTACTTAATGTTGATTTGGCGGAGTGTATAACCCCGGAGAGAAATGTAAATAGCAGCCTGCAATAACATGACAGCCCACTAATCATATTTACAAACGATATTAAATCTGTCCGCACGCAGGCCTGCCTGCGGATTGGCCCGGCCGTAATTGTCATTGTAACCAGCGCCGGCTTATGGGAGGATTTAACTGCAGTGATATAAGGTGAGTCGCGGGCTTATTATGACTTTATTATTACCCGGTTTATGTTTATTAAAACAATTTGTCATGCAGAGCAGGAGTGGAGGAATGGGAGCATTAAATCGTGCCATGCTCAACCTGCAGGCCTGACTCCGGGGCTGAGTGGCAGCCACCCAGACCCCCTTGTTCTGTGACTTGGGCGGGCCCCACCTGTACCGGCCACTTCGGGGACACCCTGCCGGAACCTCAGAGCTGGCTCCCCAGCACTGGGGCAAGCCTTCTGCAGCCACTGTCTCCGTAGGCGTTAACTCAGGACAGGGAGAGGAAGCGCCAAGGCCCCCGGGTTATCACCAGGTGCTTGCACGAGTGGCCTCGGACGGGGCGGCCCCCGGGGCTGCGCTGGCCAGCTGGGAAAGGAGCCAAAGCCACGAGGGCTCCGCTGAGACATTCTGCAGCGGCTCAGCACAAAAGGTCTTGGAAGAAGTTTAATAAAAACTGTTTGATTTTCTCTGGGGGTCCTTATTGGTTATTATCAAATTTATTTCATCCCCAATCTTTGTTCTTTGGCAAGGCAGAGAAAAGGGGAGGGGTGGGCCTAAGAAGCACGCATCCACATGGCTGGTAAATAATTCTCCTTTTCCCCAATCCAATTACCCAAGGAAGAGGGGCGTTGGGAGGTGGGGGCTCGGAGCAGCTCCCGGTACTACTGTGAGGCCGAAGCCTCATGAGTGGACACAAAAGTGACAGGAACCTTTTTGTTTGTTTCTTTTTTATTTGAAAGGCAGATTTTATGGAGAGAAGGAGGCACAGAGAAAGAGGTGTTTAATCTGTTGGTTCACTTACAAATAGCTACAGCAGGCAGAGATAAACTGATCCAAAGCCAGGAGCCAGGGACCTCTCCTGGCCTCCTACACGGGTCTTTGGGCCATCCTCGACTGTCTTCCCAGGCCACCAGCAGGGAGTGGATGGGGAGTGGAGCAGTCAGGACACAAATAGCCCCTATATGGGATCGCGGTTTCAGCAGGTGGATGGTTAATTTGCTCTGCCACTTCACCGGCCCTAGATGGGTACCTGTCTTAATACCTGTCCCAGGGAAAGGCCCCACACACGTGCTGGGGTCACAGACCCAGAGGCGTCAGAACTGAGTCTGTGGTTGTCACAAGGGCTTCAGGGATGACTCTTGTGGTCACTGTGCCCTTCAGAGAAAAGACCTAACCAGCGGCAGGGCCAGGTGGCTGCCATGTGACTCAAAACAGCCTCCTGCCCCCAGAGCCACCACTGACTCTTACTTACACACCTGCACTTACTAAGAATAGTCCGTGCCAGCAGAAAAAGGCGAGCCATGCAGGGCCCATGTGCCACCCCATTCCCATGTGCCACCTTAGCATTTGTACAGAGAACAACCTACACAGCTGTACCCCATGGCTCTCCCCTATGACCTACAGAGATGGCCATGCCATTATCTATGGAACTCATTATCTGCTCAGTGTCTCCAAAGCTACGTGTGTCCTGCGCAGTGACGTAAGGAGTCTCCTGAAATAGGGGGCAGAGACAAAGGTCCCATCTTCATTCTCACTGACAGCCAGGCGGTGGTACTCGGGCTGGGTGAGCGGAGGCTCCCGTCTGGGTACCTGAGTCATGCTATTTATAGGGTGCAACATGGGTCCCAGGAAGGGGTGCAGCAGGACAGCCCCTATTCCCTGGATGCCCAGCTCCCGGGCATGTGCAGCACTAGGGGCTGCCTCTGGACAAGGCACCATGTTGCTTGGCTCTGCCTACCCCTGCCCAGGTAAGAGGGTCTATTAGGCTGGGGGCTCCTAAGCTGTTCAACTGGGCCCTGAAAGTGCCCCTGCCCACCGGCCAGAGCTCAGCCTGTGTTGGGGGCAGCCCTGCAGGCAGGTTTCCAACCTCTGCTCACACACCTCCTACAGGTTGCATGATCTTAGACCCATCCCCCATGATGTCTGACAGCCACTGCCCTAGACTATGGGGCACCTCCACCCTCCTGTCAATCCTCCCTGCGGGACTCCTGAGGCCAGACCCAAACCCCTGGAGTGTGGGTTCCAGCAGGCAGTGTCCCAGGCTTGCCTACTCCTGGAGTTCAGGCCACATGAAGATGGAGCTGCCCACTCCTACCCTGCCACCACCAGAGCCTGCTCCCGGCTGCTGTCATTGGCTAACTGTGGGCTCGGCTCTTCCGGCCGGGGGCCGCCTATGGACCCTGGCTTCCTTTGTCTCACTTAAGAAAGCGGTCAGCGAGCACGGCTCCAAGGAGGAACAATAAGCCTTTATTGTGGCTGCCCTCTCCACGAACGCTCAACCTGCTGCCGCCCTGAGAGCCGTGCTGGCAAATTAAAAGTCGCTCAACTTTCTTTATGTCTCCTTGGATGCTCCGCTGGCTTTCGCGCTGAACTGGCTGGCCTGGCTCAGAGACAAAGAGGCCACATAGGAATTGGGGCCAAGGCCAAAGGGCAGGAGGACCTGCCTGGTCGTGTCCCTGCCCCCAGCCAGTGGGTGTTGGATGGGTGGACACGAGTCTGGGTGGTTTGGTTCCAGGAACCCCGCAGACTTGGCAAGGCTTCTTGGCAGGGTTTGGCTCAGGCAGGGGTATAGGCCTATGTTGCCCAACAATCTGCAGGACTCTGGATAACAAACCCATCCTGGGTCCTCCCAGAGGAAGTCACAGCCTGAACCCAGGGTCATGGGAGCCTCTTCCTGGCTCTGGCTGGCAGTGGGAACTGAGCAGGGTTTGTCGACCTTGGCAGGAGGGTGGGGGAAGAGGGCTAGATGGTGTGAACAGAGGCCCCGTAGGGAGAGGGTGGCTGGGACTGACTCCCTAGGAGGAGGTTCAGGCCAGGGCTGGGGGCCCTATCCCCCAGCAGGTGCTCTCCAGGCCAGACATGGCCCCCTCCTCCTGAAAGGGCCCTTTCCCTGTCCCTCTATCTGATTGTCTGCTAGGCTGGTTCTGGCAATTTCTTGCTCTGTTTCTTTAATCCCTGGTTCTCTTCCAAGCGGAAGGCCTAGGGTAGAGAGGGCCAGGGCGGGGAGACAGGAGTGGGGGAATTGGGAGAGTTAGGGAAATGGAGGGGTGGATGTGAAAGGAGAGGACTCTGTGTGGCTCCAGCCTGAGGCTGTGGGGACAGCAGGTATCCCTGAGGGGCTGTGCCTGGGAGGTGGCTGGGAAGTGACTGTGCACTGATGATGCTGCTGCTGGCCGGGTATCACTTCTGCAGGACAAAGTGAGAGCCCTGTGGGACAGGGCAAAAGCCAGACCACCTGGGAAGCGACACCATCAGTGCACACTAGTCCTGCAATGCTCAGCCAACACTTGGGCTGGGGCTCAGACCAGGGAAGGCCAGGCTGAATGGAGCCTAGGATGGCCACAGAGCCACAGCGGGGCTGGGGCCAGACAGCTGAGGTCAAGTGGCTTGGCAGACCTGCTCACGTCTCATGGGGCCTGTGTACCCTCCCTGACCCAGGCTGTGGCACTGTGCCTAGGCTGGCAGGTGGGCGGGGCGGGGGGCTCCAGGGGCATCTGCAGCTTTTTATAGGAAATAGTTACCAAGCAACTTAAATCCTCGCACAGATGAGGGTACTGATTTCGCGAAAGTCCAAATTAGATAGAAAATTTGGTGGTACATGAACGTGTTCCGTTTTCCCCTTGTATGGACTCGAGCCCCATGGCTTCCTCCCCGTGGCCAGTCCTGAGCATCCTGCTGGAGAGCTGCTGAGGCAGAGCCGAGTGCACTCCTGGGGCCTCCAGTTAACCGCGGAAGCGCCATTGAAAAATGTCCTTCATAAGGCAGCAGCATGAAGCTGCCCCCAGCCACCCACTCCTGCAGACTTTTCCCTCCTTCCCCCAGCCTCCGCCAGCATTTTTGGGCTGCACAGCTCCCGACCCTCTCAGGGGCCCAGCCTGAGGAGGGAGGGGCTGGCGTGCTCCCTGCACCATCCGCCTCACTTCTCTGTCTCCTGGAGCCAACGAAATGTCTGAACTCTGCTGTCCTGCAGAGAGCCTGCGGGCACCGTACCTGGAGGTGGCTGGCCTCCCCCACAGAAGTCACGGGAAAGGCTAAAGCCCCCCAGGAGCCTGATTAGACCCATGCCTGGGTCCCCTACCTACTCGGGAACTCGGGCGCCCAGTTCCTGCCTGCTGTGGGGGTGTCAGTGGAGATGAGATGTGTGGGATGGGGGGGGGTGGAGGGCGGAGGGGCAGACTCTGGCTGGCTAGCCCCTCCCTGGAATCTGGGCTCTGCTGAGGGTCAGGAGCCTCGAGCCTCTCCAGGACTTCCTCTGGAAGTTTGGTGGGAATGGGAAGAGAGGGCCTCAAGACACCTGTCGCCACCTGTGTGCCAGGGAAGATGTCAGGAAAACTGTTGCCTCGCTGGTCCTTCCCAGGGAGGCACCTGAACATCGACACAGGATGCAGGCCTCAAGGAAGGGAGTGACCCCACCCTGACAGTCAGGATGACAGAAAGAGGACACACAGGATTTAAAGAGGCCTGTGCCACTTCGTAGAAAGGATTTTGCATGTTGTTAGTCTCTAGACTGTCCTGTGGATACCGAGGAGCAGCTATGGGCCCTCGCACATGTAGTGTCACTCACGCTGATGAGCAAAATTAACTGAGGGTGCTCTTTTGGATCCGTCTCTGTTGTTGTGTTATAATTTTATCCCACTGGAGCCATAGAAGGTGTCATTAATCATATCAAAAATTTCGGTGTCTGTTAAGGCTTCCTTTGAGGCCTATTATGCAGTCAAGTTTTAAAATGTTCCATGTGTACTTAAGAAGAAAGTGTACTCTTGCATGATTGGACCCAGAATTTTATATATGTGCATTAAACAACTGTTGATTGGGTAGCTCAGTCACGCTTGTATTCATGTATTAAACCCTGCATGTTCTCACTAACCTGTTTCCGAAAGAAGAGGGCTGTCAGTCCTCATTATGATTTTAAGTTGACCAGAATCTCCTAGAGCTTGGTCGATTTTTGGCACGTATTTTGTTTAATATACTCGACTTTTTCCTGATAATTCTGTTATTTTTTTTTTAAATGCATTGAACAGCACTCAGATGTAGCATTGCCATAGACTCCTGTTGAATTTTGCCTCTTGGCAGGAAATAGTTCTTTAAATCCCATGGCATTTCTTTGCCCTGCAGTTCTTCTTGCATGGCGTCCTCCAGTGCCACCCATTGTGCTGCAACTGGCAGAATTTCTTTCTTTTTGATGGCTGACTGTGTGTAACCCATCTGTGGGTGGACATTCCTGTTGGTCCCCTGTTTGCTTACCGTGAACTGAGTTGCGGTACAGGTGGAAAAGCAGATGTCTGACACAGTGAGTGCGGGACATCGGGGATCTACCCAGTAACGGGCTTGCTGGATCACATGACAGTTCTGGTTTTGGTGGCTGTACAAATTCCTGCCAACAATGTCGAAAAGTTAAATAGTGCCAGCTCCTCCCTGGATTCTCTAATTCTAAAATTTTGGTTTGTTTGTTTGCCAGTGTGCGCCCTAGCAGGAAGCAGGTAGTATAACTCAAGTAGCTGGATCCTTACCACTCACGTGACAAAGCCGAGCTGACGTCTGGGATCCAGGCTCGTGGCTCCAGCCTGGCTCAGTCCCAGCTGAGGGTGGTACCAGTGGATCAGAGGTGGTTGGCATCTGTCTCTGTTTCTTTGCCTTTCAGATAAATATTTTTTTTTAAATCTTGTAGGCTTCTCACTAATGTTACTGCACTTCATTTCATTGTTTAATGATTGTTTTTGTCTACTTGAAAGGCAGAGAGAGGGAACTTTCTTCTGCCTCCTAATACCCCAAAAGCCCTCAAGAATTGGGGCTGGGCCTGGCTGAAGCCAGGAACCCGGCCTCCCACAGGGCAGCTGCCTCCCAGCCTCTGCCAGCGGGAGGCGGATCAGACAGGAGGCCTTGGGACCTGAGGCAGCACTGTGAAACAGGATGCAGTGTCTCAGCACTGGCTTAAACTGCTGTGCCGCGATGAATTTTTCCATGCTTTTCCATGCTATTCATCGTTGCTCAATTGTATTTTAGTTATTATGTCTCACAAACCAGACATAACTAAATTTTATCTTTAGTATACATTTTATTTATTTGAAAGAGAGAGAGATCTCCCATCTATTGGGTCACTCGTCAAATGCCCACAGTTGCTGGGACTAGAACAAGCCCAAACTAGGGAGGCAGGGGTCCAAACCCCGGAGCCATCATTTCCTGCACATTAGCAGGAACGGGGATCTGAAGCCCAGCTGTGGCTCAAAGCCAGGGATTCTGACAAGGAATGTAGGTGTCCCCGGGGGTGTGTTAACCACAGGCCAAAGGTCCATGCCTAAAACCAGATATTTTAAATCTTACGTGAAAATGTCTCAGAATAAGTGGATGTAACTAATTTAAGCTTACTGTGTTTTCTGATAAATCTGGACTTTTAGAAAAATCTTTGGGGATCACTATTGGGACATACAGGTAGAGCTGCCTGCTGCAATGCCAGCATCTCTTGTCGGCTTGTCGGCACTGTTTTATGTCCTTGCTGTTCTATTCCCAATCTAACTCCCTGCTGCTGGCCTGGGAAAAAGCAGTGAAAGATGATGATGGTTCAGGTGTTTGAGCCCCTGCCACCTTAGTGGGAGACCTAGATGAGGCTCCTAACTTCAGCCTAGAATAGCACAGGCTGTTGCAGTTGTTTGGGGGTGGGATATCAGATAAAGGGTTAATTCGCTCGCGCATGCGCACGCTCTCTCTCTTTCTGACTTTCAAATAAATGAACATTTTTTTTTTACAAATCCTTAAAAAATTATCTTAAAATTTTAGCATGTTTTCTCTGGATTTTATTCTTTCTTGCATTTAGTTGGATTTGAATTTATTGAGTTCTTTTTATTAACACTTTCTTTTTTCTAATGGCTTAAATATTACAGCTCTTTTTTTAAAAAAGGCTGTTTTTATTTCGGGTCGGCATGGTACAACAGATTAAGCTGCCATGTGGGACATTGGCATGCCATATGAACCCTGGTTCACATCCCAGCTGCTCCACTTTCTATCCAGCACCCTGCGAAGGCGTCTGGAAGCCAGGGAAGATGGCCCAAGTACGTGTGGCCCTGCCATCCATGTGCGAGATCCAGGGAGCATCCCTGCCTCCTGCTTTTAATTTGGCTTTGGGCCATTTGAAGAATAAACCAGAGAATATCTTTTCTCTTTTATCTCTCTGTAACTCTGCCTTTCAAATAAATAGGTAATTTTTTAAAAAGCAGTCTAAGTGTAATTAGTGTGTTTTCATTCTACAGAGCAAAAATCTTCAAGTGATTTAACTTCAATTCTTCCTCTAGTCTCCTTGGCATTGCTAGCAAATATTTTAGGTCTACTCCTTTTTAAACTTTCTCTAGATATTCAAGTTTTTGAAAATCCAGTGCTGAGATTAACTGAGCTTGTTTTTTAATTTATTTGCTGATCATTCACAGATTCAATTTCCTTCTTACTGAGGTCCTCCACTTAGCTGTTCGTTCAGAGCAGTAAATTCCCCCTGATTTTTTTCTGACACATTATTTTGTCTTTACACTGAATGAATTGCAAGTTGCCAGGTACAGTCATAGATCCTGCTGATGAGGATGCTGTGAGAAGTGCACCACTCGGTGACTTTGTCACTGTGTAAGCGTCAAACTGTGTACTTACACATACCTAGCTGACTTAGGCCAATCAATTGATATGACCGCTTGATACAAAGAAGAGATGAGGTGAACACAAAGTGTTTCAGGCTGCTGCCAATGTAACTTAGTACATTGGCATATCAGTAGGAGTTAACATATAACGACTGGGTACAAGATAGCAAAACAAACCAGCCACATGGTCACTGTCATTATTGAGCATCACCTAACTGTACTGCTACACTATCATACAGCGGCAACCCCTTAGGTCTGTTTACATCAGCATCGCCACAAACACACAAGGAGTGCATTTCACATGGTCTGGTCACAGCCACAATGTCATTAAGCAAAGGGAACTTCTCATCTTCTTCATTTTTTCACAGGACCAGCATCATCCGTACGGTCTGTCACTGACTGAAACATGGCTGTACGAAGCAGGGTGGCAATTTCCTTCAGCACTTTGTTTTAATATATTTTTATTTTGAATTCTGATTTATGTGGTACAATTTAGTATAGGCTGGAAGATGCTGTCCCATTGTCTTCTGGAACCAATTCTGCCACTGGGAAGTCTGCTACCAGCTCAGTGGTCCCTCTTTCGGTATTCTACACTATGTGGTTGCTTTGCTCTTTAATTGGATGTTTCAAAGCTCCCAACAGTGGGATTAGCCTTGAGGTACAATAGGTTAACTCACCACCTGTGACACTGGCAACCCATATGGGCTCTGGTTCATGTCCCGGCTGCTCCACTTTCAATCCAGCTTCCTCATAGTGGCCTAGGAAAAACAGAGAAGATGACCGCAATGCTCAGTGGGAAACAGATGCAGCTGCTGGTCTCAGCCTGGTCCAGGGTGTTGCAACCACATGGGGAGAGAATCAGTAGATAAAGATTTCTTTTTTGGGCCCGGTGGCGCAGTGGTTAAGGTCCTCGCCTTGCATGCCCAGGATCCCATATGGGCGCCGGTTCTAATCCCGGCAGTCCTGCTTCCCATCCAGCTCCCTGCCTGTGGCCTGGGAAAGCAGTCGAGGACGGCCCAAAGCTTTGGGACCCTGCACCCGCGTGGGAGACCCGGAAGAGGCTCCTGGCTTCGGATCGGCATAGCATTGGCCCATTGCGCTCACTTGGGGAGTGAATCATCGGACGGAAGATCTTCCTCTCTGTCTCTCCTCTCTGTATATCCACCTGTCCAATAAAAAAAAATAATAAAAATAAATCTTTAAAAAAAAAAAAGATTTCTTTCTCACTCTCTCTCCTTTCCTCCCTCCCTCCATCTCTCCCTCTATCTCTTTATGTGATTCTGACTTTCAGGTAAATAAAAAAAAAAATTTTTTTTCAAGTAAATTGAAAGAAAAGAACAGGTTCCCCAACAGTGCATCCTAGTGTGGATTTGTCAGGATTAGTGACCTTTAAGGAATCTGAGGACTCATTTCTTTGGTCAATTATGAGAGATTGTAGGCATTCTCTCTTCTAGCTGTGCCCACTCCCATTCTTTCTTCTCTTCTGGAGCTGTCAGGAATAATTGAACCGTCTCATTTCTACTGGTTCCCCTGGTAGTGGCTTATGTCCTTGTGTTGTTTAAAACTGCTCCTTGAGCTCATTTTCAGAAGGGTTGGGCTTCTACTGTGTCGCACATGCTATGATTGTCAAAATGGCCCTTTCGGGAAGTTTTGTGGCTTTTGTTGCCAGGTCTCCTGGACTGTTTTCGTTCTGTAGCTGTGGACCTTATGCCACATAGGTCGTATATGATTTCATCTTCATTCCTATTTCTGGCCCATTCCCAAGGCTAAACTCCTTGTAGGCTCTCTCCCTGCATCCTGTTCACTGCCTTTCACTGTTGCTTCATTAGCTTCTGGATTTAGCTTCTCTCTCTTCCTTCCTTTTAAGATTTAAAAAAAAAACCAAGCAAACGGACAAAAACTTTTTTGAGAGGCAGTTACAGAGAGATCACTGTTTACCTCCTGAATTGTGCAATGGTCAGAGCTGCGCCAATGCAAAACCAGGAGCCAGGAGCTTCTTCTGTGTCTCCTAGATGGGTGCACAGACCCAAGGACTTGAACCAGTTGGACTGGAAGTGGAGCAGCCAGGACTTGAACTAGCACCTGTATGGGATGCCAGCACCACAGGTGGAAGCTTAGCTTACTACATCACGGTGCCAGCCCCCTGGGTTTAGCTTTTCTAGTTCCATGTTCAGATAGCGTGGCAGACTTTAGTACTCCAGCCATCTCTGAGGGACTCAGTTCCAGCTCTGTACTTTTTGTGGAAAAGAGGCTAAATCTCTTGCTCTTGTCCAGCTGTTACACTGCAGACACCAGCCCCTAAAGCTTATATTTGTGTCTCACCACCACCACTACCACAGGCCTCTTTCCATTCATCAGTCGTGATAAACACTGCTTAACTTCGGTTTGTACATATAAACTATCGATATCATTATTATTTTTTTATAATCAGTACTTAATCGAATTCACCAACTTGTCTTTCCCATTTCCTGTGATCTTCCATGGTTTCTTGAATTCCAATTTCCTTCTTTGTGTCCATTTTTCTTATCACGAAGAGAACATATTGATTTCATCGAGAGGCTATGGGGTGTGTTAGCTTAGGCTTTGCATGTCTATAGGGGATTTTATTTTGCTGGCACTTTGGGAAATAGATTAGCAGGGTATAAAATTCTGTATTGTTATTTTTCTTTGGCATCTTAAAGATATTGCAATTACATATGGCATCTGCTCTTGTTGAAACATCCTGTTGTTGGTCCAATTTTATTTATATTGTAATCTATCTCTTCTTTTTTGATAGAGTATTATTATCTCTTCAGCCTTAATAACTCTAAAGTTGCACTGTAATGTCTTGAATTTATTTTTATTTTTCCAACTCACACTTTTTTAATTCTGAAAATTGATGTCTTCAACTTTGGAAAATCATTGGTAACTATATATTATTTCTCTATTTTCTTCTTATATAACTTTTTATTAGGTTTCTATTGGAGCTCTTCAATCTAACTTGCAAAGTTCTCTCTCTCTCTCTCTCTTTCTCTCTCTCTTTCTCTCTGTGCGTGCACACTCTCTGTGATGCTGTTGGAGTAAATATCCCAACACTAGCTCATACCTCAATTCTGTGGTTCTCTTTTTTTAACTGCACCCAAGCTGGAGTTAATTTCACCTACTAGAATTCCATTTCATTTCAATGACTGAATCCTTCCTCTCCCAGAATTCTAATTGGTTCTTTTTCACATGTATCTGTTACCTGTGATTGTTTTTATATTTTTTTCTTTTTTATTTTCTGTTTGCTTATTTGTGAGGCAGGGAGAGCTCTTATCTGTTGGTTTACACAATCAATGCCTGAAATAGCCAAGGCAAGGCCAGAGTCAAGGCCAGAATCCACAAGCCAGAACCTCAACCTAGGTCTTCCATTTGAAAGTCAACATTCTAACACCTGGAGCCATCACTGCAGCCTCCCACAGTCCACATTACCCAAAGTTAGGAGCAGAGCTAGGAAGCAGGTCCAGGTACTCCAGACTTAACCTCCAGACCAAAGACCTGTCCACTTTGCCTTCTTTCAATGAATTTTTTACCTTTCTTCCTTTGAACTTCTAAACATGCCTGAAGTCCCCGACAGACCCTCCTATCAAATGAATTGTCCCTAGAAAACATTTCTGTTAAGATTACTGTTTCTTTTTCCCCTTTGCAATAAATCTCTCCATCTATCTTGGAATATTGATTTGTGGAGCAAATTTGCTCTCTCCCTCTCCTTCTTTGCTCCTCCTTTGTCTCCTCCGTCGTCTCCTCCGTCGTCCTTTCACCTTCCCTCTGCCCTCTCTGCTGTCATCCCTTCCAAGGCAGGAGCAGGTCATGTAACAGTGCCAACCCCTGAGATGCAGTGGGGTGTCGCAGTCGTGGTTAGTGGGCCTTCATCCCTAGTCATAGAGCGGTAGGATTTTTCCCTTTTTTAGGAGCACATTTGTCCCCTTTAACCTCCCCATGTTCAAGTGTTGCCTGTGTGGCTATATGTCACACTCAGAACCCAGCACAATGATGACCTTGGTTCCATTTAACCTTTAAAATTCCTGTTCCATCTATGATCCATGGAGCTGTTAAGTTTGCTCATGACCTTGTCTGTGAACTCTGGGTTTTTTTCTTTATAAATGGACTGTCATAACTTCTTGTGTACAGCCAAACAGGCAATCCAAGTATGAACCAGTCCCGCCTTTCTGAGCTTGACAACACCTCCTTCGTGATTCAGAGAATTTGGGTCAAGAATGCCCTGGGTCCTGCTTACACTGCAGCTGTGTCCAGAGTGTATAGGCCAATGATAGGTTCTGCCTGGACCATGTGCCAGCCTGGTGATGAAGATGGCCCCAGGGCCCCAAGACTGAGCCTCATCATGGCCACGTGGGGGCAGAAAGAGGTGTTTCCGAAGGGAAGCAGGACTAATTCTCCAAAGAAAGGAGGTGTGACTGTGTGCTGGGCACACACAACCCTGGCTGCCATGCTGGGAGCCACACTCATGGTCCGAAGCACCTATCAAGCCAAAATGTTCCTTTAAAAAAGCGTATCTTATCAGTTTGAAGGAGATGGGGAGACTAGGTTTTTCCATCTCCTGGTTCACTCTCCAGATGCTCTCGATGGCCATTGCACGGCCAAAGCCCAGAGTCAGGAACTCAGTCTGAGCCCCAAGTCCTTGACTCATCACCTGGTGCCTTCCCAAGATCATATTAGCAAGAAGCTGGGATCCTAAGACCCAAACCCAGGCACTCTAACACAGGAGGCAGATGTCCCAAGGGACATCTTAACCTCTGTGCCAAGTGTCTGCTTCAAGACTTGATATTTCCAGTTCAACACTTTGAATGCCTAGTGGAGGCCAAGTGCAAAACAAGAACTTGGCAGAGTTCTTGTGAATACATCAGTATAGCACCAGAGGGAGATGGCCCCGGGAGAGCCTCTCACACCCTGCCCGCCCCACCCCTTCTATCAAGACAGCAGAGACAGAAGCATGGCCGTGGGCTTGGCCAGGGGACAAAGTGCCTCCCACTGAGGCATTGTCTTCCCTCTCCCTCAAGCCCCCCTCGGTCACTGGGGACCCAGGGGCTCGTGCTTGCAAAGGGAAGAAGAGGGCCTGGTGCCGTGTAGGGGACTCAGCTGCCATCTTGTCTTGGCAGTCAGAGCAATGGTAACTTGAAGACCAGTGTGACTAACTAGCCTAGAGTCCTGGGATGCAGGCCAGCTGGCCAGTGCTATGGGACAGGTCAAACAGGCTCTGTCACTTAGCTCACCGGGCCCAGAGTGCTGCCTACCCACAGCAAGATTCTAGGGTAGGGGAAGGTTGGATGGAGACAGGTGAGTTCCCAGGCAAGGTGTGCTGGTGAGCCCCCACCCTGGTAACCTAGCCCTACTCAGTACTATCACTTCTGCCATCCCAGTTAATGGCGTCTTTCATTTCATTTAGAGCTTGATTTGTTTACAAACTAATAAATATGATTTATCAAATGTGCCTGTGGCTTGCTAATTGCTACACATATGGCGTTTTCATTTTGTAAAACTGGTATTTGCATTCTTTGTAGATTATGACTTTATGTCCCCACTGCTAATTAGTATGATTATGCAGATAACTTCGTCGTTCTTAGGCTCAGAGGCCGAAGGCTCTGGCACTTGGGGTGAAGGAGCTGGGGCCGTGACTGGCCTTGGAGGGAGGAGCTCGGGAGGCGTGGGCTGCTGCTGAGGACCCTGGAATGTCAAGCCGCCCATTCGATGTCCTTCCCTAAATCCAATTAAGCATAGTTCGTTAGCACAAATTTCTTAATCAGGCCTAATCTTCCCATTGAATGCACAATTTCTGAATTGTCACAGAGCTGGGTCAGCTTGCAGGGGATCCAGAGCCTGGTAGGCCCTTCAGCAGCCGAGTGGACGGACAGGCAGCAGGTTGCTGGGCCTTCCCTTGTGCGTCCCTGCAAAGTGTGCAGATGGTTCAAGGGCACCTTGGCTGGGAGGGCCCCCAAGAGGTCAAAGCCACAGGATCTGTGCTTAGCCCCAGCGCAGCCTTGGAGACAGCACTTCCACCTCCACTGGAGGAGCAGGTGGATGCTGAGCCCCAGACACCTTAGGAGGAATCCCAGGCAGAACCCACTGCCGGTAAACGGGCCCCGGTCAGGAGCCAAGGCAGCTCTGCATGGGTTCCTTGGTTGGTGTAACCTCCAAGGTTCTTACATCAGGAAGAGCAAAAAGAGTCCCCTACAGGCAACTAGCATTAGATCTTTTGCCAGTATCAGGGAGCACGCCTGGCACCCAATTGAATTTGTCTTAGTTAAGAAGCTTGCCGTTGTTCTTGCCCCAAGTATCATACCTTGTGCCTTGATCTCTTTCCTGCCTTTTTTATTTTTTTTAAGATTTATTTTATTTAATCTGAAAAGCAGAGTGAAAAAGAGAGGCACAGAAAGAGATCTTCCATCTGTTGGTTCACACCCAGATGGCCAAGATACTTGAGACTTGGCCAGGCAGAGACCAGGAGCCAGGAACTGCAACTAGTCTTCCACATGGGTGCAAAGGTCCAAGAACTTGGACCATGTTCTCCTGCTTTCCCTGGATGCATTGGCAGGGATCTGGATCAGAAGCTGAGCGGCCACAACTCCAGCTGGTGCTCCAATATGAAATCGGTCATTGTAGGTGACAGGTTATCCTGGGGTGCCGTGCTGCTGGCCCAACCTCCTTCCTGTCTGACTCCAATGTCATCTGTTCAAGATGATCTCTGATCGTCCCTTGGTCACTACACCTCGTACAAGGTGTGACACACGTCCTTGACATGTTCCTCCCACAGTGAGTTCTGTCTTAAGCTGTGTTTAGACACCTGCTTGCCCTCCCCCGTTGAGTGCTCAATGGCAGATTCCCATTCAGCGTGCCATGGAAGCAGTTGGTGGTGGGCTCTGGAGAGAGCCGCACGTGGCGGATGGATCTCTAGGGTTTCTTGAGCTGTCTCCTCGGACTTGAAAGGGCTAGTGTGAGGCAGGGGGTGGGGAGTGCCTGGGGTAGGGCTGGAGCAGCAGCGATGCCTCAAATCCCACTTCTTTGTCCCCTTGGACAGGGGAGGGGAGGAAGCCCGAAGGTCCAGGCATGACCCTGGTCTCGGCTGGCCTCCCATATGGAGCCAGGAACCTGGGAAACACTTCAGACCTGCTTGTGGGTCTGGAAAGTTCTAGAAGAGTCTTGACTTTGGAAAGCACAGTCCTCAGATCTAGGCCTGGCTGACCTTGGGAGAGACTGCTGTCTGAGCTTCGATTTTTCCCCTCTGAGCAACAGGGATCAGGTAGCCGTGAAGGCCCCCTCCAGGGACAATATAATGATGTCAGGGAGAAACTGCAGCAGACAGACAGGCAGGGACCGATGTGTGCATGTGAGCACATGCCCAAATGTGTGTGCTGTGTCTGTAACTGCACAGAAATGTGCAGGGTGAGAAGGGAGCTGAGTTCTCTCAGGACCCGGGGGTGGCCCCGAGTGCTCATGCTGTGCCCAGGGTCTGGCGTGGAGGTGCCGCTTGTAAGAGGGTTGCCTTGGCTCTGCTGTGTGCATTTCATAACCAATGTCCCGGAGTGGTGATATGATTTTTTCTCTTCAGAAATTCTGCTTTTAAGTTGTCTTGAAGTAATAAAGGGATTTTCATAGGCAACAAATGAGTCTCCGGACAGACTTAATCTGAAGCCAAAAGCCAGAAACCAGGATTTTCCTCCCCTCCCGACTCCTTTCAAGTGAGACAGAAGGGAAGCCCAGCTTCCCCTCCTGGAGAGCAAGGGGGTCCCAGGGCTGGCAGAGAACGCCCCTGGGCCCCACTCCCACCAGCATGGCCACAGTCAAGGCTGGGGAGGGAAAGCAAAGCTGAAAACAGGCAGAAGATCAGTCACAAGGCAGAGAGCTCAGTGGCCAGTCACAGCCCTTCCACCACTTGCTGGCCCCCTGCCCTTGGCTGTCCCCCAAAAGTGCCCCCACTTCCTGCACACACACTAGGTGCCTTACCGCCCTCCCCCCCAGGCTCACCCTGCCTGCTGTGCTGCCCAACATCAAGACCACATCATCCCTCCCAGGGTTACTCACTCTCCCATGTGCTCCACAGAGTGAGAGAGGCCATGGCTGAGCTTAACCCAACCTCAAATCCCTACTCATGGCTCAACCCCCACAAATCCCTCTCTCCCTGGGAGCCAGGCTGACTGGAGCCTGCACCATAGGAAGTTTTAGGGAACACAAGGAGGAAGGGGCCACCAACAAAAGACCCACCATGCTCTGCCCTTCCCATCGCGTCCTGCAAGACCTTCCCAGCTGCCCTGAGATCCAGTCTTTCGTGATCTTAGTGCACATGACTCTGTGGGTCTTGGCCTTATGAGATCACATGGAATGGGAGTAAGTAGGCACAGTGTTGCACTAATACCCATTGCCTGCCTATACCCACCATGTACAAAAATGCCCAGGTGCCCATCTAGCACCTCCCTGACACAGGTAGACACACAGACCCAGGGGGCACACAAAGATCAATTCTCACTCCCCAGACTTGAACGTCTGACTTTGCAGCCCAGGGGCTGATCATGGACAAGCCTTGAGGGCAAAGGAGAAAGGAAACGTAGCACCTCTGGCGAGCTGAGGGCCCCAGTGGCCTCAGTTGACAGTTCGCACGTGGATCAAAGGCCCACTCTGGGGGTTGAAGCTGCTGCCCAGAGCTGTCCTTGGGACAGCCACTAGGCGGTAGAAAAAGGACTCAGGAGGTGGGACCTGGGTGTTTTTTCTAGTTCTGTTATTTGCAGGCTGTGTGACTTGAGACAAGTCACTTCACTTCTCTGGGCCTCTGAGATGAGCAGGAAGATGCTCAGCTGTCTGTCCCCAGGGATGATGTGACCGAGGAGTTCCTCCAGAGCCTGTGCTTGCTTGAGGGATTGTCAGTGTGCGCTCTGCCTCCGGAGCTGGCTTTCCCCGAGGAGACAATGCAGTGGTTCTAAACACGGAGTGAATTCCCCAAACTGTGCCCTCCCCCACTCCGATATTTCTGCCTTGGGTTGTCAAAAATGGTAATCTTCTCTCAGGCCTGAAATTATGAGCCTGCTTTATTGGTCAAAGGCCATAATAATTTGAGCTCTTATTTTATAAACTCATTTCTGCACAGTGATATCCTGATAGGAGCAGGAATAATAAATCACAAACATGTCCCCCAAGATTGCATTGTAAATGTCAAACTAGACAGGAAATTGTAATTAAAGAAAGGAAATTGCTACAAAGAAGCACTTGATTTTAAAATGAGCCAAGCATAGAATTTTCTAAGCATTTAATTATAGTCCAATTTCAACTGACTTGGCTTTTGCAGTCATATTTCTTATTATAACTCTTCTACATAATAACCAAATCTCCCTGCTCACATAGGTCCAGCCTGTTGAAGGGTAAGGACACTGCATCAGTGTGGGATTGGGAACTTTATGGGGACAGTAATCACGGCGGAGTCGGGGTGATGGACACAGGTGTCAGGATTTTAAATCAACCACAGATGAGTTTCCAGCCGAGCAGGGCGACAACCTCACACCTGCATGGAAGCCGATTCGGCCTGACTTCAGCTCTGAGAGAAATTCACTCCGGCATGTGTATAGTGTTATACAGCAGGAAGGCAGGCCCCAGCTCCCATGACCCGTCCCCCAGCCCCTCACACAACCACCCCCATGGGCTGTGCTTTGCCTGGACTGGAGCTTACCCAGGGCACAGCCCAACATCTGCCTCTGACCCCTGGGTGCTGGGAGGTTGCTCTGTGTATTAGGCCGGGTGTTTGTTTCCAGAGGCTCTGGGGTCAGGCAGGACGGCCCAGCGCAGGGCCTGCGGGATGTGGGACACACGGAGCTCAGATCTGCATGCATTCCTTACTGCGAGGTGGGCTAAATCACACAGCGTGCCTCAGTCGGTCCCGCTATAGAGGATGAGGAGACTCATCACCATCCCCCAAGCAGTACATGCCCAGTTACAATTCCTAAGTGGAAGTGACAGTCATTATTAGTCCCTGCTGTCCCCCAGGAGAAGATGGGGAGCTGAGGTTTAACTTGATTGACAGGGTGGCTCAATGGGAGCAGCGTGCACAGTTAGAGGTGGATGTGGAGAGTAGGGGTGGAAAGTGGGAGTGACTGGAGCCACTGAACCCTCACCCCCATGATGAGGAGGGATCAGTCTATCTCCAGAAATTTTCGCTGGCCCTGGGATGATCCCCAAAGTCCCCTGCCTACTGGGTCTTCTGGTCTCCACCAAATTTATGGGGCCAAGAAACTAGTTCAACTCCTGCTCCTGTGAGGGGAAGGGGACCGCTTTCAGCTGGGGTTCCCCATGCCCTCCTATGGCCTTGCCTTCCCTCCAGGAGTGGGCTGGAAGACTTGGAACCAAAGGATCCTTCTCTCCGGGGCTTCTCCCTCTCTCTTTAGACACTCAGGCTCGGGTGTGGGCAGCAGGGCAGGGAAACGGCCCAGGGCTGGTGTCCACACATTGCTGCTGTCCCAAGGGAAACCCTGCCCCACAAGGCACCTGTTCAGACTTCAGTCTGTCTGTGTTGCAAGGTCTCTGGGAAGTGCTATTTATACAGGCCACAGCTGAAGTCCCCCCTGTTTGAGTCACACACTACACCATCACTGCAACTGATCGTGGAGAACTCAGAATTTGGGGAGTGAGAGTGTAAGGACATGGGGGAGGTCAGGTTGGAAAGAGTTGTGGTAAATTTTGAAGATTAGGACTTAAAATGAAGAGTTGAAGGCTAGGACCAGCCTCCTGGGCTATGAGCATCCCTCAGCAAGGAAAAGTGGTCCCAGGAAAGATGTGTTGGGGTCTCATAGGTGCTGTGAGGCAAGACAGTTCAGCAATGTGTTTGGAGCGAAGTGTATGGCAGGAGAGAGGCATGAAGACACGTGCATCCATCTCCCCAGCACTGGCTGTGACTCCCGCGGGCCAGGCTTGTCAGCATGAGGCATACTCCGGGGAACAAACTAGGGCCAAAGTTCTTGCCCTCCTGAGGTCTCTGTTCCAGTGGAAAATGGGAAGATGGCAAGTATTACAGTAGACAAGCTGAATAATATGGCCCACTAGGTGATCCTGTTATGCAGAAGAAATCAGGCAAGGAAGGAACTAGGGCATGTTGGGCAGGGGGTGTGTGAAGCTAAAATCTAAGCTAAGAAGGGAAAGAGGTGTGCGAGTAGGCAAGCAGACAAACAGGACAAAGAGCTGGCCAGGTAGCAGGGGCAAGGAGCATGCAAAGGCCCTGAGGCTTGGTCCAACCGAGAAACAGCCATGAAGCCACTGTGGACTGAGGAGGGCAGGAACAGGAGTGGAGGGCAGGAAAGGTTGCAGGGGGCCTTGCAGGTGACCAGAAGACCACAGACCAGGGATGCTGGGAACAGAACCAATGCAGCCAAGGCTGGGAGTAGAGATGATCTGAGGATGCAGTCTTGGCTTGGCCACCTCCCTCCTCTGTCACACTAGGCAGTTCCTCAGCTTCTCCAGTTAGCTTGACTGTCAACTTCACAGGACTTCCCCAAGATTTAAGATAGAGTTCTCCTAAGACACTGAGGATAGCAGCCAGCTTATAGCAAGTGCTGCTGTGAAGGAAGGCATAGGTCAGGGCTGGGTGACGTGGCTCCCCGAGATGGTGAGGAAGTAGGGGGACAGAGCTGGCATGCAGCCAGAGTGGCCTCTGAAGGAGAGAGACACCAAGGTGGGACTTAGGCTGTGGGGGAGGGGAAGCTGTGAGGAAGAAGACAGGAAGAGTGCTGAAGACAGGGTAGCAGGTACATTTGGAGACAATCAGTTGGACTGTTCAGGGAAAGAGCAGAGAACAGAGACCTCCCCCAGCAGAATCCACTGCCCTCCTATGGTATGCTGTTCCCTTCTATCTCCAGTATGCCCTTCTCAGGTGGGTGCCCCCTTCCCAAGCTTGTGGGTCCCGACAGGGTCAAGTCCACGTCTGACTTTGTAGTCAAGCCTCTTCCCACTCTGTCCCTAGCTGGCTTCCTCTCACACCTCTCTTCCAGCTCCCTGTTCTCTATCCCTGGACGCCCTGCTTCCTTCTGCCCAGGCTGCTTTTTCTCCTCAGTTCATCAAGGTCAGCTCCTGAGGGCCCACGGGCCTCGCCAGTGAAACAGTGCTGCCTCCTGGGCACCACAAGCCCCTCCCCAGTGCCATGATGGGTCTACATGTCTGCCATAAAGGGACTGGATACCCCATCTGTAATCCTCTCCTGTGACCCCATCTGTGACCCCCACCGATGACTTGCTCCACCTGCCATGGGGGTGGGGTAAAGAACAAGGTTTCCCCTAGAGCTCAGGTGCCTCTCTCGCTGACACCAGCCAGGATACTTCTAGGATGACAACTTAGTGCCCCCTGCCTTGGGATCCTTTGGTGGGGAAAACCCAGAGGTTTCCTCAATGAAGTGGGACTTTCAGGAAAACACCCCAATACCCTGACAGGATACCACATTTGCAAGGGTCTCATGGATCTGGGGAAGGTAGCCTAGAGAGTGGACCTCGGGTGCCAGGCTTTGGAGTCAGACCAGGGCTGCACCTCCTTTGGGCTAGGACAAGAGATATGGCTGAATTTTTCATGTAGGCCTCCATGGCCCCCGATGGTTCCCACCAGGAGCTCCAGAGCCTAGCTGTGCCCAGTGGCTCCCCTATCCCCATGGCCTTCTCCCTGTCTGGTTCACTCTCACACCCTACTTTCTGAGCCAGCTCCTGTACCCTTCTGCCAAGGAACACATCTCTGCTACTCACTTCACTGGGGCTCCTCCATGCAGCCCCAAATCTCAGCCCTGCCTGCCCCAGGCCTTCCAGGGTCTCCTACCAGGCTTCCTAAGGCCATGAGCCCCCCTGTGGAAGACAGGGAACCCTTGCTTTCCTCTGGGAGAACTAAAGTGGTGTCTGGGGAGTGACCTGCAGGAGCCAGCCCAGTGGGGGCCTGGGCAACACATGCTGATAACAGGATTGGGAAGGTCCAGAGGAGACCTCTCACCGCGGGCAAACAGGACCTTGAGCCAGGAGCCCGAGCCCCATCCAAGGGAAAGCAGCTTCCATTAAGTCCATTAACTTTAACACTGAAATCAATGTTGCAGCCACCAGAAGTAATTAGCGTAATTCACATTTCAGACCAGGAGATTTTTGAAAACCAAGTTTAATTACGTTGAAAAATGACAACTTCATTTTCCCTCCTTGGATAGACTCCCCTGATGCTCCCCACACTTTCATTAAAAAGAGGACTGGTCTCAGGGTTTTGCTTAAAAAAAAATGAAGCAAGAGAAGAATTTGGCTGTTTCCAAGCTCATGAATCAGCTTAGATGCCCACAGCACGGTTCAAGTGGCTTGGAAATGTTTCCTGCCCTGTATCCAAACAGTATGCTGGTACCTGGGGCTCTTGGGCAGTCAGCAGCTCCCAGAGACCATCAAACCCATTTTACAGAGAAACAAACTGAGGACCTGCCAAGAAAGGACACCCACTCAAGGTCACCATGTCCTCTTAGGGGCAGAGGATGCACAGCTGGTTCCTGCTACCAGGGGAGTATACTGCAGATAGTCAGCACAGGGTCAGGAAAGGCTGGTTGACAGGTGACATGGGGCTGAATCTTTTTTTTTTTTTTTTTAGATTTACTTGTTTATTTGAAAGGTAAAGTGACAGAGATTCTTACATTGACTGCCTAAATCCCTAAATGGCCAGAGTTAGACTGGTCCAAAGCCAGGAACCAGACGCTTCTTCCCAGTCTCCCACATGGGTGCAAAGGTCTAGGGATTTGGGCCGTCCTCCCCATGGCAAGTGGTGGCTTTACCTGCCAGGTCACTGGGCAGCCTTAGGTCTGAGTGTTAAAGAACCTAGGATTTAGCAGGCAGAAGAGAGGACTACCATTCCAGATGGCAGAGCAGCAACAGCAGGAGGCTGCGGGCTGCCTTGGGCCGGGTAGAGGATGCCCAGTCAGCACACACAGCACTGCCCGCTGGCTGGGAGTTCCTGAGCAGGAGAGATAGAGGAATGCCCAGGAAAGCTGCCACTCCCGCCTCATACCCAACTCAGCCACGCGCCACTCCCAGAAGCATTGTAACCCCACCTGGAGCACCTTACCCCTTCTCTCCACTGCCCCCACATGGCCCCACCTCCCAACATTGTGGCCCCGCCATGAATACTTCTGGTTCTATCAACTCAAACCTCTTCTCCGCAGCCTCTGGCCCCTCCAACAGATGCTTGCGCATCCCCCTCCCCGCACCCCGGACTTGGTCCCATGTGTTTGTTTGAAGAGGCTGCCATGGTGCTAATTGCTGTGTTTATTCCTGCTCACCAAATGTGCGTGTTCGGCGGGCGTTTGCTTTACCAGCTCTGGAGGCCTGGTCTTGCTCGTTCTTTTGGAACTGGAATGGGGGTGGGGGATGGGTCGGAGAAACACCCTTCTGACCCGAATCTCTCAGCACTGCCTTTCTGGGGCCACCAAGCAGAACCAGCACTGGGGCTGAGCCTCCTCTCTGGTTGCTGCTGGGGGCTGGGGTAGCATCTCCCTGCTTGGACTCGTGTCTGTTTTCCCAGCAGCCCCCATGACCAGCAGAGCAAACACTAGCTCATTGGCTGTGCAGTCTGGCCTGGCCTGTTCTCTAAGTAAAGGAACAACCTAGATGAGAATGTCGTGCTTCGCTGGATCTCAGAAGATGAAGCAATAAATGTGAGCCATCCCAGCCCCGCTGGGATCCCCAAGAGGGCTGCTCAGCCAGGCGGGCCCCCACCTCCAAGCTGCTCCATTGTGCTGGCTCTCAGGCCAGGCTGGGGCTGGGTGGGAGGGCCGAGCCTGCCAGGGTCTTCTCATCACAGCCCCTTGCTGAAAGGCCTTACCCTAGCCCCTCCCCTCCCTTGGGCCCCACCAGCCAGGCCAGGGTCAATGGGATTAAAGGCTCAATTCACGCCAGTCAGTTCTCTGGTAACACGATTTCATTAGAGGCAGGCAGGGAGGAGAATGGACGGAAACAGCTGGTGTATAAATTATAAAGTCTACTTTGTACTGAGTGAGCACACCTTTCCCCAGCCACATGACTAATTAATGTGGCGGGGAGTGGACTTGAAGTCAAATTGCCTTCCCCATCTCTCCTGGGGCCTGGTTGACAACAGGTCCCTGCAAAGCTGGGAGAAGGGAAGATTATGCAAAGCTATCATCATATGAAAATAGCGTATTAACATACTGTCTGTGAGCTGTGTCCAATCAGTTCCCTCCCAGTGGCGTGTGTATGAAACAATTAGAATGGCATTTCTACCACGCTTCTTTAATACATTTTGGCATTAATATAATCGAGAAGAGGAGGCCTTAGACATCTTGCAGGCGAGGTTTGCTGGGACACCCCTGGGATCTGGGAGGGTGGGTGGGGAGTTGGTCCTGGGGATGGGGGTATGCATGGGGCTCCTCTGGCCCAGAACCTCAGGCACTGGTCCCTGAAGACAGCCAGGCACTCACAGCCTCTGTCTGCCCCCTGGGCAAGGGCCCATAGGCCCCCAGGGCACTCTTCTGCCAGCAACTGCAAGAAGTTCCAGCGTCAGTCAGAGCGGTCCCTTCGAGTGCCAATCATGTCTTCTTATCGTTGCCTCTGCTCAGTGCCCGCCGTGACTTCCCGTCTCACTACCAGTCAAATTCAAGCTCTCTCCCCGGGCCGCCTTGCAGCCCTGTCTAACTCTTAGTTCACCTAGCACAGCTCTTCCTTCGGGGCCAGCTTCAGCCGCCCCAGACTTCATTCTGTTCCTCACCAGCATCAAGATACCCTCCTGAGCCCCTACCTTCATCCTTGCTCCTTCTCTGCCCCAAGTCTCTGCCTTACAGGTCCCTGTTCCTCCAAGGGGCCTTCCCTCACAGACCCCCATCTGAATGAGCCACTCTAGGCCTCTGGGTTGTGTCCCCATCTCAGCTGTTTTGTATGTGGCTCTGACCCTTGCTTGCCTGCAAGGAAAGCTCCCAAGACAGGGGCTTCTTTTGAGTTCCCAGAACCACACTGAGAGCTGGCGCACGGTAGACACTTGGGATGTGTTTCTTGGATGAGTACACGAATGAATGACTCTAGTCTGGGCATCTGGGAGTTCCAGGCAGGGAACTAGTAAGACCTGGTGGAGACCCTGGCTCTGCTGCCACCTCTCTTCATGTCCTTGGGCAAACCTGACACCCTTTTTAGCCAAGCCTTCATCTAGCACCTGTTGGTTGCCCAATATAGAAGAACCAGCAGAAGGAGGAGCCAAATGTGGCTCCTGCCTAGAGGGGAAACAAGTCTAGGTATGAGAAAAGAAGACCCATCGTCTGAGTCAGGACTTGAGCCCAGGCCATAGGGGAAGAACAAATGAGAGGCAAAGGCCTGGAGCTAGTCTTGTCACTGATGTTGTATGACCTCAGCCCTGACCTTGAACCTCTTTAGACTTGAGTTTCTTTATTTCTAAGGCCAATGCCAGCGTTGAAGCTGAATGTATCATCTCAGAGATGGGCAAACAGGTGTCCAGGAATTAGACAAAGCCTTGCAGAAAGTCACAGGATGACTTAGTGACAAAGTCAGGAATGACACTCAAACAAGAGTCTATGGATTTAAATGGAGGGACAGACCCTCCGCTCCCCTCCACCATAGCCTCCTGAACAGATCTAGCTTTCCCAGGATGTGTCTGGCACCTGAGCCCTGCACCGCCGTCCTAAGAAAGAACCTGAACCCCAAGCCTGCTCCTCTTTCCCTCCTAACAGGTGGGGACTATGAGGGAGCACATCCTTAGCCTGGTAGCTCCTGGGGCCTGGCCAGGAGATATCTGGAGAGAGGTTTTATACAAACAAAGCTTCATTTCTATGTGCAAGACCCAGCACAAACAAGCCCTGGCTCTGAGCCTTCCTGTCTTCGCCTGCTCTGCCACCCCTCCAAGCCCATCTCACTGAGCTCTGGTGTCCATGCTCGGTCTCATGCCAACAAGTATTCATTGGATACCACATGCAAGGTGCTTGGGGACTGAAGATGCAGGAGACGAAAACCAAATTCTTCGCACGCTTTGTGCTATGGACAGGGACACCCACTATACTGTGCTGTCACCACACCTGCTGCAAGAGACCTGGCCAGCAGCAGACAGAGGAGCTGTGCAGAGAGCAAAGGAAAAGAACAACAGCCACAGGGTGGGCAGGGGTGGGGAGCTCATGGATCAAGTGGCAGACATCTGGGCACATCCCTGGGTGACATGATGGGACAAGGACTGCAAACCTCCTGAGACAGCAGGCAGAGGAGACCGCAAGCTCAGCAGCCCTGAACTAGGAGGCTGCTAGGCATACTGGGGGCATAGCAAGGAGCCTGTGCAGGAAAGGAGTCAGCTAGTAAGAAAGCAGGAGAGCAGGAGGAGACAGTCCAGGTGGGAGGAAGGAGTGGGGCAGCAGGGGTGGGACGGACAAAAGAGAGGCCCAGAACGACTTCAGGTCAAGTTGCACTCTGTGAGACCTGTGAAGCATCAGTGAGTGACCTGATCTGATGTGGATTTGTAAAAGATCATTCTGCAGCTGCAGGTGCAATAGTCTGACACAGGGCCACACAGGAAAGATGGCCAGGGGACTAATGCAGTTACCCAAGCAAAGCACGATGGTGTCTTAGCCTAGGGTATCCATGGTGAGAAGCAACTGGATCCTAGCCATTTGTTGAAGGGTTGCTCTTGAGCCAGGCACAAGGATGCAGAGGAGCAGCATCCTTGGAAGGGAACCTTGGAAGGTCCTGAGGCAGAGGCCCGTTGGAAGGGAGAAGGCTCCCTCCGAGCTGAGACACATGCAGACAGGCAGGCACCTTCAACTTCAACAGCCTTCAGCCACCCCAAGAATGCCAGGGTTATGTTGCTTGGCTCAGGTTGAGCAGAATAAGAGACTTCTTCAGCTTGCAAACCCCAGCCAGACTCAGGCCATTCTCTCTTCCCTAACTCCCTAACCCTCCTTAAGTGTGCACTCTGGGGTTCTAACATGTCCTGCTCTAGGGACACAGGGTCTAAGGGGATTACTTGCAGCCATAAAGTGTCCCACTCTGGTGCTGGCAGCCCTCTCTGGTCCCTTGCCAGTCCTTCCTGAGTTCTGCATGACTCAGCACACCAGAGAGAGGGTGGCTCAGCCCTCTCCGCTAACACACACAGTTCATACCCTGTGGCAGCTCAAGAAGCAAATCCGTTGCAATAGCTGCTGGGGTTCCTGCAGATGATTTTTCCAGATGCCATGAAGTCATGCAACTCTAATGTCTCTCATGTTGCCAGGGGGAGAGAGTGGGGCTTGGAAGGGTCCATACATGCTCAAGACTGCAGAGCTGAACACAGGCCATTATCCCTTCAGGGTCCATGGTCTCAGCTGATGGAGTAGGGTTTAGGGACCATCAAGGGCTAAGGACAGGTTCCTCCCCCCCCCCCGGCCAATCACTTCCCTCAGCTGACAGTGTCCCAAATCTACAGATACATACTCCCCAAGCCCAGCCACTGAGGCTGTTCATCTTGGCATTCCCAGTGCCCAGCACACGGCCTGGCCAATGGGAAGGAAGACCTAGACCTTAGCAGCAGGTGCTTCTCCAAGCACTGAGTACATACTCAATCATTTAATTCTCAAAATACCACAAGGTATTTGCCACTATGATTCCCATTCTACAGGTGGGGAAGATGAAATCCAGGCAGGTTAATTAGCCCAAAGACACACAGTCCTATCATTCATAATACTTATATAATAACAAATGGTAGAGTTGCGCTTGGAATCCAAGAGGCTACATTCTCAGTCCTGTCTTCATTTCCCCTCCCTGAACTCGCTGGTGAGGGTTGAGGACTTGGGAAATGAATAAAGATATGAAAACCCAGAATGTCTGCTGTGCACCTGTCCCTAGCCAGGCACAGGGGACTCGGAAATAAAAGCCAATCCCTACTTTCATGTTGCTTGCCATCTTGGAGGAGAGGCCAGAGTAGACAATTTCAAGGTTAAATGGTAAGACTCCTGAGGGCAGGAAGACAGTGTAGCCTGGGAGGCACTTGGTTAAGCGGCCTGGGGGAGGCAGGAGCGGAGGGAAGCACTGCAGGCAGTGGAAACAACCTGTGCCAAGACGCAGAGGAGGGAAGAGGGCTTCCTAG